>NC_140583.1:840429815-841029815 GCF_964204655.1 Triturus cristatus
CTGGCCCGAGCAATATAGGGCCACCCAGCAACTGCATGTGCAAGTCAGCGCGTGTTCAAATACACGTCTGGATCGGCAAGACATACGGACATATCTGTTGATTCAGGTTATTGGTCTCTTGTAATCGTCTCATATATAGTACAAATAAATGCACCACTATATACAACTCCACACACACGTATAGATTGGAGAGTGCGAATATATGCATCTACTTAGCATTTGTATAACTGCAACATATTTATATATATATAAATATATATATACACATGCACACACACACACACCCTTTTCAATGGAAGTGAGTAGGTGCTTGCCTCTATAGCAAGTGAACGAATCGGAGTGGTGTGGCGGATTCCACCGAGCACACTCCTCCATTCCTGGTGTCGGCCTCTGTCGCCGCTGCCAGGTGCCGATCCCTCCCGCATCAAGTATTGCTATAAATCAGCCCCACCAGCAAACAATCAAACAAGTCCGAACTTCGGAACATGTAAATGTGACAGCTAACATGCCGTCAGAGCTGTAAATGATCGCCGTGCGGGGGCATTCATCTACATTACTGGGGCTGTGCAGGGGACTCGAGGACAGACGGATGCCTTATCAACCGAGATAGAGCTCTCAAGCACGAACGTGTACCTGCGGACCTGTCATAATAACATTACAAACAGGCCCGACTGTCATATGTATTGCTATATGTGTGTGTAAATAAAATAAGGAGATACATATGTAGTATTTCAATGTCATGACACATAAGCCTCGAATGCAAAAATGAACTATTGCATTAAACCCTTTTTCAAAAGAAAAAAAAACGTATTTCTGTTCCCCTTATATTTCAACTGATTCTCAGAAATATATATTAGAAAAAATCGATTTCAGATTGGTGTGAATATCTTAAGTTTTCTGTTTGAAACAGACTCAAAATGTGCTCAGCTCCGACCACAGTTGGACAGGGGTGTAAATGAAAGAAAACAAGCCGGGAATGAATATATATATTTGAAAGAATGGATATGTGCGTGGTGTGAATATTGCAAGTTTTCTGTTTGAAGCAGTCGGAGAGGGGTGTAATGAAAGAAAACAAGCCGGAGTGTGAACGCCTTGTGGGAATGTGTCTTCGGTAAAAGATCTGAGCCGTCTTCAATCGCGGCATATGTTCATAGGGCAATAAAACGGGAGATTTACAGCCCCGGCCGGCCCCGACAGCCTCGCACCCTTCCAGGAATTACTGGAAATGATTTATCGCGCCAGGCCGGCCATTGTCACGCTGATGAAATACCGCGAATAACCCGTACCATTGGAGCGCTCCATTCACCGGCTCCCAAAGCACTTTATTTCACACCCGGCTCCGGGGCTCTGGTTCCATGTGCCCACCAATGTGGGCACCAGTACCCGCTGCGTGCATCGTGGTGCTGAACGCGCCTACACACCCACCAAAAACAGAAATATATCTCTGGCCAGGAGTCCGCGGACCTTTTTTTTTATTATTTCTGCAATAACTCACTCAGCGGGAAACGCTGACAGTATCCTGCGATTGAAAACGGAAGCAATACAAGGACTTCAAGCCAGTCTATGAAAGCATAGCGTTTAAAAAACGAATTTTACAAATGAATTCGCGCAAATAAAGATTGAATTTGTGAAGGGAAGCCGTGCGAGGAACGGAGCTGGCTTCGGAGGTCCGCCCTGCCACCGGAGCTTCGTGCAAGCCGTCTTTATTTGAGTTGGGAGGCGCAGAAGCAGCGTCCACAAATGTCCTTTTCATAATCAAATGCTGTAAATAAATGTGTGTGCCTGGAGTGGGAAGCGCCCGAGTAGGTGAGGCGATAATGAGAGACGGGAGCGGGCAAAGCGCGCTCGGAACCCATTATCTGCTGCTTAAAGCCTGCCTTGGGTAACATTTCAAGCCCGTTTTATAGCCTTTCTATTATGACGCGAAGCGAAATTTACGACCCTGGCATGAAAAGAGGCTCGGGCCCTTTCTCGGCTGTAAGAATGGACGGCAGATGCCCTGACAGTGACTATTGTCCGCAGTAAAACACAAACAGCACAGCGCATCTCCCCCAAAAGCCCCCCCAACGGCAGCCACCTCCATGCAAACCACGGCGAGAGCCGCACACACACGCTCACTCCCATAATTTTTCATTTATAGCGAGAAGGTCGGTATATCATCCATACTGACTCCTGGCTGGCGTATGGCCGCAGAGCAGGAAGCAAAGGGTGCGATTTATCAAGCATATGACAGCTAAGTTCATTAAGAATAGAACTCACGAAATAAAGTAAAAAATCTTTACGTACCGAGATGCTGCTCTCAAAGAGACGGGAGCGCCGCGAATAGAGAGGCTAACCCTTTGTATATTATATTCTTGGGATCTCCTCAGGTCTCAAGTCTGATAGAGTCCTTTTTGCTTGGCAGATTAATGACGACGCCGTGTTTCTTAAGGGACGTGCTGAATTAATTATTTCGCCAATCACGTGGGCCAGGACTTGTAGAAATCTACTCCTACCATCTTCCTGCCCCTCGGAGATGCTGCAGGTTATGAATATTTCTAGGGCGGCTTACTTGGGGGCTGTGTGGTTACAACATCGGTGGCGAGGGCTCGCAAACATGGCCGTGCCTTGCAGGAGGCGCTCTCTGCTGCAGGCGCAGCGCCACACTTGCCACACTGTACACGGCCTGCTGTGGGCAGCCCCCTCACCCGCCCCGCGCTGTAAGTCCTTACCACTTGTGCTGATATAACACACAGCCTTTTATTGATGTATTGGTGTTGCATAGGAGGAGCCAGCCGACGCAAACCGGTGCAGAAAGGACTTCGAGAGAGACACACACACTTCCACATACACAAACAGGTACACAATCAAACAAACCCTGATATTCTCTCACATACACACAATCAAACAAACGCTGATATTGTCTCTCTCACACACACACATACACAAACATAGTACACAATCAAGCTAACGCAGATATTACACACACATATACACCGACACACACTCAGACATACACAAACACTAATACACACATATATACCAACTCACTCCCCCAGAGACACAAATACACATAAACACGTGCCCGGACACACTAATACTAATACATACACCTACCTCTACTACACGCAGATCCGCACAAACGTCCTCACACTGACACACACATACAATGATACACAATCACGCAAACGCAGATATTCCTACAAACACACACACACACAGATACACACTCAGACAAATACACAGACGCACACACATAGCTCTCACAAACCCAAACACTGATATAAACACGTACTTAGATACACACCCAAAGATACACACACATTCATACATTTCTATACTATACTATACCCCTAACAGACAAGCACACATATACAGACACATACCACGCAAACACACACCGGCCTCTCCCACAATTGCCACTGTTTACGTTTATACAGCAGCCGTCATGTAATGTACGTTTCGCCCTTAAAATAAATCAAAATGTACTGAGTGGGATCAAATATAGTAACCTTTAAAGTATAACTGCATAAAGACAATGAAACAAACATTTCTCACAACACAAAGAGATGTCTGTCAGCTGTCCCCGTCTATCATGGGTTATGTGTATACACTGTCTAGATAAGTGCACATAACCGATCCGTTATTAATGGTTTCTTATCTCAACAGAGAGGCTACTGTTCGTATATGATATATAAGCATCAGTGACGCGCGTCGTGCACAGCGCTGCCGTCCGTCTGTCGCCCCAGCCCTCTGTCCGAGTTATTCGTAGAATGTACAACGCGTCTGACAGGGCCACGTGAGCCCGGGCCTCGGGGTGCACGTCCTTCACACGCCCTCCGGTGTGAGGGCGACCCTGCTACACCCTGTGTGCTGGGCCTCCTTGTTCCAGGCCCTGTTGTCTTGATTGCAAGTGTACTTACATTTAACAAAATGTCAAAGCAATACGCCCTGTATATTATCACTATGTGGCAAAGGGCCACAATCTTCCTACACATTAGTTATTTCGTTTCTATATGCAGCTTTTCATGAGGAATATGGAATAAAATGGTAGTGTCAAAGTGAACGAACATTTTGGGAAGTGTGAACACTGAACAATATACTCATGTGTGTGCAGTAAGCAGCTAGTCCATTGATTCATACTGCTCCACACAACACACGTGCGAAATTTGTGCTGAACATACTTCTACACTTTCATACACACTTCAGGCTCTCTAGTTTCTACCGCGGAACCCAACACACACGCACACAAACATACATATGAACACACGCACATTGTTGCACGTCCCTGCAAATACACTAAGAGACACAGAAGAGGCATCATGTATACAGACACATACACATGCGCGAACATGTATATCGATCTAATGCACACACACACACTCTTAAGACACACCACATGCTTTATGAGGGCCCAGCCCTCCACACATTAATATACAGAGAAAGAGGCCTCGTGTACATAAACAGTGAAAGAAATGTAAACGTCCCTCTATATGCAGTCACATGCACTCTGCGCACCCATGGACAGACAAGTATATGTATTTACGCAGAAATTATACACATACACCCTCCCTCTTACATAGAAATACGCAAATACACGTAAACAACCACGCTCCCATACATCTGCAGCGACACACGGGCACATATTGACACGTTTATATATCCTCCCCCTACACGCACAGACACACCACATACATATTTAGATGGATGCAGCCACACAACCTCCTAGCTCCTGAGATTAAAAAAAGTCCCCTAATACATAAAACGAGACACTTTGGTAAACATGTATGCACACACACGAACACACCATGGTTTATCATGCACTTACTTGCACACACTCAAGCAAGCGGCTTTGGAGAAATACACACACACACGCACAGGCTCATAGACTTGCGCCAGACACACGCTTAGATCTTACCAACACAGATAAACACATGCACACACACGGTTATGCATATACTACACACATGTTCACTCGAGCACGGAGTGACATGTACACATAGCCTCCCCAATTCTCTCCATCTCTCTCTCGCATACACACACTCCAAGAGACACACCACATTCACATTCAAAGGAACACGGGCCATCTGGCTCTCACTGCACCCCGGCATAGATTCCGAAATACAGACGAGACACCAAACAAATACACAGGCACACATTTGCATACTCGTGCACACAGACACCCAAAAACACCTCTCTGCTTCACACACACACCAGCACACTCCCGCGTACAAGCCCGGACTTAAGAGCTGCAGCAGAGGGATAAACACAGACACACAGTTACAAACGACTCCCGAACATGACTGGATTGGCATCTGCGCTGTGCCATGTACTATTTGCAAACGGAAGAGAACATTTTAACTGCGTTGGCGCAATTATAATATGAATTACGGTAACAAGGCTATAGAATTGCACTCTACCACAGCACTGATGGCGACACCTCTTAGAACCTCTAGGACGAGGCCCCCACCTGTGTGTTCATTACAACCAGAAGATATTCGTTTGGTAACGGGGGAGGGGGGCTAAGTAATGATTTTACACTTGGGAGTACTCTCCTGCCGGACCTGAACTGAGTGTATTTGGAACGTGCTACGTATCCGAGTATTTTTTCCACCGCAGTGACCATGGTGAGGACTGAAGGAGATTTATGGGAAGTAAAACCAACATATGGCGATTAGAAGGACACACATATGTAGTGACCGTTTCAAACGGTAGAAAGGGTATGTACATAAGTTAGTATACTGAAGGCACCCATGGAGAGAACATGGCACCCGGGCGAAGAACAAGATACACACGGCAGTGCCAGGCCCCCGAAAAATGCTCGAGGTAAGGGGCGAGTAAAATACATACATTGGAGTAAAAGGGCACATATGGGAATATTGTCACAACCCTCCCACGGGAAGTAGCAGAGCCTACGCGGACTAAAGCTTCCTCCCGAGGAATAAAGGCGCATATTGGGGGTAATGGAAAGATGGACTGCGTAACCCAGCCTTAGTGGTCAAACTCGTATCTGGGGAATACCAGGCACACATTCAAAGCAAAAGCACACACAAAGGGTGGGCGATATATCCCCATACTGAAATGTAAGTGGCAACAATGCATCTTTTAACACATGAACTTGTCTTAGCACAGCTGGGAGTAAAAGGCAGATGTAAATGGTATCAGAAATGCAAAGAGTAAGGGAACACGGGGAGAGTAAAGGACGCCACTGAGAGTAGAAGAAACATCTGCGATCAAAGACAAACGCGGAGCAGTAATGCGGTGTATATGCCCTGCACGGAATAACTGCCCCCAAACGGCAGCCCAGAAGACCAAAGTGCAGCCTGGAGGTGAACGTAATCTCCAGAGGTGGACAGGCACATGTGTGAAGTGAAAGGCACACACGGAAGTGAGCGGAGTTTATAAAGAGGGAAGGACATGTGTGAAGTGAAAGGCACACATGGAGGTGAGCTCAGTTTATAAAGAGGGAAGGACATGTGTGAAGTGAAAGGCACACATGGAGGTGAGCTCAGTTTATGAAGAGGGAAGGACATGTGGGAAGAGGGCGAGGTGCACACAGGATAACCAAAATGGTCCAGGCGTGTAAAATATCATACATCGGAGTGTATGGGGCATATGGTGGAGCAGAAAGACCCTACAATGAAGGTAGAACAAAGCAAAACAGGACATGAGTGCGTTAAATGTAAAAGGTACAAACAAGGGTAAAAGGAACCCACTGAAGGAAGACAATAGGAGGCGCATATAGAGAGATTACAGTACGAATGGGCTGTGAAAGGCATACACAGAGAGGGGGCTCTGAGGGCTCATGAAGAAGTTCTTGTCCCTTGTAAAAGGCTTGCATTAAGTGCAGATGGCAGACATGGGCAGTGAACTGTAAAAGGCTCTCATCGAGAGGGGAATGTAAAAGAATATACAAAGCACATATGGGCATTGGGCGTACATATGGATGGGTGTAAAAGGCGCGAACGGAAGAGGGTGATGTGTGCGTTGTAAGAGTCACACACGAGTGATGAGGCACATATGGAGACCAACATTTACTAATGGGCTGTACAATGCATACAAATATACAAGAAGGGTACTTATGGAGAGTAAATCTCGCGCACAGATGGGAGTTACGCGTGCACCGTAGAGAACACGAAATAAAAAGCACCCGAGGTGAGAAAAGAGAGCGCACTGAAGCAATGATAAAAGCCACATATGAATTGTAAAGGGCACGCGTGAAATGTGAAAAGCCGATATAGTGAACAAAGGCAAAATGTGAGAGTGAAGTGTAAAAGGCACACATGACGTTTAAAAGGCTCATATATATATATATATATGCACAAAGAAGGCTCGTGTGGCCTGGAAAGGACACGTACGGATTCCAAAGGCTGCACGAGATGACTTTAAAGGCACAAATGGTGAGCAAAAGGCACACATGGGAGAATGAAAGTCACATATGGCAAAGAAAACTGCATGTTTCTGCCCCCCCCCCCCCCACACACACACACTTCCAATCCCCTTCCCCCATCTTTCGGTGCCCTAGGCTCTTGGAGGGGCGAGTTTGAATTGCATCCTCGGTTGTACAACCAGCCAATAAGGTGAGGCCAGATCTGCAGATTAGTGACGTGTCCCAGCACTTGTGAGGCAGCAGTCACACGCCTGCACCTTTGTGTGCATGTATGTTTCCACAAAAAGGCAAGCATGTATGTACACACAAAGAAGTGAACACTGAACACGAGATGTACATGGCGAGCCCCATCGCCTCACACCTCCACAGCATAAACCCCTGTGGGCACCACAGGGATGCAGAGAGCACAGCGGCTCCGTGGAAGCAGATACGAGGCCTGTGGTCTGTCTGTGGCATGGAGAGCTTTAGAGAGGGTGGGTACATGTAGTGTGACCAACGTCTGCCCAAAAGCATGTGTCTGCAAACCCGTTCTATTTAGTACACAGGTAATACGGCGGGGAGACCAGGCCACTAGCCCCACAGCACTCCTTCGTTGACATGCCTGTTTTCAGAAACACCGCACTTCCCGGTAACAGTGGTTTTGCAGCATAAATCCCGATGTAGGTTCGTGCACTATCGTGAATCTATCTGCATGGCCACTGGAAATATGTGGCAGGGGAACACCAAAATATGTTGCCGGGTTGACTAAATTATGCGCCAAGAAAAGGCACATTTCCGGTGGCTTGTCTGTATGCTAGGGATCGCGCTGCAAATCTCTAATACACATCGTTTTTTAAGTACAGGTTCTGCCTAAAACATTCACAAACAATATATATTTCCATGAGAAAAACCAACCCTTCGCTGTACCTGCACACTTTATTATTACACCGCCAGCTTGCCTTTTGCTATCCTGCAGAAACCCTTCCATTGTCGTAAAATGCGCACATTGGTTTTTAACGTAACCTGCATTTAGACACCCGTGTCACCAGGGGCTTCGCGAGCTGCCGCAGAGAACATACAGGACAGTACACATTTGTATATACAAGGAATTTTATTATTTCAATGTCATATGAAAGAATTACATAAATCTACAAGCAACCATTCATATAAATAATATTTACCGTTGGAGAAAATACATTGGTAAGGTATATGCAAAGCTATCGATTGTTTAAAAGGTGTGTGTGCGGGCGCGTGTGCATGTATGTACACTGTGTGCTCACCGCGTGTTCTTACTTAGGGCAGTACACACCCTGCTCCTTTTACACACCTAGATTTATTTATTAAAAAAGAGCCCCTTTCACTGCACAGAAATAACTGTGCGCACAATGAGACGCGGCGTGAATCGGCCCGTATGGTCCGGTCCCCGCCTTTTATGAACAGTCGGAGCAGAAATTATAGGTAAATGTTTACCTTCCCTCACTGTGTCTCTCATGATTTAATGCACATTTGCGTACCTTTAAGGACGCCCATACCTTGTCAGCCACCGAATGTGCTCACCTTGAACTGACTCCTCCGAGAGCTTTAGCAACCTTGTAAACAAATGCGACTATTCAAATCGGAAAAGTACCATAAAAATAGAAATAATTCGAGGGTCGCGTTCGGTGGAAATTATTCCTACTGCTTAAAAGCGCAAAACATGGATTTACCTTCTTTCTTTGTTCAGTTTTATTTCATTCGCTCTTAAATTTCCTTTATTTCATTCTCTCTATTTTACTTTCTTTCGTTTTTTTTCTTTTGGTGTTTATTTCTCACGTCTTTTGATGATTTTATTTTTGTTCCATAGCTCTCTTTTCCTTCCAGAGCCTGCTTGGCATTTTCGCTACTTTTGGTTCATTTTCTTCCCTTCAATCCTTTTTCTGTTCTCTTGTTTTAGCTTTTTCGTTGCTCGCTATTTTTCGTCCCCTTTTGTTTCTTTCTGTTCCTTCCATCGCCCGACCCTCCTTTCCTTTCCTATCCTTTCCTGGCTTCCCTCTTTCAGTTATTTATCTAGTGAAAATACCCAACATATTTGCCACGTCCCTCGCTTTACATACACCTATATAGGAAAATGAAAGCACAACTCGTGGGATCGAATGCCCCCCAATTTGTTTCTAGTAACAGTGGGGCATGTGTTCGTGTTCTGAAAGGCCACAATCTGTTGCCCGGCCCAGGGTTAAACATTATAAAACTGTGACATGTAATCACCGGACAACTTTTGGGGGCAGAAGAATCCTTTGCCGGCTCTGAATATGAATGCTGTCTATGTCTAAAACAAGGGAGTAGGGGTCTGTCGGGTCAAGAGTTGAGAGGTCAGCTCCCCCGGCTGAAATACAGCTCGTCGGACTGAAAACATGTCCTCTGAGTGAACCTGCGGCCGCTCGGGGCTCCGAACTTCGGTGACATACCTTTTCAGCTTCTCGACGTGAAGGCGTCAGGGCAGGGGACGGCTCAACTGTGTGTGCACTCGGCGCTTTTTGTGGCCGCCACAATGCTGCGCATAATGCCCGAAAATCCATCTTTAATATCTCGACGTGTGGGTAGTCAGGCTGGGCCCTGAGAATGCCAGGCGTGCCAGGGGGAACAAAGGGCCGCCGAGGCTGGCGCACAAAGAGCCGGCCCTGTTCAGAGAGACTGGGCCCCCAGCACAGGGGCTGGGTGCAGCCGTGAGCGATGGCTTCTGCCTCGAGCCAGCGCCTCGACAGCCTCCACAGCGCCCAGCTTACCCCCTTCCCTCCGTTAACACTCTTTCTGGAATGTTATCAGCCAGTGACCCTGGAATCAAAGGCATGACACCTCTGCAGCCTGCCCGGCCATTTGTACTGGAAGTGTTTGTAAAAACAAGCCGCAATCCCGTGCTAAAGGGCAGTCAGAGCCCGGCTCTTCCACAAACGCCGCACGGCTCCGGGGCTGACACTGCTCCGAGCCTGGCGCAAAATGACCTTTCTGCGCCAGACATCAGTGCAAACGCGCATACCTAAAGCAGTAGAATCTCGCTTCCACCACGCTCCTTCCCGACTCTCCTAACAAGTGAATGGACTATTTCTAAATGGGGTCATCTTATTTTTAAAAAGCATGCTTTTTAAATCCCCCGAGTCAAACAAGAGAGTGGACCTCGCACTTCGTACTGTTAGAGCACAGAGGCGCCTTTGCGTGAGCTGATAAAATGCTAACTTAATAAAGAGAAGGAGTCTGAAAATTGACCTTGCTGAACCATATACACCTCACAACCTTCCTTGCATGCGGCTCCCTGTTATTTGAATATCTGCAAGCAGACCAGTGGAACATATCCCAAAATGTACTTTTAAAAAAACGGCCTTAGTTGACGTGGAATACTCAATTTTTTAACAAAACTCTATTGATTCAGACAAAAATTGGCGCAGAGTCCACTTGAGTTCAACAATTGTGAGTAAAACATATAAAATCGTGGATCAATATAATCCTACATTTCTAGATACAATTGTAAGAAGCTATTTTGATGCTACATTTTTTTTCTAAAAGGCTAGATAGATCTTTTATGCTTTCATACAGAAGAGAAAAAGATCTGTTGTGGGTAATTGAACAATACATCCAATCTTAGAGGGAAAATCCTCAAAATGTCCACGAGATTGTTTTGGTTTGGCTGTTTCTATCTGCTTCGTACCATTGCAGTGAAAAATAAATAAATACGTAAAGACAGCCTAAACATTACACAGCCCGAAGCCAGGCCTACCAATCCCCTACTTTTTCATATTTTTGGTTTCTCTTAAAGGGGGCGAAGTGGAGGGAAAACAAGGATTAAAAAGAATCAAAGCAGCGCCAGGAGTTTCCCAGACACGACTGGTTCGAGCAGTACACAAAGGCGGAAGCACGCATCCCTCTGTCCAATTTCGATCAAATTCACCCGCGAAATGCACTGAAATGCACAGAAGTGGAACATTACCCAAGGAAAAAACCCAGGAAATGAATCACATGGAAATGGCCCCGAGCCCATCCTCTCTGCAGTCGCAGCATCCGTCTGAAACGGAAGCCGCGCACTTCCTGCATTGTGCAGTCTTAGCATGTTGTGGTCTGTGTGCTCATTTGAACTGGGGCAATGTCGCTTTATTTGGGGTTTTAGGAAGGGCTGGCACGTGGCGAGCCGCCCTTTGCCTTCGCTGCAAGAATACGAGTCAAAAAGTGGTTTCATTATCAGGGGCAGTACTTCGTCTGCGCCTCGGGCTCTCCGAAGCATATCTAGGCGCTGTGTTGATGGGATCCATAGGTGTGAGGGACTTCTGCCCCTGCTGGCATCGGTACCTGGGGTGCGGGCGGCTGGCCCACTGTCTGTGCTGGTGGCATGCCGGCTCTGGCTGCGGTTGGTTGGGGGGGCTCGAGGCAGTTCAGAGTCGAGGGGTGCACGGCAGGGCATGGCCCGGCTCTAGAGGGCGGTGAGGTCCGTCTGGTGCTCCTTGCACACAGTCTGTAGGTGCTGGCTCGAGGCGCTGGAGGACGACGACGACCTGCCCTTCGTGTTGGGCAGTTTGTGGTCCTTTTTCCACTTCATCCTTCGGTTCTGGAACCAGATCTTGATCTGGCGCTCGGAGAGGCAGAGCGTGTGTGCGATCTCGATGCGGCGCCTCCGGGTGAGGTACCTGTTAAAGTGGAACTCCTTCTCCAGCTCCAGGACCTGCTGTCGGGTGTACGCCGTCCGGGACCGCTTGGGCTCCCCTCCGGTGTAGTTCGGGTTCACTGTGGAGGAGGAGAGGCAAACAGTTGAAAACAGGGGAAGCGAGTCAAGTCAAAACACAAAAAACCCACAAGACCAATCCTATAAACTCCTTCGCACTGCACGGGGATAAGCCTCTAGAATCACTACACTGCCCACAGTAACACACCACGTCCACCCACAACTCCACAAACCTGACATTAATAACGCCCACAGCCACCGCAATAATGTACTGGCAACCCCAAAATAAAATACAGTAGGAACCACGCGCCAGTAATCTGGAAATCCCTACAAACTAACCTAACCCTTCGAAATCCACACTCACCCCGACAGCCCCGCTCCCCCCACACAACGCAACGGAATAGGGACCAATATGCCTCAGACAATTACACGGGCATATACAGAAGGGTATTGTACATCAATATGCCCATGGAATTATAAAGCCATACGCCACATGACATTCTAATCCTATACCCACGTTAACTTGAACACTCCTATTACGATCTGAAGTTAGGTACACACACATCGCATGGCCCTATCTGCCCATGTACCACACGGGCTGGGTTCTATACCCATCCACCGTGTGGCATTACCGACCCATATGTATGTATGCCACCCTCACTGCTCTCCCCATAAAGCTGCCGCGCACGCCCCGCTGCTCCGGCGTGCCTGGTGCACATGGCCGCTGGCCTGCTTCCCCAGCAATAAAAATTTATGATGAGTGTAATTGCCGCTGCCTCATAAATTATTCGTGCCGGGAAGGAGCCGCGCTTTGCTTACCCGTGTTGACGTGCACTTTCTTCATCCAGGGGTAGACGATGGCCGGCTGCTTGGTGACCGGCCCGTTCTGGCTCTTCAGGCCGAGCTGCTGGCCGCAGGAGCGGGGGCCGGCCAGGGCGGGGGGCTCGGCCGCGCCGGGGAAGAGGCTCTGGGGGGCGGGCGGCTCCTGGCCGTGGCCCCGCGGGGGCACGGTGGGGCCCGGGGCGCAGCCGAAGGCTGGCGGCTGCGGCGGCTGCGGGGGCGGCTGCTCGCCACCGCTGTAACCTGAGCGCGCGTAGAGCCCCGGGTGCTGGTACTCCGCGCCCGGCGAGGGGCCGAAGTACTCCGGGCTCTGCTCGGCGAGGTAGCCGTTCTGCAGGTACTCCTCGCACGGCGGGAACTTGGGATCCACATACTTAGAGTTCACCATATACGAACTCATGGCCATTAATTTCAGAAGGTACAAAATACTAATTTTTCTCGTGTTGTCTTTTTTTCTCCCTCCATAGAGCCCTCCTACTCGCTGTCAACTGAATAAAGTTAGGCAGCCACGTGACCAGGCCAGCCAATGGGAGCGCAGGGACTTTATCACCGGATTTGTGGGCATCAGATAATTCTCACAAATTAAACTATAGGAAATAAGTAGATTTGAAAGTGAACACAAAATAAATCTACATTTAAAAAATACAAGGTGTATTCAGGGCAGCTATGAAAAGGTGATGTCCGTGCCCTAAAGGTAATTAGACGTGTCTTAGGATACTCCCGCCCGACCCCTCTGTAACCTTTGCTGCCAGAGATCGCACCTTTGTGCTAGATTTGATAAAAAGGTTAATAAAGGGATTTTTTTCCAATAAGGAGTTCCTAATCTAATAAAGTTGAACACGGACAGCAGAGTATAAACACGAAAAGGAGAAGGGAGGGGTGCGGCAGGGGGTGAAAGTACACCAGCGGGGGTAGAAAAAGATGTACAAAAGAGCTGCCCAGCCTTTGTCCCGCAAGGGGTCACCCAGAAGTTACTCGCATCCACTCAGGGTGAACATGATCAGCTAATATGTAACTTCTTGGCACCTCGCACACGGTCACATGGAGCAGAGAAGCGCCAACACTAGCAAGCAATTCTTTCATTTCAATTATTACCTTCTGAGGCAAATGGAGAGTACAAGTATTCAACTATTAAAAAACCTTAACACAAACTCATATTTTACATATTCTAACACTTCGTTTAAAACAACTCAAAAAGTGTTTTCTTTCACAACAAAAATAATCCTTGTATGGAGAAAACTACATTTTTGTAAGATTCGGTGCGCCTTGCTCCGGGATCAGGGACTGTTTCATTGTGGGTCGATCATTCGTTTACATAATTCATAACTAAAGACATACAGTAAATTTGAATACATTCAATTGTAAAGATACTTAAACTGATGGGCTGTTTACACAATCAAAGGCAATATGTTAACTTGAAACCGAAAACACACATTCGTCAGAGGTGCAATGGCTTGCACACATGGCGTGTAAGAAAATATATGCATCCTCACAGAAAATATAAGAGATGCATTCTCACAGAAAATATAAGAGATGCATTCTCACAGAATATACAAGAGATGCATCCTAACAGAAAATAGATACATCCTCAAAGAAAATATAGGAGATACATCCTCACAAAAAATATAAGAGATACATCCTCACAGAATATACAAGAGATGCATCCTCACAGAATATACAAGAGATGCATCCTCACAGAATATACAAGAGATGCATCCTCACAAAAAATAGATACATCCTCAAAGAAAATATGAGATACATCCTCACAGAAAATATAAGAGATACATCCTCACAGAAAATATAAGAGATACATCCTCACAGAAAATATAAGAGATGCATCCTCACAAAAAATAGATACATCCTCACAGAAAATAGATACATCCTCACAGAAAATATAAGATATACATCCTCGCAGAAAAGATATGATATACATCCTCACAGAAAATATGAGATAAATCCTCACAGAAAATATAAGATATACATCCTCGCAGAAAATATAAGCTATACATCCTCGCAGAAAATGTAAGAGATACATCCTCACATGTCGCATTATTCGAAAGCTCGGTATCTTAACCTTCTGCACATAACTGAAGTTTTTGCATCGACCATATATTCCCCTAGAATCGAATCTGTGACTCTATGAGCACCACACAAATTCGGTTCTACAGGGTACATATAGACAACCGAATAACACCCCTTTCCGTGACTTTGCCATTCAGCGGCGTCGCTTTTCTCATCGCCAAGAACCTTCTTGAGAAATGAAGATCTTGAAACTGTGATCATTCGGACCAACAGACTGCACGTATCAAATCAATGGCATAGGTGTGTTCATGCAGAATATTTACAAACAACATTTGTAGGTAGACAGTAACCCCCTCTTTCTAAGTGCCACTCCAATGTAAGGAAAGCAGTAAAATCTTGGACCAAAAATATTAACGTTTACCCTGATAAGAAATAGGCTCTTAATAACCTCAGAGAAGTGCGCATTCACCAAATTAAAGTAACACGTGAAATACAAACATTTTTCTTCTGTTACCGATCCCTGAAAAATGCACATGGCGAACCCCCTCACTTTAAAGAGCCGTCCCTTTCAATAGAACCCATGACTTGCCAATCATTCGCAATAATCCGCGAACACCTCCAGTGACTTTGTAGTTGTAAAGTTCATGCTACCTCCGAGTTACCTTGAGTCTCTGGTGTGCCCATGGCTGTTCCGGCGGCTCAGGGTGAGGCGGTGACGAGAGCCTCCTTCCACGACTGTCTGGGGGTTTTAGTGTGGTAGCGTTTATGGTGAAGGCCAGGGCGAAAGGTCATCGAAATCATTTACAAAGATATCAGCAAGTTTCATTATTTTTACTTGGTCGACAGCCGCGAGGAGTACAAAAGTTCATGGCTTGTGCCTGACCCGGCTACTCTGTGTCCGGCTCCGTCCCCCACACCCCCGACCTCTCTAAAGGCAGGGACCGCGCGCCCGAGCACTCCTCTCGCCCCACACTGACGCTACAGTAAGGCTTTTGCATGTCTGATGGTTTATTTTTAAATTCGTGGATATGTTGTCCAGAGAATGCATATTTTATCAACCCCTGCATCTACCTACTTTTCTATATTGTTAGATTGTGTATGAAATAACAGACCTTATATGGCTGCAAACATAGGCTACTTTCTCTTGTTCTTCTTTCCCAATTTGAGTCAAAGAATGTGACTTTATATTTGTAGTTGAAGCATTTTCCTGGCTTCGCGAATACCTCTTCACTTTTATTTTCTGTGGAGGGCTGGCGACAATTATATGCCCTAAACAATGTCTTATTCGATTGTTTTCCGAGCTGCCTGTTTCGAAGAGTGGAGCTGCGGTTGTAAACGCTGTCGCTGCTTCTCTGGGAGACGCTGTGACCTGCATTTCACCCCAGCGCTCGACTTGCTCAGACAGGTCAAAGCCACAGAGTTATTGATGAACGCAGCGTTACATCTCCCGCTCCCTCCGCTGCCCATACAAGCGCTTTGATCTGCCATCTCTTTTTGTGTCTCCTTCATAACCGGGGCCCAGGTTAAGACTGGTAAAATGCGCGTAACTCGTCGCTCAGGGGCCCCGCAAACGTAAAAAACAACAACAGAACATAAAGCAGCTTGGAAGCAGAGATGGCCCCAGAAACAGTGAAGGGCCGGTGGGTGGCGGGGGCAGCAGATAGGGCAAGCTGGGTCTCTGTGAGGGGCAGGAATCTCCCTGGACACAGCCGTGTGATCCCGAAAACTCTCTAAAATGTTACAAAAACTTCGCCTCGGGTCTTTTCAGGCCGGTTAAAATATAAACAGTGTTTACAAGTTCAAAACGCGCACATATACGGTTATTGTCACATTTTACTTGCAGGGTTTTACATATTACTATGCAAGTCTGGCGCTAATAACACACAACACAATCTTTCATTTAATGCAGCCATGAACCTGACGTCAGCAGCCAATAAAAATGTGGATCTTGGCTGAAGCCAGGCCAGCCTCAAATGACCTGTTTTGGCAACAGTGCTTTTTTGCGGACCTCCTTGGGGTATTTTCTGTCTGTGCTCTTTACAGTGCGCAATGTCCGAAGGGACTGCATAAAAGGGAGGTCGTGCACGGTGAGCACAGCGCCTGTGTCTGCTACAACCAGGAGCAGACTAAACATGGCTAGAAAGGCTCATAATCTGAAAGGAATTAGCACATGTTCATTTAACAGCGAAGCGTTTAAATCATGGCGCCTAAACCACCGAAATGTTTCATATAAAGCCTGCTGGTGTGAGCATGCGCGGGGAGGCGCTGTGTTACTGCGCCAATTCGTTCACGGGACACTTTCGATGCACAGTATATATACACTCCCCTCTTATGTAACGGTGGCGGCGTGTATTCCAATTCTCTTTAGATCTAAACACTAAATATAACACTTTATAAGGCATCACATTCCCCTTTCAGGAAAAAAACATGGCAGAGGAAACAAATGAATTGATCCAAATGTTGCAAAATGCAAGGTTTCTCAGCAAGTAGCGCAGCATTGTCTGGGAGCAGCCAGGCGTTCCTTACCGTGGGCGTCCGTCCATGGCCAGCCACCTGTGGAAATAAAAGGAGAGGTCGTTAAGTCGTTCACTCGAAGAGCACATTTGAATTCAAAAGTCAGCATGAGCAGGTCTCGGCATGACCAGAAGACCGACCCTGAGCCGCCATGTCACTCTCTGCTCCCTCTGAAGCCACGTTTGCCAAGTGGCGTTATTGAGAGCGCGTGGCCACCTACGGAATGCTTTATGCATATCATACTTGACACTGTAACCTGGAAACGCCGTGTTGTGGCGCGGTTTCCAAACTCACAGCCCTATGCGACACTCTACTGTAATAAGGTAACTATATGTATTTAAAGGAGTTTAGGGAAACAAGGAACAGTTGAACATATGACGCATAACTGGCTGAGCACCGCCCTCGGACCCTTATCCGCTCTCTAAAATGTCATTGTTTGCATTACACACAGGTCTCAGTGCACAACAAACACACCTCGGGCCTTGCAGGCCCTCGTCAGAGCTGACACTCGTTCCAATGCAACACACCTTGCGCGTGCACGGCCTGCAGCAAGGGACTATGCTGAAGCTTTATTGTGCACAGAGCTGCGCGCTGGAGTCACAGCAAAGTATACTCCCAAACCATCGCACGTTTCAACAGAAGATTTCCAATACGGTGCACTGAGAGTAACTTCCTCTTATCTGAATGACGCCTGCCTTACAGCGAGCTCCCGCTACAAACTCTGAAAAGAAACATGGAAAGATGTCTGCAGACGATGTTACAGTCGGCGGGTGGCGTGAGATGCTCACCGGCTCAGCAACCTCAGACTGAACTCCACCGTCCCCTTCCACGGCACACGCGGCTGTGCCCGTCCCATGTGCGAGGCCCCGGCGGAGCGGAGCGAAGCCCGTCCCCGCCCGCGGCGGCGGCGGGGAGTGCGGGCCCGGGACATAGTCCGCTGAAGAGGAGCTTACCTGGAGCTCTCCCGGCGGGCGGGCGGAGCGGAGCGCAGGCCTCCAGTGACCCCTCCGCGGCGAGCCGGGCCCGGCACCATCCTCCCTGCAAACTCTCCCCACGCTCTGCTCCCAGGAAGCGAGGCATCGGCACTTGTATGCTCTTAAACTAATTTATGGTGGGAATTATATTTTAGCTTGTCAACTGAAGCCATAAAACAAAGTTTATTGGAATCACGTGCTCGCGGGCAGCCACTCAGGACGTATCTCTGCGGACCCATAAATAACCCTCATCTCTAAAACTTTTATCCGCCAAATAAAAGGCCACAGAAATGGCTCCATGGCCTCCGAATGGTATTAAAAGAGAAAAAAGGCTACAAAACAAGAGAGTGTGCGCACTAGGGATCACTTGCATTTAACAGCCTAGGAGATTTGCATAGAATTGTGTGAAAGTCCTTCGAGAGTATATGCTGGGAAAATGTTGTGTCTGATAAATTAATTTTACGAGAGAAAACGAATCGAGGGCGGTGCATGGGCTGGGGGGGGGGGGCTAAAGAGAGGTGTGAAAAACCATTTGCACATATATTTCACTACTAAACCACGTATAACATATTTTTTTTTACAGATATTGCCCTTGGAGTCTCATGAGAACACGTAAAAAACTCTGTTCAATTTGTTTACTGTAAGGCAAGTGCCACGTGTGTATCAATGTGCTTGTTTTTTATTTTTACATAGGATGCGGTTGACCAAACGGTTTAAAATAAACACCGAAGACCGAAGGCGCGTGAAGCAACAACATCATTACAACATTCCCCCATGGAGAACTTTGATCGTTTGAGCTGCAAAAGCCATAAAACCTGCGCGCAAACAACAAAAACATCCTTAGTGTGAAGGCACCAAAGTGTCAGCAGGCCAAGAGAACTTCAATCGGTCTGAAGCCAGTACGGCGGATACGTCATGTTTGTCAATAACAAGAAAGGACACCGCCTCACACCTGACGGCGCAGACTTTTAAAATGTATATGACCTTTTACATTAATAGGTCGTCTCATTTTTTTTACTTCCTGCGGTATATATTTCTCCAACGTCCACTTTACGCCACTGGTAAATGAAAGCGCGGGTGTCTCTGTTCCCTATGCGGTTCAATGTACCGAATTATAGATGTGTTGATCTGTGAGTGCACTGCTAAATAAATACATGGCTAATACACACGAATACAGACTTATCTACATGCACTCAGATATGACGTAATTTACAGATAATTACAGATGTTCGTAAACATACGAACTTTAGCGCATCATTTCTTTTAGAATATTGTGATAGACTATTTTTACCATCTCAAGACATTTTGTAAAATGCCTACGAAGCACGCACACAAGGGCGTGTATGCGCACCAGCAGGTCGCCTTGCTATACGAAGCCGTTATCACAGCGCTGTCACGTGAACAGTTCTAACCATCATATGATCCTATAGTAGCAATAAAAAGTTGTCATCTAAATATTCTGTACTCAATACGCCTCCCGCACACCTAATTCCCTAATTCGAAACCTACTCTCCTTCCTCTCCCTCTCTCACACACGCACACAAACACCCTCCTCTCTCATACTTCACCACCTGGACCAAGTATGTATCGGTACCTTCAGGGGGAGACGGGGCATCGAAATTTAGCATGTCTGTCTGAATCACAGCACATTACTAGCATACAGAAGGAACTGCAGTTCTAGACTGAACACATATATTGCATACAGACTTCGTTTCATTGTCTACACTCCCAACAGCCCCACCTGCGCGCTCGCGCACACACATGCTTGTGCACACACATATACACACAGCTCTTCCCCCTTTCTATGCCCCTTTTTAACACGCCTGCAGACACGACACATCGCTCTCCCAACGCTTTTTCAAACACACACAGGTTATTTGTGTATCCCACTGACAAAGACACTCTAACTCTCTCACTCACATACACCCACACATGCACGTTCCTTCTCACATACATCCCAATCTCACACACATTCTACCATATCTTTCACTCGCACACACCCTCTTTCACTCACAGACCCACACTCTACCTCTTACTCACACACTAGTTTGTCTCCCTGACACAATTTCCCTCATACATAAATACACACTCACTGTCTTTCGCAGACATACATTTCCTCTCTATCACACATGTGCTCTCACCATCTCTCACAAACACACACTCTTACGCTAAGGTACACCCATATTATTTTGTCTCTCATTCACACACACACACACACACACACACACACACACACACACACACACACACACACACACACACACACACACACACACACACACACACACAATCACACACACACACACACACACACACACACACACACACACTAACTTCTCTTCCTCTCACTCCGCACCCTTCATATGTCTTTCTCACTATCTGACACATAAAGATGCACTACTCTATTTTCGCTCTTTCTCTTTCACACACCACCTGCCTCACATGCATTCTTTCTTTCTGTCTTTCAAGAACACACAAACTACCTCTGCCCCTACACAAAAATACACAGTCCTGTTTCCCTCTCTCTCTCTCACACACACAGCCTCAAACTAAGTCTCTTGCACTCATAAATTCTTTCACTTTCACACACACTACTCCATTTGACCACTGTCTTACACACAAATAATACATTTGGTCTCTGACAAAAACACACACTTGCTCACACACACATGCAGTTTCTCACAAAGATTCACAAAAGTTCCTGCACACACTAACCTCTATGTTCCTCTCTCTTCCTCTCTCACACACTCTCTGCCTCACATACATAACACCATCACTATCCTTATCCAGACACTTTAGCTTCGTTCTCTATGTCTCTCTCTCATACACACTCAAACAGTACCTAATTCTGCTGTCTCCTTTCTCTCACACACACTGATATATCATTTCTGGATCACTTTCACACAAAGTTCTATTCTCTCACAGACACCTACAGCAGCACGTTTCTGTATTTCTATCTCACTCACACAGTGACATATGCACAAACTCTGACTCAAACTTTATTTTACCCACACACATTATATTTTTCTCTTACACTCACACACACTGCATCATTACCCACCCCCCTTTCCTTGCAGCTCACACACACAAACTTGTCTCTCACACACACAAGCACACATTTAGCTTTTATGGAAACTCTTATCCCTCACTATCTCTTTCAGACATATTTTCCACATAATTCCGATCTCACTCCTACCCATTTGTGCTTACACATGCATGAACAAATTCAGACAAAGAAACACACTAGGAAACAGCTGTTCCTATATTGGCATTCCCTCTTATTGTCACATCTCAAATAAAATCTCACTGATACATATGCTATCTTTTACAAATGCTCATAAATAGTCGTACATGCAGGCACATACTTTCTGTACCAAAAAAATCTGTTTTAATAAAAAATAACACTTAGAAATTCACTGAACAAACCAAAGGTAAAGTAACGTTATAGTTAGGTGAATTTGTCAGTGACAACATTAATGTTTTGAACTTAAAAAACACAGAAATTCACCAGTAACTATAACTTGGACCCCGCCATGCACTGCTTATGCCCTCACATATGTTATCACTCATGAAATGTTACATGGTATCATTTATGATATCACTGATAGCAACTCAAATGACTCCTAAGGCTGCTTCCTCCGGGCGGAAGCAATATTTTGATCCGTTTCCAAAAGTCCGCTCCCATTGGGTGGGAGCATTTTGAAAGTTCCCACCCACTGGGAGCGGACATAGAGTTTGCTCCCGCTTGGCGGGAGATTAAAAAATGCTCCAGCCATGCAGGAGCAAACACAGGTTTCCCTGTACAAACAGCTGCGGGCAGGGAAACCACCTTGTCCTGGGGGTGGGCTAGCAGGACATAGCTACTGAGCCACAACGGGGAAGTGGATCCCTGGGGGCATTAATGGGTCAGGGAGGAGGGCCTCGTGGCCCCCTTCCCTTTAAGTAATCATCCCAGGAGTGGGCTCCCAGGGCCTTTAATGGTCCAGGGGGAGGGGGACTCAAGGCGCCAGCCCCATTTTGTAAACTGTTGGACTAGGGGCAGGCTACACGGGGCCTTTGGAGTCTCAGGATAGGACTGCTTTGCCCTCCTCCCCATTTTCTAAAATGTTGGGCCCGGGGTGGACTCCCAGTGTCCTTTAAAGGCTCGGGGAGGGGAACCGTGCTCCCCCCTCACCATAGAAACAGGGGTGCACTTCCCAGGGCTTTTTGAGGGTCAGAGAGGGGATCACGTAGCGCCTCCCCTTTATGAATCCAGCCCCAGAGGTGGGCACAGTGGGGATAAGCTATTTAAATATGGCCTGGCTGCCATTTTTTCCCGATCCCACAAGAGTCTCATGGTATCGCTGCATTTTTTGCCAAGTTGTTTTCTTTATTGGACCAAGAAAGGTCCATTGTTGACCACCCCCCCCCCCCCCCCTCCCCCATGGTGTCGAGGTGGTCACAGTATCCCTACCCTGCCCCCTTATATTAATATTTTTTTTACTTCAGGGCACGGTACTAAATCACTGAGGGCCATATGTAGGAAGCCAAATTGCGATCGCAAATGCTGAAATTCGCCGAATTTCGGCATTTGCGATCGCAATTTGGGCAGTGTGCTATGTAGCACACAAAAACCCACACGCAAAATAGGGAATCGCTAAATTTGCGATTCCTTATTTTGCTAATGCATTTAAGGAATCCCAAATTGCGATTCCTTAAATGCAATGTAGGAAGCACCCAAGTTGTGCAATTTTGGCTTAAGGAATCGCATATTGCCACCAACCTCAGGTTGGTGGTAATTTGCGATCTCCTCGGAAAATGCACTTTTTTGCATTTGTCAAAGTGCCATGTGGCGCACATACATGCCCTTAGCGCATGTATGTGCGCCACATGTGCACACATGTTTATTTCAGGGGTGCAAAAGGGTGTCCTATTGACACCCTTGCAACCTTGAAATTGCATTCGCAATTTGCGATTCTCTAATTGAGAATCGCAAATTGAGAATGTCTTCCTATTCATTCCTATGGGCCTTCTAGCCCATAGGAATGAATGGCAAGGTATTCCTTATTTGCGAATCTCAATTTGGGATTCGCAAATAAGGAATAGGTGGGAATCGCAAAATATTTTGCTAATCCTACCTACATTCCGTTTTGCAATTCTCTAATTGTGATTCCCTAAAAATTGCAATTAGAGAATCGCAAAACACGTTTTACCTACATATGGCCCTGAGTCCTGTAACGGCTGCTAGCAACATTTGTCTTATATTGCTGGCAGCCAATCAGAGCGCTCACTCCCTCGGAAGCCTCACTCCCACAGGAGTGAGATGGCCAAAGGGACATTGGGCCAATTAGAACTCACTATTTGTAAATTGGTGCTCCCGTGAGAGTCTCTTGAGATTCTCATAGACCCAACTGTCCAGATTTACATTTATTTTTGTCCCCTAATTTCTCAAAAACTACTGAACGGAATTACACCAAATCACAACAAGCATTGGCATAGCCAATAGGTCTCGCTTTTGGGACCTTATAAGTATTTAGTTATGCAGCACGATATCCTTGGTGCAACAATATCAACCGTTGCATGGCTAAACACTTATAAGGTCCCAAAGGCAAGACCTATTGGATATGCCAATGCTTGTTTCTTTTTATTAGAGTTGATATTGGAGTTGACAGAAATAACAGTTTATTAAGATTTTCAGATGAAATAGGCGCCTCTGACTGGAAGTAAGTGAAGTCAACACCCCTCTGAAATTAAAGGGGCATGAGCAGATGAAAAAAATAAGCAACACCTCGGGAGGAGGAAGGACGGGGGCAACAAGCAATGGGGCGGTGGGATGGAGAGAAAACAAGTACCTCAAACCAATTGCGACCAGCTGAAGGGCACATAAATAAATGTATGAATTCAGTACTTGGTCTAGGTTCTCTATCAAAGTGACAACACAAAGAAGAAAGGACCTTTTTGAGTGTTTTTTTAAGACACCTCGTAAAAACAAGGAGAGGGGCTCAATAACGTCCAAAGGAACAGAGCACCAAAATATACTGTGAAGTAAAAGTTTTCCCTTTGGACTTTCTCACATCAATAATAGAGGCACTACTCAGGTGTCATGTCAAAGAGGGATATAGCTTAAGAAAATTTCTACCAGAGCCAAACCAGTGGTCATATGGAGTACAGAACTCCCTAACAGTATACACAATAAAAGCCAATGAGTGAGTGAAAATCGATCTTTCCGATAGAGTGTCGCAAGGGTGATCCAATACACAGCAATGCAATTAAACAAAAGGCATACATAAAGGAAATCTAGTTAGTCAATACATGTTTTATTAAAACAAATTTCAAAAAAAGGGGAAGCGCGCATCATAGATACAGACAAAATAAATCAATACATAAAAAGTTCTATTTATAAAAACCAATCTCTTCATAAAAATATATACACAGATTTTTTTAAGAAAAACAGCAAATACCTCACAAATCTAAATCACACAAATTAGGTGGAAGGACACATTTTGTAATAAAAGCACCCCAATTGTGCTTCAATATTGTTGGTTTGTGTTCCCTTAGGACCAGTACCACTAAGCTCACTAAACCCAAATATTTGGTAATTGGTCCCAGGACAAATACAACTCGGGTGTCAAGCGTCGACGCGTTTCGGTGGACAAGATTATAGAGCCACCTTCTTCAGGACAGGTAATTGAGGTCCTTCCTTCCGTAAATCGTACTTCTAACAATACCTCAAATTGAAAATTGAGGGGGATGCCTGTAGTCTGTAATGGTTAGTTGACCACTCGCCGTATCCACATAATGATTCAGCTTATTCACGGGAAATAAAGGGATTGGTGTGGATGTGTTTTAATTTTTTTACAACTCACATCGTAGACAGGTCGTATTAGTTCACCCTCTTATAAAGTAACTACGACGAAGACACCGTAAGCTTTACACTCTCTCAGCACCACGTTTATTGATAAGCGGTAGTGAAAGAAGATGGGAGATGGTGGTTGGGACTCTATCTCCGCTTGTTAAAACAATTCGCCAGCATAGACTTTCATCTCTTTAATACTGGTAGGCTGTATAGCTCTACAAACTCCGGCCTTCGTCTCGCCCCCTCGTTTTTATGTATTGATTTATTTTGTCTGTATCTATGATGAGCGCTTCCCCTTTTTTTGAAATTTGTTTTAATAAAACATGTATTGACTAACTAGATTTCCTTTATGTATGCCTTTTGTTTAATTGCATTGCTGTGTATTGGATCACCCTTGCGACACTCTATCGGAAAGATCGATTTTCACTCACTCATTGGCTTTTATTGTGTATACTGTTAGGGAGTTCTGTACTCCATATGACCACTGGTTTGGCTCTGGTAGAAATTTTCTTAAGCTATATCCCTCTTTGACATGACACCTGAGTAGTGCCTCTATTATTGATGTGAGAAAGTCCAAAGGGAAAACTTTTACTTCACAGTTTTTTTAAGACACAACAGGTCACCGGGAAGCAACAGTGCACATACGCTGCCTGCAGGCTCGATCTAAAAACGAGCAATGGGGGAAGGGAGTGCAAGCAGTAAGGCACACAAGTAAGGCACACATGGGAAAGCAATGATGAGAAGGGACTGACAAGAAGGGAAATAATAAAAAACAAGACTCCTCCCAAGCCCCACAGAGCGAGAACTGCACGTTTTGCTTCAGTGCCGCTCGAAAGAGGGTGATGCGTCGTCTGTGACATAACCCACTAAATACTTGAACCTGTTGGGAAAGCCATAATATGAGCGATTCCAGATCTTGTGCACAAGCACATTCATTATTGTGGTGCTTAAGATACTTGAACGCAAATCAAAAGCAGTAAATGACATGTAAATGTCAACATCCCATAAAGCACCAACAGGAGAGCGTAAACAAACAAGTGGGAGGGGTGGGGGAGTGAACGCACGCTAAGCAGCAACTGTTTGCTCTTTTTCAAAGCACACACTCGTGGCGCACCGCTGCGCACTCCTGCAAGCTGTATGCCGCCACAAGCACGAGTATGTGCTTGGAAAAAGAGCTGTACGACGGCTAAAGGTCTCCTATGCAACGCATGCTCGCTGGTAGGCGAGACCTAAAAAAAGGACCACGATCTGGCTTCCTGCCAAATTTGGTGTAATTCCGTTTAGCAGTTTTGGCTGTAGCCTCATCTAATAAAGTCTACAGAAAATGCAAGTGAGCACTCCAAAACGTTACAGGAAGGAGCTGAATTGGATGAACATTTTTTGGGAAAAGTTTTGTGAAGATTTGGCAAACGGAGCCAAAATTATTAGTAAACTGAAAAACGCCCTGCTTTTATGTTTTTTTAAAAAAACCTTAGAAATTCACTGGAAAAACTAAAGGTTAAAGTAATGTTATAGTTAGGTGAATATGTCACTGAAAAAATTCATGTTTTGAACTAAAAAAGCACAGAAGTTTACCATAGTTAGCAGAGCTAACTAGAACAAGCACCTCCACCATGTGCTGCTAATGAGCTCACATGATACACCCATGACACGTTCTATGACATCATTTATGACATCACTGATGACATCTCAAATGTAAAACCTTGATGACATCACTAATGATATTACTGATGACATCATCCAAGCTTCTTCTGTACACATTGCTCTTTAAACGGGTATATCATTAGAGGTAATAAAGTAATTGCAAAATAGCTCAGAATAATATGAAGCATCTTTACTGCTATCTTACATAGAAACTCCATAGGTAAAGCAACTTGTGTTATTGGTAACATTGACCCTACATCATACACTTCATGGGTTGCTGAGTTCATGTTGACTATGAGCCACAGATGAAAGACTAACCTATTCTGCAAACTGTCTTCAATCTGTATACAACTTTTCAGGGAAAACTAAGTTCCTCCAGATACTCTAAGCCCTGTTACACACCGAATGCCCTACTACTGACACTCTTTACCTGTATCAAACCCATGACAGTCACTGAGCCTACTTTAGGAAATGAAGTAGATACGAGTAGAAAAGGGGGTACTGTTGATGGTGTTTACTCCATGGAAAGAGTTTATTCTGCACCATACTGTTTGAAGACAGTGAAACAGTCATGGGAAATACACCACAAAGTGTTTAAAAATATCTACTAAGTACAGTTTACACTCCAGGCAAAATTTGTCTAAAGAGCAACTATTCACTTAAAATAACAAAGGTCTAAAGGTGCTAGAGATCATACTACCTGCAGCCTTCATACTGGGGTGAAATGTTTACAAATAGCCCATCTTCTGAAGCAAAACAGGCACATGTCCATAGGTTAGTACCTGGTGCACACAGTTCTTCTATGTTAAGTAGAAATTGTTATGCTGAGAAATTCTGTCTAATAACTCAACGCTGCTTACAATACTTGCCTCCCTTCCCTCCCCAGCAACCGTTGCGGTTACATCCGCACCCGCCAGCAGACTACCAGACCTTATTGTACCAAAAGACGCGAGTTTTTATTCCGGCTATTCACCACGTCTACTTTCTACGGTAAGCGAACCCACTATTCAGACCGGCAGTCTTCACTCCCTGCGATAATCATTGTGGTCACACATTCTGCGCCTTGCCACCCTCCGGCTTCACATACCATTTGTAGAACTCCACCATCGGCGCTAAACTAATGCTTGCCTCTCCGTGAATTATATTTCATCCTTGTAGTTCACTAGCTCACCCGTTAGCTTCCTAGAGACAGCCAAAATGCATGTTGTCACATGTGGCATGTGCACTGAGCACAATCACGGATGTAAATTCCGCACTGCCCTATCCCAGTTCTAATTTCTCTCTTTTCTCTCCCCCCTCTTCATACTCTTAATTTTCCCACAGGCAATTTCTTTCAATACCAGGCTTGTCCAATTTTTCGTCCTGATGATGATCCTTGTATCTCTGTAATAGGATCGAAACGTCGTCGACCCCAATCTATACAGCATGCACATTAATCTATTATGTAAAAAAGTGCAGTGTCTGTATGGAAAAAGCTTAAACACTGGATTTCGTAATTAAGCTCCCTTTGCCTTGCCTGTAATGTCTGTTTGTTTTGTATATGTCTTCTTCTCCCAACGGATACAGGACTGTGTCCCACATATGTTTTGCTGTTGATTATTGTTTGTTTTTTCATTGAATAATTAAACTGGATGTCCGGCTGGACATTCTTAATATAGTTTCGATTCTGTACTATATTTATTTCCCTTATTCCTTAAACCATTTTGAGGACCACTGTTGTTTGAAATTTACAATACTTAGGGCCCAATTCCGACTTCGGTTGGAAGGGCTCCGAATCGGATTAGGTTTTACCTAAAGCGATCCAGAGCCCTTGTTTCCAACTGACTCGTTCCCAATTCTGAATACCCAAGTACGATGCCTGGAAACCCTTAGCGCTGACCGAATCGTTTCCGGAAGGTATACAGAGAGATAGAGCCTTCCGGAGCCGAATCATACAGCTCTATGGAGTAGGTTTTCCATGTGAGCAAGTACGATGAACGATTCGGACAGCCTGCACGTGTCGTTGTTCCCAGATCAAAAAGGCTGCTGGAATCAGTCTTTGGGGACCCATACCAAGCCCCACTTCACCCGGGGCCCTCCAAATCGTGACCGTGGGGGTACCCATAGGTCCCCCATTCCAGACCATGCACAGTGTGGCAGGCACCAAGGGGTGCCCGCTACAGGGTGCACGATTCTCCCCAGTCACCCCTTTCTTCAATGCAAGCCTGTGTACGCGCTCGGTACACAGGCTCCCATTGAAGTCAACGGGAGTCCAACCGAATCGTATCCGGATGCATTCAAACGCATCGTACTTCTTCGGTCGGACTCTCCTGACACAAGTTGTATGGAAAGCATTACGAACACGAGTCATTCGGTTTGCTTTCCAACCTAGATCGGAATCGGACCCTTAGTATGCAATACGTAGAGTCTTTTCCCTGCTGGAAACGTTTTCTGCAGTACCAAAAAACTTGGTCGGGGCATAATGAACACAAGTCAACAGTAACCTGCACACAGAGTTATTCTTCAATACAAAGATTTATCATGTGTTCAATATCTCTACACAGCTATGGTGTATTAGGAGCACATACGTTTTGTAAACCCTTATACTGATTAGCTGAACACAGGCTTTACAAATTAGGTAGAACAGTAATATGGTAGTTACCTGCCACTATGTAAACAATAAGACAAACTAACACACTCATTGCATGATGTCATCAGTGATGTAATCAATTATGTCGTTTGAGATGTCATCAGTGAAGTCATTATTGATGCCATAGAACATGTCTCTCTGACTATAATTGGCAAAGTTCTTTGTTTTTTTAATTCAAAACGTTAATGTTGTCACGAACAAATTCCTTAACTATAACGTTGCTTTAACCTTTGGTTTTCTTGGGGAAACCTGCCATCCACCAAGATCATTAATAAAGCGCCTATGTTTGTAAACTCCTGGATTCAGTTGAACAGCTTTCTTCTGTATTGGAGACTGTTTTAATAAAGAGTGGGTTGCAGTTTCCCGCCACCAATGCTACCCTGCTAGGGGTGTGGGCTTCCAGAAACTTTGTTGTGTTTGGAATATATATATATCTATATCTATTTATCTATATCTATATTATCTACTGGCGGTCACCAGTAGATAGTTATAGTTAGGACCTATTTTCCATAGGAAATCCGCAACATTCTATTCCCAATAAGTCTGGCACCGGTTGACGAATCTTCGCGAATTTTCCAAACTTTTGGCCAGCTCTGCTTTGCTCCTACCCTGAAAGTTTCGTGGTGATTTGTCAAGCGGGGGCTGAGAAAAAAGGGGGGTCCCAAAACGCGTTTTCCTCATGCAATTTCCCATAGGATCTGTTGTCGCAGCTACAGCCCGAACCGCTGAACGGAATTACACCAAATTTGGCAAAGAGGTAGTCCTCAGTTCAGACTCGTGCCTTTTGCATAAATGGTGTGAATCCGTTCAGTAGTTCCTGAGAAAATTAGAGTTAAAAGTACATATATATCTATGGCCGGGGAGGATCCGTGCACCCTATCCGCACCGTAAGCGCACCCTCCCCGAACCGAGCCTGCACCCTCCCGATCGCGCGCTGAATGCTAATTGGCTGTCGAGTGTCTGTCTACATTCGAAACCAGGAACTGTTGGCGGCCATTTTCTGCCTCGGTAGAAGCCAGGCTGAAGAAGCAAGGGGAATAAGTGTGTAAAACATATAAAGGGGGCAGAGTGGAAATACTCTGACCCTCTAGAGGTGCTTAGGGGGTCCCAGAAGGACCCCCTTTAAAAAAAAGAAAAACGGCGAAATGCGCGCAGGGTGCGCGCATCCTATCGCGTTTGGTGCACAGATCCTCTCGTGTTGGGTGCGCGGATCCAAAAACATGGAAACAATATTTAAAATAAAGTTTTGAACATATAGTTAAAAAAATATTTGGAAAAATATAAAAAAATGTTTGAAAAACCCATTAAATTCAAATAATATTTTTTAATTTTTAAAAGAATTCATTGAAAAAATAAGTTTAAAAAATGGTGATAAAAAAGTATTTTAAAAAGACATAATTAATGAAATTGACACACTGAATTGGAAAAATATAGAAATCCAATCAAAATCATTAAACATGATATATTTAGAGATAAGTTATAGATAGGAATTAGCATTTAAAAAACCTTTGAAATTCACTGAAAAAACCATAGGTTTCATGCACGTTATAGTTAGGAATTGGCATTTAAAAAACCTTTGAAATTCACTGAAAAAACCAAAGGTTTCAGGGGCGTTATAGTTAGGAATTGGCATTTAAAAAACCTTAGAAATTCACTAAAAAAAACATAGGTTTCAGGGGCGTTATAGTTAGCTGGACATTTCCCTCGTACAAAACCCTAGAAATTCCCCTGTTATAGTTAGTTCAGCTAACTATAACTCGCGCCCCCGCAATGCACTGCTGATGATGTCACATATTACATCACTCATGACATGGTCAGTGACATAATTGATCACATCACTGATGACATCTCAAATGACATCACTGATGATGTCATCCATGTGATAAATTAGTGCAGCTTCTCACACCCTAATATAACCTTTGATACACCGACTCAAAATTTCAGATGGCCATTTTGAAAACCATAGATACTCCAATACCAATAACTACATACCCACTCATTAACTCTTAGGTCTACATACAGCTCCACTCACTCACCTGTACAGTCACTCATACTTACAGTCACTCCGTACAAGACTATCATATGCATTTATACACCTATATAGACACTCACACACCGCCAATCATCCATTGAGGTACTGACACACCTAGTCAGTTGTGCAAATAATTAACACAGTCCAATTTACTCACCTGTACAGTTAAACACACTCAAGTTCACTTACTCATAAAAATAGTACCACATTCTTACGCTCTTATACAATCATTGATACAAGCACACACTCATCCATACAACCACTCTCACAATCACACACTCTCACATATACCCACTTATATACTCTTACACACATATATACTGCCTTTCACATATGTAGTTAGTCACACATGTACCACTGAGATATACATTCAATCCCTAACACACCCATACATACACTCACCCAACCATACAGTCCATCACAGATGCACTCTTAAAACCATGCACCCATAGAATCACCCACTCACACATCTATGCATAGAGTCACACACACCCTACCCACACAAACACTCAGGCACCCATACAGATACTCAGACAACCAATCAATAACCCATATAGACACTCATATAGCTATTCACAAAACCATGCAGCCACTTATACACCAACACACAGACACATACAGACATTCACACAGTTTAGTCACTAGTCTGCAGTAAAATACATTTAATGACTCACTTATAGAGTCAGTTACGCACCTAGAAAATCATCCATTCACACACTTGTACACCCACTCATTCTTCAACAGACCTTTCCCTATATAAATTAAACATATTAAAACTGTACAGAAACACATACTCACTGGATGATGTCATCAGTGATGTCACTGACCATGTCATGAGTGATGTAATATGTGACGTCATCAGCAGTGCATTGCGGGGGCGCGAGTTATAGTTAGCTGAACTAACTATAACAGGGGAATTTCTAGGGTTTTGTACGAGGGAAATGTCCAGCTAACTATAACGCCCCTGAAACCTATGTTTTTTCAGTGAATATATATATAGATATATATATCCACACCGTCTCGCTACCTCCAATGAGAAGACACGGCACTGCAGACTCGGATGCTGTTTGAACGTTCTTTATTTTCTTAGTTTTTCATTAGTGCAAAAAGAAACAAGACGGATGGTCTACGCGTTTCGGCACCCAGCCTTCTACTGGACCATATACATATATATATATTAACAAAGACCGTGAGGTTGAAACTCGTCAGTCAATAAATTTCAATCTTTAAAATTATCCTGAGTGCGACTTTACCTTTTGTTGTGAAACTGAAGGATTCTGCAAATAAATATATATATATACACACACACAAATTACTTCTGTAGGAGTTAAATCACTGAACGGCACTCCAAGTAGTGTCACATTGTTTATTCGACAATGCAGATCAAAACGTGTGCAGCGTCAGACGCCTTTCAACTTCAAAAGCCTTTTTCACGATGCGTGTGCACAAAAAGCATTTCCTATTTACACCAACACTTCGACACTGAAAATGGAAAAAGGATTCTATGAATCTGTATCGGCCTTGTTGGAATACTCAAGTTCACACTATTCTATAAATATAACCATATTCGGTGAGATGTAATTAAAACATTCTTGTAATGAATGGAGATTAGATCAGTTGATATAAAATTATTTATGCGGAATTTATGATGAGTTGCATGATTTGTCAAAAACATATTCTTATAATTCATCAAATATAAAGCTCACACAGTACCAGGATACGTCCTAAAATATAATACATATGATTATAAAATTAATATTATTCAATTTCTAAGAACCACCCTAAAACAATCAGCACATAAATAAAATAACATACATTAATGTATATAATATTTCATGCTGTATCTTAATAACATACATTAACCCCTTCCCTGCTTATGACGGAACCACTCCGTCATGAGCCACGGGTGCCGTGTGCTCATGACGGAGTGGTTCCGTCATGCTGCGGCCGTTGGCGGCCGCTCCGCCCACGCGGCGCTAATTCCCCGCCTGTGCGGGCGATTAGCGCCGTGGGCGGAGTCATGACGGAACCACCCCGTCATGAGCACAGCTCAACCGTGACTCATGACGGGGTGGTTCCGTCATGAGCACGGCGCCACCGCAGTGCCCCCAAACCCCCCCCCAGCGCCGCGGCGGAATTCCCGCCGCGGCGAAGGGGTTAATGTATATAATATTTCATGCTGTATCTTCAGGTTTGCCATCAAATTATCTCTATTATGTGATCATCAATTACATAAAGACAGAATTTGCAGTATATATAATACATTGTCCATGTGGCTTGTCTACATAGGTAGTACCATCTTACCAGCCCACAAGCAAATTTTGCAACATCTATGGGGTATAAATATTTGTGAAAGGAGTTGCCCAGTGGCCCGCCATTTTGAAACAGAGCATGATGGTAAAACAACAGGTTTACTGTATTTTGTCCTAGATGCTTTCTCTCCCAATATACGAGGCAGTAATAGAAAGACAGCTCAGACGCATGAAATCTAGATCTATCATGCAGTTAAACGCCAAAAATCTGTGGGATCTTAATTTTAAGGAATACCTATACAAACACACCTGTAGAAAAAATTAGGAACAAGTCAGCACTCCTCTAACTCTGGCATTTTTGTAATGTTTTTAAAACATAACATAAGCACTTTACACTGAGCACTTTATTTAGCAATTAGCATAGCTCTCGCTAGAAAGAAGGCATACTTTCACTTTAGTAATTAGTGATGGGGATACAAAGCCCACTTGGGCATGATTGCACTACTCGACTCCATTTTGAATTAATTGATATTGAGAGGAATTATTATCTCAGAGCTGGGTAACTGATGATCACATAATAGAGACAATTTAATTGCAAACCTAAACATACAGCATGAAATATATACATTAGTGTATGTTATTTTATTTATGTGCTGATTGTTTTAGGGTGGTTTTCAGAAATTGAATAATAGTTTTTTTATAACGATATGTATTTAATTTTAGGACGCATCATGGTACTTTGTGCAATTTATATTTGATGAATTATAAGAATATATTTTTGCCATATAATGCGAATATTCATAAATTCCGCATGAATAACTACATTATAATTGATTTTATCCTATTCATTACAAAGACGCTTTAATTATATCTTACCAAATATAATCATATTTATAATATAGAGCGTTAAATATGTTAACTGCTGGTTATGTTTACAGAGAAAACAAAGTCTGGTTCCACTTTTTTCTGTACATGTCACAAATTTACGTTGTAAATAAGGAAAAAATATGACACCTCCATATCAGTAAACAAGGCTGGTTTCAGTCAAAACGCATTCGATGTAGCACATCAAAAAAAATTCAAGTCGTCACAAGGCGTCGTCATCCTTTTGTTGAAGAGGAAACCTTAATGTATGTGTGTACATGTGTATATATATATATATATATATATATATATATATATATATATATATATATATAAATATATACACACACACACACACACACACACACACACACATGTGTGTATTCTCATAAAGAATCCTCAGGACGTATTTATTCCAGCAGTGAGAATGCAGTGATTTCTTTATTCAGTAAGTGGGCAGCTTTGAGCTGAAATGTGCCAGTCAATAAATGCTATTGAATGGACGAATCACCTCATTTCCCCGGACTGCATGCCTTCCAATGATATAGATGCTATACATGCAAAACACAAATAGGGAGCCCTGGGTTGTTACCAGTATTTAGGTGGAGAGCAGCTCCTTTATATGGAGTGCATCTGCAACACCACCGACACACTAAATCTGCCCACCTCAAATGTGTGTGATATGGATATAGAAAGATCAGTGATATAGATATAATACATAAAGGGTAAAAATGTAATATGGGCCAATGTTGCAGTCAATGAGTTCTGGTGACATGAGGTCCAATGTCAAGTGGTTTGAAATGTCTCCAGAATCCAAGATAGCAATATAGGGCTATATTACATATGTTCTTGTTATGCCTTTTCAATATTACATGTATATTTTGGGGTAATTACCTTGCAAAATGAGTTTTCTTTTAAGTGCAGCTAACAAAGGAAAATGATTGTAATATTAATATCTACGTTTTACTTATCTTTCATCAATACATTGTTGATAAAACAATGGACAATGGTGAGGGCAAGAAAAATTTAAGTGATTCTATAACTGCAGTGTTTACAATATAATTATGTATTTTCCACATTTGCCACATAATTTGCAGATTTCACCAAAAGTGTTGTGCCTAGATGAAATGGATGTAAATAACACTGCTGTAGAACATGCCATAGAATGTCCCTATTTTGCTGCACAATTTAGATAACCTTGGTGCACAATTTGTTCCTCCATCCCACATAATCACACGAGCTCTGACAATGGTAAAACTCTGCTGCGTGGTTTGGTTGCCGTCATTATGATGCTAAAATCAATATGTAACAGGAAACAGTTCCATATTTTATGTTTCCCTGTGAAATATGTTTTTATACCCCTGCACTCAGAGCAATAATAGCACAAAAAGGATATATTTTTTATATATATATGTATGTGTGTTTATTTATACAGCTTTGTTTCTGTTTGTCTATCCCCTTCACTTACACACAAACACACACATTCCTACTCCTTATCTCTCTTACTGCTTTTTTGCACATTCATTTTCTACTTCTTATAAACTCATGTTTAACGAGACACATTTAAACACGCTTATATCCCACACACCTAACTGCTCCTTATGTCTATGTTTTTTTTTCAATTTGTTTTTCTTTTTCATACATTCTCGCTCTCATAACACAGATCCTTTTAAATTGTCTTTCACTATGAGACTTAGGGTCGGATTGGTAAGACGGGCACTCCGGCAAATTGGCCGATGGGCCAGTATCCAATTTCCAGCTGTGGGCTGCTTTATTGGGCAGCCTATGTGGGGGGGATTTGGGCAGTGTCTGTGTAGTCTGGACGCCGCCAGCGGCCCAGTGGGTGCCTGAGAGGCCTTTCTGGAGGTAGATGGGCCTCCATTACCTCCCTTTTACCAACGGGGCAGAAATGTCACTCCCTTTAGCTCTATGGGCCGGCCCATTAATGTATGCAGATTGCGCGGTGGCAGGGGGCCTGAGCCAAAGTGGCCTCACTTGTATTCAGGTGTGCTTCACCAGTGTGAACTAATCTGTGCATTGTTTAAATCTAAGTGACGTTAAGAAAACCTGCTTCTGCTCACCAAGCAGTGTTTTGCGGAAAGGCACTATGCAAATGTGGGCCACTTTTTTTAGCATGCCGGGGCCTATTTTTTATCCCAATCTAACCCTGATGAGACTCTCACTGTCCTTCACACTCTTGCTCACATGCAGATATGCTCATTCATACACTTTCTCTCTTTCAGTCTCGCCCACCATACACACCATGCCAAAATCAATCATTATCTCTCACTTTCTTAAACACAGAAATGATTTCTTCTCTCCTGCCATAATATACCCATACACACACTATCTTTCTCATACTCACCCACTCTTCCTCTCTAACAAAGGTACAGCCATTGCCTCTTGTTCCATCTCCCAAACACACACATGTATTTTCTCTATCATGCACACTCCTTAAAACGCATTTATCTTGAGGTCAAATGCACAAACTATTTCTCATACACTGTTCCTCTTCCTCTTTGACAAATACTTTCTCTGTCATACACACCCTCTATTTTGTGTCTCTTACTCTTTCATATTTACCAAAATAATTGCATTGTCGCACGCCGTTACCCATACATTATAACCATCTCTCAATCCCTTCCTGCACACATGTTCATGCAAACTTACACAGATGGAAATAAATGTTTCTCTATTTCTCATCCATCCTTATTTTTACAACACCCTCAAACACACTGTCTCACACTTACTATATCACACACCAAACATCTCTTTCACATGTGCTATCTTTCAAACACAAATATACTGTTGCAATTAGCCTCACACAAATACATTTGTCTCTCACACACTCTCATTATAAATACTCTATCTACATCACGCCCTCTCTACTTTATTTCCCACATTATCCCCCCACCCAGACCCATTTTTCTTTCTATCGTCTACCTTTTGCTCGGATACACACTCTCTATCTCACAAACACAATCACACACACACAGATCCTCTTTCTCACATGCTTTCTCCTATTTTGTTTCACTCATTGCAACTGCTTGGCTAAAACAGTTGCTCTATACAAGGGAGCAGACAGAGTCTCAAAACCCACATTGCTATGTCTGTTTAAATCGCAGAATACAGTATTTATTCTCTCTGTATGCACACGTTTCTTTCCCATGAGCACAATTACCGAACCCAGAAACACATACTTGTCGACTTCCCATCTTCTCTTTCCCTGCTCTGAATACCTCACTCATACAACTCTCTCATTGTGTCTTACACCATGTCTCTCCTCGCATTGCATTGATACCCCAAACCACACTCCACAGCTTTACTTCGTCCGCTGTCTGATGAACATTGTATTCATGCAGAGTAAACAAAACATGAACATTCTAATTTCGATGAGTGCCCATTGTTAGCTGCGCATTGAAATGAGCAGCTTAAATAATCTCTCCCTTCTACAAGCCAAAGGTGTTTTAAGAAAGCAGGGGCTATTGTCTAAATTTCAACATTCTTAGTTGCATAATTGAGTATTTTGTCGGTCTGCAAACAGTACTGTTATTAATTATTTAAAATATACATAGGTAAGGCTTTAGCTCTCCTAGGAGACTATTCGTCTTCCACCTGATGCCATTGGCTGTTTGGTGTTTCAGTCTGTCTCCTAGGAAGTGTTTCCATTAGAACCAATCTGCAGCATCAAATCATGGACAGAATGTTGAATACATCAAACATTCACCATTGGTCAAAGATCTGGGTTAAATCAATTGTTCTTTTGCTCAATCCACCACCCCAGTTTGGACCCAGCCATATGCAAATCAGTGTTGACCCTGCTTCTCATGGGAAGGTTCCAGCCCGAACTGCCAAGCCGGTTCCTCCCTGGAACCGGAAACAAAGATCCTGGGACCAGTTTTGGGGTATCACCCATCATCAGCCAGGCTAGCTTGAAGCCAGTGGCACAACAAGCAAGGGACCCATGTCTGGGCATACTCATCCCACTTAGGGTGAGAATTGCTATGGCAACAAATGATGAACGGAATGCTGAATAAATCAAACATTCACCCCCAGTCAAGAGATCTGCATTTAATTCATTGTACCTTTGCTCACTACACCACCCTAGTTTGGAGCCAGCCATATGCAAATCAGTGTTGACCCTGCTCCTCATGGGAACAGTCCAGCCCAAGCTGCCAAACCTGGTCCTCCCTGGACTGTAAACAAGCATCCTGGGACCGGTTTTGGGGTTTTACCTCATATCATCTGTTCTTTTTGCATTTGTAGCTTCAAGTGGGAAGGGTATGCCCAGACGTGGGTCCAGTGCTCGCTACACCACCACATTCAAGCGAGCCTGGCTGAGGAGGGGTGATACCCTGAAATCGGTCCCAGGGTGCTTGTTTCCGGTCCAGGGAGGACTTGGTCTGGCAGTTTGGGCTGGACTGTTCCCATGGTAAGCAGGGTCAAGACTGATTTGCATATCGCTGGGTCTAAATTGGAATAGCGTGGAGTGCAAAAAAAAGATGGATTTAACCCAATCTGGCACTGCGGGGGAATGTTTGATTTGTTCAGGATGCCATCCTTCATCTGTTCTTTTTGCATTTGTCACCCTAAGTGGGAAGGGTATGCCCAGAAGTGGGTCCAGTGTTTGCTATGTTACCAGAGGCAAGCTAGCCTGGCTGATGAGGGGTGATATCCTGAAATTTGTCCCAGGATGCTTGTTTCAGGTTGGACTGTTCCCATGGGGAGCAGGGTCTAGACTGATTTGCATATGGCTGGGTCTGAACTGGAATGGAGTGGCGTGCAAAAAAAACTATGGAGTTAACCCAGATCTGTGACTGGGGGTAAATGTTTGATTTGTTCAGCAGGGTATCAATCATCTGTTCTTTTTGCATCCATTAGAACCAGACATATATTTTATATCTGAACTGTACAATCATCGAATAGTCACAAAAACTTCTTTATCTCCTATATACATGCTTTACAGAAAGCAATCAGTTTTTTTTGCTTTTTTCCGCATCATTGATAAGAGTCAAGAGGTTTGGCATTTAGCGTCTTAACAGCATATGCATGAGCAATTCACATATGCAGCTTTCCTGCATGCCTTTGTTTGCACACATTTGCACATTTCAATCAAGCATAATATTTTTGCGATTGCTTGTTTTTACAAACAATATTGACCAGTATTTTAATGTTTTCAATAAAATTCCACTGTTTGAAAAACACATTTTCGAGCTAACTATCCTAAGTAAACATGTCATATAAACAATACACAATGGGTAACTGTAATAAGTTTCCATATTGGCATCGTGGGGTCCTATTGACCTTTACAAACCACTCAGCCTTTGGCCTTGCTGTTAATGATGTCACCAGGACCCTTTATTGGCAATATAGATGGGTGCAAGTGAGTGTGTGAGCGAGAGAGATAGAAAGAGAGAGGATGGAACAGAAAAAGAGAGACAGCTCTCTTTGGCTTTTGGCTCTCCCACAGACATTTTGTATAAAATGCACAGAAAGCAGTGCACACACATATAGAAGTATATGCGCACAAGCACGTCATCTGGCTATAGAAAACCTTTATCACAGCGCTGTCACATGAACAGTTCTAGTCATCATATAATCGTCAACTATCATCTGTGCTCAATATGCTTTCCACACAAAATTCGCACACCTAATCTCACACACACAACCCCCTTCCTCACCTGGACAAAGTATATATATATATATATATATATATATATATATATATATATATATATATATATATTCACTTAAAAAACCATAGGTTTCACACATGTTATAGTTAGCTGTACATTTCACTCGTAAAAAACCAATGAAATTCCACGTTATAGTTAGATCAGGTAACTATAACTTGCGCCCACAATAAACTGCTGATGACGTCACATATTACATCACTCATGACATGGTCAGTGACATCACTCATGACATCAATGATGACATCTGAAATTACACATTGTGGATTGTGGTCGCGCAAGTTATAGTTACCTGATCTAACTATAACGTGGAATTTCATTGGTTTTTTACGAGTGAAATGTACAGCTAACTATAACATGTGTGAAACCTATGGTTTTTTAAGTGAATTTGCAAGGTTTTGTAAATGATAATTCCTAACTATAACGTGTGTGAAACCTATGGTTTTTTCAGTGAATTTGTACGGTTTTTTTAAATGCTAAGTTATGTATTTATTTTTTATTTATTTTTCTGGTTTTTCACTGTGCGCACACCCTGCACGCAGGGTGCGCATCGCGCACCGTGCGCGCGCTGTGGGCGCACGGTGCGCTTCGCGCACCGAGCGCCCACGTTGCACAGTCCATGCCGTGCGCGTCTCACCTTTTTTTACACAGTAACATTTGCTTTTTTCTCCCTTGTGGCTCCTTTAATTTATTTACTAAATGTGATTGTTACTTCTTTATTTTTTTTTTATTTTTTTTTTTCCCGTGCGCGTACGGTAAGCTTACCGTACGCGCACTCCGCGACTTTTTTAAAAAAATTATTAAATGTATTTTTCGTACTTTTGGGTCCTTCTTGGACCCCCTGACAAACACTTGGGGGTCTGCAACTCTCTTCGTTGCCCCCTTTTCACGTTCCCCACCTTTGTTTCTCAGTGCGAGAGACAGAAAATGGCGGCCGACACTTCCTGATTTCGACTGATTCGAATGTTTACAGTCATGTAACCACCAATCAGAATTGAGCTCGCGCACGGCACCGTACGCGTACGGTAAGCTTACGGTAAGCGCACGGAGCGCGCTTACAGATATATATATTGATTTAAATGCTATTTTCTCAGGACCTACTGAACAGATTTACACCAGACCTACAAAAGGCACATCCTTGACCTGAGGACTACCTCTCTGCCAAATTTCAAGTAATTCTGTTCAGCCGTTCGGGCTGTAGCTCGGACTAAAGGTCCTATTGGAAAATGCATGGGGTGATTCGTCAAGCGGGGGCTGAGAAAAAAGGGGGGTACCAAAACACGTTTTCCCTATGCATTTTCCCATAAGACCTTTAGTCGAAGGTACAGCCCGAACGGCTGAACAGAATTACTTGAAATTTGGCAAAAAGGTAGTCCTCAGGTCAGGCATGTGCCTTTTGCATATATGGTGTGAATCTGTTCAGTAGTTCCTGAGAAAATTGCAGTTAAAAGTACATAAATATCTATATGCGCGCACCGTGCTCGCACGGGGTGCGCACCAAATGTCCGCGAGCGTAATTCTGATTGGTGGTTATATGTCAGTCAACATTCCAATTGGTCGAAATCAGGAAGTGTTGGATGCCATTTTGTGTGTGACAGTGAAAAAGAAAGGTGGAGAACGTGAAAAGGGGGCAGGGTAGAGAGTTCCTGACCCCCTAGCCTTTGTCAGGGAGTCCCTGAAGGACCCCGCAGGGTGAAAAAAACATTTTATTTTTTTTCAAAAAATCGCGGGGTGCGCGCACGGTGCGCGCACCCCCCAGCCGTCATTTTGAGTTTTAGAGGCAGAAGAGAGCTAAAACCACAAGTGGAGAACGTGAAAAGGGGGCAGGGTAGAGAGTCCCTGACCCCCTAGACCTTCTCAGGGGGTCCCTAAAGGACCTCATAAATAAAAAAAAACATTTCGTTTAATAAAAAAAATTGCCGGTTCGCGTAACGGTGCGCGCACGGTGCGCGCACCGTGAAAAACCCTTAAAAAAAAAACCATTTTAAACTGTTTATAAGTTTATAGAAGATATTAACTATGCTGTTCAACTTTATCCAAATTTTAAAAAAAAAAGAGCCGAGCCATTCCATATTACAGGATACAGTCAATCTATAACTATATACATAGGTAGTTTATTGTAAAATAAATATATAAAAAATATAATAATACATGCATAAATTAGCATTTAAAAAACCTTGCAAATTCACTTAAAAAACCATAGGTTTCACACACGTTATAGTTAGGAATTAGCATTTAAAAAACCTTGCAAATTCACTGTAAAAACCATAGGTTTCACACACGTTATAGTTAGGAATTAGCATTTAAAAAACCTTGCAAATTCACTGAAAAAACCATAGGTCTCACACACGTTATAGTTAGGAATTAGCATTTTAAAAACTTTGCAAATTCACTGAAAAAACCATAGGTTTCACACATGTTATAGTTAGCTGGACACTTCACTCGTACAAAACCATTGAAATTCCCCCGTTATAGTTAGTTCAGCTAACTATAACTCAAGCGCCCGCAATGCACTGCTGATGACGTCACATATTACATCACTCATGACATGGTCAGTGACATCACTGATGACATCACTGATGACATCTCAAATGACATCACTGATGACATCAGCAGTGGATTGTGGTCGCGTGAGTTATAGTTAGCTGAACTAACTATAACGGGGGAATTTCAATGGTTTTGTACGAGTGAAATGTCCAGCTAACTATAACATGTGTGAAACCTATGGTTTTTTCAGTGAATATCTATATATATATATATTCACTTAAAAAACCATAGGTTTCACACATGTTATAGTTAGCTGGACATTTCACTCGTGAAAAACCAATGAAATTCCCCCGTTATAGTTAGTGCAGGCAACTATAACTCACGCGACCGTAATCCTCTGCTGATGATATTACATCACTGTATTTAGTCACTTATTCACCCATGTCTTCTTCCATTAATCTTTAGCTATACATATATTACAAATATTTATTTTTCAGAAAGACACATATGTCATCAGCAGAGGATTGCGGTCGCGTGAGTTATAGTTGCCTGCACTAACTATAACGGGGAATTTCATTGGTTTTTCACGAGTGAAATGTCCAGCTAACTATAACATGTGTGAAACCTATGGTTTTTTAAGTGAATTTGCAAGGTTTTTAAAATGCTAATTCCTAACTATAACGTGTGTGAAACCTATGTTTTTTTTAGTGAATTTGTAAGTTTTTTTAAATGCTAAGTTATTAATATATATATATATTTTTTAATTTTTTTTACCGTGCGCGCTTCTCGCACCGTGCACGCGCACCACGCGCCCACTTTACGCAGTTCGGACCATGCGCACACGGTCCGCAACGTTCGCGGAATTTTTCCCGTTTCCACCGTGCACGCACGTTACGCGATTTTTCGCGAAAAAAATTAAAACTCTTTTTGGACCCTTGGGGGTCCTTCCGGGACCCCCTGACAAATGCTAGGGGGTCAGGAACTGTCCAGCCTGCCCCCTTTTCACGTTCTCAACCTTGGTTTTTCACCCCCTCTGAGTGCGAGAGACAAAATGGCGGCCGACACTTCCTGGTTTCGACCGATAAGAATGTTTACTAAGATCTAACAACCAATCAGAATTGCGCTTGCGCACGGCAGGGTGCGCGCACCCAGCGCGCACGGTGCGCGCGTATAGATATATATATGCTTTTAAATGCTATTTTCTCAGGAAATACTGAACAGATTTACACCAGACCTGCAAAAGGCACTTCTTTGACCTTATGGCTACCTCTCTGCCAAATTTCACGTAATTCTGTTCAGCCGTTCGGGCTGTAGCTGCGACTAAAGTCCCTATGGAAAAATCCATGGGGAAAACGCGTTTTGGGACCCCCCCTTTTTCTCGGCCCCCGCTTGACGAATCCCCCCGAGACTTTCAGGGAAGAAGCGGAGCAGAGCGCCCCATTAGTTTTGAAAATTTCGCGAGGATTCGTCAACCGGCACCAAAGTTATTCAAAATAGAATTTTGAGATTTTCTATGGAAACTCGGTCCTAACTATAACTATCTACTGGCGACCGCCAGTAGATAATACATACATATATATATGTTCCTTCAGGGGGAAAGGAAGCATCAAAACTTACTTTGGCATGTCTGCTTAAATCACAGCACATTGTATACTTCCTAACATAAATCAGGAACTGTAGTTCTAGACTGAACATATGTATCTCATACAGATTTTTTTTCATAGTCTACACTCCTGACAGCCCCACCTCGCGTGCCCGCACACACACACACAAATGCACACACACCTACATACACGCCCTGTGTCGGGATTATTTCTGTATCCCGACACAGAGACTCCAACTCTCTCTCTCTCTTACTCACTACACTCTCTCTCTCTCCTATTCCCTTAGTCCATCTTTCTTGCTTTTTCTCCCTGCGTCCCATTAAAACAATATCACACACATACTCTATACTTGTCACACTGACATGTACATACACATTCACTCACACTCTCCCTCTCCACAGAATGTCAGACACACTGCACCCTTGTTTTCTCTCATACATGCATTCATTCATACACTGTCTCTCACTTTCTTACACACACACTTCTTTATCCCCTCCCTGACACACCATCAGACATACACAAAGACTATCTTTCTCACACAAACCCCTTCCTCAGACTCACACATGGGTATCTCTCACATTAGCTTTCACTCACACAACAGCACAATCTCTCCCACACATGCCCTCTGTGACCTTTCTCCCACACCTACATATTCACCCTTCTTCGCACATTCATAATTTATTGTTCTCTTTCCACATCTGTCACTCTCAACAACCTGCTTTCAAGAATGCATACTCATACCATATGCAATTTGTCAGTGCAGATGTTTTATTTTACATTGTAACAATACATTCGGACAAGCTTCACGTTTCACTCTCATTGCGGATTGCACGCTATCATTATGAAATCGTCTCCTAATGCTTTACCATGTTTTATATTTAGAAGTAACAACATGGCTGAGAGGCGGGTTCTGTTAAAGATGATTTGTGCCGCTCACACAATTCGGTTCATGACAAGAATCAGCTCAGAGAACACAATTTTCATAACAGTGTATTGGGTAGGTTTTAACCCAACACACACTTGTGTGATTAAGTTGTTGTTAATAGGTATGAGATGCTTTCCCGTGGGCTGCACGTTTTTGTTTTTGGGGTAACAAGCGCTATATAAATGCAAACTGTTTTCCCTCTTCTGTCCTTCCGCTATCGTTCTGAATCCAATTAACTGACTAACCTATCCTCCACTTAAATTACTTCCATATTTCACTATACTAACTCAACACTAATCCTTTATGGGTTCTGGAGTAGCGTGCTACTCACCAAAAAAGTGCTTTGACGCCTCGTCAGGGGTAGTAAGCGCTATATAAATGCAATTACAATACAATTTCAAGTCGCATTGATTGGACATTATGCTAGTAATCTTATTGGTCAATTCACAGACCAAGACAAGTGAATCCATTTTCACCCCACCCATTAATTTCAGGAATCTCGGTTGAAGGCATTTCAAACTGAGGGTGAGATTTACTAAGATTTTGTGCTGTTTGTGTCACAAAAGTGACGCAAAATGGTGCAAAATCTTTTTTTACGATTTACTTTCCAGTGCGAAACTTGTTTAGTGCTGGAAATAACGTGAAAGTGATGCCTGCTTTGTATTACTTAGCGCCAAAGGGGCGTAACCATGGGTGGAGCATGGGCGCTCCCATGCAACTACCCAAGGTTTCTGATGCTAAACCTAATTTACTAATAAGTTGACAGGGTTTTGCGTCAGACAACTGCACCTTTTTGAAGTAGGAAAAGCAAGGAGAAATAAAAACATTTATCCTTCCTTTTCCAACTTTGTGCATTTGCTGCACTTTACAGCACACATACAAAGAGGGGAAATGGTTTAGGTCAGTCTATGCATAGTATGTTGTTCTGGAAGGGTACCCTTGCAATACAAAACCTATGCTAGACTCACGGAGATACCCTTGCACCATGGCGCAAATGTGTCTCTGTGGCACAAAGCAGCTGATTTCAGCACTGGCGCTAGGGAAAGGGGAGGAGAGTGCCATATTTCAGTAAATGTAGAGCTATCCTCCTGTCTCCTTTTCACGCAGCGCAGCATTTGCGGATGCCCTCCTGCACGAAAGAGTGTTAAATCCAGTGCTTTAAATGGGCCGGTCCTCGCCGGTACGGAGTACCGGCACTTCCGAATTTTTTTAACGTCAGTACCGGCACTTCTCTGTAGCCAGGGAGAGTACCGGTACTCTGATCGGCAGCATGGCAGGCTCAGGTTAGTTTTCTCCTCCAGTGCAGGGCAGTAATTAACTCGGCTGAAGCAGCCTTTGCAGATTTGCTGGCAAAGATTCAAGCAGCGCCCATGTGAATGTCCCCAAACGGCAGGGGGGGTGAGAGGGTTTGTGCCACGCTGTGATTAAAAGGACAGAGTCTCTAGACAGACCCTGCACTGTCAATCAGGTGCGCAGCGAACATTCGGGTGAAAGTGCCATCATGACTTTCATTTTGTGTAATGAGTTAATCTGTTTGTTTGACAAACACATTTCTCATGTGTTTTAATATGTGCTTCAACTGGTACAGAAGTAATTATGTATGATCATATTGTGCCCTTAGCCCCGCCCACTTGCCACACCTCTATTTTAATGAGTACCTGCACTTATTTTTCCCCATTTAAAGCACTGGGTAAATCTGCCCCAAACTGTCAAAATTATTGCCAATCAAGAACATGGCTTTTTCAAAGATTGTTCGTACTCCTCATAAAACTGAAGTAGAACAACTTCTAATGAAATGTGGGATTGTCCTGGTAATCTGAAGCATCAAAAAGGCTGCTAGGGGCTGGCACAGCCCCCCACTACACAATACCTGTAGAACGAAGTCTTCAGATGATCCATGGGTGTGTAGGTCTCCCAGTCCAGGCAATATCCTTGCATTCTAGTATTTGTAGTCCTGTTTATCATATTATAAAATCATGGCTATAATTACCGGAATGCACAGAAAAATACATGGAGTGGATAAGGTATTCATGCATGGACCCTAGAAACCGACAGCTCTGTAAAATCTGACCCCTCTAGAACCTCAACCTTAACGGAGGCCTCAAGTTTGGAAATCCCTAGTTTACATCCCTCAGAAAGTGGTACTTTTGTAGGACAATTTCTCGGGACAATCCTGGTTGTTCATCATCATCTTCTCCGGTGAAAAGTAACAGAGAGACTTCCCCGTATGAGCATTCAAGTTAACGTTAACGTAAGCGCCTCCGCCTAAGTTGGGCTGTTTTCAAGTTGTGCTGTTTATAACGGGACAGGAGAAGACTGAAACTGAGTCAGATTTTCCAATAATAATTTCGCAGCCGGCGTTTATCGCCCCAGCATGTCTCAAGACTGACATTTGAATGATTGATTGTTTCGCAGTGATGAAGCTATATTGGTCCTGATGAGAATCCCCTTATCTGGAGGGATTTGAAACGCGTAGACCACAGTGTTTAGGCTAATCAAATACGAACTTTGCACACATTGGCAACTTAGTTTCATCTATTTTGTTGATGGCTTTTTCTTGATTTTTTGTATTAAGTATTTTCAAAGACTTGTTTGTTTCAAAAAATTGTACAGATGTATGTTTGAGAGTGTTGAGTAGTATGAAAAGAGTGTAGTGAAAGTGTGACAGTGTTGAAGTGTTTGATGGAATGAATGGGTTTGTTGAGAATGCGCAAAAGTGAAGCTAGATGAAGAGTGAAGCATTTCTATGTTAGAGTGTAAGGTTTGACATTGTATTAAGATTTTGTTGATTTAAATTAAAAATGTTGATGATATTGTGAGATGGTGCTAAAATTCTTTTGAAATAAAACTTTTTTGATTAAATCCAACGGAAACAGTGGTTGTGGTGACATTGATTTTGGTCCAATTAGTCATGATTAGAGTTTGAAGGCAGTTGCAATACTGCTATAACTACACAGGCCACGCTCCTTCTAGAGACAGCCCCCCCCACATACTTTTTCCATCCCACTTAAAGCCCTCCTGTTCACAACACTTAAAAATAATTCATGTTCACATGCGAGGGGCAATCAGCTTGCTGGGTTGAAGATGGGAAAACAGGAAGAATGAAAGCTGCCACCAGTCCCAACCGGTGAAGTGAAATCTCCGACCCCCTTACTTTCTCCATGGAACGCTGGGAACGGAGCCAGGAGCGGTGTGTACCTTGGCAGGCACAGAGAGAGCTTCCGTTTACTAACCCTTCTTCGCAGACGTTGGCAGTGCGGGCCCCATGTTTTAGATAGCCCCACCTATCATGCCTGCTTATTGCTACCTGATCTTGAAAGGCAGACGGTGCTTAGTTAGGGATGTGCAGCAGCGCACATGTCGCCCTTCCACGTTTTCGCGCTAGTAAAAAATGGCTCTGTCCTGCGGTCACGTGTGCAGGTGAACGCCTGAGGCCAACCACAAGAAACGATTGCTAAGTTAGCGAGGGCGGGGAGGGTTGTCCTAGAGCGCCCTCTACTGGACAAGAGGCAGTACAGCAACAGGCTCACTAGACCAGAGGAAAGAAATGCCTAGCAAGTGCATTGCTTCCTCTAATAGTCATACCCTGAATCATCTATCTGTCATTTTACATCGGTTGATACAAATCGTAATGGTTCTGCATTATCTCCTGTAAATTCCATTTCGTTACATATTAAAGCAGCGATGTTCTTTTAAATGTTAATAAATGTGTTAATTCGCTGATTTGACGAACAATGTAATTTTCACTCGAACAATTACCTACACGTAAAGTATCATTTATCCTCATATGCAATTTAAGATATTGGACTATGAATCTATAGAACATTGTATCCAACAGCTGTTTAAAGACTCGTGTGATGTCTCTAGCGCAGATTTGGCCCACAGACACGGGGGAAGATTTAATTATACTCACAATGACAATTTTGGCTTCATAAATATCTTTCGGTAAAAACCAGAAGTGAGTATATATGCTAAACGTCGTTTCTTTATGCCGTCATTGTCATCCCCTCACTTGTTTTATTTCAACGAATCCTTCATTCCGTCTTATCGCTCTCATGCCTTCCTGCTTTCTTTTTTTCCTCGAATTATATATTTATTACTTTGTATTCCCATTTCTTTCGCGTTCTTTCTCTCTTCTCCCCTTTCCTTCCTTGCAAATATCGGTCTCTTTAAACTTTTCCCTCTCCCTTTTATTTCTTCACCATTTCCTTCCTCCTCTTCATCTCAGCCTTTCATCTATTCAAACTATACTCTCTTTCCTTTCTTTCTTCCACTCTACTCCACATGCTCCCAAAAATACTAGCTGTCATAAAACACAACTCCAAATACTAGTGAAATGGTGAGTACTCCTTATAGCCCCTAAATGCTCTATGTAAAAAAATGATCTGAAAACATGCCTAAAGACTTTTCCTATTAGACCCCGACACACCGCAAATCATGCCCTCAGAAACTTGAAATATGGTCCCAAAATGACGTAAACTACTACTACCTAATATATCTAAATTTGATTCAACGAGCCTGTCAGTCACTCAAAAAAATGTATTTTTCAAGATTGAAATGTCTTAATAATTCTGACAAGTATTGTTTACATTTTCTCTTAGTACTTAACCGGAGAAGGGGAGGTATTCTCCCTCTTGCATTTGGGCCCGTCTACAGGGTGATGCTCGTCTGTGCCAGGAAGCATATTCTCCTGGTTCAAGTCTCTTCCCTAACTCGTGCTCCTGCTTTGGCCTTTCCCTCAGCTATATGTGACACACAGACATGGGTGGCTATTATAAGTGCACGGAAGCCGTGGCACCAAGGAGGCAGTGTGGGATGGGACCACTGAACCCTACTTATGTCTGTCTTTTACAACCGTGGGAGTGGGGAGGGAGGGGGGTTTCCGTGCTACTGTTAAGGCCCATGACGCTGCAAATGCATATGACATGGCATGTCATAACATAACATAGCTCTACTGCAGCCCCGCCTAGAACCCTGGAGGTAAAAGTCGTGTTGAACTAATGACAGATCGAAAGATTCAAGAGGCTTACTCCAGACCCTCGGATCTTACATTGTCATAACAAGCCTTGCCTCTAAAGCCCTCAAACCCATCCTTTTGTATCTCACTCTAACCTCCTCACACCATGTGGCCTCAGATCACAGGAAGGGTTCCATTCCCCTGCATTTTCTCTCCTTCTCCCCTTCTTCCATCCAGAATTATTTTTTGACTCCTTTACCTATACGGTTCTAAACCCTTTGCCTCTACTGATAGTCTCGTTGATGGCCTCCCTCACACTATAACCCTTTATCCCTTCCATTGTCTTGGGGTTCTTCCTCTGCAGGATGAGGTTATGCCACGGCTATCTGTCTCGTTGCAGAACCAGCGTCCTTTTCCACGCCTCTCATCAGTCTGTGGGAGCCACTGGGGGACAATTCGCCATTCCTGGGCTTCCCATGACCCCGACCCTCTTTCCTTATTTGCTTTCATTGCCCCTCTTCACCATACCACTCACTTACTTACTCTGGAGCCATCCACATATACTCCCACCACAACAATTCATACTTACCACATTTGTCCACATCTTTTTTTTTTCGTCTAGCCATTCTCCTTTCTTTAATGTACCGACTGCACCAGTTTACCTCTCTGCCAGGCCCGGACTGGGAACCAAAACCGGCCCTTGAAAACTGATCGGCCGGCCCCCCATGGGGGAAAGTGGGGAGTGCGGCCGAGCTGTTTTCTAGGGCCGGATTCGGCCGATTTTGTTAGGGGGGGGGGAGGGGGGGCTATATTGTCGGCACCTGGTAACAAAAATGACCCCCAAGGGGTCCTAAACCAGCCCGACTCTGGTGGCCCACTGGGGAAACGCTGGATGCCCTCTGCGGCCAGCCCGGCCCTGCTCACTTCTCATATCCGCTCCCACGCAACTGACACACTAATCCTGTTCCGTCTTTGTCTTCTTCTGAACCACTGTTGTTTTTTTTGTGTGCCTCAATCACTATATTATTATAGCCTCCTCGCATCACGTTTCTCTTGTGCGACACTGCTCCTCGCCATCTCCTGCCTCATCTAGCCCCAGTTTCGTCATTTACTTTCACCCAACTTTTCATCCCTCTTCTCACCAGCAATGTATTTCTGTTTCTCCTAGCCGTTTTCTTCAGCAGCTATTCCCTTCTTCCCTTTCTTCCTAAGGTGTGTAGGGCTCTCAAGAACTAGAGGTGGGTGGCCCAACAGATTAACATGTAGGGCGGGGCGAGAGCTGAGCCCTGAAAATGTTTGCTATTTAATTCATACAACAAACATCATGTAAAATATGATAAAGTCTCTTCAAAATTCCAAAAGGTGTATTTATTTAACACGTGAAAGCTTTGCTATTAAAACCTCACATTATAGCTTTATACTGAGACGTATTTAGAAAAAGTAATAGTTTTTAAACATGAAACATTCAACATTATTATAAACATTATATTCTACTGAATCAAACACAATAGGTTATGGTACAACTGGTATTTTGAACTCCCATATATGAAAGTGCTTTCATCCACAGTAATGAAGAAAACAAGGGTTTTGATTAAATAAATATTTGTCTAGGATCACACAATTTAAATTGTGAAACCATGATTTATCCTGGTTTTCTGCTTTCAATTGTTACAAAGCAGCTAGTAAATGGGTATCTATTCATCTTTCCTTATGTTTAGGCTTTGTTTTTACCTCTTTGTGCATTTTCCTGCAGTTTTGATATGGTGCAACCTCCACCCGAAGGTATTGGCACACTTTACATTACACAAGGTCACATAAATTGTTTATTAGCAAGGGGAGATAACGTTATTTGGCCAGATTCACAGGATGTTAAGCTGGCACTCACTGAAACATGGTTCCCAAATTCCAAAGTCGGCAACTCTGACAATAATACCCCATCCTGGGTAGAGGGTGAGAAGTAGGCAAAATCCAAATGAAAGCTTGGCTCGTTATGAGCTCGGGGTTCCAAGAGGACCTCGCGATGAGCCACTCAGGCTTCAAGCTTAAGTCTAGCTGGAGCTTTCAGTGACTCGCCCACCTCCAATAAAAAAGGCTTGGGCATGTCATACTCATACCCTCTGCTGTGCTTATGTACCTCCTGGGCAGGTATACAAGAACCCGAAGAATTATGTCTAAATACTAGGTACTCCATATTACATTTTTTACTCACTACAGCACTGAACATTTCAAAATATAATTCCTCCCTTCCCTTCCTTATTTTCCTCCTTCATTTTTCTCTTTTCGTCCCTCCTTCCTTCCTAACGTTTATCCTTCCATTTCTATGTAAGGCCCAACTCACTTCCTATCTCGCATTCCCTTTTTCCACTGGTCTCCATCTGGTCGCCATCTCACCTTCAGTGGCGGCTGCTGTGAAAGAATAGTGGTGAGGCAGCGCAGGGGAGAAAAATACAAAAAAACAAAATAGAACTTATCTGCCGGCCGCCACCTCAGTGCTCTTCTACTCCTGTCGGCTCCCAGCAGTCTATACCTAGGCTACCAAACTCCCCTACACCAATACAAATGCTGCTCTCATGCTGGTAATACTATTACCCAGTATGAGGAGCGCTGGGATTGATCTGAGCGGTCTGGCTTGATGCCCAGTCAGGGCCTGTGAACCTGTGCCTGTTCTCCACCTGACTGTGCAACACAGCTCAGGTTGGAGAAATCTAAGTGTACATGTCGGATTGCCTGTCTTAAGACAGCCGGTCAAACTGACATGCGCACTTACAGTGCCCACAGCTCCTCCTCCATGCTGCAGTTACTGCTAGTCAGGATGGCCCTGCCTGGACTCGGCTCAGTGTGGAAAAATAAAATGATGACATTATTTTATCATCATTTCACTTTTCATGTTTGCACGTCTGACAGAGCAGTGTGGTGACGCTCCTCTGCCTTAACGAAGCAGCTGCCGCTGCTCACCTTTCTACCTCAAACTGCCTTCTTTGCTTCCATTCTCAACTTTTCACCCTCACTATTATTTATTCATTATTTATTTCTCCTTCTTAGCATTCTCCTAACCCTCCCTCTCCCTCAATGGCCCCTACCTCTTCCTTCTGTTCTTCTGCACTCCCTGCTTCCATTCCCATTCCCTTGTATGTTTTCTTCCTTCTTTTTCTACTTTTTAACTTATACCCATACCTTCGTTCACCCCTCTATCCCTCCCTACATTTAATATTTCATCATTTCCTCTCTTTCTCACTGCCGCCTTTCTCTTTTCTCTTCCTTTCCTTCTTTATTCTGTCATTTTATCTACATCTACGTTCATCATTCCCTCTCTTACCCTCCCAAAATACATATTGTGGGCTTACCAAGATCATATAGGGGTTTGCAGCTCACTTATTACTTACCATTGGTTGGCTTTATCATTAGTCTTATTTGCTTGCTTTCTATTGGATTACTTTTCTAGTTTCAGCCTGTCTATCGCGTGTTTGTTCCCCCATTGAAGCATGGCCTCTTTGCCGTCACTTTCATTGGCTCCCTTCTATGCTTCCTCTGTCTGCTTTCAGGGAACTACAATTTTCTTTTTGTTCAAGCACTCAATGAGAGTGAATGTTTTCCAGTTGTAATTCTCTTGTGCTGTTTCCCACCGTCCTCGTGTTGCTTATTCTACCCCTTGTGCTTCTCCCATCCACACTCTACGTTGATATATTTTGCCTACGTTCTCTCCCTTGTGTTGCTTCTCCCCCAGCCAGTATTGCTTGACTCTCCCCACCGTGTTACTGCACCCTTTACCTCAACCCACTCATCTGTTTTTCATTAAAAAAATGTAAAGTCGCTTAGTAGCTACATTTTAATAAATCGTTTTCGCACTACTTTTTTAATTTAGTGATTCATCTCAGATTGATTTTAAAAAAAAGCCTTTATCCTTTTGTAGGCATGCACTTATAAAATGAAGTGTCAATGCATGGACAACAGGTCTTAGTGAGGAGACCTACTGGCTTTGCCAGTGCTTGTTTAACTTCTCCCTTCCTTCACCCATTTTTCCTTAATTACTTCTCTCTACAACCTCTTCATCTCAGCATTTGCCACCAGCTCCCTATAACCCTCCATGTCATCCTATATAACCTCCCTTCCTTCCTCCATTCGCTCTTTCCTCATTTCCTCCCTCCCTTCTTTGCTCATTTCCTCGCCCACTTCCTTCTATGCCCCTGAACATCACTTATTTACTTCTTTCCTCGTTCCACTCCCTCCCTTTCCTCCATGTATCCCCTCCATTCACTACACCATTGCTCCCTCCGGCTCTTCCATTTCCTCTGCCTTTCTGCCTTCCTAACTCCATTCCCTCCCTCTGGCTTTGATTCACTGCTGTTGTATTTCTCACTGACTTCCTCCTTTCCTCTCTGTCACACGTTCTCCTGAATTATTTTTCAGTCTATCTGTGTTCACTTCATGTTCACTATTGGTTAAGTGCAGCCCTCTGCCTTCCTTCATTTGCTCACCCACCTCTCCTGCCCTTTTCTCTCATTTGAATTGTAAATATGAATAGCTGCGGGACCTGTCGACTTGTCCACTTCTTTCCCACAACAGCATGTCACAGCCACAGTCGGGTTGTTCTCCTCCACTCTACTCGTTCCCTTTTTGTATGGCCTCACATTCCGTCCTTATGATCTCAAAAAAACAAGACTGAGTTCGCATTACGGTTCTTTTACAACTCGCGGTTTAAGAATCTTTCCTAACCTGTCCTCATTCTCTCTTCTATCAACAATATTCCCTCCCGTGCTTCCCCGCGTACAAATATCCTCTACATCCGTTTCCTTGCAGCATTCGTAACATTCGTGACCTTCCATCCTGCCTGCTGCAGTCACTGTTCTCTCCCTTCATTTGTTCCTTCTTCTGGTATCGTTCTCATGTACTCGCCTGTCAGTGTATTTCTAATAATGTCTCGCTCTTCCGTCGCTCTGATAAGCAGCCACCCTTAACATCCTCCATTTTATTCATCCCTTGCTTCCTCTTCATCCATTTTGCCCTTCTGCTTTCTTTTTTCTTCCCTGTCATCCTGTCTTCCATCTTTCTTCCCATCTCCTTCCTCTCCCTTCCTTTCTCCCTACATCTAATGCCGACTTCATTCTGTCCCTTCTCATCCACTCCAGCTGAGTCTGTCCTCTGCCACTTTTTATTTTCTCGGTGATTCTGCGCTTCTCTCGCTCATTCAGTTTCTGTTTCTCCTTCGCCTCCCACCCCTACATTTTTGTGGTTCTGTCACTCTCGCTCTATTTTTACCCCCCTCTGTATTTCTGGTCTATTTCTTCTCCTGCCATTTTAAATCTCTTCTTTCTTCCCTCGTCTCTCTTGCCCGAGCCTTCCCTTTCCTCTATTGTGCTCTGTTTTCTCTTCGCACCTCTGAATTCATGTCTCCAAACTGTCTGGCTTATCTTTCTATCACTCTCTATCTTTTCTTCCCAGCCTCTTTCTGGTTCTGCTTCTCTTTGGCTGACTCTGGACCTCTCTCTGATTGTCATTCCATCTCTCTCACTCCCTCATTTTTCCTTGATATCATCCCTGTCTTTCTCACTCGCTCTTGCGCCTCATCTCTATCTTTTCCCAGTCTTTCTTTAATTCCCTCCTGACTTTCCTTCTCCATGCTCTTTCCTTCGCAGCCCTAATCTCGTTAGTTTTCCCTTTCTACCCTTCTCTAGCTGTCTCCTTTCTTGCCTCGCATTCTCTGTCTCTACATTTTCTTTTCCTCCTGCTCCCTCCTCTCACCCTGCATATCCTGGATGTATATTATGCCCCAGCCTTTCACTCTCTCCTAAAGCCCACTTCCTTTTCAGCACGCTTAAGTTCCACCCCTCTCACAGTTTCTTCCGAGCTCTCGCCTTGGCCACGCCTCTTTTCTGATTCTGTCCCTGCAGTGGACCAGACCCCTTTCTCCCCCGCACAGTCAGCTCCGCTGCTTTCTATTTGCTTTCTATATGTAGCACCTCTCCAGCCATAGCCAGTCTCTTTTCGGTCATTCATTCATTCGATGTCTCTTTCTAAATATTATTAAGTCTTCGGTCTCGCGCCCTGCACTTTTTTGTTTTCCTCTTCTTTTCTTCTCTCTCTAGCTCTTCTCATACTTGCTTCTTTATTTCCTGACGAGGGCGCCGATTGTTCTTGTTTTCTCATGCCCTTCTTTTCACCCATCCCTTCCTTCTTTTCTCACTATTCTTTCCAGTGTTGTTGAGTGTTCTCCTCTACCATTTCCTCCCTTCTGTTTCTGCCATCCATTTGTGGCTCCTCTTAATCTCCTACATCTCCCCATTCCCTTGCTTTCGATCCCTTCATGCCCTCTCTCCTCTTCCCGCCATTTCCCTCCCCTCCCTTTTCTTCTCTCCTCTCTCATCCTTTCTCGCCTCCTTTTACACCCCTGCCGTTCACCTTGCTTCCTTTCCTTCCCATGCACGTTCTCCTTCTTTTCCATGACTCACTGCAGCGTTTCATTCGTACTTTCCTGCATCAATTCCTCCGTTCACACTCTTTGCTATATTTCTTTGTTCCACTGTCCAGATCTCCCTTCTAACACACTGTGCGGCACTGTGTATTTTGTCACTGGCATTCTTTGATGACATGCAGCACACATTGCCCTTATATATTTTATCTTGTTTGTATGGCGTCTTCCCTGTTCTTATTCTGTCGTTCTCAATCCTGCTTTTTCTCTGCAGCCTCTTCTCCTATACGTTTCTATATTATATCGAGGCGCTTGTTTTTACCAGGCATATGCACTTTTGTCATTTAAGGAGTAGGCAGTACCGACCAGGCCGTTTGCAATGCGTATGTTTGCTCGTGTGTTGCTGGGATATAGCTGCCTGTTAAAGAGTCAGAAACACGGGCGAGTGCACATGAGAGTTGTGTGCGTCAGTGTTGCCGGTGAATGTAGGAGTGGCCGTTAAAAGTAGCGACAAAGGAGCATCGGTGTGTGAGGGCTTACGTGCAATGTGTGCGTCTGTGTAGATTGCTTCTATAGGTGTGCTTGCATAGAGGAGCATGTTTTTCTGTGTGTACCCTACTGCACGTTACTTGTGAGCTTGTGCACGAATCATTGTGTATGTAAACGCTCGTGCTTGTAGGCCGGTGCAATAAATGTGTACAATGTGTGTATCACATTTTATGGCGTGTGTGTGCTTCTGTGCGAATGTTGTGCTTGTGCCTTTGTGCATGCCTGTGTGTTTGTGTAGATTGTATACGCGTTTGTACTTGGTATATAGCTTTGTAGGAGTGCTACTATGTGTAAAATATAAGTGTGAGTTTGAGCTGTGCATGTATACAAAAGCTTCTCTATCGCCTTTGCATGGTGTGACTTATTATTATTTTTATATAGGAATGACTGTGTTTATAGATAAGTATGCGTGTGTAATATGTGTATGCACTGCGTGTTTGTATTCCGTGCTTGGCTACGAGCTCTGTTGTTTTGTGTGCCCTTCGGTGTATGTATGTCTTTTTTTGTGAGTACGTCTGTGTACGTTTGTGCAATGTATGTGCCTTTGTGTGGTGCATGACTGCTCCCTGTTTTTTGTATGGATATATAAATATAATATGTGTGCTTTCAATGCAGTTTTTCGTAAGTGTGAGGCATTATGTTTGCTTGTGTGCGTGTTTTTGCTTTTGTTCAGAGAGATGACCTACGCATTTAGTATATAAAAGTATGCAGATGCATTTGCATTAAGTATTCCCGATTGTGTGCGTTTGCATTATGTATCAGATGAGAAAAACATTGATAAATAGAAACATCGAGGAAATGTATTTCCAGTGAAAGGTTGGAATACGCCATTTTGTTTTCGTAGGAATAAAGAGGTGTGCGTGGTAGTTGCGGTTTTTGTTTGCTGCAGGGCTACGTGACACGCATGCACGCCAAGATACTGCATGTAGAAACAACAGGGCGCTCTTGTTTCCACAGAAATGTGGACATATTCAACTGTTTACAATTCACCATTTTAACATATAACATATTATTGGCAATCAGTTGGCAAACAGATTTCGCTATTTTTCATTTGCAAAGGTCTGGAGCTCGGCCGTTGCTAAACTAGCCATACTTGGGGCAGACATCCACAAAAATGCGTGCTATCCATAGTGAGGAAGAGCTCTGTTTTATGTAGGGGTTAAAAGCCACACAGACGACAACAATTCAAAATGTACTCCATGTTCATTCAGGAAGGCATCGCTCACAGATACCATCCCATCTCAAGAGCATATCCGAAAAAACACTTCCTTTTCTTTCAAAAAACACTTTGGCTCTGGTACTTTGTACAAATTGCACCTCATTTCCAATTTACATGTGTATGCAGATTGCTCCAGCCCCTGCCCCCCTCACTTCCTGGCCGCAGCAGCACGCAGTGCCGCACTGCAGTAAAGCTGTAAATACCTTCCGCAGCTGTCTGCCAGCCTGCAGTGAAATACTGTCTTTGTTCGACGTTTCTGTTCTCAGGGCGATCGTAAAACTTTCCAGCCCCAACGCCTCACTTTAAAACACACCCCGTTTAACTAAACAAAGCTCCATCCAGGCCTTTTGGCTAAAACGATTTCTACCACCACTGTTATTGTACGAAAACTATTTCCAGTTTTGGTCACTTAGAGATTCTGGCCCCAGTGCTTTTTAGTTTTGAACGGGCAAACTCGTATTTTCTTTGCCTCCAAGAATAAACAATATACACCTCGAGGTGGCATTTTGTTTGAAGTGTTTGTGGAATATTACACGGCAGCAGCGGGGTCTGGATGGAATCGAGCCGGTATCTGCGCCTAGAAAAGGTCATGCCCAGTGCTTGGCGCTGATTTACGCTGCTAACTGCTTTCGTTACAAAAGCAGCGCTGATACTTTGAAATGGAGCCTGCTGGTTCAGAAAGCGCCCGGTGACTTTGAAAATGGAGGCAGCCGCATTGCGGCAAAGAGGCTCTGGTTAAAAACCAGGTCACATCCGCAGCTGCAGACTACGGCACTCGCGCGGGATCACGCCCCACACCCTCGCAGACGTCATTCTTTCACCTGCACTCCCCCAGACTCCGCAATGTGGGGCGGGTGGTATTCTACTTGTGACTAGACGGCCTACGACTTAGCTAGGGTTTTAGGAGCTGTAGAAATGCAGCGCAGAAGACTTTATAACCGTGATCTTTCAGCGTTTCGATGAGCATAGTATTTTACATTCTGAGAAGACCACAGGCAGCGTCTGCGTTTCTGTTTTTTAAAACTGCAGCGAGAGGGATGAGGTCTGATCCTGTCGGGGTATGACATAAGGTCACTAAATATTCCCGGGCATACAGAGTACACGGTTACTTCTACTGCGTAAAAACACGCGGCAAGATTGTTATTTTCTGTCTGATCCAGTATTTAATGTGTGTGCGACAAAAAAGTGTGAGCATTGAGGCAGGCTGATATTGATGGGTGGAAAGAGATAGATAGATAGATAGATAGATAGATAGATAGATAGATAGATAGATAGATAGATAGATAGATAGATAGATAGATAGATAGATAGATAGATACTCAGAATAGGCAGACAACACAGAAACACACATATCCCTGACACTGTATCGGTGAAACAGACCAGCAAACGCACAGAAAGACAGACGGGCATTCCTGCAGGTCCCCAATTACGGACAGATAGCTGCAGAGATTATCAAGAGGCAGTAACGCCACTAACATTAAATGTATGAATTGATAATTCTATAAACAAGAGTCAAAAGCCAACTCTACTGTATTAAATGTTCCAGCGTCACAGCCATCTAGTGCTGTCAAACGTTAAAACTTGAAGTTACAACCAACATTACGGAAATGCAAGATACTTTCGTTTTTTTCCAACAACGCTAGTTGAAAAACACTAACAGCGGACAGTCATGCCTTCTGTATCCGTCGAATGCTGTTCTCGGTATGTCTCCTCGTGTGCGCTGTGTGGTAGGAGTCATATGACAATAACATGGGTTGCAACGATTGTAACACAGAAAAGACCCATTGTTTCCGTGAAATTAATTACTCGTGCGTAAGGGGGAGGGGGCCTCAAACATGCCCACTTTATAGCAATAGATTCCGTTACTACACAACATCTGTGTGACATATCAGTAAACAAGGAAGGGAAATTCGCGGACTATGGTATATTCCCAATGCAACCGTTTATTCGTAGTCGGTTTTCCAGGTGAAATACTTTGGTGACGTCTGTCTTGTGCACCGAAGCTCACGGAAGCCCTAATCTTCAGTTTAGTCCTAAACCGCATGAAGCCATCGGCCACTTTATGCTTCACAAATTATTAACAGCGAAAATTCGAAGCTGGGCAACACCTGTTAATATTTAATGGCGTGCAATAACAACCCTGTGATCAAAAACCACAACATCAGTATATCCGGGGATAACATTCCAGCAGCCGAGGGGCCTCGCAGCCTTTCAATGATTGCCCTCAATGTGCTACCCGGTGTTCGTCGGCGACGCGCTCGAGGTCTCATGAAAAAGGAAATAATCGGGTAACAAGAGCACGCAAAAGATTGCAAGTTCCACATCTATCTGCACAGGCAGCTGTGCTTCCCAGGAGCCCCAGCTAAGGGCTCAGCGAAAGACTAAACAATGCTGCGGTGAACCGAGGGGCAAGCCCGGCACTGCTCCCTACCTGACACCCCACACCCGTCCACCCACCACTGCCCCCACAGCCAGGACCCTGGTGGCTCTTTCCAAACCCCACCACACAGACCAGAGACATACTTACCCTGAATGCATCCGGGCAAAGGTGCGGGCACAACACTGGCCGTCCAATCCATCTCCGGCACCGGGGGCGGACTGCAGTGGGGCAAGGGTGGAGTAGTGCTGCCCAGTGGGGCTCAGCAGGGAAGGGTTCCGGGAGCTCGTCCTGCGGTGGGGAGGACGCAGTCAGCGGGGCCAGAGGCTCTCAGATTCTGGAAATAAAGGGAATCTGCGAACCGCCGGCCGGCACACCAACTCTAGTACACCTCTTCGGAGACAAACGTTAGAAAAGAAGGAAAGGGGCTCTCGAAAGACAGAATGCAGAGAAAATCCGCCAGGGAAATCGGGGAAAAGGCCACGGAGGCGAGCGCTGCGCGCACATGACCGGCAACAGCCAATCCAGAGCACAGGCAGCCCATAAAAAGGGCTATAACTAAGTTGTAAATTTTCTTCAAACAAAAAGGAATTTACTGCATTCTTTGCGGGTTTTTTTTCACAATCTGCTTACAAGCGCCATTTTCCTCCTTGCAACCTTATGGCGTTTTTAGTAGCTTTCTGTTTTCGCAATTATTAGACGGGTAAATATGAATTCAAGTGAAGTGAAAGTACGGTTTACTAAATTCAGCGCAGAACATCACATACCATGTTGATAATTTGTGCCAGTATCGAAAGAGCCCCTGTTTATATTGACAAGAATGCACCCATGGTAAACCGAGCACCCTGGTGTTTACACAGCACACGTACCGGAACAGGGATCGTTGCTCGACCACACGCACTGCATTAGATACACGTCCAACATTCCTTTTTACGGACTTGACTTCCTCAAGTCGTCATATGAACTCTTTCTAAAACCACATAGACTTGCTTCTCAATACACATCCAACAACGATAAAACACTCTTTATTGCAGCAAAATGCGTATTAGCAATAGCATTGCTTTTATTTTTATTTTTTTACCATTATCGCATTACTAGATTCAAAGAACCAATGCATTCTGCAAAACTCGACGTTTACTAGAGTGTACCGTTCAATTAAAATCCAAGTTTCGAGGTTTGCAATAGGACGACAGCACATACACATTTTTCTGAACAGGCACACGGAGCACTGACGTCTTGACTTGCTGTATTGAACACGAACCAATACCTTAATGAAAATACAATCTGTGTCTCGATGTTAGGACGGGTGTAGGTCTGCAGAACACCCCCACCCCTGCCAGCAAGTTCTAAACGTGAATGCACAGGACGCTGTGGCCACACCCACTCCTTCTGGACACGAGCATGTTAAATGCTGTGCTAAGTGGGCTTGTGGCCTCTGTGCGCACTGCGTTTTCGAGATATATCAAGACATGTTGTATAAATAAACCTCCTGCCTGCCTTGGACGGAGCTGGACAGATATAAGATATTGTAATGCTAGAGCGAGGAAGCACACAGACACACACACCTTTTGCTATGCGAGATGGGAATCTAAATAGGGCTGGTACAAAATACAGCGGAAAGACTGAGCCACAAAAACAAGAGCGGAGCAGGAGACAAGCGTCTCTTTTAAATCGTTCAATGTCGTTAAGGCGGGTGAAAACTCAAATTAGGGGACGAGGATTGAGGAATGTTTCGTGGTATGGAGGACACGGGGCATGTGATCCTTTCAACTGGTTGCCCATTTATTTCTGCCATGTGGCATCTAGATCGCAGGGTGGCAATGTTTATACCAGGGGCATTCGGTGGTGCCCTTTGCCATGGATCCACCGTGCAGTCATTTAGTTTGGCACCAGAAAGGAGTTTTTCTGGGTATCCTGTGGAACACGCCATGCACAGGTGTCATCATACAATCTCCATCAGCAGCAAACGACTTTGCTTCCCGTCTTAAAAAATCACACTATTACAGAAACCGCTGCTACACTATATACTGTTCTACCACCACCTCCTGTGCCCCCAAGAATCCCACCGCATTTTGCTCCACTCCACACTACTCCACGGCACCCGCAGAGCTCCTTGCCACGACTGATACTTGCAGCTCACACTTATTTTATTTATTTATTTTGGGAGTTTTATATAGCGCTGGCTAGACCCGGAGGTATCAGAGCACTTTACATAAGGTTCCACAGAAATTACAAAATTACATCAGTTACACCTTACCTCAGTTACTAGAAGTTACTAGAAGCGCTGGCTAGACCCGTGGGTATCAGAGCGCTTTACATTAGGAATCACATTATTACACAGTTAAAAACAGTTACAGGTTACATCGGGTATACGAAACACATTTGAATAGTATGGAGGAAGGATAAATAGGCGGATAGGGGTTAGGGGGAAGGGTGTAGATGGAAGGAGGGAGATAACGGCAGGAGAGATGAAGGAAGGTCTGCCCAATGTCCGGCTGGGTAGGTGACGTCCGAGGAGGGAATTCACAGCCCATCTCCCCTATAGCTATCAGGGTAGCTCCACCAGGCAACGGTCAGGTAGCAAGGTCTTAGCGGTCGAGGGAAAGTTCACAGGGTAAATGTTGTGAAGGGTGTGCAGGATCCAGGTCGGATAGGGGTAAGAGGGAAGGGTGTAGGGGAAGGGGGAAGATAACGGCAGGAGAGACGAAGGAAGGTCTACCCAATGTCCGGCTGGGTAGGTGACGGCCTAGGAGGGAATCCACAGTCCATCTCCCCTATTGCTATTGGGGTAGCTCCACCGGGCATCGGTCAGGTAGCAAGGTCTCAGCGGTCGAGGGAAAGTTCACAGGGTAAATGTTTATTTATTTATTTATTTTATTTTAAAAGTTTTATATAGCGCTAGCTTGACCCGTAGGTATCAGAGCGCTTTACATACATACTGTAAAGAAAAACAGACGGAAATTGCATTACATAGTAGGCAGGCAGTAAGGAAGCAAAACCAGGGATAAAAAAAATACAGCATGGAAGATAAGGTGGTTAACACAGTCCGGTCGCCAACTATCCTTGAATGTCAAGAGAGAGGCGTAAACTCGGACATTAAAGTCTTAGTTGACGTTGGTCAGGAAAGTATTTGTTAAGGAGATGGATTTTCAGGTCCCTTTTGAAACAGGAGAAGGAGGGGTTGCATCTGAGGACTCTAGGGAGAGCATTCCACATCCTGGGAGCGTTGCCAGAGAACGATCGGTATTGTGTGGTTTTCTTTTTCAGTTTCGGAGGAATAACAAGGAGTGAGTTGGAGCTTCTCAGCGATCTGGATTGACCTGCTCTTACCAGTTTGTTGTTCAGGTAGTTAGGGGCCGGAGAGTGAAGGGTTTTGTGTGTGATGCAGGCCAGTTTGTAAATACACCTCCCTTCCATGGGAAGCCAGTTGAGGGAGTTGAGAGCAGGAGTGATGTGATCAAATCTTTTTACTCCAGATTGCTATTCGAGCGGCCATGTTCAACACTGTCTTTAGAGGGGCTAGGTGAGCTTTTGGAGTCCCTGTTAGGATGGCGTTCCCGTAGTCGATTTTAGAGAGAACTAGGGATGTGTCTTGAGGTCATCATGGGGAAGAAAAGGTTTCAATTTCTTGAGGTGTTTTAGAGAGAAAAGAGCACTTTTTGCAGAGTTTTTGATGTGGGCCTCCAAAGATAAGTTCTTGTCAAGGGTGATGCGTAGAGACTTAACTGAGTCGGATAGGACGATGGGGCAGTTTAGGGCGACCAGATTCTTTTTTTTTTTTTTTTTTTTAATCCTGGTTTTTTATCCGTGTAATGTTTTTTTTTTTTTTTTTTTTTTCCAGTGTAAGAATTTTATTGCACTTTTTAACACATATCCAACATGTCGAGAATCATTTATACTGCACTTGCCTACATCCGCCTCGGGCCGGCTACATGCAATTACAGTTTTTGCGCTACAATGCTAGTTGTACACAGCCCATCAGCCGACATCCAGCGGACCGGCGGCGTGTTATCCGACAGTATGCAGTTGTGTGTCAGTGCTCCGCTCGCTGTCTGGTACATCTGTAGTCTTACATTTTAACAGTTTTTAGTGTATTGTACGCGCATTTTGTTTTTAACTGAAACTTATCTTAACATTACATTCCCCAACTTATAGGTCACCCCCTGCAACCTCCCCTCTGCGTCACGGCATCCTCCCTCCCAAGCGTCGGCACTGCACAACTGATCACCCTGTGTTATCATTTGCAGTCTTTCAGCTTACGCAATTTCCGTTTCTGTGTCTGACGTGCCATGCTCAAGCAAATAGGCTCGTAGGTACCCCCAATAGTCTTTGGGCTTAGAGCCGACCGGCAACTCCTCTTCGTATGTGACGAGCGTATCTTGACAATACACCATGTCTTCAAGCCAGCGTTTAACTTCTGGCGCTCTTTTACTTTGCCAGTGAAGCGACACCCTTCTTTTAGCCAGCAGTAGCGCCACAGCACAGAATCTACGCCTCAAAGCTCTCAGATGTGGAGTAATACCCAGCAGACAGACCTTCGCCTCGCACTGCACGCCAACCCCCAGCATTTCACTCAAAACGTTTATGACCTGTTCCCAATATCCCGCCACTTTACGACAGTGCCATGCTAGATGCATGAAATCCGCATCCTCCTGACCACACCTACAACATTTTGAATCGTCCCGTAAGCCATGTTTGTAAAGCCTCTGAGGTGTGTGGTACACTTGATGCAAATACTTGTAATGTATAATTTTCAAGTTCCCGTTGGGAGTCAGCATACCCGTGAGCATGCAAGCAGAATCCCACTCTACATCCGTCAGGGGTTCTGTTAGTCCAGCGCTCCATCTGTCCCGGGCCTTGTGTGTGTTGTTCCCTACCGCCCCTTGTATACTCGCATATAGTTTGGAGACCAGGTGAGATGCTTTGGGTGTAGTCAGGAGTAGTTGTAGAGGTTCTAGGGTAGGTGGTTCTTCCGGATGTGTCGGGTAGTGTTCCCGTAGTGCTCTCTGCAGCCTATAGAAGTTAAAACTGAACAGCGGAGTTGGATTGCTGATGTATTGCAACTTATCAAGTGTCTGGAATTCGCCATTTGTGTACAGGTCCCCCAATGTGTCTATTCCGGCCCGCCGGAACAGATCCATGCCAACCCTTTCTTGTGTTACCGAGAGGGCTGGGTGATGCGCTAGCGGGAGTGTGGGTGCATATAGCGGCAGGCAGCCTGCTTCCCTGCCCAGTAGTCTCCATGCTTCTGCGGTCGTGTTAACTGTGTTAATATCACGGTCGTGTAGCCTGGTGCGCTTATGCGTGAGCATACTGGCCAAAGGGACCGGGTCGGCGTCACCTGCCTCCACCGCCACGTGTGTCAGGAAGGGCACTTCGTGGTACCAGAAGTGCGCGTACTGCGCCTGAGCGCATAGGTAATATAGGTAGAAGTCTGGAACTTTGAACCCCCCCCTCGCGTATGGCAGTGTCATTGTGCGTAATTCCATCCTCGCCTGTTTGCCTGCCCATAGCAAACTAAGGACTAGCGCCTTGATGTTGCGGAAGACGGCAGCGGGTGGTTTTATAGGGATATTGTTAAACAAATATAGGAATTTTGGTAGAAGTACCATCTTCACAATCGCTGCCCTGTCCGCCAAGGACAGCGGAAGCCTGTTCCATTTTTTAATTTTGTCTTCCAGGGCTGCAATCGCCCGCCCGTAGTTCGTCCTGATTACCAATTCGGGCTCTCTGTGGAACCATATGCCCAGATATTTGGTGGGTTCCTCATGCCACTCTAAGGGATAATCTAATGCGGTCGGTCGTGTGCTGTCTGTTAGCGCCAATACAAGGGACTTATCCCAGTTTATCTGTAAACCTGCCTGGCGACCGAACTTTATATACTCTCTCAGAAGCGGATTCAGGTGCTGTTCAGGGTGTTTAACATATAACACCATGTCATCCGCGTAGAGTGAGATATGGATGGGTCGGGAGGGCATTTGAATCGCAGAGTGATGGTAATGTTGCCGGATTTTGCAGGCTAGGGGCTCCAGCACTAAAGCGAAAAGCATCGGCGAGAGTGGGCACCCTTGCCGAGTGCCTCTGCAGATTTGTATGGGGTCTGAGATGTATCTGTTTACTCTGATGCGTGCTGTCAAGTTTGTGTACAGCATAGCTATCCACCTCTGAAAGATCCACGGGAAGCCCATGCGGACCAGCACTGCGTGGATAAAGGGCCAACCAATAGTGTCGAACGCTTTAGCAGCGTCTAGTAGCACTGCCACAGCTTTCGTTTCCGGATCCAAATAGTGTGCTAATGCGAACAGTGTGCGTGTGTTGTGTGTAGTGGCCCTATCCGGAATAAAACCCGACTGGTCAGGCCTGATCAACAGCGGCATAAGCGGTTTAAGTCTGTCTGCCAGCAGACTAGCTATAATTTTTGTGTCTACATTTAACAATGATAGAGGACGGTATGAGTCACATTTATCTATTTCTTTGCCCGGTTTCAGCAATGCAATGAGCAAGGCTTCCCTCATTGATGCCGGCAGTGTTTGGGCCTCATGTGCCGCCCCGTACAAGTTCACTAAATGCGGGGCGAGTAGGTCAGCGTATGCCTTATAGAATTCCGCTACAAAGCCATCCGGTCCTGGCGCTTTGTTGCTAGGTAAGCGCCTAATGGTGTCTGTGACTTCTTCTACAGTTACAGGGCGTTCTAAGTACTTCCTATGTCCATCAGCCAGCCACGCCATCTCTATGTCCTCCATGTATTTCAATAACTCAGCCTGTGACGGTGAGGGGTGTGCCTTGTATAGTGCGCCATATGTGTTCATGAATTCCTGCAGTATACCCTTGGTGTCTGAGATCACCTCCCCGGTGTCAGTAGTTATGGACGTGATATTTTGTGGTGTTTTGCCTGCGCATATCTTTGAGGCCAGTTCCCTGCCAGGCCTACCTCCTTCCCCATATCTTCTCGCAGTAGCTCGCTTAGACACATATTGCAGCTCTTCAGTTGCAAGTTTAGCATGCTCTGTCAGTAGTACCTGGATTTCCCCCAAGATTTTGGTGTCTCCCGTCTGGGTGTATGACTGTTCCAGTGTGTGAATGGCCTGTTCGCGTGTGCGCAGTTGCCGTCGTAGAACTCTGAGGATGCCTGAGGTTGTACTGAGGCAGACTCCCCTGATTGTAGCCTTAAAGGCCTCCCATAACAAACCCGGGTCTTCCGTTGTTGGGCCGTTAAGGTCAAAGTAGTCTCCTATTGCCTCCTGTATGGTATTAACGTATACAGGGTCTCTTAGCGCCGCTGCGTTAAAACGCCAGGCGAAAGGCGGTGGGTCGTAGTGTGGGACCTCCACCTCCAAAAGCACCGGGTTGTGGTCCGATAGTGTTCGGGGTAAGTGAACAACATCTAATACCCATGAGAGTACGTCTTGTGTGCCCAGCCAGTAATCTATCCTTGACCAACTGTTATTCGCCGCGTTTATGTGTGTCGCTGTCGTTACCCCCGAGTTACGCGCCCTCCACAGATCTACCATGCGTAGGTCTTCCATTGCGTCCCGTAACATTGTCCTGGCGTTCCCATGCTGTTCCGCAGTGTGTGCTGCTCTATCTAGCGCGTCTTGTAACGTGACATTGAAATCCCCTCCCCAAATTACGTGAGGCGCCTGCATGTTCGTGATGGTGTCCCATACCTTTCTAAAAAACCCCGGATCATCCACATTAGGGCCATATGTGTTTACTAATAGGATCTGTTGCCTTCGAATCTTGCCAGCTATTGCCACGCTCCGCCCCGCCGTGTCTCTGTGAACGTCGGTAATGTCAAAGCCCGTACCCTTCCTAATCAATATGCTCACTCCCCTGGAGTAAGATGAGTAGTTAGAGTGAGTGACCGACTCAGCCCATTTAACCCCCAGTGTGGAAGTGCCGTCTCGACCCAAATGTGTTTCCTGCAAGAAAACAATGTTGATTCGCAGCCTATCAAAGTAAGCAAACAGTTGCCTAATTTTCTTAGGGTTGCCCAGCCCTCTCACGTTCCAAGTGAGTAATTTCAGCGAGTCCCTACGTGACATGCGTTTGTATAGGGTGATGGATGATCCCCGTTAGATGTTCAGTCAGGGTTCCATATCGTGAGTGCACTGTTGTATACCCTGTGGTAGGTGAATGTGACAGCGGCATACATTGAGTGCAATCATTATATATGTGATAGTACCTTGCCAAGGAGTTCGCCATGCTTCTTAGACACAGAGGTTGTATTCGGTTAGAGTCCAATTCCCCCACCCTCCCCCCACCCACTTTAGCACCCGAACTTTGCCAAAGCCATCCCAAAAGTAACTGTAACTTCAACTGTAGTGTAATTAGCTTCGAAGTGGGGCGCACCCTCCGGGGGGTGTCACCAGGTTCACACATCGCCATCCACGTAGTGGATGTGGGCAGAAGTTCGAAGCATGAATATTGATTAACTTGCATGTTACCTTCCATCCCCTCCCCCACCCCATACAAGTTTGCAATCACGACCACCGGCCCGGCCGTCTATGCATAAGTGCGCCATGTCCCAATTGTCCAGCATCCCGTTGCACACCTGCAAGTTCGCTTTACCGCTGTCTCTCCCAGCCGGATTGCATCTCCCTTTTATCGGTGGGTCGCCACCTCCCAAGAGGCTAGTGCCACCCAGTGTCTCGCTCCGTTGCGCCAGCACTCCACTTGTGCAAGTGCATTGTGTTCCCCATCTTAAACGTAAGTCTATGGCCACCAATCTCCTCATTCCCAATGCGTTTACTGTACTCACTGCGATATGGGACACCTCCGGTGCAACCGATCAACTGTTCCAGGCAGGGAGTGTGTCATCAGTTCTTACTCCCGCACTCAGTGGGAGAGCCGGGTCGCCCGACATCTCACTGGACGCCCACTGCCACATCAATCGCAGTCCGCCCTGTGGCGCTCGACAGTCTGTATATACCCACAACTGGGTGTAGAGTAGGTCTTACATTCGTCGTCGCGCGTGGTCCAGTGTGTCTAGGAGTCATTCAACGTCGCTGGTTCGATCGGTCCTTTCCTGCGATTCCCTTCTCTTTCCCAGCTTCTTGACGTATTCCTGCGCCGCCTGCACTGTTGGGAGTATTACCGGCTTACCCGCTGACATGATCTTCAGTTTTGCTGGGTATAGCATTGCATACTCTAGTCCCAAGTCTCGTAATTTTTTCTTCACGGGGGTAAATTCCTTGCGGGCCATCTGTACCGCCATAGTGTGGTCTGGGTAAAATTCCAGGTTATTTCCTTGATGCGTGATTTTGCCCATTTCCCTGGCCATCCTGAGTGCTGTGTCCCTGTCTCTGTAATTCAACATCCTCGCTATTATCATGCGTGGGGCAGCTCCCGGTTTAGGCGTTGGTGCCAGTGACCTATGGGCCCGCTCAACAAGGAAGACAGGTGAGAATTTATCGGCCCCGAAGAGTTCTTTTAGTAGTGTCTCCACATAGGTCTCCATCTTCCCAGTGTTTGTGGACTCCGGAAGGCCAGAAATGCGTATGTTGTTCCTCCTGGATCTAGCTTCCTGGTCCTCCACCTTCGCTCGTAGAGTCTCAAGCGCTTTATCGTGACCACTGCACATTTTCAACGCAGCCATGGAGTCGTCTTCCGCTTTTGAGATCCTGTGCTCCGCTTCCGTCAGCCGTCCATCATGCTTCTCAAGCTTTGCCGCCATGGTGTCGACCCTCAGCATCACGTTATCCAGTTTGTTGTTCATTTCTTGTAGGCTCTGCTGGATCGCCTTCAGGACAGCCTCCATTCCCGAGCCTTCAGACGCTTCCCGATCCCCCTCAGCTTCTGGGGTGGTCGCGCTATTTTTGCCTTGTTTGCGGGTCTCGAACTGCAGCTTGGACTGGTGTTTGTCCGTTTTACCCATGGCAGCCGCCAGTGCCTTGGTGCTGTGGGTCTATGGGTCAGCGTGGTACTTGGCTATCTTCACGACTGCGGCGCGGCGGGCAGGTGTACGGGGCAGCGAGTCCACACATCAGCCATCCATCGGCTGTCGGCAGGTGCGTCACCACTCCCAGCCTCGCCAACTTCGGCCTCTGCTGCCAATGCGTCCCGTCTCCTGCGACGTAAGGAGGTGCTCCGACCAGTGGTGGAACGCTCCTGTCCGAGGCCGGTGCGGTAGTGTCCAGCTATGTGGCGCTATGGGGTACCGCTCCAGTAGGGACAGGCCACACACCCCTCACCAGCCAGCATCGCCCTTCCAGCAACGTTGTTTTCGCGCCTGTCCCTCCCTCGCTGTTGAAGCCGCCATATAACCGCGTTGGTGTGCGTGTTCCCGGGTATTGCCCACGTCATACCCCGCCATCGGCCATCCGTCGTGTGTCTTTCGAGTCCGATATAGCGGTGATCATCTGGCTCCCTTCCTCACGGTATCTCGGGTCTGCAAGCCAGCCCCTCCGCCATTTTGTGGTCGCCAGCATACACGCTATGTGCCCGTGCTTTTCTCGCGTCCCAGGGCTCACCTCCTGATTTCACCAGCGCTCCGTTGGCGGCGTTCCGCTTTGCACATCACGGCAGGTCCGGGCAGCCGCGGGCCGGTCGTTGGTCGTTCAGAGGCGGCGGCAGTCCCGGGCAGCGGGCGCGGCCATCTTGTATCGGCTCTCCGGTCCCCGTCCACTTTTTTGCTGAAAATGCCCTGCCACGTCGCCGTTTCAGCCCCGCAACTGCATTTCCTTAGGCACCGAGGCGTCCGACATCCATACTCGCCGTTTTCGCCGTTGTTGGGGTGGTTTAAGGGGGCGAAAGTCCGCTAATTGTCTTCCGCCCGGCGGAGCTGCCTTTCTCAGCCAGCCATTCCGCAGTGCGCCCTCTAGCGCCCCCTAGGGCGACCAGATTCTTGAGCCACTCTTGGATTGGACAATGGTTGCTTTTTGGAGAGAATAGGATTAGTTCTATTTTATCTGGATTGAGTTTTAAGTGGTTAGTGTTGAACCAAGTTTGGATCTCGGTTAGAGTGGCATTGAGGTGTTGGATGTCGCTGGGAGACTTGATTTTGCAACAGATTTGGGTGTCATCAGCGTAAAGGTTGTAATTCACTCCAGCTTTTTTCAAGATGATTGTGAGGGGCTCCATGAAAAGATTGAAGAGGGCTGGGGAGAGGATCGAGCCTTGCGGGACCCCAAGTGTGACTTTTGTTGGCTTCGAGAGACAGGAGTTGATCCTGCACACCTAAAGGGTGTGCAGGATCCAGGTCGGTTGAGGGCTAAGATCAAGGTCTGGTTGATGACCAGTTGTTTGATTGTCCAGGAGTCTAATTAAATCGTGGTGAGGTCAACAGTGGCAGCCATCTTGTGGTCAGGCAAGGAGGATAGGTCTTTTCTGTTTCAATACTATTAGGTTATAATTATAATCTATGAATCATAAAGGGGGGTGCTTGTTTTGCAGAAGTGTGGCATGAGGTAGGAGCCAGTGTCTGTAAGTCTCCTAGTGAGCGAGGGGTGTAACTTAGACCCCCAGTGATGATCGTCGGGAGACGCCATTTTGAAGTCAGGCGCGTTTCAGAAGGGATACTCGAGGAATACAAATTGCTGGCTAAGCCCTAGATGTGTAGATCTTTCATGTACTGTTAAGTTCAGTCTCCCAGCGCTTAGTGCTGGAAGGTTCTGTGCTTATGGGCTTATTGGCAGACGTATTTTATTTCTCAGCCCAGCGCTGCTCCGCTATGCCCCTAAGCTTATTAACGGATTTCACTGACTTGCCACCATTTAGTCCCGGACTCGGACTGCTGCCCCTGTGTACTTCTGCCTCACTTCTCGTCGTGGCACCAAACGGGTCCGCCATGTGGGAGCGGGTGTCACAATGGCTCGCATTCCAGGCTGCACCATGCGCCCGGGACCGCTTTTGCTCACCCGCGAGATCCCTCTTTGTTCAACTTTTCTATTTAATCCGTCACCTCAAATCTGATATCTTGCTTCAAATCTGCAGTGATCCCACTGCTATTAAAAACAGAGCCGATCCTTCATGTCTTTCGAATTACCATCCAGAGTCCCAGCTATGCTTTTCTCCAAAATGCTGTCACTGGTTTCCAAACAACCTACCTGTTGTGTATCCTCAGACAACTTCCTTAGTCCCTTCCAAGCAGTTTTGCATACAATAAGATCATTAGAAACTTCATCCAGGCCACTCAATCTTACCTCTTCAACCTATCAAAAGCTCCTCACCCATCCCCAGACGGGTCCGTGTGAATCATTGCATATTGTTGATCAGCTCACTACATTATCCTCCTGTAATACTTCAGGCGGCACCAACTTAGCCCATAAATGGTTCACCGCCTACCTCTCTAACCACTCTTTCTTTAGGTCACTTGGGGCTCCAAGCTATCTGCACACCCCACTTCCATTTGGTGTCCCTTGGCGTCAGTTGTCACTCCTCTCCCCTTCCACCTCCCTCATTTACAATATCTACCCATTTGCTTTCTGAAACTATCTCTACACAGATGATACCCAAATCTTCTTATTTCTTGCCTTTACACTCCCTATTGCCTCACTTCCATTCGTCATTAGATGGTTCAATGGTGCGTCATTTTCAAGGTATCCAACACAGGTTTTGTACTTTCCCTCTTCATCTCTATCCATTTCTCTAACTAAATCAGTCTACTTCCCTCTGGGCACTTTAACTTTCCATCCTCTGATAAAGACTCCGGTGTTCTGTTACGTCCTTCTTTTCGAATTTATTTTGTTGTTGTAGACTTCTAGTCGCACCCAAACTAGGCTGCGCTGCATCAGATTCTGGTCCCTAATTGCTTTAGGTTCTGTCCATTAGTACCAACTAACACCAGTTATTTAAGCACACCTTCCTTCCAAAATTTTTAAAAGGCCTTAAAATGTCATTTCCGAGTCCTTGAAAGGCTTTACTTAGCGGTCAAATTATATAAATGTACATGCATGTGGGCCTTATTATATTTAGTAGTATATAAAAGTGATTGTCTTCATCATTGAGGTTTGAACAATGGCACCTGTGATTCATATCATAATAGTTCACTTTGGTTGATGCTGACTGTAGCGTCCTCCCCAGTCCGGGAGCACGCAACAGACCATGCCACACACAGAGCTTTGGTTTTCACGTCTTTATTCTTCAGCATGCACATGTTAACTGAACGCACTGCGCCACAAACTTTATTAATTACACCCATCAGATTACGTAATACTTGTAAGGAGTCTGCTGATGACCACTAGAGGCTTCATATACACAAGCACAGGACAAGACATCTCCTCCTTGCTAAATAAAAGTACAAACAAATATATAAAACATTATAACTCCTTGATGAGTCGTTGAGGTGCTCGCACCAGTCTACTAGATCTAATTGTACGAGATAGAGGAGAGGTGCATTCACCTGGCATCTCCATAGAGGTGTTGAATGCTTGACTTGGACACTCAGGTGGACTTGCCTCACTCATGAGGTCTGGAGCTGACGAAGATCGAGGCGAATGCTTAAACTATGATGAGTATCTGGTTATGGAATTTCCAGGTGGTTAGGCAGTTACCATATGTTCTTTGCTCGCCACAACTCTTAGCAGTTCAGCATCAAATGGAGTGTCAATCTTGTGTGTCCGCTTTTGCTTGACAAGAACTGTGTCTCCTTTCTTGAAGTCTGTGTATTGAGTGCACCACGTAAGTCTTCATTTTGCATTTGCGAGAGGGGTCAGTGACATGAATCTCATCAGGTTCTATTGACTGACTGGTGGTCCATTATGGTAGCACAGCAAGGTGGTAGGACTTTCTCCTGTTGTGGAATGAGGAGCAGAATAGTAGGCACGGAGGACTGGGTGTAAAGCTGACATGAGTTCAGTTCCTTCCAGCGCAGCATGCTGAACCATCATTTTCAAAGTACTTATAAATGGTTCAACAACACCATTTGCCTGTGGCCAGAGAGGTGTACTTTTCAGATGATCGATGTTCGAACAATTAAGAAAGTCTGTGACCTCTCTGCTATTAAAGGTTAGACCATTGTCAGATTTGAGAATGGACAGAACACACCATGTTGCGATAATGTCATTCAGCCTCTCGATGACTCTGTCATGTGTTGTTGATGATAAGTCTTCCACTAGAGGAAAATGTGAGTACTCATTAATAACTATGAAAATAAAGGTAAGCAGTTCCATGCTGAACCATCATTTTCAAAGTACTTATAAATGGTTCAACAACACCATTTGCCTGTGGCCAGAGAGGTGTACTTTTCAGATGATCGATGTTCGAACAATTAAGAAAGTCTGTGACCTCTCTGCTATTAAAGGTTAGACCATTGTCAGATTTGAGAATGGACAGAACACACCATGTTGCGAAAATGTCATTCAGCCTCTCGATGACTCTGCCATGTGTTGTAGATGATAAGTCTTCCACTAGAGGAAAATGTGAGTACTCATTAATAACTATGAAAATAAAGGTAAGCAGTTCCTAGGTAATGTTGAACGGAAAACTGAAGGACGAGTCGGTATATGTAAATGTCCAAAAAAAGGGTTGAGGCTGTCTCCCACTTTAGGAACTGGGGCCCTCACACACCCGGCTGGGTGGCATGCTTCATCATAGAGCATGCTCCTCGTCAGGCTGGCGCTGCAATGCCAGGCAGGCACGCTAGGAGGGGATCTGCAAGTCAAAAATCGCAAGTATGTAAATCATGCAATAAAAATGAGGTTTTTATTTAAAGTTAGGGGCAGTATCTGCTCCTTTGCCAACCACACATCCTCCCTAGAGTCACTGGATGCCCCCCTGCATCCTGATGTGTTCCCTGACTCTTTTATCATTGATGCAGACTTCTGTGCCTTTCAGCCTGTGATGGTTGATAATCAGCCAATTAGGCTCCACTAATTTGAATTTGACCAATGGAAAGACAATTTTCTGGACTGAATCCGTGAATTTCTTTTTTATGATTTGATTAACAGATTTGGCCTGATTGCCGAGATATCTAGCCATTCTTTTAACCTCATTTGACAATAAGACCCTCATTATGAGTGGTCTGCTAAATCCACAGAATTTCTCCCATTGGAATTAGGTGAAAATTTCGCAGATTAGAAAAAATTGGGGAATGATATACGGAATTCGCTTTTCAGGGTTGATTCTCACGTTTCCCCTATTTTTTTCATAAGGCGATGTCAGGTACCCTCAGTTATCAAAATCACCATGTGAGACACTATAAGTTGGATTTCTGATGGGCCCAGTACCTCTTGTTTCAGTAAAGGTGGGCGAGCTAACAAATTATAAATTATACAATTTTATAAAATACCTGGAAGTCCTCAGTTAGCTCTAGGTTCCTCGTCTTTTTGCGCCCATTTCCTCCTTTTTCTTTTCTGCTGGTCTTTTGCCTAGGTTGCTAGGACACTCTTTGGATGCCTCACTGAAAAACTAGGTATATGACTACTCTTCCTACGCAACCCCCTACACCCCCTTTGGGATCCTACCCTCCTCAGCTTTACTTCCCTATCGCATAATGTGCTACCCATACCCAATCTACCGCTCCTTCGCTTACTGTTTCACCCCTGCAGTTGCATTGTCAATACGCAATGTCAAGCTATCGCTCCCCTTCCTTTTACCAGGGCCCCCTCCTATTTGGGTTACCTTTCCTCTCCCACTCTCATATAGCTACAGCCTGAACCTTTTTGTTCTCTCAACTGCTTCCTCCTGCGCACCACATTCATCAAGGCACAAAATTCTTATCATGCCTCTAACCCTTTTGTTCAATCAGGTATGAACTCTTTTAAGATTATCTACCCCCTGAAGAAAATGAGTTTTCACTAGGTTCTGTTAATTTCCTTACATTCCTCCATTCCTTGCCATCTCGTGACAAAACCCTGCCTACAGCCTTCATTTCTGCTGACGCTCAAAACTATCGCATACCCAAGTCCCCCTGTTCTTTGCAGTTAGCCAATTCATCAACAGAAAGCCATGAGACACCTATGCCCTGTGTAAACAAGCTTGTTTTTCATCATCTGCTTCCTGCTTGGTAAACATCCTTGACCCCTTGATCAGGTTATCTGGACAATGGTCTGACTGACCGAGCCTTGATCAAGCTGATTGAACAATGATCTGAATGCCGAGCCTTGATCAATCTGATTGAACAATGGTCTGAATGCCGAGCCTTGATCAAGCTGATTGAACAATGGTCTGAATGCCGAGCCTTGATCAGGTCATCAACTACAAACACCGCCTTGATCAGGTCATCAACTACAACACCGCCTTGATCAAGTCATCAACTACAAACATCGCCTTGATCAGGTTATCAACTGCAAACACCACCCTGATTGAACAATGGACTGAATGCCAAAAGAGTGGAGTAAAAATGTATATAAGGTTTGTTCGTTGTGGAGTAAAGCAGCAGCCCTCTGGGTTTTGTCTCTGACTAGCTTGGGGCTCTGTTCCATAGCCCGGGCTATTGTAATAAAGGTGGGTCTCTCTGCAGACGAAGGTTTCCGGGTCCACTTTATTATATAAGGAGGGTAAGAGTAGACTCTGGTGATTCCTGCACTGCCAAGCCCCCACTCCTCCTTGAGGTGGGCTTTTCTTGGTTCTACAAATGGCGCCTGAACAGGGACACCATGGAGACGTAGGTCTGGCCCGGTGGTCATGAGGGGGCCCGTGGTGGAAGACCAACGGAGGTATCCTACCCGAGGGACCATTTTGAGTCCGGTAGACCAGAAGTCTTGCACATGGTCTTCCTCATCCGGGCTGGGCCACCTGACTGCGTCCCGCTGGTGTACCCTTAAGTGCGGTCTCTGTCTGGATCTGGACTCATGCCTACGTCTGCAGAAGAGAACAACATTTTCGGGTAAGGGTGGACTGGACATCCACCACTTGTGCTCTGTTTTCTGTCTGTATTGACTTTTGCAAAAGCCAAGCCAGTGAGGTGAGTGTTTTTCTCCCACTGTTGTCTGTCTGAAGTAAAAAGATGCCAGTCAGTAGTAAGTTCCGAAAGTTATGTTGTTGCGTATGTATAGAGGACTCCCTTCTGGAGGCAGCCTGCCCACTTCCTCCAGAAGGAACTCCAAGTTATGAGATGTATGTTAAATATGGGCCATCTGCTATCATGTTTTCTTCCTTATGGGTAAAATATACGAAACGAAGCAATGTTGATTTACAGTGGCCACAGTTTGGCTCCTTTGATCTCCAGGCCCTTTCGAGCCTGGAGGAGCAGCTGCTCCACAAACGGTCTCGTCAAGCCATGTTTGACGCCACCGCGTTGTGGAGTAAAGAAATAGATCAAAGAATGAGAAAAAAGCAAGCGTTGAATAAAAAGAAAGAGAGGATGTCTATGGCTGATCATGCGAAAGAGCCTTTAGAAAATAAGGTTCAGGAAGGGGTTGAAATGGCAGATAGGCATCATAGGGCTAAGGCGACAAAATGTTACCCCGCTCGTTCTCCGAGGGACCTTGAGGTTGAAGGAGGAGAGGGGACTCATTGTTGAATGCTATTCTTGAAGGTCCACCTCCTGCCTATGCTCCGGCTCCTATGTATCGCGCTCTTCCTCAAAATGTTCCTAACGCTCCACCCCCACCAGTGGTGGTTCAGGCTGCCCCACCCATTGTAGCACTGCCAGATCCTTTGACTCCCGTCATCCTGCCAGCACCCCTCCCTCCAACAGTTCATACCGCCCCACCTATTGACCCAACCCCGACCATACATTCCTGTCTGCTTGATAATCAGTCTATTGGTACCCCTGTTGGTGACTCTTATGCCACTCCGGACCGAACAAGATGGTCCTCTCTTATGCCCAATACCCTGTTTGGATTCTTCGGTACACCTAGAAAGGAGTCTTTGAGGTCTGCTGAACTCGCTGGGGGTAGTGAAAGGGACGCTATGCGAAAACAATGTGCATTTTGGGTGGCTAATGTCATTAAAATCTTTTGATATCATTGCCCTTCTGTCAGAACCCCTTTTTCATGCGCGGGAACAGAGATGCCTTTTTCCCGACACCACCTCCAAGAACCACCAACGCAGCACTGAGATACCATGCGTTAATGCCTTCTCCAGAGGGGGTAGGGGGATTTGGATAAAATAACAAAAGAGAAGAGACTGCCACTGGTTGTCTGCTTCCTGATCTTATCTTCCTTCAGCTGTGCTGGCTTCTGGTTGGATCGTTCAGGAGGCTGAATAGATATTAGACTCATTAATTCTACTAAACTCCCAACCTCCCTGTGTTTACTTTCTTGTATTATTAACCCCTTTTTACATACCAGCTTTCTAACTCAGTGTTGCTTCTCTTCTATGTGTTGGACAGCCTTTTCTCAGCTCCGTTTACTCACTCCTGTCGTTCCACAAATTAACACAATAGTTTAGTTGTCTTTTCTAAATAACTCTCAGCATTCTATCTAATTTCCAAGACCTAAATCATACCTGTCCTTTCTTAACTCCTAGTGATGTTTTAAATACTAATGTTTTCTTCACTTTCTCATTGCAGGAACAGTTCGTCATGAGAAGAATTTGGTAAGAACTAACAACACTTATTTTCGTATTTATTTCATGACTTATACTACAATGCTAATTTTCATTCAAGGCTTAGCTCTGGTCGCTTCACGTAAGACTTCTACTCTTCACTTGATACTCCTGTCAAATGTTGTCTCGACGAATAGAGCTGACACGTCTCTCAGACGCGTAACTCTCAGGCTTCTGCTTCTCTTCCTTCAAACGGTGGGCGGGTCGTGCAAACTTGCAGTTGCGCATTTAATTGATCTCTTCTCGAACTGCGCATGAGCTTCTGACGAACACTACTTCAAGAAAACTGTAGAGCTCTCAGAGAAATAACAAGACACTGCAGCGGTCGAGGACTTCGCTTCTGAAGTTCTTCCTTTCAGGTAATCAACGGGGAAAAACCCTCACTACACTAACTCGGACTCAAGGGGAAACGTTACCGCTAGGGTGGCGAATTCAGGTGAAGTGCGCCAACGTTCTAAGTTGCGCGCTTCACATAGGGTTCTGAAACAATAAGAAAAGCTAGAACGTTAACTCTGCCTGAGTGTCGGCCATCTTAAGGTTCCTTACCTTCCAGGCCTCACTCCAAGTCAGAGTTTTCAGGATCTTTTTGTATTCCCTCGGTTGATTGGCATTGATAGTGCAAAGAGACAGCTTCGTATCAGTAGTGGTTCTGACACCTACAAGAGACTTGGGACCATACGAACAGCTTCTCTTTGGATGGCTATAGCCACTTTTGTAACCCAGCTATTAGTAGTTTGGCAGGAAGATCTAAGGGGGGCTTGCTAAGTCTATTTAAACTGGACATAAAAGGCACATTAACACAGTGTTCTTCGGGTTCTGAAAACTGTTTGATTGTCAAACTTTCTACTCAAGAAAAGGCCAAGATTCTTTTTGTAAATTTTTATAATTCACATGCCAATGAGTGTACCAGTCAAAACCTGGAAGTACTGGATACATGTTTGTCAGTCTATAGTGCTAATATAAATACTTTTGAATTAATATTATTAGGGGACTTTAATATACACCCATGCACCCTACCATGTATTAGCCAGGATGATGAAGGCCCCCCCCTCTCCTCATCTGTTCATCTGGAACATACCAGGCGGGGAGAGTATCTTGAAATCTTTCTTGCGAGATGGAACTTATATGAGTCAGGCTGCGGGGTTGGAAAAAATAGGTCCCCTACATTTAAGGGTAGAGATACGGGTTCCATTATAAATTATATTTTTGTGTCTTTTTTTTGTTAAATAATGTGATAAATTATTATACTGAGGTATCAGCTTTTAGCAATCATAATCCTGTTTTACTTGAAGTGAAGCATACAGATTTGATTTCCTTAACAACAGTAAAAGATAGAGGGGGAGTAAACCTCACAGTAAAAGACCAGAACCGTACGTTGAAATGGACAAAAATAGTTCCTGAAACCTTTCTTCAAGAGGTCTTGTCCAAATTAGAGGATGAAGTGGCAATATGCTTAGCGAATAGAACACAATGCAAAGAGATTATAGCAGCATTTGATAATATATGCTTAGAAATTAACCGTAGCCTTCAGAACAAATCCAGGCAGAAGTCGCTAGTGGGCAAAAGATGGTTCGACAAGAAATGCTCAAAAGCGCATGGAGTACTACTAAATGCCCTGAAAGCAACTCCCAAAATTCGTGCAGATATAGCTAGTGCAAGGATTGCGTATAAAAATACTATCTCAGAAAGAAAGAGGGACCTGAAAGACAATGCTTTGGCCCAACTTCTTGATCCAGAAACTCTAAAAAATAGTGGCCTATTTTGGAAAATAATAAATCAGCCACTCTTTTCTGATGACTCAAACACCCCCTTAGAGGCAAATATTTCAGATGAGGGCTGGATCAATCATTTTAGACAGATATATACAGAAACTAGCAGTGCTGACACCTCTGCTGGTTTTTCAGAAGTTGAGGCAGTGGAATTCCGTACTGCTGAGACTGCCGTTATTTTTGTGGCAGCAGAAGTGGAAAGGGCAATAGATCTGACCCTGAAAAACAAAGCACCGGGTCCTGACGGGGTACCAGGGGATGTTTTCAAAAGTGCACCGAAATTTTGGTCTAAAGTCTTATGTAATGTATTCAATGCTCGTACAATTGATAGAATCCCGGACTCCTGGAAAAAATCCATCATTATACCGGTCTTTAAAAAGGGTAACAGGCAAGATCCATCCTGTTATAGACCCATTTCATTGATTGACTCATCGGTGAAAATATTGGGCCGGGTTATTTTATCAAAACTAAATGATTGGTTAATCGAGAAAGGGGTCCTATCAAACGTTCAGTATGGCTTCAGATCAAAAAGGAGCACAATAGATCAAGGCCTTAATCTGCACTTACTAGTAGAAAAATATACGAGGGCCAAGGAGGGGTCCATGTACTTGGGGTTCATGGACCTCTAGTCAGCTTTTGATCTTGTAAATCGTTCCAAACTATGGAAAATTTTGCTCGATACGGGATTGGACAGGGCCCTTGTTAGTCTTCTAGCAGACTTACATACTGATCTAATAGCTTCGGTTAGAGTTACCTCGGAGGGGCGTTGTACGAGTCATTTTAAATCAGAAAGGGGAGTTAGGCAGGGGTGCATTTTGGCACCCCTCCTATTTACTGTTTATTTAAATGCCCAGGAACCTACCCTAAAAGAGGCAACCCTTGACATCCCACGTATAGGAGAACTTGGAATTCCAGTTCTTCTATACGCGGATGATGCCGTCTTGCTCTCACGTACTGGAGTTGGTCTTCAACGATTATTGGATGCTTTTGAGGTCTTTATGGGTTCTTTGGACCTAAAGATTAATGTCAAAAAGTCTCAAATTATGATAATGGGCAAGGGCAAAAATAACAAGCTTTCAAAAATATTCACTTGTGGGAAACAAGAGCTTTGCAGAGTAGCCACTTTTCCCTACCTGGGGATTACTTTTGATGAGAGAGGCACTTGGGGTCCACAGATAAAAAATAGAAACATCTCCCTTGCTAGATCATCTTCTGCACTCCAGGGCTTTACAAAAAAATTGGGAGCAAGGCCAATAGTAACTCTGCAAAAAATCTATAAAGCAAAATGTCTTGCTGTTGCTACTTATGGAAGTGCTATTTGGGGTAACCGTTCTACGGAAAGTTTACAGATCACTGAGAACAAATTTTTAAGACCTGTTCTCTCTGTACCACAATCTACTTCAACTTATATTGTTCACACCGAACTTGGTGTAGGATATATCGCAGACCTGATCAAAGTGGCCCCTGTTCTGGCTTGGCTAAAAACCTGGTTGAACCAAGATATCCCCCTCAACCATATCATCTTTAAAGACTGTTTGAAGCTAGATAGAGTAAATAAAATACGGTGGCTAGTATACATTAAAAACTGTCTTGTTAAGTTAGGGAGACCAGATCTCTTTTTTTCCCCGGCCTCGATAACTGCCAAAGACATTGTCCTGATTAAAGGTATGATGGGAGAATTGCTAAGTCTGGAAAGGGAACAAGTAGAACTTGAGAAACCAACGGTGCGGACTAGCATTATTTTGAGCACTCATGCCGGCCCTGAACTATATCTAATTACTGTAAATCAACTTTATCATCGTTTTCTTTTAACCCGTTTTCGGTTTAATTTGATTCATTTAACCCTTGGACACTTCCCAACCTGGTGTACTCCTGAAAATGCAATGCCGTGTAAGTGTGATAACTTTTCGACCCAGAACACATTGCATTTTTTGATGTTCTGTGATCACTACTCGGCACTAAGAAGGAAATATTTGATCCCGATCTTAAAGGAGGCAGGGTTTATACAGGTTAAACCAGCACTCCTGTTTTTACAGTTAATGCAGACCCCCAGGATCATGTTCCATGTTGCTAGCTTTCTAGTGGGGGCTGTTAGGATCAAGAAAAGGATGTTGTCCAATAACCTAACTAACATGGTTTTATAATAGTTGAATTTTAATATTGTCCATATGAAATGCTTACTTCATGAAATTAATATACATAAATGTAACATGCAAGTCATGTGAATAGATTGTTTTATCCAACTGATCTCTTTTTAATACATTTTAATAACTGACCTCTTTTTAATACATTTTAATAATTGAAGTTTTTATAAAGAACATATTTTCTTTGTACTTTTCTGTGTAAATAGATATAGTATGTAAATTTATCATGATTTGATTTTGTATTAATTATGAATTGATGATTGTGTGAAATTGTATCGTTCCTATGTCTTTTTATGATATTAATTTATCGAAATAAAGTATATTGACTGACTGACTGACAGAGAGGGAGGGACTAAGCCTGATCCAGCTATTCTGGCTCTCCCAGGCCATCTGTTGCAACTCATGAAGACCCTTTTGCCCGACATAGCTGTTAATTGGGATAAGATAAATGCATGTAAACAACGTAAGGATGAGTCTGTTGCTGATTTTTTCACCCGCTTCGAAACTGAGTACAAAAGTCACAGTGGATTGGACCCTAGAGCCCCTGGCTCGGGTTCAGTGTTTATTGATAAATTTGTATCTAATTTATTACCGGATCTCTCAGCCCGCCTTAAGAAGGTTGAGAGTACGTGGTCAGCTCAGACTATGGCAGGCATCCTTGCCATGGCCCAATATCATGACAATAGAGAGAATGAAGATAAAGACAAAGAGGTTAGGAAGAACAAGGACCTTAAATCGAAAGTTTTGTTACAAAAAGCTTATCCACCCCGGGGACAAAATGCTAGAGGCCAAGGTCCGCCTTCGGACCAGTTCCAGAGGCTGCCCCAGCGCCCCCTTCAGTCTCCTTTACAGAAGTCCATCAGTTCGGCAGGTCCCGTTGATAAAGACCAGTGTGCCTACTGTAAGGCTTATGGCCACTGGGTTAGTGAATGCCCGGTATTAGCCCAGAATATTCAGTCAGGAGAAACTAGGCCCCGAACCCAAAGGGAAGGAAACATGGGACCTCCTAGGCAGAGGTGTGCACCAGATCCTAATGTTTGACCCCGTATGGGTCCGCCCCACGGTACAGTTAACAGATTTGACAACGGGTATGAGGCCACTAGGACCTACTTTAACGATGATTATGATGAGACTGATGAGACAGGTTTCTACCAGCCATAGGAAAGCCAGGAAAGGGGTAATATAAGAGTGCCAATTCCTGTGGATCAGCGAGGTTCTTATGTCCGGATGTCAGTTGCAGGGGATAAAAAGAAGTTTCTCCTAGACACCGGGGCTACTAGATCCTCTGTTGCGCACACCGTGATACCGGAGGCACCCCTTTCTGGCCCTCTCAATGTCTCCGTGGGTTTTTCTGGGGTCCCTGTCACCAACCCCGTCTTGGTCCAGCTCAAATGGGTGCTCCTCTGATTCTCATGACTGGATGTAGTGAAAATTTGCTGGGTATGGATTTGTTAAAGGCTTTACATGCTACCATTTCTTGTAGTCCTGATGGTGTGTCCCTTACCATATCACCAGATTCCTCCGCCACTATATTCCTCTCTGGACCCCCCCCTCCCGTTCTGCAGGCCGTACCTCTCATCACTTTGGGCCACTTCTGACACTGATGTAGGACTTCTCGACATTTCTCCGCATACTCTCCGCATCCAGCAAGGTGCCCAACTGCCATGGCTTCGCCAGTATCACCTTCCCCAGGAAGGTGAGGCTGCCCTATTATCTATAATATCAGATCTTGTGAAGACGGGAGTAGTTGAGGAGACACGTGGTAATGAGTGTAACGGCCCAATTATTCCAATTCTTAAAAAATGTATTGATCCCTCTCCCGCGGCCCCCAAAATCTATTGGTTTGTCATCGATCTGCGGGCTCTCAACAAAATTACGGTCTCACAGTATCCCGTTATCCCTGATATCACAGCCCTCTTGACCATGGTCCCAGCGACCGCCACTCAGTTTTCTGTTATTGACCTAAAGAATGCGTTTTTCAGCATTCCCATACATCCGGACAGTAGACATCTTTTTGGTTTCTCCCTTGGAGGGCGGAGTTTCCGGTTCTGCCGCGCCCCCCCAAGGGTTTACTGAAAGCCCCAGCATCTATAGTCTGGCTCTCAAGACTCAGTTGGACTCCCTGACGTTCCCAGCAGGAGCCACTCTGTTGCAATATGTAGATGACCTCTTAATTGCAGTCACTTCTGCTCCACTTTGTGAACAAGCAACAGTATGTCTGCTTCACCACCTTGCCTCCCACAATCATAAGGTTTCCTTGATCAAATTGCAATTTTGTCGAGAGAAAGTGACCTACCTCGGCCACCTCCTCTCGAAGGAGGGAAGACAACTTACCGCTGACCGAGTGTCCCTTATTACCTCCATGCCTCCCCCTTTGACACAGAAACAAGTATGTGCCTTTATAGGCCTTACTTCCTATTGCAGACAATGGATCCTGAACCTCTTGGCCATTGTCAAACCTCTTTTTGCTCTCACTACTAAAGATATGCCAGAAAGAGGTTTTCCATGGACAACTGAGCATGTGGCTGCCTTTCAGACACTCAAAGATGCCTTATGTACAGCTCCAGTGTTAGGCACCCCAGACTATGGCAAACAATGTTTTTCTTTTTGTCCATGAGACACATGGCTGGGCTTGCAGGGTGTTAACTCAGATTTTTGGAGACAAACATCGCCCTTGTGCTTATTTCTCGGCTACACTTGACCCAGTAGCCCGAGCCCTCCCTGGATATTTACGCGCAACTGCTGCTGCTGCACTTATGGTCCGCCAGAGCGCAGGTATTGTTATGTCTTCACCCTTGACCTTAATGGTCCCACATGCAGTAGATACCTGGCTCAACAACACCAAGACACAACACCTTACCAGTGCAAGACTTACAGGTTATGAGCTCACTCTTTTTAACAGTCACATTGACATGAGGAGATGTAATATTGTAAACCCAGCTACACTACTCCCTACTGAGACACAAGGAAAAAATTCTGACCCTCATGACTGCATATTACGGACTGAAGAAGAGACAAAGGGTCGTGTGGACCTACAAGACACCCCCGTAAACAGACGCTGAGGGAACACTATACATAGATGGTTCATGTCTTAAAAGATCGGATGGAACTACATCTGCAGCAGATGCCCTCACCGCTCTTGTTACAATAGTTGAGACAGCACAAATTCCACAGGCATCAGCCCAAGCGGCTGAATTAATGGCCTTGACACGAGCTTGTGAAATCAGTAAAAACATGACTATTAATATCTATACGGACAGTCAATATGCCTTTGGGGTGGCTCACAATTTTGGCAGACTCTGGAAAGAAAGAACGTTTCTCACCTCACATGGGACTAGAATACAACATGGTCCCCTGATACACAGACTTCTAGACGCCTTGACATTACCTAGAAAAGTTGCAGTGATTAAATGTAAAGCCCACCAGAAAGTGACTGATGATGTAGGGGAAGGGAATGCCCTTGCAGACCAAACAGCAAGACAGACTGCTCTAAGTAAATCAGATGGAATGTTTGTGACAGGACCAGCCAGATGGGTGGTGGAAGGAGGAATGTTGGAAAATACTAGTCAGAGTGTGGTCGAGATTCAATCTCATGCCACTGCAAAAGAACTGCACACATAGGAGGAACATCTGGCAGAGAAAGAGATAGAGGGATGTTGGGTGCGTATATCCGAAGGGAGGCAATAGATGTTACCAGACAGTCATGTCCCCCCGGTTGTCACTATGGCCCATGGCCCTGCCCATATCAGTGCAAAAGGAATATGCAAGTTACTAGAGCCAACATGGTATAATGAAAAAATACCCCTATATGCTGACCGAGTGGTTAAGTCATGTATGATCTGCCTTATGCACAATCCAGGAAAAGGTACAGTTACCCCCGCTGGTGGCTTCTCCCCTCCTATGTTTCCTTTTGAGGCCATCCAGATGGATTATATCCACATAGACAGATGTGCGAATTTGAAATATATCCTTGTAGTGGTCTGTGCCTTCAGGAGATGGATGGAGGCCTACCCCACCAAGGATTGCACAGCTATTACAATGGCTAAAGTTTTTTTGAAAGAATACTTTCCCCGATTTGGGTTACCCCATTTGATTTGGAGTGACAATGGCCAATATTTTACAGCCAATGTGGTCCAGTTTGTGTGTTCCGGGCTTGGTGTCAGACAAAAGTTTCATGCTGCTAATCCCCCCCAGTCAGCCTGGTTGGTGGAGAAATACAATGGGGTACTTAAATTAAAATTGGCCAAAATAGTGGCGGAAACAGGTGTTACCTGGGTAGATGCCCTACCCCTTGCTCTCTTATCAGTAAGGACGACTGCCCACTCAAGGATAGGATTATCTCCCTACGAATTGGTATTCAGTAGACCAGCTAATGTATGGGGCATACCAAGGCCAAATAAATTGTCTGATGTTGAGTTCCCAGTATTGACTGATTACCTATACCAGTTAACTGATTCCTTTCGTACTCTTTATCATCAGGTACACGCTGCTATCCCCGACAAGAGTGAAGGCCCGGATCACACCATCCAGCCAGGTGACTGGGTGGTAATCCGACATTTCCAGCGTACCAAGTGTCTGGAGCCCCGCTGGTCGCACACCCGACAGGTTCTTTTGGCCACCCGCACTGCTGTAAAAGTCAAAGGAAGAAAGAACTGGATTCATGCTACCCACTGCAAGAGGGTGCCTCTCCCCCTTCCGTACGACCAATGGGTGAAAGAAGGACTTCCGGATTACGACACAGAAGTAGTACCGACTTTTGTCCCTTTCAGTGATGCTCGACTTCATTACACCACTACGGAAGCCGAAACTGATCGAATCTTGGGGGGTCTAGTCGTCCCTCCTCTGCAGGATCAGGAACAAGAAGCTCTCTTTCCAGACCACTCCATACCTTCTTCCACTCGCTACAACTTTAGACCAAGAAAAGGGGCTGGCCCTTGACTCTGTTTGGTGTCTATAGGCTGTAGGGCTGTGATATCCCGGCTGAGACCGGTGCTGGTATGCTGGACCAAGGGAATGTCCATAGGATTCTTGGTATCCACATCCAGTGAAGCAACCACCAATCACAGACAGCCGCTAGTGACAACAGGCGGAGCACAATAGCAGCAGTCTGAGGATCTGAAGCGCACAAGAAATATGTCAAACTTCTGAACAATAAATGTTTCCTTTCCACGATAGTAATACTTTTTGCTCTCCTCATCCTGCTGGTTGTGGGATGTCTTCTGTTACTGATCTCTCCCCCAGCTCCTCTGGTTACGACACCGACACCTGCAGAACATCTCCACGCCACCTTGTCACCCCATGAACTACCACGACACCTGGAATTCATGAACAATACTTTTGTACAATTATTGCACCAGCATCAGCTTGTGATTAATACTTCGAACTGTTGGGTATGTGGGCTCATGCCACACTCTATGACACACACTGTCCCCTATTTCGTCTAACCATTTTATGTTTTTGGTTCCTGTCTGGCTTGGAGGATGCTCGTCACCGATGCATATACGATCAATGGAACAACGAGCTCCATCATTGGCGATTTTTATGACACTTTCACCCGAAACCGAACAGACAATGTCAGTAATCCTTTCTGCCCTACTATGACATCTGACATCTTGAAAATTTCTCGTGCTGAACGCAATGAGATGGTTGTGTTCAACACCTCGAGTAGAATAATCTTTTCCCGCTTCCGGTCCAGACGCAAAGTTCCCACCAAGCTTTTGCAGGCTTTCAATGAGATCAGCACGCATGGCCAGGTGTGCCAGAAAGGATTGGGGACCCAGGAGGTAGGAGTCAGTGACTGCGCAATAGTCAGTACACTGAATATTACCTCACCACCACTCCTAATCGCTTCTCCAAATACATATTTTGTTTGTGGACAGTCTGCTTATACCTGGCTTCCCGGAAATTGGTCAGGTGTGTGTTATTTGGCCTTTCTACTCCCCCCTACCGGCCTTTCTACTCCCCCCCCACTTTTACTGCTGTTGGGACGCATAACTTGACCAATCCCCACCTCCACCATCGTATGCCTAGGGGAGTAATTGAAGCCGATGACACTGCAGGACAGGAGGCGGGGGACTTCTTCAAAGGTTTCCTGCCGTTCTTGGGTCCTATGGTCAACAGCCGCAACATACGACACCACAGTGGTGGAGGCAACCATTAATGAAACAGCAGGGGTATTGGGCAACATCACCGTGGAGCTTTAGGTGGACCGCCTGATGATACTACAACATCGAATGGTACTTGACATCATCCTTGGTGACCGTGGTGGTGTATGTAAACTGATCGTCTCCAGCTGCTACATTTACATACCTGATAACGCTCCATCAGTCTATCAAGCTATCCAATGTCTGCATAAACTTTCCTCTGAGATTCAACAACAAGACGACTGGTCCCTCATGGGCTGGATTTGGGGCCTCTTTTCCAGATGGGGATGGGGGTTCCTCATTTTTCTTGCCTTGGGAATAGCAGTCATCATCTCATGCTGCCTGTGTATCCAGTGCTTGCCTATGCTTTGTGCTATGTGTACACAGGCCCTTAAAAGTTCCCCGGTCAGTACACGTGACACCAACATAAGGATAATGCTTCAACAAGAGATTGGCGACCTAATGCAGATAGACATTTCCTAAGAAACATGTTTTGCCACTCAATGGCAAAAGGAGGGTCTGAAGAAAATGAGTTTTCACTAGGTTCTATTAATTTCCTTACATTCTTCCATTCCTTGACATCTCGTGACAAAACCCTGCCTACAGCCTCCATTTCTGCTGACGCTCAAAACTATCGTGTTAGAGTCGGGGATCTCTGGTTGGCGCAAGGTTGCCCTTGTGTCAAGCAGGAACCCTCTCCTCCACGTCAGGGCGCAGGATAACCCCTCGCGAATGACCCTTGCTCACCCTCTAGGTGCGTGGCGTGAGCAGCCAAGGCGATTCCTCAGGCGTTGTTGGTTAAGCACTTACAATCGTACACACAGTAAATACATCAATCCCCCCAGAAACGGACACCAGACTTGGATATATATAAAAATACGATTCTTTATGTAAAAATAAGGTATATATATCTCAACAGACTTATCGCAAGACCAATAACGTTTTCGCTAGGCCACCAGGTTATACAGCAGGCAAATGTTCTTGGTTCGCAGTTTCAAAGGGATAGTTCGTAGTCTCTTTACTTGTAGTTCCAGTACTCACAGAGATCGGTTCCTGCGAACGGGGAAATAAGGCGTTGCGGGCCCCGAGCCCGATACTGGAGCTTCTTTCGTGATGTGGAGAGTCGGCACAGGTCGGTGCGACTCTCAGCTTGGGAAGTGTTCTTGGGTCCTCAATCAGCAGGTGTGGGCACGTAGGCAGGCGCGGCCAGCGACCCTGTAGCACGGCGGTGCAGGAGGGTCTCCACAGCGGGGGCGGCGCGGCCTGAGATGTCCGGGGATAGCGAAGCGGGGTCACAGGGCACGGTCAGTGCAGCTGGATGACCCGGCGTAGATCACAGTCGTCGGACGGCTTCCGGCAGGAGGGGTGATAGCACGGTCAGCGCGCTCCAGTGGCAGGCGGTGACAGGGATGCAGGCGGCCTGGCCCGGGGACAGAGAGCGGCTCGGGACGGAGCGGGGCTCTCACGGGTTTGAGGCAGGCGAGCTTCTGAGTGTCACGGCCCTAGGAGGGGCGATGAAGGGCGCAGTCTCTTTTCCAGCGGGATGCACACACGGCTCGAATTGGAGGACGAGCAAGAAGCACAGAGAACCCACTGTTCCTGGGGTTCAGTTCAGGGGGCAAGCTCAGATCAAGCCCTTGGAGAATGTTCAAGCACAAAGTAGCAAAGTCTTTTCAGTAAGTCTCTTCCTCTCCTCTCTCAGTAAGGCAAGCAGCAGGCCAGCTCCTCCGGCGTCTTCTTCTCCTTCTAGTCGGGCAGAGGTTCTTTGTGGTAAACAGGATTCTGATTTCTTAGGAGCCAGGCTCCTATTTTTATACCATGATTCTTTTGTTCTTTAGCGCCAGGGGGCCTAGGCCTGGCTCAGTCCAGTTCTGGAGCACTTTGTTATGGTGACTCTGCTCTTTCCTTTCAGCAGCAGGGCAGAGACATCAGCCGCCCCACAGGGGGTGGCGCCGGCTTTGTGGTGGCAGAGCACAGGTCTATTCAAGAGTCAAGGTGTACTCCTCCCACCCATCCAGGTGTCACCTCTCTACCCACCACCTGGCAGCCAACCTGTCTCTGGGGATTCCCCCACCCTGCTCCTTACTGTTGCTAGGCAGAACACACACACACACAGCAGAGGCGGACTGAGATGGTCAGGTCAGTAAATACTAACTTTCTAAAAGTAGTATTTACAAACCCAGGATATTAAAATAAACTTGACTACAAGAAGTATTTTATTATTCTGAGTTCAGGCATACCAAACTTGACACTCTACCATGCTCTCTGAGTCCACTGGGGTCACAGCGTTGGCGTGATCCCAGCAGCCCATTCTGGCCTATGGAGAGCAGGTAGCCCTCAATAGTGAAGAACGGAAAGGGCTGTAATTCACTACTAAGACATGCCACACACACCAGGGCATGTCTTACCTTATGCCTACAATGCACCCTGCCCTTGGGCCTACCAGAGGGGTGGCTAATATGTAGGTAAGGGAAGGTTTAGGGACTGGCAAGTGGGGGCACTTGCGCAGTCAGCGCGACGGTCCCGGACCGCGCACAGGGTCTGCGGTGGCAGACCCTAGACACACTTTACAAGGCCGCTTCCGTGGGTGGCGCAACCAGCGCTGCAAGCCCACCAGCAGCATTGGCATTCACAAGCCCTGGCACCCCTGGTGCACTTTACTGGGGACTGACAGTGAATCCAATAAACCAATCATGGACATCAATTACAGGTACACTTTACCTAGGGAGCACTTGCACTGCGGCACGGATTAGCCGTGGCGCAGTGCCCTGAGCGGACAACACCAGCAAAACAATCGAGGCACACCATCAAAAAGTGGAAGGGAAACTCACGCCAAGGTGCCAGGTCTAACACGTGTCCCCTCCAGCTGAAATGTGGGGAGAACTACCCTTGCCCAGGGGGTTCCTCGTCACTAAGGCGGAAATACCTGGACAGACCGTCAGCGTTGGCGTGATCTGTACCAGGACGGTGTTCCACCGTAAAGTCCATACCCTGTAGGGAGATGGACCACCTCAACAGCTTCGGGTTTTCACCCCTCATTTGCATCAACCATCTGAGGGGCCTGTGGTCCGTCTGAACCCGGAAGTGAGACCCAAACAAGTAGGGTCTTAGCTTCTTCAGCGCCCAGACCACAGCAAATGCTTCTCGCTCAATTGCACTCCACCTACTTTCCCGTGGAAGTAACCTCCTACTGATGAAGGCTACGGGTTGGTCCCAGCCCTCCTCAGTCATCTGTGAGAGAACAGCCCCTACACCATGCTCTGAAGCGTCTGTCTGCACTAGGAATTCCCTGGAGAAGTCAGGGGCCAAGAGCACGGGCGCCGTGCACATGGCCGTCTTCAGGGTGTCGAAAGCTTTCTGACAGGTGTCAGTCCAAATCACGTTCCTGGGCTGCTTCTTCGAAGTCAGCTCTGTCAAGGGGGCAACGATCGTTCCATAGCCCTTGACAAACCTCCTGTAGTACCCAGTGAGCCCCAGGAAGGCCCTCACTGCGGTCTGCGTCTTGGGGGGTTCCCAAGCCAGGATGGTCTCAATTTTGGGTTGCAAGGGTGCCACCTTGCCACTCCCCACTTGGTGTCCCAAGTACACCACGGAACCCTGCCCGATCTGGCACTTGCTTGCCTTGATCGTGAGGCCTGCTCGGCGGAGCGCCATCAATACTTCCCAGAGGTGGCGCAGGTGTTCAGGCCAGGTGGCACTGAACACTGCGATGTCATCCAGGTAGGCGGCACTGAACGCATCCAGCCCAACCAGTACCTGGTTGACCAACCTCTGAAAGGTGGCAGGGGCATTCTTCATCCCAAATGGCATGACTCGGAACTGGAAGTGCCCATCTGGTGTAGAGAATGCTGACCTCTCTTTGGCCCCATCGGTCAAGGCGATCTGCCAGTACCCAGACGTTAAATCAAACGTACTGAGGAACCGGGCAGCCCCCAGCCGATCAATGAGCTCATCAGCTCTGGGGATGGGGTGCGCGTCAGTCTTCGTGACTGAATTGAGTCCTCTGTAGTCCACACAGAACCGGAGTTCAGGTGTGGCTCCCGGCGCAGCAGCCTTTGGGACCAAGACCACGGGGCTGGACCAAGGACTGCTGGAGGACTCAACCACCCCTAGCGCAAGCATTTTGGAGACCTCCTCCTTAATGCAAGCTCTGACCCTGTCAGTTACCCTGTAAGCCTTGTGCTTTACAGGTAAGCTGTCTCCTGTGTCCACATCATGGACGCACCAATCTGTGACACCAGGAACCAGGGAGAATCGGTCGGAAAACTGTCCCAGCAAGTGGCGGCAGTCTTCCTGTTGTTCGGGCGTCAGGGTGGGTGAGAGGTTAACTCCATCCACTGACCCATCTTTCTCAGAGGCCACTAAGAGGTCAGGAAAAGGCTCGGTCTCCTCTTCCATTCCATCATCAGTGGCCAGCAGCATGCCCACTTCGGTCCTCTCTAAGTGGGGCTTAAGGCGGTTAACATGTAGGACCCTCAGAGGGTTCCTGGGAGTCTGCATGTCCACCAGGTAGGTGATAGGACTTTTGCGCTCCACAACCTCAAATGGACCTGTCCACTTATCCTGAAGTGCACAAGGCTCCACTGGGGCCAAGACCCACACCTTTTGTCCAGGTTGAAGCTCTACCAGAGTGGCATTCCGGTCGTACCACCGCTTCATCTCCTCCTGGCTGGCTTCCAGATTTGCCTCAGCAAGTTGCCTGAAACGCCGAGTCTGGTTTCGGAAGGCCAGCATGTAACTGTATACATTCTGGGGAGGTTTCCTGGGAGATTGCTCCCAGCCTTCCTTTACCAAACTCAGAGGTCCTCTTACCGGGTGACCATACAGAAGCTCAAAGGGGCTGAATCCTAGAGACTTCTGTGGCACCTCTCGGTAAGCGAAGAGCAGGCATGGCAAGAGGACGTCCCACTTGCGCCTCATTGGACCGTCCAGGCCCATGATCATGCCTTTGAGGGTTCGGTTGAATCTCTCAACCAACCCATTTCCTTGGGGGTGGTAAGGAGTGGTGAACTTGTAAGTTACCCCACACTCCTTCCACAGGGATTTCATATATGTGGATATGAAATTGGTCCCCCTGTCGCTCACCACCTCTAGAGGGAATCCCACTCGGGAGAAAATTCCCATCAGTGCCCGTCCCACCACGGGGGCCGTCACTGTCCTCAGAGGGATGGCTTCAGGGTACCGGGTGGCATGGTCCACCAAGACCAGGATGAACCTGTTGCCCAGGGCTGTCTTGGGGTCCAGAGGCCCCACAATGTCAATACCCACTCGTTGGAATGGCGTACCGACCACAGGGAAAGGTTGCAGAGGAGCCTTGTGCTTCCCTCCGCTCTTACCACTTGCCTGGCAAGTCTGACAGGTTCTGCAGTAGGAATCGGAATTCTTATGCATTTGGGGCCAGTAAAAGTGGGTGACAAGCCTGTCATAGGTCTTGTCCATCCCCAAATGCCCTGCTAACGGCACATCATGAGCCAGCCCCAGTAGGAAGGTTCTGAACTTCTGGGGTACCACCAGCACACGGGCTGACCCAGGTTCAGCAGCCTTAGGCTCGGAATACAGGAGGTCACTCTCCCAGTACACGTAGTGTGTTTTGGCCTGAACACCATTGGCCTGGTCTGCAGCCTGTTGCCGCATACCCACGAGAGAAGGGCATTCTTTCTGCTCCCTGCAGAATTCCTCCCTGGAGGGACCTCCTTCTTGCTGCCAATGGGTCAGCTCAGGCAGATCTCCCAGTTCGGCAATCTGTTCCCCGGTAGGCTCCAGAGTATCCCCCTCAGGGTCTACTTCCTCCTGGGCCGTGGGAACTTCGGGGGCCGGTTTCCCGCGCCTCCTGCGCCTTCTCCCTAAGGCCGGTTCCTGGACCTCTCCCTCAGGCTCCAGGACCCTCTCAACACCCCTACTGGCTGCCATGGACCGGGTGGTCACGCACGCCCAGTCGGGTAGACCCACCATCCTCAGATGCGTGGTCTTCTCCACCTTTTCCCAAGGGGAACTCTCCAGGTCGTTCCCTAGCAGACAGTCTACAGGCATGTCAGTTCTCACAGCGACTTGTAGAGTACCAGAGACCTCCCCCCACTCAAAGGGAACTTGAGCCATTGGACAACGACTCTCTACGTTGTCAGCATTGACAACCCTACAGTAGGCATTGGGTACAATCTGCTCTTGAGACACCAGGTGTTGCCTCACCGAGGTCACGCTGGCTCCTGTATCTCTGAGAGCCTCCACCTTCCTTCCATTGATGGTCACCACTTGCCCATATTTCTTAGTGTTAGAGGGCAGGTAGGTTACAGGGACCATCTCACTGTCTCCTAGCGAGACTAGGGTCATCTGCCCGGGACCCCCACCCCCCTGGACTGCTACTTCCTCCCCAAAGTTAACACTAGCTACTTGCCGGGGTGGAGCACCAGTGGGTGCGGTCTTACCAAACAGGCGACACTTAGGATCAGAGGCAATGTGACCCGGATCACCACACTTATAACAATTGAAGGGCCCCTTTGGAACAGGTCTACCTGTCGGGGCCCCGTTCTGCTGCGGGGGCGGGGGAGGCTGAGAACCCTTCTGCTGGTTCCCTTGGGAATTACTTTGGGGGCCTTTTTGGAACCCCTTCTGTTTACCCTTGTCCCCCCCACTCTTCTGCTGGGGACCCTGCCCACCTTTGGCGGAGTCTCCCACTTGACCCTTGTGGACCCTGGTGCTGAGCCAGCGGTCCGCCTCCTCAGCAAGCTTCCTCGGGTTGGACAGCTTGCTATCTATCAGGTGCTGGCGTAGCTCAGGAAAACATTGACTGGACAAGTGCTCCCATGCAATTAAATCAAGCAGCCCTTGATAATCATTCACTTTGCTACCCTTCACCCAACCATCCAGCGCTCTGCAGAAAAAGGTCACATATTCCACATACGTACTCTCAGGGATCTTCTTCGTCTCCCTGAACCGCTGTCTATATAGCTCCGGAGTTAACCCATACCTGGTCATTAAAGCTTCCTTCATATGGGGGTATGAGGTTTGGAGATCTAAGGGTAAATCTAACAGTGTGTCACGCCCTTCAGCAAGGAACCTTCCCCACAACCCCGCTCCCCAGTCTTTCTCAGGGACCCGGTGTGAGGACATGGCCACCTCGTAGGCCCTAAACCACTGCCCTATGTCATCCTTTCTGAAATACTCCTTTACTACATCTTTGGGGATGTACACCTTGGACTCTACCTGCGCTGGTGGAGTGCTGCCACCAGAAGGAGCGGTGTCCAAACTTTTCGCCTTCAGCTCCAACTCCTTCAATCTGATATCATGATCCATTTGGCGTTGTTGTGCCTCCAGGGCCAACTTCTGCTTTTCCATTTCCATTTGTCCTGCCAACTTTGCCATCTCCATTGCATGCGCCCTGTCTGCTGCCCTGTCGGCCAGCTCCTCTGGCGACCGGACTCTGCTGGGCTCCTCAAGGTTGTCGGGTGGAACGATGTCCCCCGCATTCCGTGGGTCTCGTGACTCCTTCCAGGCTCTCAGCGCCTTGGCGTACTGGGTTCTCCTCTTGAATCCAGCATGGGGGACTCGGAATTTTACACTGTAGCCTTTCAATTGCTCTATCGTGTAGCCTTCCAGTCTCTCCCAATCCACCTCATCGATTCCAGAAATCACAGAGAGTGCTCTCCCAGCGGAGTGTGAGCCAGGCATGGTTGCAGTAATGGCAGATGTCTCAACAAAGTTCAACAATTAAACCTGTGGCTGCGTTATTTGGTCTGCTCTCACTATCTGGTGATTAATAATTCACTGTATGCAAATTACAAGTGCAAATCCGAAATCCCAACCGCTGCCACCAATGTTAGAGTCGGGGATCTCTGGTTGGTGCAAGGTTGCCCTTGTGTCAAGCAGGAACCCTCTCCTCCACGTCAGGGCGCAGGATAACCCCTCGCGAATGACCCTTGCTCACCCTCTAGGTGCGTGGCGTGAGCAGCCAAGGCGATTCCTCAGGCGTTGTTGGTTAAGCACTTACAATCGTACACACAGTAAATACATCAATCCCCCCAGAAACGGACACCAGACTTGGATATATATAAAAATACGATTCTTTATGTAAAAATAAGGTATATATATCTCAACAGACTTATCGCAAGACCAATAACGTTTTCGCTAGGCCACCAGGTTATACAGCAGGCAAATGTTCTTGGTTCGCAGTTTCAAAGGGATAGTTCGTAGTCTCTTTACTTGTAGTTCCAGTACTCACAGAGATCGGTTCCTGCGAACGGGGAAATAAGGCGTTGCGGGCCCCGAGCCCGATACTGGAGCTTCTTTCGTGATGTGGAGAGTCGGCACAGGTCGGTGCGACTCTCAGCTTGGGAAGTGTTCTTGGGTCCTCAATCAGCAGGTGTGGGCACGTAGGCAGGCGCGGCCAGCGACCCTGTAGCACGGCGGTGCAGGAGGGTCTCCACAGCGGGGGCGGCGCGGCCTGAGATGTCCGGGGATAGCGAAGCGGGGTCACAGGGCACGGTCAGTGCAGCTGGATGACCCGGCGTAGATCACAGTCGTCGGACGGCTTCCGGCAGGAGGGGTGATAGCACGGTCAGCGCGCTCCAGTGGCAGGCGGTGACAGGGATGCAGGCGGCCTGGCCCGGGGACAGAGAGCGGCTCGGGACGGAGCGGGGCTCTCACGGGTTTGAGGCAGGCGAGCTTCTGAGTGTCACGGCCCTAGGAGGGGCGATGAAGGGCGCAGTCTCTTTTCCAGCGGGATGCACACACGGCTCGAATTGGAGGACGAGCAAGAAGCACAGAGAACCCACTGTTCCTGGGGTTCAGTTCAGGGGGCAAGCTCAGATCAAGCCCTTGGAGAATGTTCAAGCACAAAGTAGCAAAGTCTTTTCAGTAAGTCTCTTCCTCTCCTCTCTCAGTAAGGCAAGCAGCAGGCCAGCTCCTCCGGCGTCTTCTTCTCCTTCTAGTCGGGCAGAGGTTCTTTGTGGTAAACAGGATTCTGATTTCTTAGGAGCCAGGCTCCTATTTTTATACCATGATTCTTTTGTTCTTTAGCGCCAGGGGGCCTAGGCCTGGCTCAGTCCAGTTCTGGAGCACTTTGTTATGGTGACTCTGCTCTTTCCTTTCAGCAGCAGGGCAGAGACATCAGCCGCCCCACAGGGGGTGGCGCCGGCTTTGTGGTGGCAGAGCACAGGTCTATTCAAGAGTCAAGGTGTACTCCTCCCACCCATCCAGGTGTCACCTCTCTACCCACCACCTGGCAGCCAACCTGTCTCTGGGGATTCCCCCACCCTGCTCCTTACTGTTGCTAGGCAGAACACACACACACACAGCAGAGGCGGACTGAGATGGTCAGGTCAGTAAATACTAACTTTCTAAAAGTAGTATTTACAAACCCAGGATATTAAAATAAACTTGACTACAAGAAGTATTTTATTATTCTGAGTTCAGGCATACCAAACTTGACACTCTACCATGCTCTCTGAGTCCACTGGGGTCACAGCGTTGGCGTGATCCCAGCAGCCCATTCTGGCCTATGGAGAGCAGGTAGCCCTCAATAGTGAAGAACGGAAAGGGCTGTAATTCACTACTAAGACATGCCACACACACCAGGGCATGTCTTACCTTATGCCTACAATGCACCCTGCCCTTGGGCCTACCAGAGGGGTGGCTAATATGTAGGTAAGGGAAGGTTTAGGGACTGGCAAGTGGGGGCACTTGCGCAGTCAGCGCGACGGTCCCGGACCGCGCACAGGGTCTGCGGTGGCAGACCCTAGACACACTTTACAAGGCCGCTTCCGTGGGTGGCGCAACCAGCGCTGCAAGCCCACCAGCAGCATTGGCATTCACAAGCCCTGGCACCCCTGGTGCACTTTACTGGGGACTGACAGTGAATCCAATAAACCAATCATGGACATCAATTACAGGTACACTTTACCTAGGGAGCACTTGCACTGCGGCACGGATTAGCCGTGGCGCAGTGCCCTGAGCGGACAACACCAGCAAAACAATCGAGGCACACCATCAAAAAGTGGAAGGGAAACTCACGCCAAGGTGCCAGGTCTAACATATCGCATACCCAAGTCCCCCTGTTCTTTGCAGTTAGCCAATTCATCAACAGAAAGCCATGAGACACCTACGCCCTGTGTAAACAAGCTTGTTTTTCATCTTCTGCTTCCTGCTTGGTAAACATTCTTGACACCTTGATCAGGTTATCTGGACAATGGTCTGACTGATCGAGCCTTGATCAACCTGATTGAACAATGATCTGAATGCCGAGCCTTGATCAAGCTGATTAAACAATGGTCTGAATGCCGAGCCTTGATCAAGCTGATTGAACAATGGTCTGAATGCCGAGCCTTGATCAGCTCATCAACTACTAACACCGCCTTGATCAGGTCATTAACTACAAACACCGCCTTGATCAGGTCATCAACTACAAACATCGCCTTGATCAGGTTATCAACTACAAACACTGCCCTGATTGAACAATGGACTGAATGCCAAAAGAGTGGAGTAAAAATGTATATAAGGCTTGTTCGCTGTGGAGTAAAGCAGCAGCCTCCTGGGTTTTGTCTCTGACTAGCTTGGGACTCTGTTCCATAGCCCGGGCTATTGTAATAAAGGTGGTTCTCTCTGCAGACGAAGGTTTCCGGGTCCACTTTATTATATAAGGAGGGTAAGAGTAGACTCGGATGATTCCTGCACCGCCACGCCCCCACTCCTCCTTGAGGTGGGCTTTTCTTGGTTCTACACCCCAACCTATCGATAAATGCGAAAAAGACCTTTAACCATAGTCTATTCAAACGTTGGCCCGAAACACTTATATCGGACACATATATCTCCAGTATGGGCCCTATAGTGACAGACCTTCTCTTCTACATCAACAGAAGAGAGCAGTGGAGAAAGGCCCTCACTTCTTTGCTTCGTTCCAAACAGCTGACCAAAACTCCGCATGGCTTTCATTTAACCATGCTTCCATCCCCGGCTCTTAAGGCTGAGCTGACTGTCTCCCTTTACAATAATGGTAATGTCCTTATTCAAGCCTCTGACCTGAACCTCAAGCGATTTAACTATGCCTTCTTGAGGATTAAAAACACACTAACTAACTCCAACCCTTCCACCCGCTGCCAGACTGGGCCACCCACATTTTCTGCTCCTGAGGTGATAGACGGCCCCTCCTCCCCTTATCTCCACTCCAATCTGTAAATACGCACCCCACAGATCTACCCAACTTAACGGAGGTTATTTTTACTCCCCACACCACGAACCCAAACAACCCCTTTCTGTCTCGCGCAGGTGAGGGTTTAACTGACCACCTTTCGGATGTCCCCACCTCTGTTCCTCCTTTACACTGCCGTCCCTCTTATCCTCAGTCCCCTGCGTCACCCACTGCTCACTCCAACAACGGGGGTGATGGACACCCTATCAACTCTAACAGCCAGGTCGGCTCGGATATTCTTCCCTTAGGCCCTGGATCTTCCAACTGCTGGGCCCGGAACCTAGTTGCTGTCTCCTGTCCGCTGACCAATACCAGACACTCACCCACACTCTCATTACGTTCTTCACCCTCTACCTCTCCTAATTCCACTCTGCATTTCCCTATTTTCAATCCAGGCCTTGATTCCTGTCTCGAGCATGATTTTATCTCCCTCTGTAACTGTGCCAATGGTCCTTTGCAACCCTCTATTATCCCTCTCACAGCCGAACCAGTGCTACCTTTGCTTGCTAGCCCTGTGAATAGTGCATGAACAATCCCTACCTTGAGGAGACGATTGCTGACCTCAAGCATGATCTCTTGGTTGTCAAAGAGATGGTGCAAAGCATACTTCAGTTCTCCTTGAAGATGGAGAAGCGTTGGGTCTCACCCCCCGCTCAGAGGAATGATACTTACAACTCACAGAATCTGTTCTACTCAGTTAACGGCCATCCTGCTTTCTACTCCTATCTTATTTCCAGCTGGAGCTCTAGGCCTTTAGCGAATCATCAATCTAGGCCCCACAGACCCATACCTCAGCTATCATAGGACGACATTCTCGTACTTCTTTTGTCTTACACTGACTTGAGGATGGTCTCCTCCTCCAACTCTACTCTCAACATCCCCTCCATCATTGCGGACCCGGAGAGGGAACAGAGTCTTAAGTTCAGAAACGTGAACAAAGAAAACCTACTTCACATAACCACCTCTCTTCAAGAAGTGGTCACTTCCAATCTGCACGTCAAATCGATGCTACTCAACTGTAGATCAGCTGTGAAACATGCAGCTGATATTTCAGAACTCATCTTTGTGCAAACCCTGGACCTTCTGATCACCTCTGAAACATGGCTCAATGATACTTCTTCCCCAGTTCTTGACAACCTAATCTCCCCTGACTACTCCATTCTCAGAAGTGATCGACTTGGTAAAACAGGGGGGGCATTGCTTGCATTCATCGCTCCAACCTCACAGTAAAACAATCTCCATGTGCTGTGCTATCCTCCTGTGAACAACTAGTCACTGAGAACCGGAACAAAGGCAAGAAGATTTGTGTGGTGCACTCGATCTATCACCTTCCTGGTGACAATCTGGTCTTCATAGAGCAAATCATGGAGGTCATTAGCTCGAGCTCGGATCAATTCTGCCACATATTCCTGGGAGACTTTAACCTTTATTGGAATGACACAAATGATCCTATTGTCTATTCCTTTAAGACTTTCGTCTCTGACCTTAACCTTTCACAGCTCTGTAAAGGTCCTACACACAATAAAGGTGCCACTCTCAACCTTAGCATTGCCAAAGACAACATCATACAAATAAGTGACATCTTACCCTGTGACTGGTCAGATCATTTTTAAATTGCCCTTCCTCATCTTAGATAAGGGTTAGGGTAGGCAGGGTCAACCCCTTAAAGCGAAACAACTGACTCGCAATATGAGAGACCTCAACATCAATATGCTAACTTCAATCACCAAAAATAGACTTCAGCCCCCCCAATATGACCAACCTTGCTGATTTTTCTGATCATTACATTAACACATTGTCTAACATTCTTGACTCTATTGCACCGAAGCAGCTCAAAAGGATTCCCGTCAAACTTTCCAAACCGTGGTTTAATGGTTCCCTAAATGATGAACGGCGCAATCTTAGAATCTCTGAGAGACTCTGGAGAAACACGCCATCCACCACAAATCTCACTCACCTTGGAAAAGTGAGAAGCTCCTACAACAAACACATCCGCCTGGCGAAAACAGACCACTTCAGAATTCAATTGGATGGGGCAAAAAAAAGACCCAAAAAACTCTTTGAAATCATTAAGAAACAATCTAACCAGTCTTCCAACCAGATCTCCACTCCAACATCCCTGCTCCCTAGTGGTGATGATTTCACAGCTCACTTCTCTGAAAAAAACAAGGAAAATAGAGTTGGAGCTATTACCTGTCACCCAAACTTTGTTGCCTAAGAAACCTCCCGCAGGATCAGTGGCACTGGCAGAATCCTTAACAATATCCTCGCTTTTGACTGTGCTCTCAAAAACAACGCCTCTTTTTCTCTTTCTCCTACCAGATTGCACTGAGCTCCTTCACAACATGGCATCCCTTAAACCCTCCAACCATTTTGGTGATCCTTTACCCACTATGCTCTATAAAGATTTAAACTCAGCCATTCTCCCTCTTTGGTCCAGGATCATTCATGAATCCCTCTTACAGGGAAAGATTCCGGACTGCCTAAAGGTTGCACAAGTTACTCCCATTCCTAAGAAGCTCAATGCGGACCTATCAGATCCAAACAGCTTCTGACCTATAACCAGCAGTATGACTCTAGCTAAATTGCTTGAAAAATGTGTCCATTTGCAGCTCTGCAACCACATTGAGAAATATCAACTCCTTGACCCTCACCAGTCAGGTTTCAGATCAGGGCATAGTACTGAAACAGCGCTAACGCACATTGTTGATGAGGCCTTGAGAGCCCTTGATCAAAATGTCCCTTGTCTCCTGATCCTTCTGGACTTCTCCTTAGCCTTCGATACCATCAAACATGAAATCCAGATTGATCTTCTTCAACATAGGATGGGTTTCTCAGGCCCGATCCCAAATTGGTTTGCCTCCTTCCTGCACAACCACACGCAAAGGATCAAAGTCAAACATTCCCTTGCTTCCAGTACTCCTGTCATGATTGGAGTCCCCAAGGATCCGCGCTCTCGTCCACTCTCTTCAACCTTTTTATGGAGCCTGTTTCTGTCATTCTGAACCGAGCGAACATTCAATACCACATGTATGCGGGTGACACACAACTCTACCTGAAGATCTCCTCTCAAGAGGACATAAAAACATTAAATGCTGCACTTGCACAAATCCAACAATGGTTAGCTCAGAGCTATCTCCTACTAAAAACCCTCAAAACGGAATTGCTTTTGATCTCCCCATTCAATCACTTGGTTCCTACCCTTGACTAGATTCAACACCTCACTGCTCTGAACTGCACTCCTCACATTGTAGACTCTGCCAAATCTCTAGGTAACACCTTGGATAAACACTTAAACATGCAAGCGCATATCAGTGCTACTTCTAGGGGAGCCAATTTTCAACTTAACACACTTAAGAAGATCAAACCTTTCCTCCCCCCCAAAGATTTCAGGCCGGCGGTTCAATCCCTGATTATCCCTAGATTGTAATATGGGCTGGTGACCCTTGCTGAACTTCCCAAAGCTAGCTTAGCCCCACTCAGAGCTACCCTGAATGCATCGGCTAGACTTATAACGGGCTCGAGAAAATATGACCACATTTCCCCCAACCGTTTGCGGCTAAATTGGCTATCTATTGAAGCCAGAATCCAACTCAAGATAGCTTGCCTGACTCATAAAGCCATAAACTACAACACCCCCTACCTAGCAAATAAGCTTGAACTATCGGGCGCCAGCCAGAACCTCAGAAGTATGTCCACCCTTCTCTTGAAACCTCCAAGATTCAAAAAGAAAAGAACTTACAACCGTGCTTTCACTGGTCTTGCTCCGAGAATCTGGAACTCCTTGCCATCCGAGATCAGATCCAATCCTTCCACTACTTCCTTTAAAAAACTGGTCAAATGACTACTTCTGAACAAACGTTAAGACCCTCATCTTATGATCATGCTCTTGTTTTTATTAATACCCTTATTCTTGTAGTACTACACTGATGCATTATTGTATGCTTTTACTTTATTATGATCTAGTCCTCAATGGCTCCTTAATTGCATTAACTGGTGATCTTGCTCTTGTTCTTGTTAAAATTCCCTGATTGGTATTGCACTTCTTTGGTGCATTTTATTTTATGATGTTTTACTCTTCATGTTCTAGGGCACCGTTGATACCCCCTACTCTTAACTTGAATGTTTTCCCCTATGTTGTAACTTCACCTACTTTCACATTGTGTTTGTACCCCTTCTTGTGCCAACTCTGTACAGCGCTCTGATACCCCTGTGGGTCTTGTTTGCGCTTTATAAAACTATTCAAATAAATTAACGGGGAGAGCCGAGCCAGACCTGTGCACGAGCTGAGCATTGAAAAATGTTGCTATGTATATCATAGACCAAACCAGTAAAATATGATAGTCTCTTCAAAAAATTTTTTTTTTAATTCTTTTGCATGTGGAAGCTTTGACATTAATACATCACAGTATAGCACTGCACTGAGAAATATGTTATTAAAAGTTATATTTTTTAAACATGATCCTTTTGTGAACTAATATGCAAGATGATTGTCATGTAAACCCTGTATTGGCCCAGATTATTAAACAGTAACATTCCTTATGTAAAGGCTTTATTTTTCCTCTTTTTATAATGTGTGAAATCCACACGAAGGTATTGCAGTGCTTTACATAAACACCTTGCTACATTACACAAGGTCAACATTGATTGTTTATAGAAATAGATAAATTAATTGATTTGTCCAGAATTACAAACCTGATTCCCCAGGTTTAAAATCGACAGCTAGCCTCATCCAGGGTATATAGAGGAGGCAGGCAGAAGTCACATGAAGGCTCAGCGCATTATGGGCTCTAGGTTCTAACAGGACCTCGAGCTGAGCTAGATTGAGCCAGGCCTCAGGCTTGAGCCTGGCTCGAGCTTTCGGTGCCTCGCTCATCTCTGTTAACGGGTACATCAGAATTAACAGGCCACTCATAACAAAGGTCTTCGTTTTTGGCTTTATTAGTAAAAACTGCTGAGGAGATTTTGAAGAGCCCAAAAAAGGATCACATGTTGGATTAAGTCATTTGACCTCATCCATATACCCTAAAAATCTGTTCAGTGTTTCTACTATTGGTGCAAAAGTTTTTTGGAAGGATGCCAGATGAAAACATCTGTCCACCCCTCTACTGATCTTCACAACATTATTCACTATCAAGGCAATGTTAATGAGTCAAAGTTTATGATTATGTTGTGCACTTAAGCACAACAATTATTAAAATTGTAAATAAAGTGTTTCTGTTTGGAGTGCGATGTAACTATAACTATACATTTCAATGTGGTCTATTTGGCTGTGCAGAATTTCATTTGATGGGAGCAGTTCTCTAAGGAAAACCTTAAATAACTTTGAACTACTCTTTCACAGGAAGGTAGGGTAACAATACCCCAAACAACTGGTTAAAAGTGTATTTATTTTATTGGCACCTTAAACACACAAAAACAAAACATGATGCCTACTAGTTTCAACTAAATTGAGTCATAGTCAAACCCAATCTGTTAGAAGGTGGTTCTGACACTATGGGCCGCCCGGATTTTTCGCATTTTGAGCACCTTATTGTTGAGCCTTTACTGTGGGGGAGCCTCATAAGTTGGGGCTCACCCACAGTGAACTCAGGATGGAAGAGACATGACAGGGAAAGTCAGTGTGTTTTACTGTGTTTTCATTTCCTTTTTCCCCTATGGGAATGTGGAGCCAGGGGCTAGATTAACTTCAATTAGGCCTACAGATTCCAGACACACACTTAATTCCAATGTAGCGAATGTGAAAATAAGTATTCTGCAGAGACCAAAGTCATATTTGTACTGCTTTTGGGTCATCCAGAACTATCATATTTCTCTGAGCCAGCCATGACCAGACCCAGGCTGAGGGCTGACCTAAGCTGGATGGATTGATAACCTTTCTTCCACAAGCGAGGGCCTCCTCTCCAGGAAGAGAAGATGGGTGGGGCTACAGGCCAATCCATCAACCGCTGTCGCTGGGTGCCAGGCACCAGGCTACACCAAGGAGGGAAGGCAGCTTGGGGGGAAGGTGCTTCCGAGACATTTGGCAGAAACCCTGGACGAAGCCATTTTGAACAAGCTCAGAGGCTGGACAACAAGGAGGGAGCAGGGGCAGGGATGTGATGTGTCGCTGTTTGATAGGACCAACAGAGACTTCTTGCCAGCCCCCTACTCAACTTTTAAAAAGTGCTTGCACAGGAAGAGAAGGTCTCTCTGGGGTGTGGTCTGCTGAGGGTGAAGGTGCTGGAGCCTGGCGCAATGAGCAGTTGGAAGGAGAGACCCCCTGACTGCCACCAGGACCCTATCAGCACCAGAAGAAGAGCCCAGGACTGGTGCACAGAAGCAGGGGCTTCTGCGCAGGGAGAGAGGCCCAGAAGGCGAGCCTGGCGAAAGGCTGGCGCAGGGAGCCAGTGAAGACAGCACACTGCTGAATCTACCCTCTCAGAGACCCAGAGGGCAGAGGAGAGTGTTCCCAGTGGCTGGGGCTGGTAAAGAGGAGCATGAAGCGCCCCGTAATGCCTCGCCAGGCATTTGGAAATCTGCCATTTTGGTGCTTTGTGGCCCCCAGAGGAGGGGGTTACCCTCACGGAAGACAGCACACTGCTGAATCTACCCTCTCAGAGACCCAGAGGGCAGAGGAGAGTGTTCCCAGTGGCTGGGGCTGGTAAAGAGGAGCATGAAGCGCCCCATAATGCCTCGCCAGGCATTTGGAAATCTGCCGTTTTGGTGCTTTGTGGCCCCCCGAGGAGGGAGGTCACCCTCACGTGTGAAAAGGGGTGCAGGGGGGGCTGCAGGAGCACCGCAGTCTCCCCCAGCATAAAGAAGAACAGTCCACCCCTAAGTTTCACAGGGCATCTGAAAGAATAACCCCTCAAGGGCTCAGCAGAAGGGCTGAGTTGGGGATGTCTGGAGAAGGGCATCCCCTGGAGGTGAAGTGGTGTAATTGCACCGAAATGCATTTACTATTGGTTATTTCTTTTTAGGTGGACTGAAAGTCACATGTGTAAAGTGAAGTACCTGTGATTCCTTTTAAAGTGAAGAGGCGCACTGCAGGAGAAGTGTAGTTGCCAGGAGTACTTATTTTGAAGGGACTGTAAGTCACATGTGTAAGGTGATGTTAAGCTAAATAAAGTTATGTTGCTGGACCTTCCTGCTAGGGGGTCTGGCTGTATTTACGTAATCCCATGCTTTTACCTGTGATTGCTTTTAAAGTGAAGAGGCGCACTGCAGGAGAAGTGTAGTTGCCAGGAGTACTTTTTTGAAGGGACTGTAAGTCACATTTGTAAGGGGATGTTATAAGCCAAGTGGGGCTATGTTGCCAGACAGTCCTGCTAGGGTGTCTGGCTGTATATGCGCAATCCTGTGATTTCATCTGTGATGCCCTTAGGGGCTGTAATTGCAATGCATTCAAATGATCAACCAAGGTGATGAGTACTGTCATTCTAAAGTGTGCGTAAACATGGATTCTTGCTGCTGTGCTTAGGTGAAGTCCCCAGACTGCTAGCCCTTAAGATATAGAGGTGCATACTTTATGGTCAGTAGGAGATGCTCAGTCAGGGTCATGTGTCACCAAGGCAGGTTTACCCCTTTTTAATGCTTGTTGAGGTAATGGGGTGGGTCGCCACTGGGATGGTGCCAGTGCGCAGGGCCGTCGCTCCAGGTTATGTTCAACTAACTGCATTGGGGGCAAGTTGATGTGCATACATGGGAGTGGTGGTACTAGATCCCACCCCCCCTGCGGGAGGGGTGGAGATGTTATGCAATGTCACAAAGTAATTCCAACAGCTTATGTATATTTGTAAATTGGTGCATAGTATTGAGTGGTGTGTGTGTTTAATAAATGTACTCTTACTTTTATAAAGCAAAGTGCAGGCTGGACAATCAATTATTGAGTGTTATTTTTGTGCACCAGCAAATGGCGATTACTAGCCCACACCACCTCCCTTGAGTAAGCCTCAGACTGCTCTGCAACGCTACCCTCTGAGAGTCAGGCACTACAATTGGGTGTTTGGTTCCCAGTGAAGGACAAATGTAGTCATGTTATTTGTGCAGGCCTCACAGATGCTGCCTCGTTTTCCAACATTGGCGTCTAGCGGCGGGAAACATAGTATCCCATTCTGGTGTGCATTTATAGCATTTGATAAGTCACCATACTAGGGGACCTTAACTTTCATCTAGAGGACATCACATCTAAAGATACTATATCCTTGATTGATCCTCTAGATGCTTGCGGTTTCACACAGCTGGTCAGGGAACCCACACATAGAGCAGGCCATACGCTGGATGCAATTTTTTCTAATGACTCCCGGATCACGACAGGCCCACCGGAACAGCTAGTTTGGACTGACCACTTAGCAGTACCTATCGTACTTACCACCTCTAGTATAGAGTTTCCCATGAAGGAGTTTTCTTCAAGAGAATGTAAGCGAAATTACAAAAATATCTCTAATGAATCCCTGGCCCCGTTTTTCGGAACCTTTTCCCTGACTTCAGACCCAGAGAAGGCAGCCTCGGAACTAGCCAACTACATTTCTGGGGCTGTGGATATTTTAGCTCCTGCCACCCCTAGGTATGCTGCGAGGCGTAAACCCTCTGCCCCGTGGTTTGGGGAGCAACTTAGGCTGATGAGACAAGGATGTAGAAGACAGGAAAGACAGTGGAGGAGGACATGGGACACTAAGGATAGAGAGCTGTACAAAAGTTCCCTAAAGATTTATAAGACCTCAGTTATCAAAACCAAACAAGACCACTTCTCCAACATTACTACATCCTTGACATCATCTAGGGAACTTTTCAAAATCGTAGATTCCCTCTGCTCATTACAGACACCTGATCCTATAATAGGCTCTCGGGAGCTCTGTGACAACATCTCAAGCTTCTTTCACACGAAAATTGTAGACATTTCCATGCAATTGGAAATACAGAGGAAGCGTCTGGGAACACATATAGCCACGGATCTGTCAATTTTAGAAACATGGTCAAAGGATCCTGACAAGACCCTTACCAAATTCCCTCCTGTCACTCTGGAAAATCTTAACCTCCTGCTGAATAGGACGAAGTCCTCCTCTCCCTTGGATCCATGTCCGCTTAAAACTCTGAAGGAATGCAGGGACACCTTCCTTCCCTACATCTTGGAGGTTATGAATAGTACTTTACAGCACGGTGTATTTCCCTCGGCTTGGAAGAGGGCCATCGTCAGGCCGTTACTGAAGAAATCCTCTTTGGATCCTGCAGTGCTAAAAAACTTTAGACCTATTTCTCTTCTACCTGCCCCAGCCAAAATGCTTGAGATGTAGCTGAACCATCATCTGTCTGCCTTCCTGGACTCCTCTAGATTCCTTGATCAGACTCAACATGGTTTCAGAAAACTACACAGCACAGAGTCTGCACTCACTGTTGTGACCAACAACATCAGGATGAATGTAGACAAAGGACAGACCACGATGCTGGTCCTATTGGATCTGACCGCTGCATTCGACACCCTTTCTCCCTCAGTCTTAACATCTCGACTGAGGGAGTTGGGGGTGGAGGGGCCCGCCCTTAACCTTCTATCCTCCTTTCTAGAGCTTAGGGAGCAGAGGGTCCAAATGGGCAAATACCTCTCCCCTGTAAAGTCCTTGCAATGTGGGGTGCCACAAGGGTCGGCTCTAAGTCCGACCCTATTCAACATCTATTTGGCCCCACTTGCTAGACTAGTAAGATCTCAGGGGATGGAGGTAGTGTCGTATGCAGACGACACCCAGATCATGGTGTCCCTGCCACGGTCTGTCAGCACCACAGCGTTCAGCTTCAGGAGGTGCATGCAATCGGTTGCCGATTGGATGACGCTCAATTCCTTGAAGCTGAATGGCGACAAGACCGAGGGGCTGATATTCGGAAAGGACAGGGACGCCTGGTCGAGTGAATGGTGGCCGCCATCACTGGGAACCTGTCCGACCCCTTCACAGTCGGCAAGAAACCTGGGGGTCATCTTTGACATTGAGCTGGCCATGAACCTACAGATCAATAGAACTGTAGCTACCTGCTGGGGAGTTCTAAAAATCCTTCGCAGAATAGCTCACTACTTATCCCCGCAGGCAAGAAAACAAACAGTGGTAGCATTGGTTGGATCTCGCTTAGATTATTGCAATGCGCTATACACTGAGATTAACAAGGGATTGGTACATCGCCTGCAAGTAACACAGAATGCAGCAGCGAGATTTGTTCTGGACCTTCCTTGCTCCGCCTCCGCCACATTAGCCAGGAAGAATCTTCATTGGCTACCCATTGAGCAACGCATCTCTTTTAAAATTACTTGCCTAGTCCATAAGGCTCTTACAGCAGGACCGGCCGACGGACTGGGATCTCTGCTTTCTAACTATGTACCCAGCAGATGTCTCAGATCTTCTCAACAGAACCTCCTTGTTATCCCCCGCACTAAAAAGACAAGATGGGGAGGTAGAGCCTTTGCATCAGTGGCCCCTCGACTATGGAATGCTCTCCCCTGCGAGCTCAAGGCCCTTTCATCCTTGCCCCTCTTTAAGAGAGCTCTCAGGACCTGGTATTTTGGGAAAGCATACTATTAAGCATTGCATGGTTATTCAATATATTATGTTAGGCGCCTTGATGCCCATTGGGCTAAGTTATGCGCGTTATAAATTTATTTTCATTTCATTTCATTTTCATTCAGTTTTGCCACACATTACCTATGCAGCAATGAGCAAATGGAATAGCGCAAGGCTCTGAGAAGGGTTCAAAGTTTTGGTTATGTGAACTAAAGGTATGGGAAAGGAAAGCCCAGCGCCCATATGTGTCATGTTTAGTTATTATGGTTTAAATTTAAGCTGTATTGATATGACCGCGCTATGTTGATTATAATGTGCTAGCGGGATGGTGCTTTCCAGGAAATTATTGCATACAAATGTTCTAAGCCATATTGTATACCTTTGAACCCTAACACTACATACACTACACCTGCATGAGGAGGGTGTCTCCTCAAGAGATAGGGACAGCAACTGATACCTACATCACAGGTGGGGGTGTAGGGGTGGATTGACCTTCAAGGGGGACAGGAGAAGTAGGGGTCCTGGGAGGGACCAGCGCTTATAAAGGGCAGGGAGGGTTTCCACAGGAGGAGCCCCAGATATCCTTCCCCCACTGGAAGTTTCTTGCTAATGGCGCAGGCTAAAACCACTGGAAGGGTGGGGCAGGAGGTTTCTTTACCCCAGGTAAGAGCGCCCCAGGGGTTCCCATGGTGGGGGACCCCAAGAAACTTTTCCCACTGTGGGAGGAGGGTGTGGTAGAGTTGAGTGTCCGGCAGGTCCCCCAGGTTAACTGGTGTGGAGGTGAGCAACCCAGGGGTGGCCCCTGGTAGTGGGTGGCCCCCAAGGAGGGTAGTTCTTGAGTGATGGTGTGTAGTGGTAGCCCCTAGGTGGGCTAGGTAACTGACCCAGTGGAGATCTGAGTGGGGGCGATGTGCTCCCTAGTTTCCAGGGGAAGGGTTAGTGGTGGACCCTGAGGTGTCGGGGTCGGGTGGCCGGTGACCAGTCCGGTAGGTCCGGTGGGACTTGAACCCAAGGACCAGGAGAATGGGGGTGTTCCCCTAGCTCGATGCAGGAGGTGGACTTCTGCAAGGTAGTACTACCCTGGACACAGGTGGGGCCCAGCTTAAGTGAAGGGACCCTGTGTTTCCCCAAAGGGGTGGTGCAGGCCTAGCTGGGATCTTTAGGGTCCCTGGCTGATGGAGGTAGTACCGCCCTGAAGACAGGTGGGGCCTATCTTAAGTGAAGGGACCCTGTGTTTCGTGAAGGGGTGGTGCAGGCCTAGCCGGGATCTTTAGGGTCCCTGGCTGAGAGTGGTAGTACTACCCTGAAGGCAGGTGGGGCCTATCTTAAGTGAAGGGACCCTGCTCTTCATAAGGGGTGGTGCAGGCCCTGCGCGGTCCCTGGGTGGTCTCCCAAGGCGCTGCAGGGAGACCGGGGAGAGCCCTGAGAGGTGGGCCTGGGTCTAGCTAACTCGGGACCCACAGGTTCTCTAAGGGTACTCCGGGAGGAGAGCGCACCTCTCGGAGGGAAGGGTACATAGGCCCTGTTCTAGCAGCGGAGAACAAGGAAGGGGTCCAGGTTCCCGGGGTAGTTTCCGGGTGGAGCTACTGACGGGGGGAATGAGCTGTAGGATGTCTGATGAGGCACCCTCAGTGTTCCTCCCTGGCACTGCCAGAGTGGTGATGAGGCCGGTCTGAGGTCCTATCAGGGAGCCAGGCCAGTGGCCAAAGGGTGCTTTTCTGGGTGGGGAAGCACAAGTGGCTGTGCTTTCTTGAGGGAAGACAGTCATCCCGAAAGGGTGGTGGCAGCAGAATGACCTCAGCGGCAGGCTGAGGGTGAGGGTCCAGAGAGATTGCATCTTTGGGGTGCAAGGACCAAACGGAGAGAGGGTACTGGTTGGAACAAACTCTGGAAGGGAGACCAGCTAGTGACCCAGGGGATGGGATTTAGACCTATCCCAGAGGACCGCATCGGTGCTGAGACACTGGACCCTTGTCCAGAAAAGTGGTAGGCATAGGGTTGTATGCCCAAGGGCAAAGGTGAGCCTAGTTACGCTGAGTCCATGTAGACCATGAGTGACCTAGAGGTATCTAACCTAGAGCCCGGAGGGTTCTTAGGGTAGTCTGGGATCCCTGTCATGGGTGGAGATCTCATGGATGGGAGGAGTAGGTGGTCTAAGCGGATAACTGGTCAATAAGGGGAGGTCTGGTCAGAACCCCTTATAACTAGTTATCGCTGACTACGGGAAGTGTACCCATGTAGAGTGGCTACTTCTTCCCTGTAGGAATCAGCTGGGCGCAGCGTGTGTTAGAAGGTGGTTCTGACACTATGGGCCGCCCGGATTTTTCGCATTTTGAGCACCTTATTGTTAAGCTTTTACTGTGGGGGAGCCTCATAAGTTGGGGCTCACCCACGGTGAACTCAGGATGGAAGAGACATGCCAGGGAAAGTCAGTGTGTTTTACTGTGTTTTCACTTCCTTATTCCCCTATGGGAATGTAGAGCCAGGGGCTAGATTAACTTCAATTAGGCCTACAGATTCCAGACACGCACTTAAGTCCAATGTAGCGAATGTGAAAATAAGTATTTTGCAGAGTCCAAAGTCATATTTGTACTGCTTTTGGGTCATCCAGAACTGTCATATTTCTCTGAGCCAACCATGACCAGACCCAGGCTGAGGGCTGACCTCAGCTCGATGGATTGATAACCTTTCTTCCACAAGCGAGGGCCTCCTCTCCAGGAAGAGAAGATGGGTGGGGCTACAGGCCAATCCATCAACCGCTGTCGCTGGGTGCCAGGCACCAGGCTGCACCAAAGAGGGAAGGCAGCTTGGGGGGAAGGTGCTTCCGAGACATGTGGCAGAAACCCTGGACGAAGCCATTTTGAACAAGCTCAGAGGCTGGACAACAAGGAGGGAGCAGGGGCAGGGACGTGATGTGTCGCTCTTTGATAGGACCAACAGAGACTTCTTGCCAGCCCCCTACTCAACTTTTAAAAAGTGCTTGCACAGGAAGAGAAGGTCTCTCTGGGGTGTGGTCTGCTGAGGGTGAAGGTGCTGGAGCCTGGCGCAATGAGCAGTTGGAAGGAGAGACCCCCTGACTGCCACCAGGAACCTATCAGCACCAGAAGAAGAGCCCAGGACTGGTGCACAGAAGCAGGGGCCTCTGCGCAGGGAGAGAGGCCCAGAAGGCGAGCCTGGCGAAAGGCTGGCGCAGGGAGCCAGTGAATCGGTAATCGGTATCGGTAAATGCTTTATTGTATAGTTAATAAAAACCATTACAAAATGTAAATATGGCGATATGTTAAAACACAGAAAATTTACACTACTGTTCATATGATAAAAACTAAAAAAATGAAGATAAAACAGATGTTTTTCTACTGTAAAAGTAACATATTCCAAGTTCAGCAATTTACTAATGTTTTTTGCTTTTTCTCAAACTGTTCAATGAATTTGATTGTTCTGCAGATGAATTGTGGGTCTACTGTACATAGGGTTTGTATGACAGCGGACCGACATGTACGTATTCCATACTCCTTGAATTTATTTTTCAACCAATTCCGACGTTCCTGTATAAGCGCCGGGCATATACAAATCATGTGGATGAAATCTTGCCTTGCTGCGCCACATAACCCGCACCCTTCACTTTCTTGGGGCTTCCACTTTGGTTGCTCAGTGTTAGTTGGCAGATTGCCCAGCCTTATATTAAGGTATTTGCGTTTGATAAAAGGCGAAAATGCAAGGTCCAAGAAGAGCGCCGGGATTAGTTTTTTGTAGGAATGGATTATCATCCAGGCATGTGACCGGCGGCTAAAAGCTGTTTTGTCGTCCAGCAATGAGTGTCTCATGGCTGCCTTCCTGACCAACTGTTTGAATGTGGGTACTGGGAGCTTAGATTCCCAGAGGCCGGCCAGATTTGTTGACTCTATTGACGTTTTAAAGTACTTGGCATGATTTAAGTTTGGATTTTTGGAGATAGTTTCCCACATAGCTCGATAGAGCATGATCTCTTGATTCATCCAGACATGGTACCAGAATTTTATGGTCTCATACTTTCTCAGCAGCACTTGGGATTTTAGGCCGAATTCCAATCTTACTTGGGCCGGTGATGCGTTGGTTGGTAGCGCAAAGACGCGTTTGTAGATTTTCATTTGCAGTTTGTCCAAAAGTTGTGCACTCTTGCCATGATGCAGTACACTCCCGTAAGCTATAGTTGGGATTAGTTTAGCTTTCATTATTGTTAGCAGAGGCGAAACCAAAGGACCTTTGAGTTCAGTTGCTAGACTCATAAAGGCGTGCATTAGGGCCATGCCCTTCTTTTCCATGCTAGTAAATTGTACGTGGAAATTAAGGCGCTTGTCCAACAGTATCCCAAGATACTTGTAACTTCCAACCGCTTCAAGTTTAACATTATCTATTAAAAAGGTTGGTAATGGCTTATGACGTCGCGTTATGACCATTGTTTTTGTTTTCGTGCTATTTATTTCTAGCATGTTCTGTTTTGTGTAGCGGGTCAGCTCCTGTAGAAGGCGTTGCAAGCCTACTCTTGTCTGGCTTAGCAGGACCACATCGTCTGCATAGGATAGGTGTGTTATACGAAGTGTACCCAGCCGGGGAGGATGTGCGTTGAGCTGGTCCAAGCTTGCTGTTAGGTCGGCCATGAACAAGTTGAAAAGATGGGGAGCCAACACACAGCCTTGTTTTAGTCCGTCAAAGGTATGGATCTTCCTAGTTAGCCTTTGCCCATTGTTGATTTTTACCTGCATCCAGGTGTTACTATACAGGTCGATGATCGGCATTAGGATTGAATCCGGTAAGCCCTGCTGCTTCAGTTTGGCCCATAGTAAATTCCTATTAACACGGTCAAAGGCCGCCTTAAAATCGACGAAACAGGTATATAGTTCCCGATGATTATCCAAACTGTTTTCGCCAATCAAACACAGTGCCATTGCATTAGCCATAGTACCTGTTCCGCGACGAAACCCTGTCTGATTTAGCGGGATCTTGTTGTTCATGTCCGACCATTGTGCTAAATCAGCTAGCACCAGGGATGCATAGTATTTTGCCTCTGCATCGATCAGGGCTATTAAGCGGTAATTTGTTGGATTTTTGCGATCTCCACCTTTATAGATAGGATTAATGATGGCACCTCTCCAACTTTCCGGGACCCGTCCTGAGTTACTGATTGTCCTGAACAGGAGGTTGAGTTTGCATGCCCAGAACTTGGGGTCTTCTTTATAGATTGCCTGTGGAATGCCATTTGGCCCTGGTGCACTCTCTTGCTTGCCTTTCTTAATTATAGATAATATTCGTTGCTCGTCAGCTGACCACATTGATTGATCTTGGCTCTCCTGGCGGTTGGGTATATCATTAAGTCTGAGAACAGGCTTGTTTTCCTGTACCGTTTTTCTTTGAGTTTCGAATGCCGTTGTGGCCATCAAGACCTGGTGCTCCACTGGCTTTACCGAAAATGTATCGACTATGTGCTGGGCCCAAACATTTTCGGGGATACATGTCATACTTATGGGTTGTACTGGTCTATTGATGGAATTGACTTGTACCCAAAACGCCCTGGAGTCTGCTTTTTTTGTATTATACACCAATTTGGCCCAGAAGTCATCGATGTTATTCCTTTTTTCCATCCATACTAGCTTTTTATATTGTTTCCTTGTCGACCGAACTTCTTGCCAGACGCTTTGGTTTGTCCTTGAACCTTGAATCTGTCTTATGAGCTGTTGAAGATGTTTCTTCATAGCTAACGTTGTTATTGAGAGTTTGGTTTTGGTTGTAGGACAGCTCTGTCTCTTAGCCTTACTGTTTGATCTTGGTAATGTTTCCAGGAAATCGGCCCAAGTTTTTGAACATAGATCCTTCTTTGCCGTTGCTGTTTGTATTAGGTTCTTAGCGTCCAACGCTATTTGGGGTAATGTGTTGCTTGTCCACTTTAACCGCTTCAAATTGATTGTTGAGAGTTGGCCTGGTATGGCTGGAGCATTTGCGTACCTGGGGGCATTTAGTTTCATCTCAATGTGTTGCATTGAGTGATCGCTGTCCAGGGAGCTGATTATTTGGAATTTTTTGACTAGACTCAGCAGAGGCAAAGTTACTAATGTGTAGTCCAGGATGGAAATTGTGTTGTGACCTAGATATGTGGCTGCGGGGGGTTTATCATGCGTACATCTTCCATTGATTACCCGTAGACCGAGTCGTTCCAGGTCCCACACCAATTGCATGCCCAGTTTGTCTCTCTTCAAGGCTGGTGTGACCTCCTGGGGTTCAACGTTCCACATTTCATTTGCCACAAGGATGTTATCCTCTTCCTCCGGTTGATGTAGAAGGTTGGAATTAAAGTCACCCGTAGCAATTATCTCCCAGCTTGGATGGTCAAGACGGATGGTAGTTACAACGTTAACAACTCTTTGGAATAGTTCTTTTTTTTGCTGTTTTTTCGGGTGGGCGTATATGTTGATTAAGACCATTGTTCTTGCCACGCATTTTGGTGTGCTCTCCAGCTTAATAATTTGCATGTCCGGTGTTGATATTGGCATATGCGAGGTGTTTATCTTTAATGCAGTGGAAACGTAAATAGATAAACCCCCCCTTGCACGGCCATAGCGCCGAATGCGCGTCGCGCTTTCATGGAAACATAATCTTCCTGGTATATCAATTGGCTCCATTGACCAAGTTTCCTGCAGCGCTATGATGTCATATTGGTCCCAGGCTGCTGTGTTTCTACTGTGATTTAGGATGTGTTTTGCTCCTGCGATGTTCCAGGAGAGCAGTTTTATTACGTTTCCTTCAATTTTGCCTATCTCACGGTTGGTTCAATTACCATTAATGCCCAATAACTGTCTCTGGTGACTATTTATTGTGGTTTCGGCCCCCCTGGCACCGTGTAATATTGAGCGAGTTGTCGGGTTTGCAGGATCATCTCTTTTCCTACATCTTCTTAGCAGGGGTGACGGGTAGCCCTTTTTTGTTTGTTCTTTCAGAGAAATTCCCCACTCTTCGAATTTATTCACTTCTGTGAGGATGCGTTTAGTCACTTCTAAATTCCTCCAGGTGGCAAGTGTGCCTTCTCTGGGCACATTGTCTCCTAATGAGACAAATTCTATTGATAGTAGGTCCCCGGATGTTAGGTGGCTTAAGCTTGGGATGGTTGATATGAGGTGGAGAATGTTCCCTCGGTTTAGGTAATCCTGAGTGCCTTGAGGCTCATAGTTGGGGATAAAAAGTATCTTCCCTGCTGTAGTTATTTGCATCTCAGAAATTGTTTTGCTGTTGATCTGGGCATTTACATTATTAGCAAATTTCTGACCATCATGACCTTTTGTTTTGAGGTGGAGATATTGCGCTATTTGATTGTAAGCATCATTCGGCGTTGGTACTGGTGGCGTGTTTGTCTGGGGATTTTGCGCTATTTGATTATATGCTTCATTCGAGGTTGGTGTTAATGGCATGGTTGTCGTGATTTTTACTTCCCGGCCTATTCTGTTGGGTCCTGCCTGTTCTCGGTGGTTCCCACTTAATGTGATCACTGGTCCTGGGGGTGGTCGTGTCCTTTCCACATTTGTAATCTCTTTTGTTGCTTGCATGCCATATGTATCAGTGTATATTGTGAATTGCATTAGATCATCCATGTGTCTATCTGCCTTTGTTCTGGTATGCTTATAGGTATTTTGAAGGTCAGACGATGTGGTGACACTTTTCCCTGTGGTTGTATTCGTGCTAGGTAGTGTAACACGAGTTACGGGGACCTTTTTTTGATTTATATTCGTGTCTTTGAGTACGGCCCAATGGGGTCTCAAGTTGCTTGGTTCATAGCTGTTTATTTGCTCAGATGTCTTTATGCAGCGACTTTTGTTTTCAATAATTGTATGCCCTATTTGATTTGGGGCCGACTCAATTTTTTGGGGTTCATCCAGCAGGTTGTCTGAAGTTTTGTTTAGTTGAATAATGACGCTGAGCCCTTGGTCCATGCTACATCCAAGAGTGCTTGCGGCAGTTGTTGAACTCAATGGTGCATTATTATTAGGGTTCCCTGCTTCTAAGTTTTTTGCTGGGGCAACCCCCACTGTTTGTGACGACATTTTTGCGGTTTTTACTTGAGGTATGGCCCTGGGGCATATCCGTAGTCGTGTTCGACTATCTTCTCGATCTTTCCCGTTTTTGAGTTCCATTTCTGTCTTAAGTGTTGGAATATGTTTCCCCTCTGTAACATGGGTTTCAAGTTTTGATTTCGTTTTTACCTGACTAAAAATAGGATAAGTGGCCAGCGTCTGTTTATTGGCGGGTGGGCAGCTTAACAGCTGATTTCTATTCTTCCTTGCCCGTTTTTTTTGCCTCTTGGTAAGGTGTTTCTGATCATTTTGATTTTTCGCCCCATCTCGGCTAGGTGATTCTAGTCCTAGTGATTTGTGACCATTGTTTTGTGCAATGAGGGGTATTGCACCAATTGTTTTCGGTTCCTCTATTGTATCGTCAGGTTTCATTGACGGATTGACGGATTGCGCTCTAAGGTTTTTCCCGCTGCCGTTTGGCTTACTAACCCATTTGGAGTGTGGTTGTCACTATAATTAGCGTATTTGCATTCTTGCAGTATATCTTTAAGTATTGCTGGCAAATTCTTTAATTTATCCAGTATTGGGTGGCAGGTGCAAGACTGGGGCGTAGCCCACGGTCGGGTCTGTTCCTTGAAGATATCAAAAATGCTGGCCATATCATCTAGCTTTTTGTTTATGCTAGCGATGTATTCCGCCATTGAGGTCATAAGGTGTATCTGTATATCTAGTTTATCCGACTGCATGTTAAGGGTTTTAATAGAGGTTTCCAAGACACCACACTGCTGAATCTACCCTCTCAGAGACCCAGAGGGCAGAGGAGAGTGTTCCCAGTGGCTGGGGCTGGTAAAGAGGAGCATGAAGCGCCCCGTAATGCCTCGCCAGGCATTTGGAATTGGTGCTTTGTGGCCCCCAGAGGAGGGGGGTCACCCTCACGGAAGACAGCACACTGCTGAATCTACCCTCTCAGAGACCCAGAGGGCAGAGGAGAGTGTTCCCCGTGGCTGGGGCTGGTAAAGAGGAGCATGAAGCGCCCCATAATGCTTTGCCAGGCATTTTGAAATCTGCCGTTTTGGTGCTTTGTGGTCCCCAGAGAAGGGGGGTCACCCTCACGTGTGAAAAGGGGTGCAGGGGGGGCTGCAGGAGCACCGCAGTCTCCCCCAGCATAAAGAAGAACAGTCCACCCCTAAGTTTCACGGGGCATCTGAAAGAATAACCCCTCAAGGGCTCAGCAGAAGGGCTGAGTTGGGGATGTCTGGAGAAGGGTTTCCCCTGGAGGTGAAGTGGTGTAATTGCACCAAAATGCATTTACTATTGGTTATTTCTTTTTAAGTGGACTGAAAGTCACATGTGTAAAGTGAAGTACCTGTGTAAGGTGATGTTAAGCTAAATGGAGTTATGTTGCTGGACCTTCCTGCTAGGGGGTCTGGCTGTATTTACGTAATCCCATGCTTTTACCTGTGATTCCTTTTAAAGTGAAGAGGCGCACTACAGGAGAAGTGTAGTTGCCAGGAATACTTCTTTTGAAGGGACTGTAAGTCACATGTGTAAGGAGATGTCATAAGCCAAGTGGGGCTATGTTGCCAGACAGTGCTGCTAGGGTGTCTGGCTGTATATGCACAATCCTGTGATTTCATCTGTGATGCCCTTAGGGGCTGTAATTGCAATGCATTCAAATGATCAACCAAGGTGATGAGTACTGTCATTCTAAAGTGTGCGTAAACAAGGATTCTTGCTGCTGCGCTTAGGTGAAGACCCCAGACTGCTAGCCCTTAAGGTATAGAGGTGCATACTTTATGGTCAGTAGGAGATGCTCAGTCAGGGTCATGTGTCACCAAGGCAGGTTTACCCCTTTTTAATGCTTGTTGAGGTAATGGGGTGGGTTGCCACTGGGATGGTGCCAGTGCGCAGGGCCTCGCTCCAGGTTATGTTCAACTAACTGCATTGGGGGCAAGTTGATGTGCATACATGGGAGTGGTGGTACTAGATCCCACCCCCCCCCCCCTGCGGGAGGGGTGGAGATGTTATGCAATGTCACAAAGTAATTCCAACAGCTTATGTATATTTGTAAATTGGTGCATAGTATTGAGTGGGGTGTGTGTTTAATAAATGTACTCTTACTTTTATAAAGCAAAGTGCAGGCTGGACAATCAATTATTGAGTGTTATTTTTGTGCACCTGCAAATGGCGATTACTAGCCCACACCACCTCCCTTGAGTAAGCCTCAGACTGCTCTGCAACGCTACCCTCTGAGAGTCAGGCACTACAATTGGGTGTTTGGTTCCCAGTGAAGGACAAATGTAGTCATGTTATTTGTGCAGGCCTCACAGATGCTGCCTCGTTTTCCAACACAATCACTTAGTCCATCTTGGAGTAGCGTAATTTTTAGCTCCACCTTTACATGTCACAAATACTTAACATAAACATGCACTTAGCACATGTTTCTTGTGTGACCTAACAACAATAATATAAATGATTGCACTTGACATCATTTTTGAAGTGCAATCACTGTGAAATTAGAGAAGTCATACATGCGTTGTGTGCCTTGACCATTTTAAATTAGATATTCTTTGGAGATCTTGATGAATAAACAATCCTCACCTATTTAGATTGTGTTTGCTCTAGAAACGACAATGGGTTTATGTAATGTGTGCACTAATGTTTCATATATTTCATTTAAAATGTATTTCTTAGCCATACTTACACATGCATATTAAAGATTTTACTGTATGCCATATCTTGAAAAATGTAATAAATAAATACAAATAAAAAAAGATTTTACTGTATGACACATGTAATATGAATCTAATGTACTAACAGTTATATTAATTTTTGTTTGAAAGTGCACGCACATATTAAATGTGCACCATTGATTTAGTACTTTAAAAGTTTTCCTGATTAGGTCTGTTTTCCATTCTGCATAAAATACTATTTTCAATTTCTGCTTGCTTGACTTTTCCCTTGCAGGTGCATTCACATAGATTGTCAATTTGACAACACTGTACTAGCGATAGAGAGAGAGCCGGAGAAGAAAACCTTGACAAAGGAACATGAGAGCCAGAGCATTAACTGAAGAGTCCTATTCAGCATTATTGCAACATGGCTTGGTTGAAAAAGGATGATGTTGTTCCCATGTTTAGTGTGGGAAATTTCCTAAATGTTGCAGCTTACAACATGAGAATGGAAAAGGACAATGGAACCCCTGATGATGTGAACAGAGGAGTGGTACCGGAGTGATTTTGGTGCAAATAACTGGAGTCTACACTTTCTGAGATTGCCGCCACTTTTCCTTGGACTTTGAGAGGTTTAGACCTCTATGCTTATTCTCTTTTGCTGAGTGTGGCTTAGGCTAATACTTTTCCCCCTGACCCAAGAAGACTCTTGACTGAGCTTCTGCGATGCTGACACCTTCCATTATTCCCTCACTTTATTGTATTTTCCTATTTTTCTGCATTTTCCTGAACTTTAAGATTCCTCAGATTATTGAACCATCCTCTTAGTTTGGACTTTAACATAGATGGTTCAAGATTTCCCTCGTGTGGAAGAGAGAACCAGAAACTTTTCTCCTAGCACCAAGTCTTACTGTTGATCTTTTGTATTGCTGTGACTGAACTTCATGTTTGTCTCATATTGGTACGCAGAAACTTGTAGGAGGTTGGGTTTCCCAGTTGTTATTCTGTATCTTTATAGCATGGTGCTAAGATTTGTGTACCTTAACTTGACTGCTAGCTTGTACAAACCTTCCTTACTATAGTCACTGATTCCTAGTCCTTATTGTGTAGCCAAATGAGTACACTGTTAATTGAAATTGATTGATATAATGTTAACTTCCATCGGCTCTCAGGTGGGAAACAAAGGATTATTTGGACAACAAATGGTAAGAGGGTTGGCCCAGAGGGCTGGATCAATGTCTATTCCCTATTTTCTTTGTCAGGGCTACCGAGCCAGGATGACTGCTTCCTGTTTCGTGTTTTATTCTACCAAAAGTTTTCAGGATAATCTAATCCATAGTATTTCAAGCGGTTCATTTTTACTTTCCATGATGCTGTGTTCAAATTCACCAATCTCATTCATAGGTGCAACTATCCCTTCTAAGGGGTGAAAGTGCATATTCTTAAATATATTCTTTCCACTGTATATACCACTATGCATTAATGTTTGAGGATATTCGTTCTTCATTTTTTTATCTAATATGTGTCTATAGTGGAGTGTGGCGAGGCTTCTATCCAAGTTTGGTTCTTACTGCTTGAACAAATTTATTGTTGAAGCAACACTCATTGGCATTTTATTGATGTCTTTTTCTGTGGTGGATAATGCTATTCAGGATGAGCCTTTAGTGACTTAAGCCAAAGTGTTGTCACACTTATGACTAAGAGTTACATTCCCTCAAAGTTTTATTGTCTCACCTCTGGTGGGGATACTTAACCGAATCAAGTTTGCCCTCAGGTCACCATTGGTATTATTAGCTTAGTTCAGATGTATAATGAGATCCTCATTCTGTTAAGAACCTTGTGCATATATCAATAATGTACCTGAAGTTTAAATTCCTTAAACTCATTTCTCTATATTTGGTCTACTATCAACAGAGATTTATTCCATAGCCCTTAAATAAAATCTGTCTCTAAATTGACTTATCTGATAGACATCTAGCTGCAGATTCCTCACCTTATAATATCTCAGGCATCAGGCTGGATCCGGAAGACTTTTGCTAGAGCAATACCCTTCCATGCAGGTGCGTGGCATCAATCGGCTCCACATGGCATCATCACGTCATCCGTAGCGGAAGTGATGTCCGCGTCACTTATATATGCACCTCAGTTATTTTCTTTGTGCACCAGCAAGCGCAGATCCGTAAAGAGAGCTATCCTCTGTCACTTTTTGACATTCTTTCCTCAACATTTTGTCAAAACATTTTGGTGTGTAGGTTTTTCCCTTGATGTCGGAGAAGACTTCTGGATTCAAGCCGTGCGGTGTCTGCCATTGCACCAAGTTGGTGACTGATCCAACCTTAGTTTGTCTCTGGTGCCTAGAGAGTGACCACAACTCAAAATCATGCTCCGACTGTCGGGCTATGGCTCGGAAGGCTTTAATGGAGAGGTCGCTAAAGCTGCTTGCGTCCCAGCACTCGACTCCATGCCATTCGCCCTCAAGCTCCCATTCCCAGTCCCGGTCGACCGGCAGATCCGGTCACCGCTCCAGGAGTCCTAAGTCCTCATTCTCCCACTCGAAGCCCTAGATTAGGTCAGGTATTAGGCATAAGGAGAAGCACAAGAAGTCGAAGCGTGCTTCAACGTCTCCCAGTCTATTGACCAATGTGACAGAGGAGCCTTGATGCTCTAGGCCTCGTTCTGCGGAACCTGCGCCAGCTCTGAACTTCCTTGCCTTTCCAGAAGCCGGAGTGACTCCCACCCAGTTTAAAGAATTCTGTGATGCTATGTGCCTCATACTTGGGAGACCTGACCCTCCCAGAATGCCTTTGGGCCCCAGAGGCTCAGAAAGGACTTCATCAGGCTTTGTGCTGGAGTCTCAGGCGCTGATGCCCTAAAATTGATCCTGTGGCAGATCCAGACCGGCACCGGTCATTCCCGAGCGGCCTTCCCCGGCCCCAGCCCCCATGCTGAGACACGAGGCACCACCGGCACCCCCGGCTGCGCCAGCCCCATTCTCATTCCCGCTGACCCGGAGCTGGATCGGCACCTATTGATGTGAATTCAGTGTCGACGGCACCCTTGGGTCATAGGTTGATTCTTCAGCCTTCTTTTAAGGAGCTAGGAATAGGAGGGAGGGGTCGCTGGGCTCTTTACAAGACCAGCCTGAGCACGACATGTACTGGAATGAGGAGTTGTGTGAGGCCAGTGGCCTGGATGTCTCCCCAGATTCTGGACTGCTTTCTACCCCTACCATGGCTATGGAGGAGGGTGCTTCATATGCAATGGTGGTGAGAAGGGCAGCCGAGGTCCTGGACCTTCAACTCTCTTTGGTGGAAGTCAAGACGAACATCTTGCCAGAGGTCCTGAAGCCAGATGTCTCCTTCTAGGAACCCCTCCTGCCTTTCAATGAAGACATGACTGGTGTCGTTCTGGAAATATGGTCCAAGCTCAGCACGGAGGTTCCTGTGAATAGGACAGTTGCCCACCATTATTGCCCAGCTCCGGGCGACCTGAAATTCCTCACCAACCCCCATACCCCTGAGAGTTTGGTGGTCCAGACCTCAACCTCACAGGATGTGTTTCCCTCCGCACCCCCGGACAGGGAATCCGAGAGGCTGGATAGTTGGGGCAAGAAGATTTATTCTTTTACTAGCCTTGCATTGAAGCCGATGAACACTGCATGCCTATTGGTACTTTACGGACACTATTTGTGGAAAACTGTTGTGCAGGTGCTGCCACAGGTCCTGGAGGAGGCATGGTGAAATTCTCTCCCAAGCGGTTTCAGTTGGTAGAGATGCAGAAAAGTTCACCATTCATTGTGTGCTTGACACCACTGACTCGCTGGGCAGAATAATGTCATTGACAGTGGCTGTTCAACCCCACACCTGGCTCAGAACTTCTGGCTTTTCTGGGGATTTCCAAGCTTCACTTATGTATACTCCCCTTTGATGGCACCCATCTCTTTGGAGACCAGGCAGAATTGGCCCTGGAGCGCTTGAAGGACTTGCGGGCTATGGCCAAGTACTTAAGCCTATCAGTGCCCAACTGCCAACTTCAAGAGGTCAGTCACATCTTTTGGCCTGCCCCTCTATAATGTTCACAATCCCACTGGACGATCATATCTACCATCCAGGCAATCGATCCCATACAAACAGCAGCTTCCACATCCACATGGGGAGAACAAATTGAGAACAGACTTGAATTTTTGTATTTTAATTCTTTATTACATTTTAACAATAGTAAGCAAACAATGATCAAAAATCATTTATCGGCACAGGATCATAAAATGTCAACATTACAATATAAAATATAAGCTGTAATATTGCAAAAAATAGGAAGAAATCAACATAAGAAAAAACTGTACAAGTACAGCATTAATGTACAACGATGATATGTTGATACATCAAAAATTTTAATGTATTATTATTACAAGAAAAATAAAGTGATATGCAAATAATATAGACCAGATTTAATGAAACCCATCTGCATTGAAGTACGTTGAAGGGCCCCATATAATTTATCAAACTGATGTAAATTATCATTAAATTTATAAATCATTTTCTCAAATCAGCCACATCAAACATATCTGCAAGCCGGGAATGAAGCGTTGGTATAACATTAGTTCTCCAAAAATGTCAAATATTAATTTTAGGGATACATATTTTGTATTTCAGAAGTATAATGTTAAAGGAATTACTTTGTGAGAGAGAAGTTAAGAAAATAATGTACCTTCAAGTAGTCTTCAATCTGGAGCCAAAATGTATGAATACTGGGACATTCCCATAGAATATGAACTATATCACAGTGCCGTGATGTACATCTCCAACAGAGGGAATCTGGACTAAGTTTAGCTGAGTGCAATTTAGCCGGACACCAATGCCAACAATACAAAATTGTGAGATAATTAAATTTAAGATGGAAGTATCTAAGTTCTCTAGAATAGTTCTCTAATATAGTAGCCCATGCTTTGTCCGTAAATTCCACATTCAATCGTGTGGACCACTGTGATTTTAAATTATTGGAAGTTTCTATAGGAAATGAGGAATAAATTAAAAGGGCATACAGTCCAGAAACAGTACCCTTGAAATGTTTCCAAGTATGGAGATATCGTGCAATCGGAAAATGAGATGATACATTATGAGTATTAGCTGCACTTAGACCGAAGACAGATGCGAGTTGAGTGTATCTGATAAATTGCAATGAAGGAAGATTGAAGCCATGTTTTAAACTTGAGAAGGTTTTCAAGGATTGAAGATGCATGAACACTTCCAATATACGGTATATCTTATGTTCGGTCCAAGTAGACCAGTTGAGTTTAGCCCCATTGTTCATGATATCTGGATTATTATTCCACAGGAGGGCTTGAGAGTGAAGATGGATGTGAGTATTCACATGCTTATGTGCTTCTGGCCATGCCAATTTTGAAGAATAAATGATAGGGTAAGTGGAGTTAGTAAATTTCAGGACTCTACTATAATAAATAACCAGATCCGTGTCTGATTGTAATAGGGAGCGTTCAAGTGTTACTCAGAGTGGTGAATTCCTATAAGTAGGTAACATGAAAATTGAGTGGGCCAACTGTTGTGCAATCCAATAATATAGGAAGACATAGGCCTCCTTTAGTTTATGATGAATGTACCTTTGACCCACTCAAACAAAGTCCATCCCCTCCTCATATGAACCGAGAGATAGTAGATTGCAATGTTTTGAAAATAGATTTTGAGATGAAGAGTGGAATCATACCAAAGATCTAGTTGAATTTAGGAATGGTATTCATTTTCAATAATCTGACCCCTACTCTAAAATGATAAATTGAGAAGCAGCAAATGTTCAAAAGCCTCTTTTGGTTTGCTCAAAAATGGGATTCAAATTATCAGCAATCATAGGCCACAATTAAGGAAAATATCTAGATATTTTAATTTCAATTGTAGCCATTTAAATGGAAGACCATTGGGGTTAGCGAAAGTAGTAACGGTAGTCAAAGGTAGAACTTCACTTTTAGACTAATTCATTTTATAACCAAAAAAACTAGAGAAAGTGTTTAATTGAAATATTAGAGAGGTTGCTGAGGATTGCAGATGTGAGAGAGTGAGAAGAATATCATATGCATAATAGAAAGCATCAATTTCCCAAAGCCATAGGGTCAATTCCCTTGATATTTCTATAAGATGGTATAGCTATAGACAAGGGCTCTAAAGCCAACATAAATAATAAAAGGAAAAGTGGGCAGCCTTGCCTAGTTCCGCAATACATGATAAATAAGGAGACATAAACCCACTACATGTTACATGCCACTAGTTAAAGTGAGAAAGTCTCTGCCGAAACCCATCCTCTCCATAGTACAAAATAAGTAGCCCATTCTGCTCTAGAGAATGCTTCCTCTGCATCTTAAGAGAGGAGGACTTTCTCCTCTTTATCATTTCATAGTTGCCATAAGTGTGAGATGGTGTGAAGATGATTAGCAGATGAGCGACCTGGGACAAACCCAACTTGGTAGGGATATATTTTAATTCAAAGGAGGAACGCTATTCTCCTTTACTTCGAGAAGCTCATCCCAATGTCACTCCAATTAAGTTGTGTCCCTCAAAAATGGAAGCACGCAGTTGTGCTTCACCTATGGGAGAAACCTACAGCTGATCCCATACAATTAGAAAATCTCAGATCCTTTTCACTCCTGTCTTTCCTCGCCAAAATTACCGAAATATGTGGTAGTTTGGTACATCTTTTTCAATCAGGTTTCAAGGTATCTTACTCTACGGAGTAAGCATTATTGATGGCCACAGAAACCTTAAGGCATTACGCAGATGAAGAGCATACTGCTGCCCTGATAATGTTGTACATCAGCGCAGCCTTCAACATGGTTTGCCAGGGCTTTCTCCTACAGAGGCTTGTGCGATGCGGTGTCTGAGGCATCGCGCTACAATGGATATCCTCTATTCTCCAACTTCACAGCTTTCAATTCGCCAAAGACTGTTTATGTCTGAGATGAGACCATTATCACAAGGTGTACCGCAGGGCTCTATCTTAAACCCTACTTTATTCAATTTTTACATTTGCCCTTTAGCTGAGATCATTAAAAGACACAATGTGAAAAGTGTGTCATTTGCAGACGGTACTCAGCTAATTTTAACACTGTCCCAAGCTGGGGTGGCAGCAGCGATGCAGCTTAAATTTTGTCAGGAGGATTTGGCCTCTTGCATGGCTAACAACTGTCTGAAGCTGAATGCTAAGAAAACTGAGGTACTGATCGTCGTCCAATCACCTTCCATTTGGACATCGGCTTCATGGCCTGATGTCTTAGGCCAGAGTCCTGCCCCCAAATCCAAAAACAAAAATCTGGGCGTATGGTTCAACTGCAAATTGTCTTTTGAGAGACAGATTAGTACTGACGCGAGGAAATGCTACGAGATCCTTAAAATCCTGAGAAAGACTCTGAACCTGCTTCCCATAGTGCAAGGAAAACCCCTGTTCACACTTTTGTTACTTCTCAGTTAGATTATTGCAACGTTTTATATCTTGCAGCAGCCAAAGGAAGCTTAAAGAAACTACAAAAGATACAGAACAGGGCAGCACGCTTAGTTCTGTATCTTTCTAGATGGATGTCGACCACTGATGCCCTTGCTCCTCACCACTGGCTCCTAGTAGAAAAAAGAATCGCTTTCAAAGCCGTGTATTACTGCTACAAAATCCTTAATAGCGAGGGCCCCGAATATCTGCTCCCAGTGGTGCAACTCTACCTTCCTCCACGTAATTTGAGATCCTCAAGGGCCCACTTATTATTGGTGCCTAGGGCCAGGTTTGGGGCCCGATCTTTTCGCTACTTGGCAGTTAAGATCTGGGATTCCCTACCGGTCTGCCTGGGAGCTGAACCATCTGAAAAGTTTTTCTGACACAGACTGAAAACCTGGCTTTTTAAGTCTTCCTAGATTGACCTTACGGGAATTTTTCACCCCCCTCCAGTATTTCTGTTTCCTTGTTTAGGTCTCGCCTGACCCAGAAAATGCGCTGGTCTGGCGAGATTTATTGAGAGGGCTCCAAAAAGTGCTATCAGGCCAGCCTAGAGCTACAGTGCATGTGCGCGGACGAGCGCGCCGCGCTTTACCGCCCTTTACCGCGCTTTACCGCGATTTACTTTCGCTTTCGCGGCTGCACGGCCGCTTTGATGTTTGATCGTGAATGCGATCACTTTCACTTTCGCGGCCGCAGGGCCGCTTGGCATAGCCAATAGGTCTCGCTTTTGGGACCTTAAAAGTATTTAGTTATGCAACTGTTGCATGGCTAAACACTTATAAGGTCCCAAAGGCGAGACCTATTGGCTATGCCAATGCTTGTTTTACCTAGTAGGTTAGGCCCTACTGTGGAGACACACCACAAGGTGTAACCATGTTCTTTATAAACTGCCTTATTATTATTACTATTATAAGGGTAATAACCGACCCAAAATGAAGTTTTTGGCCAGAATTTTAACATCTGAATTTATTAATGAAATCGGTCTATGGCTGGAACATTCAAAGGGTCTTTACCCTGTTTAGGAAGAACTATGATACGAGCCCATAGAAAATCAGTAGGTAAATGCCCCAAACACAATGCTTCATTGAAGACTGAAACCAGGATCGGGACAGTGTGGGTTTTGGTTATTTAATATATTTCAAAAGGGAACCCTTCTTCACCTGGCACTTTCCAAGAAGCCAAAGGGTCAATTGCCATCAATATTTCAACACTCGTGACCTCCCTTTCCAGCACATCTCTCAGTTTTGGAAGATCACTTTTAGAAAAAAAGTATTTTTCACAGAATAATCAGAATTATCTATAGATGTATACAACGTTTCTGATATTGGGACAACATTTCTGAAGGATGTGTGAGCAAAACACTGGTAGAGTTCTTGATAGTAGGGATCACTCTAGAGCCGTGGTACTCATAGTAAGGGCCGCCAGCGGCCCGGCAGGCCGTCATTTGCAGCCCGCAGACCTTGCAGGAAATGTGCCTATGTTTTTTAGGTCTTGCCTGACCCAGCGCATGCGCTGGTCTGGCGAGACTTATTGAGAGGGCTCCAAAAAGTGCTACCAGGCCAGCCTAGAGCTACAGTGCATGTGCGAGGGCGCGCGCGCCGCGCTTGACCGCGATTACTTTCACTTTCGCGGCCACACGGCCGCTTGACATAGCCAATAGGTCTCGCTTTTGGGACCTTATAAGTATTTAGTTATGCAACTGTTGCATGGCTAAACACTTATAAGGTCCCAAAGGCGAGACCTATTGGCTATGCCAATGCTTGTTTCAAAAGTGTCAGTAAACACTGAAGAGGGCCGCCGAAGCCTGCACAGATTTGAAAGGTAATCACTATATATTCTCCAGCGGCCCTGTTCTGTGTTTACTGCCCGCCTCTGTGACGTCACACATAGCGGGAAGCAAAGGCCCTATAAAAGTCAGCTCTTGCACTTTTAGAGCTGACTTTTACGGCGCATTCTGGAAAAGCTTCCTGTTTCCTTGTTGCCCATGACATCCTCTCCGCACCGAAGAAGGGGGCAGTTAGCTAAAGGGTAGGGTTAGGAAAAAGCAAGGTTGGATACAAGGTATACAAGGGAATATACTGGGTTACACCTCTTCCAAGCAGATACATAGGGGCAGTGCTTTAAATGGGAGAAAATAAGTGCAGTTATTCAGCAAATTAGGCTGCTGGTGTGGGGGTGGGGCAGGTGGGTGAGGCTAGGAGACAGAGCTAGGGGCAAACATTTAATGAGATCCACATGAATTCAAAATGCTTCAAGTCTGAAAATATGTTGTAAAATCTGTAGTGGTTTTTGGTATTTGCCAATTAATCTCATTCTCCATTGTACACCATTTTATTGTGGGACACATGCATCATTTTTTTCCTCTCTGATATTCTTCATCTCTCACATTATCTCCATCTTAGTGGCAGACTTTTAACTCTCACATTATCTCCATCTAAGTGACAGTCTTGATTCACCTTCTCTTCACCCTGCCCTCTCACACGCACAAACATGTACATGTTTACTCTCTCTTCTCAGTTATAAATGCAACATTTTCTTTTCCTGTTGACAACATTTCATCTGCTGCATGCCTCCTACACACACTTACCTACAGAATGATAATTAGAATTGCCACATATGGAACTATTCCTCTGTACACACCACTGAGAGGCCAAGGATTGGATGTGCATGTTGTCTGAACACCTTTGTGACCCACTAGCAGGCACAATTAGACTCTCACACTTCCTTCATCAAGTCCAAATGCTCCTGATCTCATCACACCCGGAGGATGCGCGCCATTCTCTCATCTCACTACTCTGCTTATTATTTTCTGACCTTTCAATACGTCTTTTTTTCCCTTCCCTGTGTCACTTATTTTACCCCTTTTCCCTTTAGCCCCCACTCCTCACCATCAAACTAAGAAAAGGCTGGTCCTCCTTTAGCGTGGCAGCCACCTCCAGTGGACATGAGAATAGGGCCCCCTATTGAACCCATTTCAGGCCCCTCAAACCCCTTGTCACACCGGATTTGGAGGAATCCTTGTGTGCACTGGAAAGTTGAAGGCTATGTAACTAAGTGTTGCCACCTGGCTAGTTAGGTCGAGCCTAGCGCAGCGCGCATGCGCAGCCCTAGGAAAACGACCTCTTGGAATCACTCTGGACTTTTCACACGCTCGTGCGTGTATTTTTTTTTGGAGCATTTTTTCTATTGGACTTTGCGTGTTTCTTTGTAAAAAGACAGCAAGCAATTGGGCAAAGGCAGGTGCATGTCCCACCTTTCCCAGGAAATGTATCTGCCCACGGCCTACGGCTTGCGGTTATGAGTAGGGGCACCATCTGTTCAAGGTCATGTCACCATATGTTTTTAATTGGCACGTTCGCGTTCCCTACGCTGACGTGCTCACTCACCCCCGCTTCTCTCTCACGCCATTCTTTTTAACCAATCCTCCCTTCACATGCCACATGCACACGCACAGCCCTGCCAATGCTCTGTTTGCAATGAGATACTTGTGCATTCGCTATCATGCTAGGCCCATTTCTGTTGACTTGTAGAAGGAGGAAGGCAGCAGAATCGCGTTTTAACAGTGGCTGTCGAGGCAGAGGTAGCGAAGCCTCTGCTTACACACACGTCTCCTGATTTTCTCTACTGTGCTCGCTTTCTGATTTGGAACTGGTATTATATAATGCAACCTTAACTTTAAGGCAAGCACCCTATTAATCTTATGTTTGACCTCACAACCACAAGTTCGAACCCCAGCGTGTCTGCTCAGCCTTTCATTCTACTAGAGGCCGACGGACTAATAAACATTCATTTGGTTGGCAATAAACATCTGTTACTCTACACCAAGATGCAGCATACTCCAGCTCCGCCTTCACTTGCACACTGAGAGAACTCACTTTTGATACTTTCAATTCGGCTCCTGATTTTCTCTACTGTGCTTGCTTTCTGATTTGGTACTGGCATTATATAATGCAATCCTAACTTTAAGGCAAGCATCCTATTAATCTTATGTTTGACCTCACAACCGCAGGTTCGAACCCCAGCGCGTCTGCTCAGCCTTTCATCCTACTAGAGGGCCACAGACTAATTAACATTAATTTGGTTGGCAATAAACATCTGTTACTCGGCACCAAGATGCATCATACTCCAGCCCGCCTTCACTTGCACACTGGGAAAACTCACTTTTGCCTCCTTTCAATTCGGCTCCTGATTTTCTATACTGTGCTCACTTTCTGATTTGGTACTGGCATTATATAATGCAATCTTAACTTTAAGGCAAGCACCCTATTAATCTTATGTTTCACCTCACAACCGTAGGTTCAAACGCCAGCGCGTCTGCTCAGCCTTTCATCCTACTAGAGGCCGACGGACTAATTAATATTAATTTGGTTGGCAATAAACATCTGTTACTCGGCACCAAGATGCAGCATACTCCAGCCCCGCCTTCACTTGCACACTGGGATAACTCACTTTCGCCTCCTTTCAATTCGGCTCCTGATTTTCTATATTGTGCTCACTTTCTGATTTGTTACTGGCATTATATAATGCAATCTTAACTTAAGACAAGCACCCTATTAATCTTATGTTTCACCTCACAGCCGCAGGTTCGAACACCAGCGCGTCTGCTCAGCCTTTCATCCTACTATAGGCCGACGAACTAAGTAACATTCATTTGGTTGGCAATAAACATCTGCTACTCGACACCAAGATGCAGCATACTCCAGCCCCGCCTTCACTTGCACATTGGGATAACTCACTTTTGCCTCCTTGCAATTCGACTCCTGATTTTCTATACTGTGCTCTCTTTCTGATTTGGTGCTGATTTGGTACTGGCATTATATAATTGGAGCCAGCAGCGGCGACGCGCAGGCTACCATCTGTTTTGGGTCAGGTTTCATTTCCAGACCTTGCCGCTTTCATTAGAAGGTGCGTCCCCTCCACCCTACCTCCACAAGAGTGAGCTTTCATTTTCTCTAAAACACAAAGAAACGGAAACAAAATCAATTACGGTGACATCTTACTTTTCAGCGGAATCGTCAAAATCGTCTAATCAGCGGGCCTTGGCCAACAAGCCTACCCTGGAAGGCAACAAGCAGCTGCTACAGTAGTTAAAGCTCCTTAAAGACCACTCATGTCTTGGGGAGGAAGAGAACGATCCTCGTGGGGTTTCAGTAAATAGCTACATTGGGATGCTTAACCATTTGTTGACCGGATGATTATGCTTCGGGTTAAACAAAACAGTAAAACGTTAGCAATCAGCATTTTACCCTAACTGTTGTGGAGAAAAACGAAACATCTACAGCAGGTAGGCACAGCGTAACTCTACAGAGTGCATCTTTTCGCTCCCCCACCTCAGACATAAGCACTAGTTCCATTACAGAAATCTGCCCGGTGGGTGATAATGTACTGCATGGCTAAACACTTACAAGGTCCCAAAGGCGAGACCTATTGGCTATGCCAATGCTTGTTTTTTGCTGTCAGGGCCTATGTCTAGCCAGTGCAAACATTATGAAAATCACTTAAAGTCGATATTTTACCCTTTTACCATTGCATGCTTAAAACAGAAAATAAAGAAAGCTTTTTAAAACTTGTGCTCGAACTGAATTGGCTATCCTTCACTGATAAATAGGGAGAAAAAAACGAAAAGCCATTTTAACAAGCATTGGCATAGCCTATCGGTCCCGCCTTTGGGACCCTATAAGTGTTTAGCCATGCAACGGTTAATGTTGTTGCACCAAGGATTTTGTGCTGGATAACTAAACACTTATAAGGTCTCAACGGCGAGACCTATTGGCTATGCCAATGCTTGTTTTTAATGCACTTTGACTGCTGGCCAACAAGCTAGTAGATGAAGACCGTCAGGTCAAGGCTTAACCCACACATCTGCTGAACTCTTAAATATTATGTTACTGCGCGCTGATGTATAGCACTACACAAACTTGCAAATATTTAAATAGCTTTTTGCTTTGTCAAGTGGCATTAAGATGGGTTGATGATGGGGGTTAGGCTTAGAACGCTGAAAGTGTTTCTTTGGTATAGGGTCCGTGCCTTTCTTTGGGAATGATATGCTTGTTATTCCATGCAAAATTAAAAAGTCATGATCAATAGACGTTTTATGATTTTCTCACATTGAAAGTGCTTCGAGTCACAGCTGTATTGATTGATGCAGAGCTGTTTCTGGCCTGACTCTGATCACATCTCCACAGACAATTATCTAACCTCCTTCAACTAGTGAAACCAGGAGCAGGTCTGTTACTTTTTTTTTGCTCTTTATTTGAAACTGAGGAAATGAGGCCATTTTTTTTTGCTGTGTTTGAAGAGAGAAAAGCTAATAAATACACATCTAAATTGATTGCATACTCTGCCGTAACTGTGATTCCTGCTTTTGTGCATGTGTGGCATTGAACCTTGGGAACGCTAATGTCGCACACCTCTGAGCATGTAGATGTTGCACCTGGCCATGCTGAGACTGTATAATCCTTCTTTTGTTACCTTTAAAGCAAAAACATGCCACGCTGGTTTCGTTACTTCAAACGATCTTCTGTTTAAAGTGTCCTCTCTTAAAACATGTTGTGCTTTTTGTGTGCTCACCGGAGCTGTGGGCAGATCAGTACCTGCAGTGTGGAAGTGATGTGCGGTATAAAAACCAGCATTATTGAGGGTTGAGTTCGTAACTGTTAACAAATAAGGTAAGCGCGCTCGCAGACGCTTTAAAAAAATATTTATATATTAATGTGCATTTATTTTCATGGCGAAAAAACAGTTTAGTCTTTCTGAAACTAAAAGGAATGATAGTGTTTACTTGATCAAGTAAGTTGTATATGGGAATCTTGAGCAGCATTTCTGTTCTGTAAAAGGTACATTGTGACCTCCGGCCGAGCCCCTTTCTTTAGACGAGAAGCGTCTAAAGAAAGGGGCACTGCTGCAATTAAAGGTAAAGCGCGGAATGGGGTGCTTGTTGGCACGAAAGTAAAAGAAAACAAGCACGCGAGTGATGCGTGCATGCGTGCGCGCGTGCCCAACGGATGTGTGGAGAGATTATAAATATAATGTTGGTAAACTCAAAATGCCTTGGCTAATACAAGACCTAACAATGTGGCCAGTACCAGGCGCGCAGCACCTATTGGACTCAAAGGGTTTCAGCCCCCCCCCGTTGTGTGTGGCAGCCCGGGATGAGACAGCTTCCGGGCACACACACAGCCGCACCCGAGCACTTCACAGGCCTTTAAAAGACCATTTGCATGTTAATGAGGCCTTGCTGTTATTTCACCCCTTCTAAGAGTCCCTGCAGCTCCACTCTGCCTACTGCTTAAAGATTCAGCCCCCCCGAAATTTTTTCTTACCCCCCCCCACCCCCCCGGAAATTAGGCTCTAGTTGCGCCTCTGACCAGTACACGGTTGCCATTTGAGCCCAATTAAAAATATAAGGCTGGTGCATCAAGGTTCACACAGTTCCAGTGCTGGGCAGTTACTGCAGTTATGCATTAAGGCACTTGTAGTCTTGATACATATGTATGAAACTAATTGGAGTAACCTAGCAAGACTGACGAATTATACACTTGGTGCTGGTATATTTAATGCAACTTTAAGAGAACTGCAGCTTTAAAATGTGATCAAACCTTCTTTAGAAAAAAAGCCCTCCTTCCCCTCCCCCTAACTCGTTTTGCACACCCACCATGGCAGCCCAATGCCCTTATCAGCACCTTCAAATGCGTGTGCCTGGGAGGAGGAGAGCTCAAAAGTTGTATGCAGTTCAAAGAGTGCTCTGAAACCCGGCTTCATATTGTATAAACGCTTTGCCGCCATACAAATTGCTTTGCTCAAAGTGATTCCGCACTGGGGGAGATAGTCTCTCCGAAGCCGCGAAAGTAAAAGAAAACAAGCACGCGAGTGATGCGTGCGTGCCCAGCGGATCTGTGGAGAGATTATAAACGCCAAAGAAACAAGCATTGGCATAGCCGAGTGGTGAACGTGCCGGCAAAAGTGAAAGCAGGTGCGTGCGCGCGCGCGACAGCAAAAGTGAAAGCAGGCTGGCGAGTGGTGTGCGATGTGCGCGCACCATGACGAGAGAGAGGAGACTCTGCTCGTCATTGTGCGCGTAACCGCAAGCTCTAGGCCAGCCAGCTTTTGGTAGGACTTTTAAAAGCCCACACACTAAATGTCTCACAGAGCAGCGCATGCGCTGGCTCAGTCGAGACCTAAAAATGAATACGGGCAAGTAGAGTCCTAATTTTAGATATCATGAGCAGGCCTTTGCAGATTCTGCAAATAATAACACATGTCCAGTATTTGTGTCTGGTGCTCAATGGAAGGCAGATTCTGCTGCTGGCTGCCTTATGATAGCCCTCTCAGCTGGGTCCTCGATCTGGCTGCGGTACTGCAGGGGACAAAGATGATCCTCTTCTATATCCCTCACTGGGCTTAGCAAGATGTATATGGACCTCTTCATTTTGTGGCGGTTTGGAAGCTAACAGCTGCAGTGGAAAATAATGAAGGGAATGCTATTGGAAACCGCTCCCTTTGATGGGATTCCCTTCCTTCCTGCGACACTGTAACCAGGGTCATAACACAGGCCCCCGCAGCCCCTGCGGTGCGGGGGGGGCCCTCGGCACTGCACTCTGGCCAGAGAGCTCCTGATTGAACCTGGAGGGGGCCCCTCTTCGTACCGTGCAGGGAGGCCCCCTCAATTTTCGTTACGCCAGTGACTGTAACATCTAGGAAGACGCACATGAACCATGTTTAATATAGTGGCACCTCATGGAAAATGGTCATGAAAGTGTGCGCTATAGTAGGAATGCTGTGCATGCTGACATGACCGTTTAACCGGAAACCTAACATGAAGTACTGGTACTCTCCTCAGTCCTCGAGAAGTTCCGGTGCTCACCATGAAAAAAATCAGAAATGCCTGTACTCAGTACCTGTGAGTACCGGCCCATTTAAAGCACTGCATAGGGGTGTATAGGAGCAGGCGGAAGAGCAGTGGGGTATGTGGACGCAGTGTGAGGCACAGGTTTGAAAAAGACATTTTGAACCAAGTGCATTTTCAGTGGAAAGGTACATTTTTTAACATATTACCATTGAACTGTTTGAAAAAGTTGTAATTCAAACTATTAACATAGATGCCAAAACGTATGGGGGAGATATTGACCGGATGGTAGTAAAATACATTGCCTAGCAATATTTCGAAAAGGTGGAGATTTTTTTTCTTTCTTCTAGCCCCGCCTCCAGTGACCCTGCCCCTATTGGCCCCGCCCCACCCGGTGCTGCTCTCGGCCCTCAAACCACACTGTAATTTTGTACCCCAAGAGAACGTTTGTGAGTACCCATGTTCTAGAGGATTCCTGTTGACGTAATTTATAAGCAGGCAATCTTGCAGCTTTCTCACCACGTTCGTAATAATGTTGACAAATCCGAAAAAATATTCTTGGCATGGGAAGCTTAAAAGGTTATTGAGAGCAAATTTTGCTGAAAGCAGATTTTTCAATACTGCAGGGGACTACAATTGAGAATATGGGGTTGTAAGAGTTCAAATGTCCTTCTTGAGACTGGTTCCAGCAGTGTTTATATGTTTTTTAGTAAGGGCGGTATCTCTCATTATTAGACACCACAAAACTGCTTTCCTGGCACCCCAAAGTGCATGCACGTTAGAGACTGAATGCTCATTATCTTTTAAAATGTGTTCCACATACGAACAAAGTACTTGTTTTTCTTGGGGAGACTTATATGAAGAAAGATTGATCATGATCAGACATGCTGCAGGGAACTGTATTTTTGTAGGTCACTTATTGTAGAACAGAGGATGATGTCAAGAAATAATCAATTCTAGTACGTATGGAATGGGGACGGGAGGTGATAGTGTAATCTCTCTCATTTGGATGTACGAGTCTCCAAGGTTCCTGTAATGAAAAGTCATCAATAAGATCTTAAAGCACATACCTATCTTTGGCATGATGAATGTCAGGTTTGTCAGTTCTAACTATGAATGGATTAATAGTGACATTCCAATCTCCCTCAATTAACACACGTTTAGACCCAAATGCTGTTAATAATCTATTAAAATGAGATTTGAAAGTGAGTTTAGAGTCTGTGGGGGCATACACTGATCCCACTATTAGAAAAGTATTGCAGATTTGAAGTTTCACGAAAACATATTGTTCCTCAACGTCCTCCCATGTCTGCAATATTTTGTAGGTAGATGTTTATTAAAGAGAATGGCTAAACCACATTTCCTGGATGTTGCTGAGGTGGTAGCAAATATCTTAGAGGTGGCACTTGCGTGTATCACTAGGCCCACACAATCACGTTTAACTTATCTTCTTTCTTGTGGAGTAAGGTGGGTTTCTTGCAATATTGCAATATTCGGTTTATTATTATCAATATTAGTAAGTATCTTTTTCGTTTGATAAAATGTGTCAAACCATGTACATTCAAAGAGACAATGTTGGACTGCATGGGTGGATGTGATAATGAAAAAAAGTATCAATGGGGAGGGGATGTAGCCTTACGGCTAGAGCGGTTGACTTCGAAGCTGGGGAACCAGATTTGAGTCTCGGCAACGACACTCAACATCCTGTGATTCTGGGCAAATCACTTAATCTCCCCATGGACAACAAACATGAATGTGTCCATCTGTAACGAAACTGGTGTTCATGTAAAGTGCTCTGATAACCGATACCTTTGGCAGGGCCGGCTCCAGGGTGGTGCGACCGGTGCCACCGCACCGGGGGCTGGCTTTCAGGGGCGCCGTGTTTGTGAGTGTATTCTGTTTTTAAAGGACCTGCTGCCGCTTTCCTTTTCTCCGGCATTTACCAGGCCTCACAAAAAAGTCAAGTTAACTCCTGTGATTAATGTTCTTCCGGGAGTGAGATTGGAGTTTTGTATATTTGATGTTTTGCCTTATGTGAAGGTGGTGCAGAGGGTTAATATGCCTGCTACAAAGAACGTGTACCATGTAGATTACAGAGTGCATATAATGTAAATAGATCAGCAGGTTACTGCTTTTAAAGGAGACATCCTTTTGTTACTTGCCATTTATAATTTAAAATTCTAACATAGAACAGTGAGGTGTTAACGTTCATCATAGAGCTTCATACACACTGCAAAGTATACATTAGAGCATAGATTAATGTTGCAAAAAGGGTTAATTCAGGTAGAAATCGATTCTTATTATTAAAAAAAACTGTTTATTTTTCCTCGCTGAGATTGTGCTTCTCCACAACAAGCACTCCTAAACTCTACGGCCTACCAGTAAGGATGTGACTCCTACACTTTTGGGGGCATATTATCAACGGCCAGCGATAATTATCGCTGGCCGTGCTTAGCGATAATGATATTATCGCAGGCTATTTCTGGAATTTATCACCCTGGTAGCGCGTTATTAACAACGCGTTGCTCCAGAGCGATGAAAATTCCAGAGATAGCGAGGTTATCTCCCTTTTGTAGGGAACATCGATGGTTTTCCAACGATGTTCCCTGCAAAACGGCGATAACCTTGCTGATACGACCCACAGGGTTGTATCAGCATAATCCACCCCCTATGTTAGGGATGGCTAAGTCAGGATTTTAGCAGACGTTAGACTTTGGCGAAAACTAACGTTTTTGCCAAAATCTAACGTCTGGTAAAATCATGTGGGCTGCCTTGTAAATATCGTGATGTAAACATCAGCGATATTTGCAAGGTAGTCCATCCGGGGTATGCCCAGTAATGCCCACTTTGCATCTCATTGGAGATGCAAAGGGACGCGTTGGGGAAAAGGGTGCTAACATACGATTATGCATGTTAGCACCCTCTAGTAAATAGAGCGCTGGTTTTATCTCCGCTTTTTTGGCTTTGTAAGCCAAAAAAGCGGAGATAAAGCCCTTATAAATATGCCCCTTAGTCCTTTGGCTTATGTAACATTTCCTATAAGCTGATTTACACACATATGTTTGATTGTCTCTTTGTAATGCGTGTGTGATGCAAAGTGCTCTGACATCCTTTACTGGTATGAGTGGCGCTATGTAACTAACTCAATGCATCTGAAAGAGAGTGGTTATGGAGACTTGATCACTGTTAAAGGGTGTTAGTGAGAGAATCCGTGGTGGAGGTGGTCATTGGGGGGGCGCCAACTACTATTGTCGCACTGGGCACCACCAGCGCTAAAGCCGGCCCTGACCTTCGGGTTTAATTCGCGCTATATAACACACCAAAAAAAAAAAAGATGAAATAGGGTTGCAAATCGAAATACACTGAATACAAATGTAATACAATAACAATAACAAATGTAATTGGAACTCCTGAAGATGGCCGACGATTCGACGAATTAGGAGCTCCGTCCGGGGGCTCCTGGGCGAGGGATCACCTTTTGGCGATTTCCCGGAATAAATCCCTCTTTTGATCCTCCTCCACCCTGCTGTTTTGAAGGGGTTTGGTTTTCTGCGATCGTCCAGATGAAGTGACCGCCGAATTTGAGGCTGCCTTCCAAAACAACGAGAAAATTACACATCCAGCTGAATCTCACTAAAATGGCCAATCGTTTGGTTGAGCTGCCTAACGCAGCTGAGAGGAGACAGGCTCAGGTTTTATTTCCATGGCTATCACCCACCCTCCGGACTCGGCCATTATCGTTTCGCTGCCCACCACGGCTGCTTCTAGCGCGCAATTGATCACTGGATTTCCTTTGAGACGGCTGCCTTGCATGTTTTTTTTCGCTGCGGCTGTTCGAGGTCCCTGAGATGATTTCCCCCGGTCAGAGCGGGGAGAGAGCTCGGAGTTCCAGTCTTCAGGCCTTCTCACTCCCTTGCAGTCCAGTAGTCGGCACTGCCTTTCTTCCTCCGGTGAGTCGTTTGGGGCACTAGGGGTCTCCACCTCTACAGTTGAACGACTGAGGTTTTTCTTTTTCTTTCTTTCTTGGGACTGGCGATCACTAATGGAATTCTCCAGCTTGGAGGTAGAGGATCTTCTATGGGAGCACAGTTTGCAGCCTATTTCGCCCATCTTTTGATCTCAGTCCCTGCCCAGCGTTTGACCATCTTTTGATCTCGGCAGCTCAGTCTCTGCCCAGCGCTTGACTGCAAAGATCGTCTGCTTCCTGTCGGTTGGAGACGGTTGGTGCGAGGCAGTCATTTTACCCCATCTGTTGGCTTTCCCGGTGGTCTCCTAGTCCTCGGGACGACGTGCGAATCCATCCCTCTACGTTTCTGTTCCGTGACCAAAACACTCCTGTGGGCTCTTCACCGGACTCTAATTGGTCTGCCTTTACTCGGGCCCGGTGGGATGGACTGACCCCGGGTGCATCCTAGCTGGTGCAGGTCTGCTGAACTTGTTCTTTTTTCTACGTCCATCTGCCTTATTCCCAATCCCCCTCTCCTCTTTGCTACGTTTACCTGTTAATTAATACCCCTTGCTCCTCTTCACTTCTCAAGTGTTGTTCATTGATGTTTTTATCATTTTCTATGTAACTTGTGTATTGTTCATGTTTCTCCCTTATGTAAAGCGCTCTGATACCTCCAGGTCTAGCCAGCGCTATATAAACTCCAAATAAAAATACAAAGTAGGATATTGATGCATAACAACAAAATCAAAAGTCAGGCTAGTTCGTTAGAAGGTGCTTGTGAAGCATGTAATATGGCACTAAGAATAAGGGAAAGAAGAATATAGAAGAAAGAGAAGAAACAAAAGGAGAAAACAAATATGCAAAAAACGATCAAAAATATGGGCAATGGTAAATGTCCATACAATAACATACAAACTTTTAAACTTCAATGTGCAACTTTTAACTGGGGGGAAGAGTATGTAGCGGCATGAAATGGAGGGCGCAATACCATCAGCCTTACATAGATCAAAGACCAATACCCAGTATCTGAACAGGTGGATTGATCGGGTATGGTGAAGGGAGCTGTGTGGCAGGTGAAGCATTCTATATCAGAAAGCAGAATTGCATTAAGAAAAGTAGTTATCACAAAGTATATCATAATATCGTTCAAGGAAAGGAAAATAGGAAGCAGAAAGAGATAGAAAAAGAAGAAAAAGAGAGAGGGGAACTAAATTACATTGCAGACCAAAAAAATAACCATAAAACTTTTAGAGAAAAATAAAAGGATATCAGACAGGAACATAATCAGTTTTTCAGCTGTGATCTTGATTTGTCCCTTGGCTGTGAGTTCTTCCAAGATTTCGATCTCCCACCAGTTGCAAGTTCCCATTTGCCCTGGTCATTTGGGTCTGGAGAAGTATGTCTGAGCAGGTCCTGTGTAGCTGAAGAGGCAGATTTGTGTTCCATCTCTGGGTCATTCAGAAAAGATTCCAAATCATAAAAGGCAAAGTACTCCTTAGTTTGTCCTTGAAATGTGATGATCATGGTTGCAGATTCCAAAAGGCCATATTTGATATCTTTCATCTTTAACCTAGGATGAAGAGGCAAGAATTGTTTCCTTTTAAGGTTAGTAGGAGCAGAAAAACATTAGTAATAATAATAAGTGCACCATCGTAGGTACATGGACCATGTTTCCTTAGTGATTTGACAAGCCTGTTGATGACGAAGGTAGCACGCCAGGATATGTCGAGGTTGGGAGGTACGAGTAGAGTTTTTAAAACGTACGCAGTGGGCACGTTGTAATTGAAGTTGGGGGGAGAAGGTGAGCTTCATCAGATCAGGGATCATAGTAGTGGGAAATTGCATGATATCGTCCTTTTCAAATTGTTCTGATAGACCAGTGATTCTAATATTTTCCCTTCTACCTTGATCTTCCAAGTCAGTTGTGTTCTGTTGGCGAAACCATGTTCAGGAATTTTATCAAGTTGTGATTCAACCTCAGTGAGGCGACCATCTACCAATTGCATATGAGAATGAAACTGGGCTACCTCTCCCCTTAGGGACTGTCCTTCCTGAGTATTTGTAGTTACTGCATTATTTACTGAAGCAATTGAGGCTTTAATATCCAAATGTTCTTTAAGTAAGGTGCCTATTGCCGTTGCTGGGATGTCTTGTGAGGCTGCAATATCGGAAGATGGGGGGCTTCTGGGTGGAACAGTCAATAAAGCCTTGCTGTATGATAGATGCCTATCATGCTTACATTTCGACTTGGGATTGTAACTGGCTGCAACTGAAGAGAGTACCTTATGCTGAATCAAGGTCAAAGGAGTTTAGTTTCATGGAAAATTATGCATGTATTGCATAATTATAAGCCCTGGTGGAGTAACACTATTGCAGCATGAACCCCTTATTTGTTTCTCCATATTAATAATTGAAGAAGTGAGGTAGTCTCTGTTTATCTCAAGTACTTCTATAGGTGCTCCCCCACCATTCCTCTATGCCATACCAATAATCATTAATAAAACAGTGTTGCAGTAAATGGCAGCAAAATGGAGAAAAGAAAATAAAGAAGCTGTTCAGGACCTGGCAGCATTACAGTCATTAATGGCAAAGGGGAGAAAAAGCCCTCGACAAAACAGGCAGCAACATCATCCAGTTTGAAACATGGAGGGCATACGGCATGGAACTAAACGTTCATAGAGCAGTGGAAACTAGTGAAGATGCTGCAGCAGTGCTCTCATGATTCAAGAGCCTCGGGGTTGCAAAAGTATAGGAATATCACTCCTCCATCAATGCATGCTGTATTGCTTAAAAAAGATGAAAGCAGGGAGGAGCTCAGGACTAGAAACTAAAAAAATCAATAAAGCACAACTCCATTGAGTCTGTTCTGACGTGTAGAACTCAACCCCGATTGCAGCAGCTTGCAATTATCCCACCAGGGCCTCTGCAACATCCGGCAGTGGCTTCAGGAGCCGCAGACACATAGGTGCTGCGTCGTACAGGTGAAAACACTTCGGCTCATCATGGCCGGGCACCAAAGTAAAGATTAGATTTTGCCAGGAATGGCACGCTCCTCAATAAACATAGAACTTGCCGAAGGTGCGGCTCAATGTCCAGATGAAGAATTTCATGACAGGACCGGAGGCTAGCAATTTGCATCAACTTTTATTGCCAAGCTCCTTGCAGCTCTTCAAAGTATTACATCACAAAACTTTAAAATTCCAGAACAAAGAATGCCCATCACATATATTATCTCTGTCACAGCAGCCATCTTCCTCTTTTAATTGCCGCTCTGTGACAGAGAAGTACCTATTTAAATGTCTTTTAACTGAAGAAGTGGTATTTTTTAATGTAAATGTATTAATGACACAATATAATATAATTGTATTATGTATGTATTAATCATAAAGAAAATGTTGGTATGGTTTATCGTTTTTTCAGGAATTTGAAAGGACTTGCGCGCTCTTCAATAAACATAGAACTTGCCGAAGGTGCGGTTCGATGTCCAGATGAAGAATTCTGCTTTATTATGTAATTAGATGCATAGTAGAATGAGAGAATCGGCTAAGGTCTCACATTTCTCCTCATAGCCTTAGAGGAGAGACGCTATTGCCGTTGACGCCAAGCTCCACCCCAAGAGAATGGAATTTGCAGGAATATATACAGCCTTTTCATGCTCTAAAGATCTTAGACAGCACCAAGAGCCCTATCATGAATAAGTACGTTGGATAGTGCTGAGCTGAATTCTTTTTTAATTAGCCTGGTTTTATGCTCCTGTAGTGTGTAAACTGAATTAATTTTTAACCCTGGTATTTCTCCAAGCCAGAGCTTGAATTTCAGGCAGGACAGCTCGGACACAGTGAGTAGGATTGTCTTTATGTTTCTGAGCTGTGCTGTCTAAAATAGTCCACTAGGGAGTGTGGCCAAGATGGAAGCTGGGTGGGAAGCACTCCCTGGTCCCTCGGCCCCACCGTTGTGTGGCCTCGCTGACTGCCTGCATCCCAGCCTGCCTAATACCCCAAAAGAGCCTCTGGGTCTGATGAGATCAACTGGACGCCTGAGGCAGCTTGGCACCGGGAGAGATCCCTGGGATCTGTGCACAAAGATTCATGGTGCCACAGCCAATTGCAACAGTCATGATGACTGCATTAGCTGCAAGCAAGCACTGAGGGGGGACCGTGGAAAGGCTTCGACACCTGCCCCTGCGGCATTCCCACAAGACGTGGCTACCTGCAGCGATGAGGGGGAGAAGTGATGACGGGAAACACCCACCAGGCACCACAGTGGTAACAAGGTTTAGGAATTGGTGCCCGCCCACACGTCCCAAGATGCCAGCCGCTGGAGGCCACAACAATAAGTCAGTGATGAGGCATAGAGACGAGACGGCCTTCTGCAGCGACTCACAGGTGTCTCGAGCAGGGCTTCCAGAGAAGAGAGGCGCACAACTGGTGACTGCTGGTGGGCCCGGCACAGCCCTGAAGTGGTACTGTGGACATATCTCCACCACGGAGAGCCTAAAACAACCCTTGGGTGACTCTAGTCTTACCCAGGAGCATGGGCATGCCACATGCCATGCTTGTCCCCCACCCACTGCATACTTGTGATGGCTGATCCCTTGGAGCAGTGTAGTGAAGGATCAGGGGCCTGCCCGTGCTCCCCGGGCTGGTGGCCGCCACAAGGCCCCATAGATAGTGCGGCAGTGAGCGGGTGGGTGCAGCCTCCTGGAGGGAAGTGCCGCTGCTCTGAGTGGGGGCTGTCAGAGGAGCGTGGAGCATGACTGGCAATGGGGGAGCTGCAAACGGCCCTGGTGTGGCACTTTAAACCCATTTCAGCTGCAGGGAGCCTGAAGCAGCCTTGAACGACGACAGACAGACATGGGACTGCCTGCTTGCACCCCCAACCTCTACACACGTGTGTTGGCTGGCTCCTGAGGTGTGACAGCCCAGAAATGGAGCCCTGGGGGAGCCTCCTTTACAACTACTGCCCTGCCAGGGGGCGAGGTGAGGGGCCCTGCATGGTTGAGCGATGTGCCGGCTGGTAATTTGGAGGCCGGTTCTGAATTGAGCTTGGCCTGTGTCCGAATGCTGGGCCTACTGGGCTGCCCCCTCTCTGGATCATCCTTGCCAAGCAGTGGCGTAGACCGTGAGGCCAGGGGCCCAGTGAAGCGCATGCTCCTTTGGTGCACTCTGGAGCAAGGTACCAGTGACTGCGGAGGGAGCAGTGAATGAGGTGATACTTTCCCTGGCATAGCAGAGGCCCTCGGCGGCACAACCTACTACAGCCTAGGCCCATAGCATTAGCACATCGTGTCGCAACTGATCGGGAAAGCCAAGATGGCAGCGCCTCGCAGAAGAGATAATGGTGGGCCCAAGAGCATAATGAAGAGCATGCTCTAGTGGTACAGCAACAAACAGCACCAGGGTGAAGTGGAGGCGGGCCTGGTCAAACTTGGAAGTGCAGCGCACAGGCGGTTGGATACTGGGCCATGGGGATCCCCCTTGCCAGCCCCTCAGAGAGTGGCGTCTGCGGGCTCCCAACTGGATGGGTGACATGAACCCGGGGATGGCCATGGCTACTACACGGGCTAACAAAGACCGCTCCCTAAAAGAAACGCTGACCAATCCAACTAGGAGCCAGATAGGAGAAAAACCTCCTCCTGCCTGGACCCATTTCCCATAGTCATTGTTTTCTCTCCTTACTAGGTGCCTTGACATCAACGATACTGCTGACATTCCAATCTCTCTCCTCTGGAAAACTCATTGCAGTCATCCGGGGGGAGTTCATAGCCATATCTGCAGCAGACAGCAAAATATGACGCAAAAAGAGAGAACTACTGACTCAACAGGTACAAGAGATCGAGCATATACATAAGCGCACTGGCGCTCCCCAGGTATGGCCTTCTGTGATTTTTATGCGAAACTCTATTCACGGCAAACCCTCACAGCCGAGGGCTCAGACCTTTACCTGAGCGAAGCACACACTTTGCGGCTGATGGCAGTCCAAGTCAGTTCGCTGGACCATGAGATTCATATTGAGGAGGTGATTTCCACCATTGCAATAAAGAAGCTCCTTAAATTGCCGATGCCCGACAGACTTCTGGCACTGTTTCATAACAATTCTGTACAAAATTGGCTCTGATTCTGACCTGGCTTTTTAACTACATGACAGGTCAGAATCAGAGCCAATTTTGTACAGAATTTTTATAAACCTTCATAGTCGTCATTCCCAAACCAGGCAATGACCCCAAACAGAGCGGATCATACCACCCTGTAAACCTCCTCAATGTGGATATCAAATTAGTTTTTTAGCAGCAAGCCTAAACCTGCTTATGCTCGGGCTTATAGATCACAATACAGTGGGATTTGTCCCACATAGACAATGCAGTGATAATACAAAGGGGATTCTACATCTACTCGACAAGGCAGCACACTCCAAATTAATGAATTGAGCACTTGTAGAGCACACTGCCACTCCTACAGGAGCCTCCTGGTGCTATTGCAAATCTATGCCACTCAAGGCGTACAAGATAAAACCTAGGAGAGCAACTACCTTCCACACATGGGTAGTCTGCAACTAGGACCAACCCCGGGCGACGGTACCAGTGAACGATCAGAGCTTGGCCCCATTTCCTATTCGTAGGGGGCAAGGTAGGGGTGTCTGTTTTCACCCTTGCTATTTGCCCTGTACAGGGAGCCCTTTGCTCAAAGAGTGCATGACAATCCGTGCATCACCGGAGTTGCCTTTGGTGGGGAGGAACACACAATCAGCCTCTATGCTGATGATGTCATAGTGGCATTGGACCACCCTGGGGAGGCCCTCCTGGCTTTCGTGTTGAGATGGAGGCCTACAGTGAGGTGGCAGGATTTCGGGCAAAAATGCAGAAATCGAAGGCTCTAAACCTCTCAGTCCCAGGAGAGACAAAAGCTCTCCCAGCCCGATACGACCCGATTCAAAAGCAATTCACCTCTATCCCTTACTTAGGTAACCAATTAGCCCCGACTGTTCAGGAGACTGTGAATATGTACTACCAACTCCCCCATTGACAAATTAGACGAGGCCTGGAACAATGAAAGTTGTACTGGCTCTCCTGACAGCTCAGAAGATGACAGTTCTCCCCTAGAATCCTCTTCCAGGTGCTCCCGCTCGAGCCTCCTCCAGCATGATATAGGCCCTGCAGGGCGAAATGCATCATTTTGTTTGGGCAGAGGGGCGGTCTCGTATAAGCAGAGATCTGAGCTATCGCCCCGCAGTAGAGGGGTATCTGGGAAAACCCAACCTCATGCAGTACTACAAAGCAGTGCAGATCTGAAATATGGTTGAAGGGTCCAGAGAGGAATCTGAGATGCCTTGGATATTCTCGGATAGGGCTGTAGGGGGAACTTCTTTGTGGAAGGTTCCCTTCTTGCCTCACCCACAGAGAGCAAGAGGGCTTTATTCCTCCCCAGTCACTAAATCCATTCTGCATATGTGGGCTCCAGTTGCCATACCTAAGGCTCTGGTGTCATTTCACTACCCGCTCACACCAGACCAGTGATAGGTATTAATTGGCCAGGCATCTCATTACTGACCTGTACAGCCGTATCCAGCAGGCGACACTGGCACTAAGTCCCCTGATCAAACGCTGGGAGGGGGAACTGAGATGGCAGCTAACAACAAAGGAATGGAAGGAGATATTCTATAGGGCACGCCACACATCACGTAACACTGCCAGCACGAAGATGGCTACAAAAATAGCTACATATTGGTATCTCACGCCGGCGCGACTGCATAAGGGCAACCCCTAACAGCGCTGACAGCTGTAGACATTGTAGGTCCCCGGGAACACCTATACACCTATTATGGGAATACCCCAAACTCCAACAAAATTGGGATGGAATCCCGAACGATATTGATATCCACCTCAACACTAAATTACCTCGCCTCATAAATTGTTTTAGGCCTCTCTAATGCACTTACATTTCCATTCAAATTGCATCAGGGATGACAGATAGGGTTGGCGCTGGGAGCGGCTCTCCAGAATATCCTCAGTCACTGGGTTACAGATAAAATTTCGACACACCTTGGTTGGCTCCATAGGTTATGGGAAATGTTGGGGATGGAGAAGCTTATCCTGTTCCTCACTGCTCAGGGAGACTTCTTCGCAGAGTTCCAGGAATTGACCTGTCCCAAATATTTTCTCCTTCTGCATCTGACAGATGTTGTTGAGCCTCCTTAGACTGTTAGAATCATCCGACTAATTCATGTCGATTGAGTGATGCCTTCCGCCATCAGTGCCCATGATGTGATCCTCCAATTTTTGGGGGTAAGGGGTTGGGGATAGTATAAGGTTTTCCATTGCAACTGTTTTGTGTATTATGTTTAGGGCTCTGCAACCCCCATTTTCTCTGTTTTGTCTCTATGATTTCTTGCAAAATCCCAGTAAAGAAACTTGAACCATAAAATTAAGCACTAGCTCTTCATGATTTGTCTCCAAGTTGGATGTCACTGAGAATTCTTTTAAACACATTTCATACAATTAGACCTACGATCCATGGAAGTTCCAAAACGTTCCTGGTGAGTTATATGTTGTGCTGAAATAAATATCTTAAGGTCCCATTTTTCACGCCTTCTGCATCTCTAAGTTTGAATTCAGACACATTTCTTAATTCTAAATGTGCTTTAGAATGATATGATTATCAGAACCAGCTTTCTCTTCTCCACCATCAATGAAAAAACGTATTACACTCACATCCCACAAAATCCTTCTTTTAAAAGACCACTTTATACTCGCATTTTCACATATTGGTTCATATGTCCTAAATTCTGTTGCTGCAGCATCCAGGCACTGGAGCCATTGAAAGACCCAGAGTCTCCATTCTATGATTGTGTGATTTAACTTATTTTCGGAAAGTCATGCAACAAGTTCTGCAGCGAAGACCCAAAGAGGGTGGGTGCAGTCTGTAAATGAACTGAACCAACCATTGTGGATGCAGTCTGTAACTCAATCCACTATTGCGGAAGCCAATAGATATGCCTCAATGATCAACGAAAAAGCCACAAGAAGGCAAACATGTAGTGGGAAATCATCAATCAATTTTATCTGTTGGTAGGTTAAATGTGAGATTGGCATAGCGTAGCCACTTGGCAGAATATATATATATATATTCACTGAAAAAACCATAGGTTTCAGGGACATTATAGTTAGTTGGACATTTCACTCGTACAAAACCATAGAAATTCCCCTGTTATAGTTAGTTCAGCTAACTATTACTCGCGCCCCCGCAATGCACTGATGATGATGTCACATATTACATCATTAATGACTTGGTCAGTGACATCACTGATGACATCACTGACGACATCACTTATGACATCACTGATGACATCATCCAGTGACTGTGTGTTTCTGTAAAGTTTAAATATGTTTTATATATATGCCAAGGTGTATTGAAGAATGAGTGGGTGTATAAGTGTCTGGATGAAGGATTTAGTAGGTGCGTGACTGATTGTATAAGTGAGTGATTAAATGTGTCTTACTGAATGCATGGGTTAGTGACTAAACTGTCTGAATGTGTGTATCAGTATGTCTGTTGTTGTGTAAGCTGCTGCATGTGTTGATCAGTAGCTACATGAGTGTCTATATGGGTTATTGATTGGTTGCCTGAGTATTTGTATGGGAGACTGAGTGTGTGTGTGGATGGGTGGGAGGTGTGCATAGAAGTGTGAGTGGTTGATTCACTGGGTGTATGGGTTCAAGAGTGCATGTGGAAACAGCTGTATGGGTGGGTGAGTGTGTGTATGGGTGTGTTAGTGAGAGATTGGATGTCTCAGTGGTACATGTCCAAGTAACTACATATGTAAAAGGCAGTGTATGTGAGAGTTGGAGTATATAAATGACTATACGTGAGAGTCAGTGATTGTGAGAGTGGCTTTATGGATGAGTGTGTACTGGTATCAGTGATTGTATAAGAGAGTAAGTATGTGTTGGTATATGTTTGAATAAGTGAGGTGTTGTGTGTATAACTGTATAGGTGAGGAAATGGGAGTGTGATTGATGAGTGGATGAGTGGCGGTGGGTGAGTGTCTGTATAGGTGTATGAGTGCATATGATAGTGTTGTATTGATGAGTGACTGTATGTATGAGTGATTGTATGGGTGAATGAGTGGATGTGTGTGTAGACCTAGGAATCAGTGAGTGCGTATGTAGTAACTGGTATTGGTGTGTCGATGGTTTCGAAAATGGTAGTCTGTATTTTACAGTGGATGTATCAAAGGTTATATTAGAGTGTGAGGAGGTGCATCAGATTTTGACATGGATGATGTCATCAGTGATGTCATCAGTGATGTCATCAGTGATGTCATTTGAGATGTCATCAGTGATGTCACTGACCATGTCATGAATGATGTAATATGCAGTGCATTGCGGGGGCGCGAGTTATAGTTAGCTGAACTAACTATAACAGGGGAATTTCTATGGTTTTGTACGAGTGAAATGTCCAACTAACTATAACGTCCCTGAAACCGATGGTTTTTTCAGTGAATTTCTAAGGTTTCTTTAAATGCTAATTTCTAACTATAACGTCCCTGACACCTATGGTTTTTTCAGTGAATTTCAATGGTTTTTAAAATGCTAATTTCTAACTATAACGTGCCTGAAACCTATGGTTTTTTCAGTGAATTTCAATGGTTTTTTAAATGCTAATTTCTAACTATGCCTACAAAGGTAGTACATGTGAAGAAAGAGAAAGAAAAGCGCAGAAAGAAGCAAGACAAAGGCTGAAAGAGTAAACAGAATTCCAGAAAGACGACCAAAAGGGCAGGAAGAAGCAAGAGATGTGCAGAAAGAACCAACAGAGAAGCAGAAAGTCCTCCTGTGCCCCCAACTTTTTACTGACAGGTACTGGTGACTAACAAGAACCGGAGCCAGTGCTATGCTAAAAGACACTTAGAATACAGTGAAAACACCTACATAGATTAGGGAACACTATGCATTGGGGTACCACTGTGATTAGAATGACCTCCTCTGGATTTGCCATGAGTTAGTGCCTGGGTCATTGCATGAGTACATGGGTACTGAGTGGATGATTAGAGTACTGCAAGGAGAGTGCATGGTGAATTTATAAGTGCTTGGGTTTTGGTGGACTGATTGCATTAGTACATGGTGCTGGCTGGGTGATTGGAGGAGTGCATGGGTAGTGACAAGGAGATGGCTGGAGCATCAGTAGTGCTCAGGGGATTGTAGCAGTGCATGTGTTAGTGCCTAGGTCATTGCATAAGTACACGGGTACTGATTGGATGATTAGAGTACTGCAAGGAAAGTGCATGGTGAATTTATAAGTGCCTGGGTTTTGGCGGAGTGATTGGATAAGTACATGGTGCTTGGTGGGTGATTGGAGGAGTCCATGGGTAGTGACAGGGCAATGGCTGGACTGCATGGGTACTGCTCATGGTATTGTAGCAGTGCATGAGTTAGTGCATGGGTCATTGCATGAGTGCATGGGTAGTGACTGGATGATTAGGGTGCTCCAAGGAGAGTGCATGGTGAATTTATAAGTGCTTGGGTTTTGGTGAACCGATTGCATTAGTACACACATGAAACATCAGGCCCCGCCCCCTCCCCTTACCACTGTGCAAACGCGCCCCCTGGCAGGTTCTAAGTTGGGGATTAATTCCCCTTGAATCCTGAGGGTCCCTGGGGGCCAACTAGCCCACCAGGTACCTCCAGTAAGCGCCATAGAGTTGCATTGCAGAGAGGTGGTCTGGGGCCACGCCCCTTTTTACACCTCTCTGCAACGCAACTCTGTGGCGCTTACTGGACGTACCTGGTGGGCAATTTGGACCCCAGGGACCCTCAGGATTCAAGGGGACTTAATCCCCCAACTTAAAATGCGCCACAGGGCGCGTTTGCACACTTGTCACATCAGGACACGCCCCCTCCCTGCACCCCTGTGCAAACGCATCCCCTGGTGCAATGTAAATTGGGGGATTAAGTCCCCTTGAATCCTGAGGGTCCCTGGGAGCCAACTAGCCCACCCGCGACCTCCAGTAAGTGCCACAGAGCTGCGTTGCAGATTGGTGTAAAAAGGGGGCGTGGCCTTGGACCACCTCTCTGCAACGCAGCTCCCTGGCGCTTACTGGAGGAACCCGGTGGGCTAGTTGTCCCCCAGGGACCCTCAGGATTCAAAGGGACTTAATCCCCCAACTTTAAATACACCACAGGGCGCGTTTGCACACTTGTCACATCAGGCAACACCCCGTCCCTGCACCACTGTGCAAAAGCACCCCCTGGAGCGTTGTAAATTGGGGGATTAAATCCCCTTGAGTCCTGAGGGTCCCTGGGGGTCAACTAGCCCACCAGCTACCTCCAGTAAGCGCCACAGAGCTGCGTTGCAGAGAGGTGTAAAAAGGGCGTGGCCTCTCAACACTTCTCTGCAACGCAGCTCCCTGGCACATACTGGAAGTACCTGTTGGGCTAGTTCACCCCCAGGGACCCTCAGGATTGAATTGGACTTAATCTCCCAATCCGCAATGGGCCAGGGGGTGCGTATGCACACTTTCTATGTCAGGCCCCGCCCCCTCCCTTCACCACTGTGCAAACGCGCCCCCTGGCGTGTTTTAAGTTGGGGGATTAATTCCCCTTGAGTCCTGATGGTCCCTGGGGGCCAACTAGCTCACCAGGTACCTCTAGTTAGCGCCACAGAGCTGCGTTGCGGAGGTGTAAAAAGGGGCGTGGCCTCTGAACACCTCTCTGCAACGCAGTTCCCTGGTGCATACTGGAGGTACCTGGTGGGCTAGCTGGCCCCCAGGGTCCCTCAGGATTCAAGGGAACTTAATTGCCCAACTTAAAACGCGCCACAGGGCGCATTTGCACACTTGTCACATCAGGCCACGCCCCCTCCCTGCACCACTGTGCAAATGCACCCCGTGGTGCATTGTAAATTGGGGGATTAAAAACCCTTGAGTCCTGAGGGCCCCTGGGGTCCAACTAGCCCACCAGCTACCTCCAGTAAGCGCCACAGAGCTGCGTTGCACAGTGGTGTAAAAAGGGGACGTGGCCTTGGACAACCTCTCTGCAACGCAGCTCCCTGATGCTTACTGGAGGTACCTGGTGGGTTAGTTGGCCCCCAGGGATCCTCAGGATTCAAGGGGACTTAATCCCCCAATTTACAATGTGCCAGGGGGTGCGTTTGCACACTTACTATGTCAGGCACCGCCCCCTCCCTTCATCACTGTGCAAACGCACCGCCTGGCGCGTTTTAAATTGGGGGATTATGTCCCCTTGATTCCTGAGGGTCCCTGTGGGCCAACTAGCCCACAAGCTACCTCTAGTAAGCGCCATAGAGCTGCATTGCAGAGTGGTGTAAAAAGAGGACGTGGCCTTGGACCAAATCTCTGCAACGCAGCTCCCTGGCACATACTGGAAGTACCTGGTGGGCTAGTTCGCCCTCAGGAACCCTCAGGATTCAAGGGGACTTAATCCCCAATCTACAATGTGCCAGGGGGTGCGTATGCACACTTTCTATGTCAGGCCCCGCCCCTCCCTTCACCACTGTGCAAAGGTGCCGAAATGAAAAAAAAAAATCTTTTTTGGGCCTGGGGTCCTTCTGGGACCCCCTGAGCAGGCCTTAAGGGTCAGGTTGTTTCTACCCAGCCCCCTTCTCTTGTTTTATACCTTTGTTTCTCTGTTTTCTAGTGACTCACTTCTATCGAGCCATAAGATGGCTGCCAACACTTCCTGGTTTGGAGTGTTGACAGCCAATCACAGTGAAGCTCGTGCACGGGACTTAGGCTCTGCCCAGATATCAAAACTTTTGTTTTTCTAATATCTCAGCAACTACTTAACGGACTTACACCATTTAAAAAAAGGTCGCTTTCTGATCCAAATACTACCTTTGTGCCAAATTTGGGGTAATTCCGTTCAGTAGTTTCGGCTGTAGCCTTGCACAAAGTTTCCTATGGGAATTTTTTTTTTTGACTCTTTATGTTTTGAATTTCTCAAAAACTACTGAACGGATTTACACCATTTAAAAACAAGGTCACTTTCTGAACCAAGCTCTACCTTTCTGCCAAATTTGGGGTAATTCACTTCTGCAGTTCGGTCTGTAGCTGGTCGCAAAATTTCCTATGGAAATGAACATGAGGAAAACGTGTTTTGGGACCCCCCTTTTTTCCCAGCCCCCGCTTGACGAATCACCCCCATACTTTCAGGATAGGAGCTGACCTGGATAGACTTTGTTTTGGGAGAATTTCGCAAAGTTTCATTAAACGACGCAAAAGTTATTAGCAAATCAAAAAATGCTTTTCCTGTGGAAACTAGGTTGTAACTATAACTACCTACTGGCGACCACCAGTAGGTAATATATATATATATACATATATATATATATATCAGGCTCGTGGTACCAAAACAAAATACCAGCACTCACGGGAACAATTGACAAAGGCGGCAGCCGAAACGCGTTCGTGAGGTTTGTCCTTTAATAAACTGAGGACACTGTTCCCGTGAGTGCTGGTATTTTGTTTTGGTACCACGAGCCTGATTTAAACACGCGGTGTCCGTCACCGCTCTGAGAGCACCCGACCGAGAGTGAAGAGAAAAAGACGGAGCTTTGAGCGCGATATATATATATATATATATATATATATATATATATATATATATCACAGGCAGTGCATGACAAACATGACAAACAACATTTTTTTTTCCTATTTCTGAACCAATGAAGGTGGTTCTGAAAAGAACCCTTTTGGGGATTTTTTATTCAATGTTTGCCTTTCATGTAACTTTTCGCCTAATTAGCTGCCGTCTGGTTCTTTTGAGTAGTGGCACTGTGCTTGCAAACAGATATTATTTTACAGGATCAAGACAACTGAGTCCAATTTTGCCAATGCACGGCTCAGGATCTGTCTGTTAGGCTGAAAGGAAATCCAGGGGAAGTGTATCTCCAGAGACCACCATATGTTGGAGACAGAGGACAGTGCCAGATGTTGATGTCCCTTGCTTTTCTTGCTTTCTCATTTTAGCAGCACTGAACCATCGGGAATGTTATGCATTGAGATGCTTATGTATACCACAAGTGCCAAAGAGAACTCTTTCCTCATTTCTCTGCAGAACTCCATGTCAAAGATTTTGAACGTGGCTTTCTTTACAGAGATCTTCTTCCCACCAGGTGGAATTTTGAGGAACACCCAAACTATTGACCTAGAAGCCCCTCTACTGTTCTCCATATCTTCAGAGATGTGAGGTTCAGGGTGATCTCCTCCTGATGCCATTCTCTAAAGTAATGTTTGGTTTTATATCCCACAAAAGAGGCAAGTTAAAAATTATAAGGACAGATGGCACAAGGAGTGAACCAAGTAAAATAAATGCCTAATGCAGGAAATGGGGCTGGAACCCCTTCAAATTGCACCAATCCAGTCACACCAACCAATCAGATGTGGTTTTACTTGGAATAATTGGTACTGTAATTCCATTTTGAGGTGCTGCAGTACAGTGACACCTACAAGCAGGTATTCCAATCAAAAATACCAAATCTCTTACTTATTTGGGCATTTCAGGAAACCATTAGGTTCAAACGTAAAAAAAGACCACTTTCTAATAAGCTTTTCTTTTATTTCAAATGCTGGGGTCTAGGGTACGTTTTTTGGAACAGTGGAACCCAGAAACTGAAGTAAAGACCTCACAAGAGTAATCCAGCACTCTTTGATTGTCTCTAATGGTATAATAGTAGCACCATGGTACCCAAAGCAATCTCCTGTTCCAAAATAACAAACTCCAGAGCAGCAGCCACGACAACACGATCCACAGTCCCTGCACATGATAGGCTATCACAAGATGATGAAGGGATAATAATGCCTTCAACTTCAACATCAGCATCTTCCAATATGGAATTGTAATCCCTATGGAATAGTTCCAGCTTTAACAGTTTCCAAAAGGAAATAACCATATAGTTCAGTTCTTATTTGCTTTTCCTTAAGTTGCACTAGATTTTCAGCTTTATTTTGTTGCTTAGCAGAAGTAAATAGCATGACAGAGGTAGAAGGGGTAGAAATAGATTTTTGAATATGCTCCTCAGTATATGATAATGTCTTATTTCTTTGACATATTTTTGCAAGTGGTCCACTTCAATGGAACTGAACCAACCTGCTCGTCGACCAACTATTGGTGACTCTCTACCTGATCTTTCTAAATCCAATTTTTTATCAAAGCAAAATATACACCTGCGAGTAAATACCAGCATTCACAATATTGAGTTCCTCTTTTCAGCAAGGTTAGATCACATAAAATTAAATACTGGAACTACGTACCTTGTCTGAAACAATTTCAAGCACAAACAATTATTACATGATCAAGAATTTTAATTTGCATGATCACATTGTTTTTTCACAATTCATCTTCCTTATTTTTTAGGATATTTTACATTTCATATCATATACATGAATAGCATACACTTCAATTAGTCTCTGATATAGTTAGTAATCCCACATCACATAATGGTCTCATACCAATATTCAAATTATAGCTGTGCAAAACAAGGAATTCAAAATAAATCAATAGTACTTGTGATTCAACAGTTTCCATCACTAAACATAAGGAGTAACATATTTTCAGTTGTCGACGTGTTTCGAACCCCTGTGGGTTTGGGGTCCTCTTAGGAACCTAGAACTGGGAAGGGCTGTGAATAGCTTGAAAATTTTAACAAAACGATTAACCTCTCATTAATCTTGTGGCATATTTGATTTAAATTAGTCCCTTCTCATTTGTTTTTACCTCATTTTTATATTGTGTCCAGTTTTTCAGTTTTTGGACCGTTTATTAACCTTTTTTTTAAAAAGGAAAGAGAACAGTACCATTTGATGAGATTCTGGTATAAAGGGAGGTTTGGATTTAAACTGCAGTTACAGTCCATTATTTGGGAAATCGAGAAATGACTTACTTAATCTTTGGCGCATTGCCTGAATGTTAGCATTGGTCTTCAGCTTGTCGCTTTTGGTATTTTCGTTGCCGTCTTAGCTATAAAGACGAAAAACGCAAGAAAAAGAAATGCATTTTAATCCTAAATTCTCATGCTCTTCGTGGCTTAAGATCTCAGTTATTGGCTGTTTTTTGGAAGGATTATTGTGAACTTAATAGCTTTGTTTCAATTTTTAATTTATTCACACACACACCCCTTCCCAGTTCTTTGTCCTGAGATGATCCCAAGCCCATGGGGTTCGAAATATGTCAACAACTGAAAATATGTTACTCCTTATGGTTATTGATGAGAACTGGGGATTTTTAATGTATCACAAGTACTGTCGAATTGTTTTGAATTCTTTGTTTTGCACATATATAATTTGATTTTTGGTACAAGACCAATATGTGCTGTGGGACTAATAAGGATATCAGACACTAATTGAAGTGTATGCTATTCGTGTATATGATATATGTAATATATCCTAAAAAATGATGAAGATGAATTGTGAAAAAACAATGTGCTCATGCTAATTAAAATTCTTGATCATGTAATATGTTTTTGTGCTTGAAATTCTTTCAGACAAGGTACCTTATTTCAGTGTTTAACTTTCTAAAAGCGGCACTTTCAGAATTGTGACTTAAAATCTGACTTTACCTTTTAAGAGGGATTTAAATTAAAAATCTTTAGACATCAAACTCAATCTGTCCACCCGCTGCCAATTAAAAGTAATCACTTTTTAAATGTAATACCAAAACCCAATGTGTCCTCCTATGAGAGAGGTAGGTCCTGCAGTAGTGAAAAAAGAATTTAAGAGTTTTTCACTACCAGGACATGTAAAACTTTGAAGTACATGTCCGTCTTTTTCAATACACTGCACATTGCCCTCTGGGCTGTTCAGGGCCTACCCTAGGGGTGACTTATATGCAGGGCCACTGGAATGATGTGGTAGGGGAGAGTCAAATTATGCAGTAAAGTTAAGTAAATCATATTGCAAGAAAATGCAAATGATGTGGTATAATGCAGAACATTTTGTGATAGTTCAACATATAAATGTGAAGTGTACCCCAAGCACCAATTTCCACAGTCAATTAGTCCATTTCATCCAAAATTAATCCAGGGTAACCTTGCCCTGGATACATGGGGCTCTATGAGGAATATGGACATACCAACGATTGGAATACTGCATGGCCAAAGATGTTGATATATTCCATGATCCTTCACCAGGGGTCCGAGTGGTCCGGAGCCCGAGGGTCGAAGCTTGAGGATGTCAAATACTTTGATAATTTACTGGAAGGTTGATTGACTCTTCCATTCCTGGAGATTAATTCTCCTTACCTGCCATTACTTCACCGTAAGCAGCACCGCGAGCGGGTGCGGATGCAATGTGATCACTTACTTAACGAGACAAAGAAATCATTAAAGGCTGTTCATTTTGGGAGACGGTGAACTTTGGTGAACACTACTCCGCATACACTTGAGTTGCAGTACCGAGATAGGCATGGACCTGCCTCATGATTTAATTTGTATGAGTTTCCATCGTACCCTGATGCTTGTCTGCTTCCATACTCCTAACATAATTGGAGGAGCCAACCCATTGTCTTTGTCTGAAATCCTGCGGCTGACACTAGTTTTTATTTTGTCCTGAGGTAGACCCTACTTGATGATTCTAAACATCACACCGGGGTCGAAACATCGACGTAGTGTTCTCTCATGTCCTGAATCTCTACAACCGTACATTTATTAACTTTGCTGGTTATTGTTGAAATTCAAAAGAGGACAGAGATTTTGTATATATTATTGTTTGTGCTGTTTATGAATTTGATATTACTGTGGTTTATTTCATTATGTGTCACTTCAGTCTCTATTTATTGTATGTGTATATGTTTATGTTGTCTGTAAGCCCTTTTGAAATATTGAATAATTTAATATATAAAATAAATCATAAAAAACAGATTCATGTTTTACTTTACAGGTAAAGAGGATTGTTTATTGATTGTGAACTCTTTTTGGTGTGCATCTCAGGCTAATTTAGTTATTATATGTATTCTTTTCAAAAGTATTTTGGTTATAAAAGAAATTATTTGGTTTTACCCAACGGACCCACTTGTAGTTTATAGCACTACTACCCAGGTTCCGAGGGAAACAGGGTCACCCCATTGCCGTTATTTCTGCAGGCCCACTAGTAGCATATTTTGTACATGCCCTGGGTACACGGGTACCAATTTACTAGGTACTTACAAGTAAATTAAATGTGCCAATTAGGTATAAGCCAATTCTGCCATGTTTATGTGAGAGAGCACAAGTACTTTCGAACTGGTTAGCAGTGGTAAAGTGCACAGGTCCTAAATTCAACAAACAAAAGATCACCAAAAATAGGAGGGGTGAAGGCAAAATGTTTTACATGTCCTACTTTTAAATACAATCCACCCTGCCTCATGGGCAATAAGACTTACCTTAGGAGTGGACTTATAATTATTTAGAGGGAAGATTTAGGTTTGGCAAAAGGGTTTATTTTGACAGCTTGAATTAGCAATTTAAAGCTGCACAGTCAGGATACAATGGTAGACCTGGAGACATAATTCACAGTCCCACTGCAGTGGATGGCACAATGAGTGCTACAGTCCACAGGTAGCATGTAATTTACGGCCTGGGTACACTTGGCACCATATAATACAGATGCACAGGCAAATTAAATAAACCAATCAAGTGTATACCAATTTTACCATGTTGAAAGGAGGAGCAAAAACACTTTCCCACTGGTTAGCAGGGGTAAGGTTCACATACATATAATGAGCCAGCCAAAATGGGGTTCAGCAAAATGGCAATAAAAACCTGGGTAATGCTGCAGGAAGGGCACATTTTTAACAAAAGCTAGGACAGACTAATCTATTCATTTATTGGCTTCCATGCTCGCGATAGAACGTGAACAATTTGCCTCTTGTGCAGTTTGTTCTATGCCCTTCTGAACCTATCTATGCCCCTCTGTCACCATCCTCATGGACCAATGAACTGGTTGATGGGGTGTGGATTTGGGGGTCTTTTGGGAGACCACCCAAAGGTGCAGGGTCCACCCTTCGTCCGGGATACAAACTGAGACCAACACTGGAGGGCATAGAGAAAGGATATTTATTACAATCTCATGAGATGGAGAGAGAGCATCGGCAACAGACACCCGCAGCTTGTCTGAGGAGGCAATCTGCTCAGTGCTTTGCTTCTGCACCTTATATACCCTTCATCTCCACCCTGTGCGTGCTAGGTGAACAATAACAAACACCAATAATTTACAGACTAGCAATGGTCAGTTATGATACAATCAGCAGGTGGTGGCTGTTTGGCCCCTGCAGGGCATAGGTGAAAAAGGCATGATTATTTGTCAAACAAAGGTTAATCTGATAAGTCCACAGATGGTAGCGGTGAGGCCCCTGCAGGGTGTAGGCGAAAAGCATGTTTATACGACAAGTAAAGTTCGATCGGATAAGTCCGCAGATGGTAGTTGTTGGACCCTCTCGCCTGTGCAGGGCACAGGCGAGAGGAATGATTACACAGCAAGCAAAGGTCAATCTGATAGGCCTGCAGATGGTAGCTGTTGGATGCCTACAGGGCATAATGTGCAGGGTGAGGACGATAAACATCTGGGAAACTCCCTGTCCGACTGGTTAAGTATGGGCTGGTCAGTTTGTGGCAGGTCAAAGCACGAACAGGGTGTGAGCATCCGTGCAGGAATGTGGGAGGTCAAAAGTGGAGCTCCTGAGTGATCGTGAAAGAGAGAGAAGGTCAGTCATGAAGGGTATAGCACAAAATGGCAGAGTGAATGGCAAGATAACAGACCTACTTTTCCACAGTCCCTCCTTTTGCCATAAGCGAAACCATTTTTTTTAGTCAATTACAATGTTCATCAATAGCTGTGTCTCACGTTCAGTCCTTATTTTATATCGTTCTTGACCTGTGCATTTACGGGGACTGACTTGATAGCATTTGCGCAGAGGCCACAGAGTGGGGGACCACACTGAAGGCAAAGACAACAAAAGAGAACCAGGGCAAGAGGTATCAGGATGATCATTAGAACCTTCCATCCCCATGTCAGCAGAAGTTGCCATATCCAAGAACCAAGGGACCATGAGTCTGTATCTTGATGGAGGTCAGAGGCTATTCGATGGAGTGCGGAAATAGCCTCGTAGACAGATGATGAATGATCCGGAACATACACGCAACAGCTGGTGCCGATGATGCGACATGCTCCTCTGCAGTCAGCTAGAATGACATCAAGGACCATGCGATTTTGTAGAGTGACGAGGCGTACCGCTTGGAGCTCCGCAGTGTTGTTGGCCAAAATACCAGCTGTGATGTTGACGGTGGCTTCCATGACTCTGGTGAGGTGGCGAATGGCTCCGCTGTTTGCCATTGGTCCCCAGAAGGGAGGATGCCCTTCATGGCATCCAGGAATTGTTGAGAGGTTGTGTCTGTTGTTCACCCACATCGTTGCTGCGGCGGGCACGATGATGAAGAGGAGAAGCAATGTAGACAGGGGGAAGGAGGAAAGCTATGTAACATGTGCCGCCCCAGTTCTTGTGAAGCCAAGTGTATGCCTTTGATCCACACACGAAGTAGGTGTTTGGGGAGGCAACAAGGGGCGGTGGAGATGTCGTATTCAGAGTTGTTGTCACGGCACAAGAGCTGTTCCCAACGTACTCAATACCTAAGCCTCTGATACACATTAGTCCAGGAATGCGAACAACAGCTAGCGGTGAGGTCCGCTTGGCGGGTGTCCTTGTTTTGAAGCTGGAGAAGCGTATTCTACTGGTAGAGTTGAATACCAGCATTTCCTCCTTCTCATCCTCAGACATGCGTGTAGAATTGTTCTTTGGACAAACAGCATTGCCCGTTTTGTTCTGCCAGAACTCATCTTGCAATTGTTGGAGAGTGATGTCGGCAAGGCCGCTGGACCGATGGGCGCCCATGATGAGCGACATCCAGGCAGCGCAAGAGGCGTGTATAGAGTAAGAGTAAGGGAGGAATGGTATGTTATTCTCCGTGGACTGAGGCAGGACGCCACAGACCCAACAGTTTGTTTTATTCAATACCTCATTATGTTGATTCAACATTTGGATGAAGGTGTTGTTCCATAACTCTTGTCGCCTATTTTGGAGATAAGGGGACAAGGAGACATGGGAGTGTTCAGGAGGCATGGCATCAGTGGGCAATATGGTATCCTTGACTGGTGCCCCTTCCTCTAGGATCCAGAAGAGGATGCAAAAGATAATAGTGAGGAGGAGAACTGTCGTCAAAGCTATTGACCTGTTATTATGCAGTTTGTTACATAGTGCTATCTTCTTGTTGGAAATTTCCATGGTTTCGTTGTTTGTCATAATCAGTCTTCGTTTGGGCTGTACAGCTGTTGGAGAGAAAAGTTGAGCCCTACGTGTCGCCGGTAGCTGGTGGTTGCTTCTCCTGGCTAGGCTTCTCAGTACCCCGCTACCTGGAGTACCAATCCACCCTTCCAGATAATACTACCGCCCTGCTACTTTTGGCTCACCTCCCCTGTCCGGTTGCTGGAGCTCCAGAGGCTGTGCGTGGGCAGAGGTTGTATCTTTCTTTAGTTGGCACGGTGTTATCTTTGAATAATTCCAGTTCTGGTTCTGGGAGACCACACACAGGGGGGTCGCACGTTAAAACTTCCTTGTAGGTGGACAAGATAGGATCAGTTTGAGTGATGCTGGGGATCTTCCGGCAGTGCACAGCATGAATCCAGGATTTCTTGCCTTCCACTCGCAGGGCCGTTCTAGTGGTCAGAAGGACTAGCAGGGGCCCTTTCCACCGGGGTTCCAGCGTCTTCTTTCGAGCACATTTTTTTACCATAATGAAGTGTCCCGGTAGGATGGCATGTCCCGGCCCGGTGGATCGATCAGGCAATGCTTCCTAAACCTGCTGATGAATGGAAGACAAAGTTCGTGTAAGTACGGACAAATAATCACTCAACAATTCACAAGGGGAATCAGACAATGTGGTAGCGGGGGGTGCACCCCAGATGCTCATTGGGCGTCCAAAGATCACCTCATACGGAGTCAATGAGGTGCGGGAATGCGGGACAGATCTTATTGATAGAAGGGCCAGTGGTAGCGCATCTGGCCGTTTTAGCCCCGTAGTTTCTACTATTTTGGCTAGTTTGATTTGATTGTGGCATTGTATCTTTCCACCAGGCCTGCTGATTGGGGGTGGAAGACGGCATGACTTTTTTGTTGAACCCCTAATCCTGATAGTATATGCTTGACTATTTCCCCAATGAAGTGACTCCCACTGTCACTCCATAGGACTCGGCAAAGGCCGTAGTGGGGAAAGAATTCCTTCAGCAATATCTTGGCGGTGGTAAGGGCAGTGTTGTCTCTAACCGGGTAAGCCTCCACCCATTTGCTGAATGCGCAAACAACCACCAAAACATATTTAAGGTTGTTGCATCGTTCCATTTGGATATAATCCATTTGCAGCACTTCAAAAGGTGATGTGGGGATGGCATATCCTGCCCAAGGTACCCGAGTCCCTTTACCTACATTGTAGCGGAGACAAACCAAACACTGTTGTACCAGCCTGGAGGCGGTAGACCGGAGTTGGCTGTTATCCCACACTTCCTGTAATATTTTAGTCATGGTGGCAGCATTGGTGTGTGCTGCAAATGAGTCATGTTCAACAATGAGAGGAGATAAGCAGTTGGCAATTTCCAAAGTTTTGCATCTTTGGATCGCAAACAATTTTCTTCATCAAGCATGCCCTCCTTCTCCCAATTTTGAAGTTCTTCAGAGGTGGCAGTGGACTGGATGTCCCGGATCTGTTGTCTAACATCATGCCACTTCTCTGCTTGGGATTTTACTATGTACATAGGGTATGTATTCTTTCCAGTGCAGTAGCCCGGCTGTCTCATCAGCAAAGACATTTCCTAATCCTATTTCGTCTGTGACCTTCTTGTGTGCGTTGCATTTAACAATAGCTAATGTTCTGGGTAGTATCAATGCTTGGAGCAATGCAGTGACTAAGTCACCATGCTGAATGGGTGTACCATGTGACGTTAAGAACCCTCTCTCCTTCCAAAGGATACCAAAACTGTGGGCCGCTCCAAAGGCGTACTGGCTGTCGGTATAGATGGTGACAGCGAGATCCTGGCTAAGGATACAAGCGCGGTGAGCGCTATAAGTTCTGCGGCCTGGGCCGATTTCTGAGGTATGCGTGCAGTCTCACAAAGGTATTGGTAGTGGTGACAGCATAGGCAGCAGGTGTGGTACCGTTTGATAGTTTAATACAAGACCCGTCCACCCACAATTGCCCATCCTGTTCCGTGAGAGTGGTGTCTTTTAAGTCTACCCATCCCTTAGTCTGTTCTGTTCGAAAGAGGCAGTCATGTGGAATGTCTGGGATGTCAGGATCTGGTGTGGGCAGGAGTGTGGCAGGATTCAAGGTCGCACATCTCTTTAGCGTGATATGGGGTGCTAACAGCGTAAGTTCGTATCCCGTTAGTCGTGCACTAGTGAGGTGTTGTGTCTTTGTCTGATTCAGTAATATGTTGACTGCGTGTGGAACTAATACCGTCGATCTAGATCCCAACACAATCCCATCACTTTGTCGGATAGAGACGGCTGCTGCTGCAACCGCTCTAAGGCAAGAGGGCAGACCTCGGGCCACAGGGTCTAGGGTGGCCGAAAAATAAGCGCATGGACGTTGTTTGGTGCCGTGAATTTGGGTCAGGACTGAGAGAGCACATCCTGAGCGCTCATGGGTTTAGAGGCAGAAGGGTTTAGAGTAATCAGGTGTGCCCAATACTGGTGCAGAGCAAAGAGCGTGGCGTAAGTCTTGAAATGCTTGGTCGTGTTCATGTGTCCAAGGAAGAGGTGTGGGTGTGTCTTTTGTAAGCAAAGCAAGGAGTGGCTTAACTATGAGGGAAAAATTCGGTATCCATTGACGACAAAAGGAAGTGAGACCAATTAGTGCATGAACATCTCTTTGGGTGGTGGGAGAGGAAAGGTGTAGTATTGTTTGGATGCGGTCAGGTGTGAGAGTACGTCCCTCCTTAGACAGCAGATGGCCGAGGTAGTTCACCTGCTGTCTACAATACTGTAGCTTATTCTTGGATACCTTATGGCCCTGTGATGCCAAAAAGTGCAGTGTAGTAAGAGAGGCAGTGCGGGCCAGGGCCGGAGTGTCTGCAGCCAACAGAATGTCATCGACATATTGGATGAGAACAGCGCCGGGTGGTAACTGTATTTGGTCGAGCTGTTGTTTAAGGGCCTGGCTGTAGATGCTATGGCTTTCGGTATACCCTGGAGGAGCCCGAAAGAATCTGTACGATCTGTTTTTTATGGTGAAACCAAAAAGATAGCGTGACTCAGGATGTATTGGTATAGAGAAAAAGGCATTTTTGAGATCTATTACTGTGAAGGTGGTAGCAGTTGAGGGGATCATTGTCAATATAGTTGTTATGTCAGAGACCACAGGAGATTGTGGGACTACTATTTTGTTAATTGCGCGGAGGTCAATGACAAAACGTATATTTTCTCAGAAGTGGACGTACGTTTTAAAACTGGAAGGATGCGGCTATTGCAAATGTTACTGACTGAACTTCCTCAACTACCCCAGCTGCAATCATATCCTGTACTATAGTCATGAGAGCCTTTTCGCCGTCTGCAGAAATTTTATACTGAGGGAGGCGAGGAAGAGGTGCATTCTGTTTTACTGTTATGTGGACAGGATCCATCACAATCTCCCCCACGTCGGTGTCCGTGAAGGCCCACAGGGTGTCCGGTAACTGGGACAAATCCTGCTATTCGGAATCAGTGAGACAATAAAGGCGGGATTCATAGCCAAGGGGGTAATCATTATCAAACAGTATGACTCTGACATTCTGAGGAGAACAGCGAATGGTGACTCTGAAATGCTTTAAGAGATCAATGCCCATCAAATTGTCTGGGCAGTTCGGGGAGAGCAGAAAAGAGGCCAGGGGCACCTCAGTAGAAAGGGGGTTGGTGGAGGGCGTGCCGTCAAATCCTACAGATGTGACCAATAAGCCAGACAGGGGCGCCCTAGGAATCAGCTTATGTGAGAGGGCATTTCTAGAGGCCCGTGTCGACCAAGAATTTGCCCTGAGTTCCAACCACTGAAGCTGTGACATAGGGCCATGATTGATCAACTGGAAGTTCCACTGGTTCCTTTCCCTGTCCCTGGCTGTCTCATGCAAATTCATTGTCGGGGAAGTGGTCACCAGAAAAATCGTGTGCAAAAGCCTGTCTATTGTTATCGAAGACATTGGGGCATTGTCCGTTGGAGGGTGGGACTCTTCCTCTACCTCTACTCAGTTCCCTTCCCCGACCCATTGTATTTCGCTGTAAAAGAGGACAATCTGCGTGCCAGTGGCCTGTTTCCTTACAATATGCGTAATGGTCCTGGGACAGTTGACGTGGGGGTGGGTGTGTTCCAGCAGTTGCGGGCATATAATTATACTGTGGACCTCTACCGTTTCCTCCCCCTCTGATGCTTATTTGGGAAAGCATTACTTTTTCTTTGAGTTCTTTTCTTTTCTTATCTTTTTCCTCCTCTATCTTATTCTGCAGATGTTCATAATATTGGGCCATAGTCAAGATCTGTGTGGGTGTTGCAGCAGGCCACGTGCTTTCGCTACTCTGTAACTTTGTGGAGATGGGTGGCGACAATCCTTTAACAAAAGTCTGAACTAGTAAGTGTCGGCCTGTCTCAGTCGAGTCGTCCACTATAGTCAATAAACATCTGGCTGAGGCGGGAGAAGTAGTCAGATGTAGTTTCCTCAGATATTTGTTTACAAGCAGTGATGGCTGTCCAATCTACTTTGCTAGCTAAAATTGTGGCCTTCAATTTTTTTACTATGTTACCTGACAGCTCTAAAATAGCTTCTGCAGGCCTTTCACCTGGTTTTCTGTCCCTATTCATTGTCGTCAAATCCTCCCACTTATGTTTGAACAAGGCCTCATCGTCACCTTTCCGTATGGGTCTCCAAATATCTGGGGGCAGATTTAACCCAAAGAACTGATCTATGTCAGTTAGTGTCATTGTATAAGTGGTAATAACCGTGTCCAGCCCTTCGTAGAATCCCGTAGGATTCTTCCGGGGGTCAGGCAAGCCCTTTTTGAAAGCTAAGATGTCAGCTCGAAGCCACAGAGTGTACACCCAATTATATAACATCCTACTTTTGGCATCTGGACTATCCAGTACCTCAGCAGTACCTGCCCCTCGAGCGGGTACAGACTGGAGCTGCTTCCCTTATTAGTGCCATATGACCTCCAGTCGTATCCTCCATTACTAGTGGCTTTTCCTCTTCCTCCTGGTCTCTCCTTAGACCCTCCATCATTTGTAGCGTGAGTGCTAACAAACTGTTGCTTTCCTCAGCACTTCTTCCCCCCTCTGTCAACTTACGATACAGTCATCTAACATGGTCTGCTGGTGTCACTTTGTGGCGTTTCTCATAAAGAGAGAATACTTCATAAGCAAATCATAGATAGCACGAATCTGTCTAGAGGTGAAAAGATCCTCCAAGCAGGTGCGAACTAGACCATTCAAGGCCTGTTTCTGTGTGGATGTAATGCTGGGTGTGTGGGATCGAGCAGAAGATGTGGTCTCGGGTCAGATTGAGTGGGAGGGGCAGTGGTATCGGGAGGCAGGGGCTGGGCATTTTCGGAGGGTACATTTCCATCGGCCGGCCGTGGGATAGGATGGGGAGGGACATGGTACGGTGGTGGCAATGGATGGAGGAGAAGCTCCTCTTCATGGGGGTCTCGCTAGTGGTGTATGACGCACAGGATACTGACCAGACACATTCAACCTGTGTATTTTGTCTGTGCGCGCAAGGTTGGATGCAACTTTTCCTGCTGTAATTCTATTAATGTCTGTTTATCGCTCTTTCGAGCCTCTTTCTGTAGCCTCGCCTGAACCCTTCTCTCTCTTTCAGCTCCCTCCTTTTTCCATTGGCCTAGGGTGTCAAACATAGCTTGTCGCGACCTTCGTCTAAAGAGCTGTATTTCTACAGACTCAATTTTGTGAGATTCAAAAGAACCAGACATGGGCCACTGAGTCTCTTTATCCTTGGACGTGTATTTATGCCATAATGAATTATACATTATGGGAGAAATACCGTATTTTATGTACATATCCTTACTTGACGTACCTTCCGGGGGAGCCGGCTGACTATCTACCAACACCCTCGATCGAGATATACAACAACCAAACCATCGTGCAAATTTACTAAACGCAGGCATGTTTTTCTATGTTAAAAAACGTCTCTACAACTTTCTAGTTCGGACAAAAAGTCCACATTACCCGCCCAGTATCACTCTTTGCAAAGAGTGACTTCTTACCGAAGAAAACCAGCTAACCAAACAAATAACAAAAAGCTGTCACAAACCAGCGACCCTACCAGAATCCTTTGTATCGTTCTCCAGGCGGTTTCTTTACTGCAAAGATCGTCCGAGTCTATCGGGGGCCCGAGTCAGGACCGGAGCCACTTGCGGGGGTCTTTTTGGATGTAGTGAAAGTCGGGTGGTGGCTACGAGGACGAGGGTCTTTTTCGCATAGGCATGCCCCAACACCGTCCGTTCAACCTCCTCGTCGGGACCCCTCGACCAGGCAGCCGCGTCGCTAATCAGGCCTCACGTTTGGGCGCCAGTTGTGGATTTGGGGATCTTTTGGGGGACCACCCAAAGGTGCAGAGTCCACCCTTCGTCCACGGGTCCGGGATACAAACTGAGACCAACACTGGAGCGCCGAGAGAAAGGATATTTATTACAATCTCATGAGATGGAGAGAGAGCATCGGCAACAGACACCCGCAGCTTGTCTGAGGAGGCAATCTGCTGAGTGCTTTGCTTCTGCACCTTATATACCCTTCATCCCCACCCTGTGCGTGCTAGTTGAACAATAACAAACACCAATAATTTACAGACAAGCAATGGTCAGTTATGATACAATCAGCAGGTGGTGGCTGTTTGGCCCCTGCAGGAAATAGGTGAAAAAGGCATGATTATATGTCAAACAACGGTTAATCTGATAAGTCCACAGATGGTAGCGGTAAGGCCCCTGCAGGGTGTAGGCGAAAAGCATGTTTATACGACAAGTAAAGTTCAATCGGATAAGTCCGCAGATGGTAGTTGTTGGACCCCTGCAGGGCACAGGCGAGAGGAATGATTACACAGCAAGCAGAGATCAATCTGATAGGCCTGCAGATGGTAGCTGTTGGACGCCTGCAGGGCATAGTGTGCAGGGTGAGGACGGTAAACATCTAGGAAACTCCCTGTCAGACTGGTTGAGCATGGGCTGGTCAGTTTGTGGCAAGTCAAAGCACGAACAGGGTGTGAGCATCCGTGCAGGAATGTGGGAGGTCAAAAGTGGAGCTCCAGAGTGATCGTGAAAGAGAGAGAAGGTCAGTCATGAAGGGTATACCACAAAATGGCGGAGTGAATGGCAAGATAACAGACCTACTTTTCCACAGGGGAACCCTTCTCCTCATCTTCAAGGTTCCTGACCTTTGCTTACTCACAGTTGCATCCCAGTCTGCAGATAGTACTATCATGACCAACAAAGTAACGTGCCCCCTTCTGCCCCGCCAGTCAGACTTCTTTACCCCACCTAAGAAAATCTCTTCCCCACAATGACAGCAACCAACAGAAGCCACTAACAGCTGTCTGTGTCGAAAGCCAGTCTGTGGCCATCCACTGCCAGGTAGAGGTTCCAGTCTGTGGCCTTAGGTAGGCTTCACCTCCAGCTGGGGGTTGGCAAGGTGTCCCTCCCTGCCTTCTGATTGTCTCTGGCCTCTTAAATTTTAAATAGTGGGGCGCTGAATTACACCCTCAGGTGGCTGACACCCTATTTCTACTCTCACTCAAGCGATCTCAGGGGTAGTACCCTGAGACTGACTTATCAACCGAAGGTTTGTTTCCTGAAACTAAACAGGTGCCATGTAGTCCAGGTCTTTCAGGGGAACCACTGCCCCCTCAAGGGTGAAATACTATGTCACTGTCATGCAGGATTCTGCCCTGGGCAAGTCTTTTGTCCTCTCTCTGTGATAGCAAAGGCAGCCCCTCCAGGTCAGAAGTGGCCGTGCCACGGTCAGCTTTGTGGTGCTGTTCTCCCAGAGCAGGTAATCCCTGAACTACTGGCCCTCCCACTGTGGATTGCCTTTACCTACTACCCCTTACTCTCCATCTGGGCCTCTGAATTCTATCTTAAAACACTACACCCCAGAAATCTGAGAGATTGGGAACCTGGTGCAGCCGCCCCAACCTACTGTTTTTTCACCAATGGAAGTTTATTGCCAAGGATGCAGTCAATGGACATCTGGGGACTGCACTCACTACCCATTTAAGGGATACCAGGTGGTAGAGAGGAAAAAGTCCTTCCAACAAGCCTACGTTACCATACATACCTGTCTTGGCAAATACTGCTCTGGGGAAACTGGCTTTTCTACCACCATGGTTGGTCTGGCACAGGTATCTCTCAGGGAAGTGACACTTCACTGTGATCTGCTGACAGTGATGGCTTTCACCCTCTGGGACCACCAGCGTATTTTCTACGTACACTCCAAACTAAAACAAACTAAAGCTTGCTCTACATTCTCCTCTTGGTGACAACCTCCCCCTAAAGACACATTGACCACCCCTGTGGAGTTACCATCCGTGGGTGGTTTCTTGGTACATACTGAGTCTCCCACCTTGAACCCTTACTGGAAACAGTCAAAACACTTGGGCAGGAGAAAGAGTGCCTGGTGCTTCAGTCAGTCAGAACTTAAGAAGGGCAATGGAAATCCTTGCCTTCCAAACTCTTTTGAGGCCCTTGTGGCGCCTTCTCTGTTTTGTTTTGACCTACCCCCACCTTCTGCTGAGGAGAGGTCTGAACCCCATTCTTCCGGTCTTTGCCACATAACTTTTTGGACCCTATGGTACTGATCCAGAGGTCATCCTCTTTCCTAAGCTCCCTGGGTGCAACGAGCTTAGAGGCATTAGGTGCTGGTAAAACTCTGTAAAACAACTACTCGGTATGTGCTCCTCCATCATCAAATCATAAAGCCCATCATAATCATTCACATTGCTGCCCTTCACCCAACCATCCACTGCATTACTGGCAGAATTTACAAAATCAACTCATGAATGGTGTGACTGCTTCTGCCCATCCCTGAACTTCAGGAGATCCTTCTTTGGGGTTAAACCAAACTTAGTAATAAGGGTTTCCTTCGAGGAGGCATATCTTATCTGCTTCAAGGGTCAACAAGGCATCTCTCCCTGGGATAGGCATGTGCTTCCACAGACCAGCCCCCAGAGCTCCTCTGTGACTCACTGCCTATGCGGTGCAACTTCACATGCTGCAAATCGCTAGTCAATGTCACCCCCCACCATATATTAGGCATCAGATCTTTGAGGACGTGGACTCTGCGTTTACCTCTCATATGTACTTCTGTGTCACTGCCACCATTATCCCAAAACTCAGCGGACTTATTTGCCTTCACGTCCAGCTCTCGCTGGCTCTTCTCATGGGCCAGCAAGAATCTTATCAGCCTCTCCAGTGCCAATTTTTTTCCCACCAGGGCGCGTGTTGCTGCTGCTGCCACAGCTGTTTTCTTACTCTTAGCAGCTATAGCCAAGGTAGCTAGTTGCAACTTTAGGGCCTTCTTCATGTGTCTGTCTTCCATGCCTGATTGGGACAAGCTGCAAGAAGACACAATGCTTCCAACTTTGTACAATATGGGCGGTCTTACATTGTGAGACCACCCACATTTAGAAAGACCTAAACCTTATTTTTAAACATTAATAAGTCATCCTTAATGTATACCTTATTGGCTAAAAGGCAGGGTACATGGTATTTAAAAGTAGGACATGTGATGAAGCTGGTTGCTTTCAGAGGAAAGCACTGTATTACATTATTACACCTTATAATGATAATTTCAGTTTCGTAGCAACTAGAAAAAATTTCAAGGACTCATTTTAAAAGTTAAACAAAATCCAATTGAATGGTAAAGTTGAATTTTGTTTAACTATTAAAGAAAAGGGTACTTTGAAAAAGATACCTGTCCCATGACAGTGACAATTGGCCTTTGGTGTGGTGAGGTGTTGTCAAGACCCTTGGTGCCTTTGATAGAGGTCTTTCCGGTCACAGGAAAATGTTAGCTAACAGCCATGCTTTCTACCTTCCTTTGTCTGCCCGTCAACCAGACCTTTCCCCAGCACCTTAGGCCTCTTGTTGACATCACAGTGTCAGATCTTGCTGGAGTGTCAAGACCTGTTTGAAAAGTCTGCAAGAGACATGTAGCATTTGGGGGACACTTCAAAGGAGGGAAAAAGAATGCCAAAACAGTTTACGTGAATCTACACTCTGGTTGCCGAAAACTCAGTTTTTGTTCTACCAAACCCATGTCTCTGAGTTTGTTGGCAGTACAAGGACTGCCTAAAACTGGGGTTTAGTGATAGGTGTGGAAGGACACTAGGATTATCATAGTACACTCCCCACCACATTCCCAGCAATCAAAGGCCACGTTTAGTGCGACGGAACACTTCAGCCATCCTGAAAATTACCAATATTGGTAGGTTAGCCCGTGAATCTTTACCACATTGGTTAGGGCATCCTGAGGGACCATTCCCACCCACGTGTTTGCAGGTATACACGTGGCATCTCCTGCCATGCACTTCAGAACATACCTAGACCTATGGAAGATGAGAAGGGGCTTGAACCTGATGCCTAAGACCTAAAAAGAGCCTAGAAGGTTAGACCTTTTCTCCTTCTAGTACCCAGGACAAAGAGGTGCACTCCAAGGGTCCTAAACCTGATCTCCTGTTAAAGCTGCAGGGACACAACAAGCTACAAGAGGCCTTTTCCTGCAACAGCCCAGCTTACCAGCATCAACTGGACCTGGACTGGACCTTCCTATAGGCCTTTGCCTGCCACCCTTTGAATCTATACGTTCCTCCCCTGAGATCAGGACCGGACTTGCCGTAGCGGGCACCAGGCATTTCCCCGTTGGGCTGCCAGGGTGAGGGCTGGTTTTGGGCCCTCGGGGGCCGTTTTTGTTACAGGGACATTTTTGCAGCATAGCTGCAAAATCGGCCCCTGTAAAAAAAATCGGCCGAAACCGGCCCTGACAAACGGCTCGGCTGAGGTCCTGAGGAACTTTAGAAGTGTTGTCCTGCAGTGGATCTTTGACCAGGATGAAAGTTGTTAGTGTATTCGTCCCGTTCCATTGCTGTCAGAGTCAAATTGCACTTAGGTTCTGTTCTACTGCACCCATTGACTATCATTGACACTTTGCCATTCTTGGTGCTATTTCTACTTATAACTTTAAAAATCAAAATATCAGTTCCCCTTATTGGATTTTTGTCATTTTGGTGTCATTTTGTTTAGTACATTTTACTCTAAATTCCTAATTCTTTGTGAGATTTGTATTATTATTTTGTATTTTGACTTCATTACTCTTTTAGTACTGCATAAATACTTTGCACCTTGTCTCTAAGTGCAGCTTGTCTGCTCTGTGCCATAGATAACAGGGGATAGAGTTCAGGTTAATATAGTAACTTTGAGGATTCACCTTGACAAGGATTGTGATTATTACTTGAGGTGGGTACTTACCCCCCTCAACCAATAAGCCAGTTTCTTACATTGGTGTTCAGTGATGGGATCCAGGTCTTGTGTTTTGCAGTTTGACTTAGTGATTTACGTTAAAATCAAAAACCCCTTTTTGAATCTCACATCAAAATCAGCTTTCATTTTTGAAATTAACCTTTCAGTCGCCACTTTTTCCTGAATATCACCACTACTCTCCTACTTTGCACCTGTGATTTGTGAAAGAATGGAAGTGGATCTGGGCAACATTAAGAGCTTTAGCATGGCAGAGTTGAGGAAGCTGTATATTTAGAAAGGCCTCAAGCTGGCAATGGGGTCCGAGAAGGATGAGTACCATAGAGCCCTCAGAGCCTGGGAGGAAGTGTGCCTGCAACAGTCCATCCTGCAAGTGAATGATGAGGAGGTGGAAGTGATAGAGCGAGGCGAAGAGAATGACCTTGTAGAGGCCCCAGACCCAGACGAGACGAGGAAGAGGAGGTGCTCACATATTTTAACAGGTCGAATTTGCAGTTTAAAACTGCACAGCTAGGCTACAACGGTATACCTGGAGACATGTTTTGTAGTGCCACTGCAGTGGATGGCATATAGAGTGCTGCAGTCCAGTGGTAGCGTTCAATTTACATGCCCCAGGAATAACTGGTACCATATACTAGTTACCTAAAGTCAATTAAATAAACCAATCAGGTGCACACCAATTTTATCAGGTGGAAAGGATGAGCACACGCACCCATTCCATTGGTTATCAGAGGTAAAATGCACAGCGTTCTAAAGCCAGCAAAAATAGGCTCAACAAAATGACATAAAAATGCAGGGTGATCCAGCTGGAAAGTCAAATTTCCAAAACTGGCCTATAAGATTTTAGATATTGTTATAAAATCAAATCAAAACTTTTATGCAGGCATTATGAAATGTTCATATGCATACTACAAGACCATCAGATAATGAAGTATTAGATTTCAGTAAAATGTAAAAAGCAAGTATATCTACAAAAAAAAAAGTGTGTCCAGTATGCATAAACAGCTCTTTACAAAAAAAGATAGCAGGCTTTCAGAATGAATGGACTCAGGATTTTTGACTGAGATAGCCAATGTAATTCCAGAAGGACCAGATCCATTCCACATTCTCGGTACATGCAGATACGTTTTCAAAGAGTGAATCCAAATTTGATTCACTTATAAAGCCATGCCTATTTGGAAAATGTGGCATCAATTCAGCCTTTTTAGACCTATGTTTAATACCCCTTACTTAGAACATCCCTTTCCAGATAAACATTATTCTTTAGTTTTCCAAATAGGTTTCTCAATTGATAAGGAAAATTTGATCTATAAAGTGCTTCATTTTAACATTACTAAACTGCCAAACAACACAATACAGACGGGAAATTGTTTAATTGTTAAATACATTTATGAGAATATTCCTCCCTCTTGTATACTGTAAGTTCATTTGTGTTGGTGATGAAGCATTGTGTAAGCCAGAGCTGCAGTTTATACACCATGCATCAAACTAAATAGATATTGAAAATTGAAAACTACCACTGGAATTTAAAGTACTTTTAATTTATTTGAACCAATTCACAAGGTTTGTATGTTCCTATCATCTAACCACTAAGACAAACAAATTAATGAATCTGAAATGTTGCCTCTTTCTATTAACACTTATGCAGCCACTACAATGATGAAGTTATGGTTATGGTGAAGTCATGGTGTGTAAGGCATGAAATTACTGTTTTTCTATTGGTATGCACGTCCATGAATACATGTAAAAACAGCTGATTTCACACTAATGTGCTTTTATTTGAAGAAAAATTGAATTGTACAGTTAAGAATTTTTAAACCTTTAGTTGAAAGGGGCGGATCAACAAGGGACATGGAACTCTTTTCTATGCTGTATGCCATTATGGCTCTTCCTACTAATTTGTGAATTGCGCTAGCGCGGGTGAGGTTTGCACAAGGTTCTGTGGCGGTACAAAGTTGTTGTGAACTTATTTATGTGCGGTGCTTTGAGTTGGAGAGATCACTCCCTCCCCAGTTGGACGACCAAATTCAAGATAACACTAACCATACTGACGAAACAGGCCTGAGGAAGTCGCGGCCACCAGCCACGGGCAACGAAACACTATTGGCTAAAAAGAGGCTAAGAAAAGAACTAAACAAGAACATATGAGAATAAGCCTAACAAATACAAGGAAAGACAAGAATTGTTGATATCTGTTATTTATGTAATACAAGTTGACATTAGCGTGTGCTGGGGGAACCAATTTTTTGTATAACTTGTGAATTACTCTATTGTAAGATATAACATTATTCGTTTATACACTGGACCCTCCCCGTCTATATGGGTATTTGTTGTATAGTATCAAAAGTTATACATATGTTCTGTATTTTATATACTATGAGAGAACTATGTAGTCATTCCTCTCATAGAACAAGACATTAATGCAATATGAGATTGTCTAATGCCAAACACATAGTTTATGGCTGGTCATCATCAATTATTAGCTCTCAGTTTTAGCAACCTTTCCATAATTTCTGAAAGATGACTGTAGCCAAAAAAATCAGCATCACAAGTGTACCAGTTATCACAACCTGGAAGGCCTTGTGTTCAAATAAGCGTCCATGGGAGGCCTTGTGATCAAATAAGAGTACCCTGCCTATCAATATGCTGAGGACACACAGCGGACTCTTTGTTCCTCATCACTTAGAACATGTTTTGTAGGCTCAATACTGAAAAACTGAGGCAGCCATCCAGGGCCTCAGCTAGCCTTACAGCAAATGTTGCCACCATATTGAAGACCAAATTCCTTACACACTATAGAGATCACGGACTGCGGAGGGAAGCAATGTGTCCAGAAATACGTGATATCACGGCTAATCCTTGTCTGGCTCCAGATTTAATTTGGTCTGGGAATCATCACCATATCTTTTTATTCGTCAGACTCAGGCATGGCACTGCCCATTTCTTGGTGGCCTTTCCCACTCAGGGATCTTATTTTAAAAATGTATATGTGTATCCCTGTGATGGCTGCTTGAGGCAAAGCATATTGCACTTTATGTTTTTTTTGTAAATTGGATGCATCTTTGAGGAAGTTTTATCTTGTATCTTTTTTAAAACAGGCAAATATTAACCTCACCAAAGCAGCTTTTATTTATCTACAGTCATTGCCAGATTTGCGGACATCATATTTAACTGCACCCTCCATCCAAAGGATATTAGGCAGACATCCGCAATAACTGTATAAGGAACCTGAACCTGTATTCTGCTTGGTTTTTTTTGGCTGGTAATCTATTTGTCTAATTTTAAGACATGATGAAATGTTTCTAACCCTTTCTTTGCCATGTATTTTTATTGTGTCTTTTATGATCAGTGTGGGAGGTTAAGGTAACATAAAATGAAACAAAACTCATTTTACCAAATTTACTGCAATTTCTGGTTCACAATAGCATATCAATTGAGCTATTTCCTTGTTTTGCCACTAAAAATCCCTTTGTTTTGCTTTCCCCCTCACAGAAGCTCAAATTATTTTTCTTTGCCTGCATGTCTCCTTCTATTTCTTTCATAACTGTATGTGTTGTTTGGTACTTTTTATGTAGATGAACGCTTTAAACAGAAATTCTATAGAAAGCATATATTAACTGCTTAAACGGGACATCAAGGGTCATCAGTAAACAAGCATTGACAAAGACATTAAGTCTACCCTTGTTGACCTATTGGCTTTCCCAATTTCTGTTGCCAAAGCCACCCATGTCATTTCACTAATGCATATATGCGTCGCCTCGCATGACAAACACAAGGCATTTTCTCTTTTTTTTATTTACTGATCCAAGATGATAGACAACACCTGGATCAGTGAATGAAAAAAAAATTGCGCGAAAGTGATTTATGCATTGATGCATTTATGCATTGATGAGCAGCCCAGCAGCAAATAGCAGCTGCCAGCCCTCTAAATATTAAAAACAAAAAATACTTTAATAAAAAGGTTAGACCCAAAGGAGGAGTGGAAGGGGAAAGCAAAGGGAAGTGGACAGGAAATTGAAAGCTACAGGGAGTAGGTGGGAGGGGGCAAGCAGTGGGGAATGCTCACGAAGTGGAAGCAATGGGCAGCGAAGGGGAAGGAGGGAGAAACTGGGAGTGGAGGGATAAATGCAGCATACAAAGTAGAAAAGCACACAGCATTAGAGGGAGAGAGAAACACAGAGCAGGGGGCAGATATTTGGCTAAGGGAGAAGCCCTCGAGGGAGAGAGTTGGAAAACACATGCACCCTCATGGAATGTTTAACCAAATAGAAAAAATAGTTTGCTATAAGTGAGTAGTAGAAGGATATGAGCCAGTAACTCAAAAGGATGGTAAGAGGCTATGCTCCGTGGGAGGGACACAGACACAACGGATAAGATGTGAAGTCAAGCAGTCAAATAAGAAGAAAGCAAATTGAATTACAATAAAGTCAATCAATGGTGAGCAAAGGGCGAGTTTGAAGCCCACTCTAAGTTCTTTTTAAGTACACAATAGACCTTTCGCAATCTGACCACTTGTGCAGCCTAGTAGATGAGACAAACAATGGAAAGAGCATTGGTGGTGATGACTCAAAAGTGAAACGTATAAGTTTTACTGGGAAGTATGTATCTTGAAGAAGTCATGTGATCACTCTATGGACAAAGTGTATCTTCCAGTTGACTGGGTCATAACACTTGACGAGCATGCCAAGAGGGGGTGGTAAATGGTTACATTTCTGAGTATATTGGACTGGGGTGACTATGGGGGAGAGAGGAATCAGAGGTGGTGATTGTCCAGAGGTGACTTGTAGGAGGAGAGAGCCAGAGTAAGGCTGGATTTCAACAGAAACGTGTCATCTTCTGCTGCCATGTGCACTATAATAAATTAATTGAGATGTGCAAATCTCTTGGCGTGACTAGAGTTGCAAACAGATGCTAATATTTATGTCTGTGTGTGTATATGTGCAGGGTAGAACTGTGACAGAAAATAGGCCCAAGAGCCAAAATAAAAAAATTGCCCTTATTAGTTTTTTAGAGAGCTGAAAAAGTTGCCCATGTTTTCACATTGGAGCAGTTTCAGACTTGAAATACAGGCTGTACAAGTATTTCCGAGGTGTGGAGGACAGGATGCTTATCAGGGCAAATCAAGAGTAAAAGCGGCCCAGGAGACCATAAATCCGGCCCATAGGCAGCCAAAAAACGGACCCAAACACTGACCCTGTCAGACCAACACATCGGGCACTGCCTGCTTGCCCTATAATCCAGTCCGGCTCTGTGTGTGTGTGTAGGGGGGGGGGTGGTTGTGCGTCTGTGCGCACGGGCTTGTAACAGACTGCTTCCTATACATAACATTGAAAATGTAATTTTATCTGAGCCTCCAATTCCATAAATATATTGAATGCAGGGAGAAGCTATCTCGTAAATGGATGTCATAAATGGTAAATCACCATGCACTTATTTATGTCTATCTGGAGAACGCTGCTTGTAGCTTTGCAGTTATTCCAAACACTGTCATTTGTCTTTCACTCTTAGATGCATGTCAAGCGTGCTAAAACACTCTGGTGTTAACGGGATGAGAGTAGTCTTCTAGTAAAAAGAATCCTCAAGAAATCTTCTAATGTGGGATCAAAGCCTCTGTAAAATGCGCTTTGCCTTACCTTGAATACTAACAACCGCGGCATAGGGATTACACAGGTTGAGCGAATTTAAGTTTCACTTTTGAGTCATCAGCACCAGGGCTCTTTCCATTTGATGTCCCATCTACTGGGCTGCACCAGAGGTCTGGTGGCGAAGGCACCTTGTAGGTGCACTTTGATAAAGGCGTGTTTGATTTGATTTGAATATAGGCGTGTAGCGTCTTTAAAGTGCTAATTTGGCTTAGTCTCAGCATATCAAATTTAGGGCAATGTGACATTTACAAAATTAACAGAACACAGGCATTTCAGTCCATTCCGAAAGTAATTTGCATTTCCTGTTGTTTAACTCACTGCTAGGCATGCGAACCTTAGCGAGCATTGGAAACTCCGTCCCACACACACTCACACTTACCCACAGACATAGGCCTATTAATGAACGCAATCCTCTCTGGGACGATTCTACCTGTACTCAAACCTTCACATAAAGAAAGAGGGCATCTAAGGGCATGAGCATTCAGACTTGTCAAGCACAGCAGAATAGTTTACGACAGGAGAAGCCATCCAATATCGGTCACGGATATCAGGATTCTTGCAGGTCCGTGGGGAGGGAGGGCGCGCTAAATGTGTAGGTGTGAACACGTGCTCGCACACATACCAAGACATACAAACAGGCATTTATGTGTGTTTTACATGATTGCCTTTTGTTCGGAAGCAAGCAGTTCTGGTTTTGTCTGGGAAGCAGTACATGCTTTTCATGAATAACAGATTTTTGCTAAAAACCTATTTTTAATACTTAATATATCTTGGCAAACACATATTATGTTTCATTAATGCATGCCACTGCCAAGAAGACAATCAGTGTTGGTGGTCAGCCTGCGTGCCTTTTGATCTGAATCAGAGGAGCTGCCGAGATGTTTCCTGTCATTCCCTTCTACTTTCCCACACGCAGCAGCTGCACGGGTTCAGTTTTACAGCTTGATTGCTTGGGCCATACACTTTAAGATGTTTACAGTCGCTGAGTCGGGTGCCCTTTCATCTCGTACACAGGCCTCAACAGACCGTTTTAAGTCAGAACAGCTAAGTCAGTGGCAGGAGGTTGTGTTTCATGTACAACAAAATTGTGTTACGTGCATTGGATGGCGTATGCCAATGAATATACTTGTTTGGTACTTTCGGCCGTCTGTGCTGTGTGAAAATGAAGCTTGGTTTTGCTTTCTTTGTCATTAGCATACTCTGGAAATTAGGTGTATTTCGCAAGCGCGCACAAAGATATGAATTCTATTAAACTTTGGATCTTGGTAACATTAATGCAGGCCTGTGCCTCAACACTGCAATACTTTAATAACGCTTATCCGTGTTGTGGGGAAGCCTGTATTAGATAATGGATGAGTGCACAACCGTGTTACTGGATTCATACTGAGGGATGTCTGCAAAGGCACGAAGTTAATCGGAATATGTCAAATAAGAGAGGCGGTGAGGAACTGCGGCACTTCAAGGAGTAGTAAGTGTGTGCCGCGCCGCCATTTTAGGTTTCCTCATTGCGAGGGTTCAGCCGTTTATGGGGTTCTCGCTTTCTGTAGTAAAATAATCAACGTGGCATCGCCTTTCTTGCATCAAAAGTGGGATCAACAAGAGAAGGGACTGTGTCACGTTACTATTTTCACTCCACGCTGAAAACCTCGTGAATTTCCTGTGTGTTGCGATAAAATGGAAGTCGGGTTGGACACATGGCATCGTTTCCGCACACGATGGCTGGAGCGCTCTTGGATGCTTTGGGTGTGCGGCATTGTATCTGGTTTAGTTTAGTGCAGCCGCTTGTTTCAATAATGTACGCAGAGAACGGGTTAAGTGCGCTGTATGCTATGCAAGGGTAGTCTGCCAACGCACTGTATGCATTGTATTAATGTTGCCATCCATGGCTGCCTGAGTGTAACCTGTTTGGATTAAGTGCGGCACATTCCACATACATTATTAAATCAAGGAGATATGGCAGTTGTGTGGTATTCAAATGCACCATCTTTTCATGATGTGATGATACAGTTATTGGTGTGCATTGCATTCAAGTTGAGTGTGGAAAAATGAACTACCAGGCAGCTTCAACACACATTTTTATGCTAAAACAGTATAACTGAAGTTCGTCGCTGAGCACCGAAAATAGTTCAATTCGAAACACTGTGAAATGTGGCCCTGATCACAGTACAACCGACAGTACACAAATAACAGAATGCCGATTTTTTAAATAGAATGTTAAAGGGGAAGCATATCGAGGAAGTGGGAGACAAATCCGGGAACATATGTGTTATTGAAAGCCTTTTCTCCCTCGTCATCACAACCCCAAACTGATGGCTAACATGTCTTCTACACCCTACAAGAAGGCCGCAGTGCAATGCTGTAAAGCATACAGCTCTTCCTTGGGCCCCCTTTAACTTGAATTTCACCACAAAAGTGTTAACACCATAGAGCTAATTGTCACTAAAACAACCAAAACATAATTTGGACCTGCAACCTCAGCAGAGAGCGTTCACATGAAAATATACAATTAGAAAAAATAAAAAGACAAAACCACAGTCTGAAGTATTTCCAGAGTTCTCCATAGGAAGGACTACACGGGTGAAGTTCCCATTGCTCATTTATAAAATGACAACTGGTAAAGGGCATACAACAATAGAGGCAACGATAATTTAGTAGAGAAATCATTCATGTAACACGATTTTTGTAGGAAAAGAAGAACGGTGCCGTGAGTGTCGCCTCATCATTATTGTGAACATACTGGAGATATTCTGCAAAAACGTAACGTTCCTGACACAAGAAAGTGACAATAACAGAAGAGAAGAATAGAAGGCCGTTGTGAACGCGAGGAAGATCACAGGTTACGTTTTGACAATGCACAACGGTACGACACAATCACGGTATACATTGCATAGAAGTATTGCTGGTATGCTTCTTTTTTTTAAATTAAGGCACAGACAAATGTAGTACTTTAACTATTGGTCCCACACCACCGCCGCATACATTCATACAAATCTAGTCCGGATTAGAGTGTCTTGCCGACACATGGAGAGCAGATCTAAAAGCCCTGACTTCTAACAGCTTGTTTTAGAGTGCATTAGACATAGACAAGCCATGGGCAAAAGGCACAATGTTGCATAAACACCAAAACAGCAGGAAAGTACTTCAGAACGCCTACGAAAAGTATGATTATAACTATTTCTATTGCGATTAGCGCCTGCGCTGCTTCAGCGAGAACTGCGGCCGGCAGTCCTCACAATAATGTGACTTACGTCTTCAAGGATCTATAGGCAATCAGAGGGAAGCAAGTCTGCGGCCACGGCTGTACGCCTGCTCGGAGATTACAAGGCCTCGCTGTGGTTATTCTATAGGTAGTAAGTAGTGCTGGCAAGGAATCAGTATCAAGTTTTACAATTAAACTAGGCTTCATGAACACATTTACATCTGATTCGAGCGGATGCGCGTGCCACGTATTAGACACTATCCCAAGCCCCAAGCCCAGTACCCTGAGAAAAGCGGAAAGCAGCTTGTGCGGGCAGGCAGTGTGGAAGCCAGGAAGGTCCCGCACGGCAGAGAGGGGCTTATGCTTACAGCTTCCTGGGGGTCGGCATGTCGACAGTGTCTTAAACTCCTGAAAACTGTCATTATTTGTCCCCGCCGTCCCCCGCGTCGTCTTGCAGACCCCCCGCTTCCTCGTCCGCCTCCCCTTCCTTTCCCTCCTCGGTAGAAGTTGGGAATTTGTCCTTGTTGTTCTCCTTCTTCCACTTCATCCTTCTGTTCTGAAACCAGATTTTTACCTGCCTCTCGGTGAGTCCCAGCGCGTGAGAGACTTCGATCCTCCTCTTCCTGGTCAGATAGGGGTTAAAAAGGAACTCCTTTTCCAGTTCTAGCGTTTGGAACCGGCTGTATGTCTGCCTTCCTCTCCTCCTGCCAGGGGCTGCTACCAAAACAAAACAAAAACAGACATTGGTATAGAGTTGTACCCAAGAGGTTGCGGCTGTTGTGCGTGGTTCCTGTCCTCTCAGCGCATGCATGGTGTGATGGGCTGCTAGAAGCAGTGTGTGTGTGTAGGGCGCTTGCTTGCGCGGGTTCGCGGTGCATGTGCCATGTACGGGTGTTTGCAGTGTGTTTATGCTTCGTTGTGTCTGTGTGAGCGCGTGTATGGCGAAATACTTAGTGCGGTGCTGTGCATGCATGCAGTAGGTGCCTGCACGGGAGTAAGTGTGTGTGTGTGTGTCGGAGTGCCTGCTATGGCTAATCTGCTCTGACTCCTCTGTGTATTTTCTATTTAGCAGCCTGCAGCCGCAGCTCCATGAAAAGTTTTACTGCTAAAGCGAAGATGAGGAGCGAATTTTACAGCCTCCAACCTTGTGGTCTCATCCAAGGGAACATTTGAGAAGGAGACGAGTTCTGATTTAAGTGCTCTGGGTCCTCGCCAACGTGACCACTGGACGATTTACAGTCGGGATACTGCAGCAGCTCGGCCTCCGGCTGGCTCGTAAAAAGCGTCGGCCTCTGTAAATTATCGTATCCGTAGAGCCGGGAGGGGTCCCCGTGGCACGCCATGCCGCACGGGGCCTGCGGGTAGCCGGCTGGGCTGGGGCCGGCGCCGTGGTAGAAGTCCTGCACTGGAGGCGGGTGCTGCTGCGGCGGCGGCGGCTGCTGCTGCTGGAAGCCGGCAGCGCTGCTGCTGTAGAGCAGGGCGGCGTGCCTGCTGCTGCCGCCCACATCTGCAGAGAAGGGGCACTCGTAGAAGCCCGGGTTTATGGGCTCCGCCGCCTTGTACTTGGAGTACAGCGGGTTCACAAAGTACGAACTCATCCCCACGGCCGTCAAAAGTCACACAAAGTAGGCGAGGGCTGACTGCAGCAGTAACGCAGCCAACTCCTGTCCTGTCAGGCAGCCCAGCGCAGCCTTCACTTCGCGCTCATAGTGCTCAACGCGCTCCCAGGCAACGTGTGTTGACCGGTGCTGGATACAAATTGCTCTGGGGTGACCTGCCTCGCTGCTTTTACCATTTCCTATTAGGCACACTGTGAAAATGTTCGTATAGTTCGGGGAATCTTTGGCTTGGGTTTACATTTGCCGCTCCCGAGGCTAGAAACTACCCCCCTCTGCGCCCTGAATACATTTAGGAGCACCGGCTTCACCTCAGAGATTGGCTCCAGATAGGCGGCGGAAGGATATGGAACCATAGCGCAGGCCAGTGAAGCGTGCACACAGGCCGCGTCACCCAGGCAGAGAGAGAGAGAGCTGCGCCCTGCTGCAGCCCCGGGGCCAGCGCTCTGTGCAGTGCCCTGTGCCCGACCCAGGTCCAACAATGCATTGCTACTGCTGCTAGTGAAAACACACACGCCACTGAGGAAACCGACCTTTCGAGCGTACACTCTGCAAAATGATTTATTCAGCGCTGCTAACACAGAGAAATATAATTCTGCTGTATATGTGATATTTCTCGACTTTCTGAGAAAAACATTCCCCGCTGGTTTAAAGCAACGGGAATACAATCTGGACTTTAGCCTAGCCTATGCCTTTGTAAAGAAATGAACTTTCTGCCCTTGAGCTTTGCACGCATGGCTGGAATCCCAGAATAATTGATACCTAATGAAAACCGTGGCTATGAATACATTTTCCATCATTTCACACTTGACAGACGGCGTTACTGGAGCACAAGAAACCGACTCCAAGGGAAAGACAGCAAACAGCGTCGCTGCAAGACGGAGTGTACGTTAAAACAGAATCCAGGGGAGGTCAACTCAAATGACCCCAAGGCCGCGCGCTTCCCCATAACTGTGCGCGTGCACTTTATATTGACCCCGCCGCGCTGTCCCAAAAGCTCCCGAAGTAAATATGAACTGTCTGTTACTAACGTTAATAATGGGTTCATGGTTGAAAAAGCTTTCGCTTTGTCTTAGGCACATACTGTCCGGATAACAAAAACATAAACTTTGTGCGTAGTGGCTCCTTCCCCGTTTTGTTCCGCACTGTCTCAACAGAATGATCTCCAAAAAGGTGCCACCCACATACAGCCGCATCCGTTAAACATGCCCTCTAAGGCAGGCTGGGGCTTTCAAGTCCATGGCCTCTTCCAATCAAAAAGCAACAATACAAAAAAAATGGATTTTGCATCCCATGACCGTGTAACTATTTCATAACGTATTTGTGCTTCACTCCTGCATCCTTATTTGTTCATATTTTTATATCTTCTCACATTTCCCACGTTCCTACAATCAATCTTTCTTTCTTTCTTTTTCTCTCTCAGATGCGAACTGAATTTAAGTCATGCCTTACAGAATGTCTATGCTTGCATTACAGCACATTATGAATAACCTGCAGTATGGGGGCAGAAGAATAACAACTGCTAATTGAGACAAAGGCACCGGGGTCAGTCATTACATTTGAGTGCATTAGTGGGTAGCAAAGATGACTCGGGTCCTAGTGCGTTGCCTAAACTAGGCTCGTGAACGTAATTTAAACAGAATTAAACAGAAATCGTCTGTTCTCTTCTAGGCTACAGTGTGCAAGTTAAAGCAGTCAGCATTAATCAGTGAAGCGCGAGCCGTCTTCAGATTGGTGTTTTTGGGTCGCCATGATTGTGCATTGCGATTTGTATAACCTATAAACACTATAAAAGTTATAAATAAATAAATATAACCGGTGCAGGCTCGAGAGAAGTTCACGTTTCAGTCATACGTTAGCGGCATGTTGTAGTTCGCCCCTGTCCAGCCCTGATTTGGGGTGAATACGATGTGGTCAGTTTGTGGCAGTTGCATGGCTCTCGTGAAGCAATTGTTCAATGCAATTACAAGGACGGCTCGGGTGGAGGCTGAATTTTTAGGACAAAACATTTTGAAATACTACGAATTAAATTCATCAATTGATACCTTGGATACGTACCACCTTTTATTCTAAGTTCTGTTTTCAGCAGTGTCTGTTTTATATATGCGAGTTGCAAGTTGTTCAAAGTAATTTAGGAGGCATGGGCATTGTTTCTTTCTTAGAGTCCCGTTACTTTAGTACTCACATTCTGTCGTTTTTCTTTGGCCAACTTTGATTTAATTTTTAATTAATTCCGTAAAATGAGTTTCTTTCTTTTATTACATGATCTTTGATCTTGTATTTTAACCCAGACACGAGAATGAAAAGAAACTGCTCAGATCGACAACACACAGAAGTAGCACATCGTAAAAATGGAACAACATTGCCCTCTAGTGGCAAAATAAATACTAGACCAACCATCATTTTTCCACCACGTATGTTTTTTGTGTGTTTATTTTCAAACAGTTTATTTTGGGTTAATTTATTTTTCAGGACATTCAGTGATGACACAAATTGTACTAATATGACATATAAATGAACAAGTAAAGCAAGAAATACACACTGTACAAAATAAACAAAATATACAAAATAATCTATACATGAGAGGTAGACTATTGAAGCACCCTATTGTTTTAATTATTCTTTGTGTGTCGAATAACACGACATATTCAATTAATCAAGTGTTTGTGAGTACACTTCAAAATAAATATCTATGTAAGAAATCATATACATACACACACAAACATATGCCTGTAAATATCCAATAGGCAAATATTAGATGCGTGGGTGTGCCTGTTGCCTCTGTGTGTGTATGTGTGACCATTTTTCTTTATTCTGAAATACGTTTACTTTCAAATTCTGTACATCTAGAGCTGGCAAAGGTATATCTCAAAATGTATGTAGGTCTATTTTTTAATTACGCATTTAAAAACGCAGCTATACGTATCACACAGACTCTCACACACACAATATTGCACTCATGATACAGCAGTTGATTGGGATATACACATGACACCGTTTGCCTGGTGTGATGTGTATGTATTTTACACCAACGTGACCCGAAACACCATTTATTTAGAGTAGCTGTATTAATAAACTCACGTTCCTACAACTATCGTGCACACTCGTAGATTGTACCTTTTAAAGGGAAACCGCTTATCTGACAGTCACGATTCCTCTTAAATGTGATTTTACCCTACTGCATACATTCGCGCCCTGAATCCTGTTATTGTTAACAGAGGAAAATGCATGACACAATCCTTATATTAGGATGTGGAGTGTGTAATATGCTAGTTACTACTATGGTTGAGGGTGGGGCGGGGAATCATGGCCCATTCCAAATGGATATCCAGTGAGTAGTGGCTCCCACCACACTCAACAGGGGTTCGATCACAGTACACTTTGCACACGCACACAAACACACACACCTTCTCAGGTAACATGCAAGCATAAACATGCGTGTATGTGGAGATAGTGACTCTGCAAGTTATGGCTCAATATTATTTTCCATTGAATGACTTCATTTGGTTTCTCTTTCAACTTTGGCTTCCTTGCTTAAGTCTCAGGAAAAATGCACACTTGCCAAAATTGTGTCCAGTTTAGGAAGGCATGGTGTGTACACACACCGCCCCCTACACACCTTCACACATGCATTCCTTTAGTTCATTAACACATGCAAACATACACATGCATGTATGGAGAAATAGTGACTCTGCAAATTATGGCGCACTATTATTTTCACTGAATTACTTATTTTTGGTCACGATTTCAACTTTGACTACCTGTGATAATTCTGAGTAAAAATGTACCTTGACCCCTGCCAAAAATGAGCTTAGGCTATCACCCCGCCCCCTCCCTCTCCCTGCCCCTCACCTCTCTCTCACACACACACACACGGTGGTTTCATAACACATATTTCACCACAGGGATTATGTAATTCCTATGAATTATTTTCCATACTTTCCAAAATAACATTATTATTGATGATTCTTTCTAGATTTCCGTCCAATGGGACGCATCGTCTCTGATTTCCTTCACACCTTCTTATTGGCCTGTATGCTTGACCCTGTACTTAGCCTACAGGAGCACCCAACCACCCTCCTAGCTTTGCCATGCTGCTTTGCTTTACCGCCCTTCTCTTTATGGAGGGTTAATACAACATGAATATTCTAATTGCAATCCACATTATTAAGCGAATCTTACTGAGAACAGATTCAAATTAAAGATCTCTCTATTTTAGGGAGTATGTGCTTCTTAACAGCAAAACATTGTTTCACTAAAAATACCTTTTGCTGAACCGTAAAGTTACAATATTGTCTACATATGGTATTTCACTAATTTCAATAAACACTTTGGAAAAAAAACACTTTTTCCCTGCCCCCCTGTAACAAAATGAACATGCAGTAAAGCATTAGTAACACTTTTCGTTTGCGTTATGGTCGAACACAGTAAACCCAAGGTCCTGTAACTGTTACAAACCACTGCCCACGCTCCCTCCCGCTTTATTATGTCACTAGAGCCTCTAGACAGTAGTACTGGACCATAAGACACTGTTACCCGTAATGTATGCACTACATATTGCATGTTTGGCCGCCATTATTGCACAAAAGCAGTGGATTCAAAAACCACATTTCATAAGCTTGATACCAAACCCATCATTGGTTTTCCATATTTGCTGGACATTGAAAAATGACTGCGAAATGTGTATTTCATTCATTTTGGAATTCCGGCGGCAGACTGGGGCATCGATTAGGGATCCTCCTACCTATTCTCTTGTCACCTCCTAAATAGCTCCCAAACTTCAGGGCATGCTTAAAGAAAAAACACGAAGACACACTGCTCAGCCTCATCTTTGTTTAAACATCATCCTGTTAAAGTAAACAGGCCTGCTCATTCTAATGCCGCCGGCGCTCCACTGCTAGCTGTATACAGGAGACAGCAGAACAGCTCTTCGCATACTCAGTCCATACGTGTGTGCACCAAACAAGGCGTTTTAAAAAAAATGCAGCTTACTACATGAATGAGCTTTTCTTTTACTCTTGCTTGCTTTGCGCTCACCACCAGAACAAAAAATAAAGTCCTATTTTATCATTTTCCTACTTGAAGGAAACAAAAAGTTATGCGAAGAGACCTAAATTAGGTATGCATTATAACAACAGAGGGTGGACAACGTCTATACATGGTTTATAAATGGTCCGACAAAGCCACGCTAATGGCTTTAGAACTCGCGTTTTGTTTTCATATTATCATAGTACCATAAGCTCTATTCGGCATTGTTGACTATAATACACGCGTACTTTTTGTGTTCTATCTATCTATCTATCTATCTATCTATCTATCTATCTATCTATCTATCTATCTATCTATCTATCCATCTACAGACACACAAATATGAAACCTTGACTGACCTGCCTCTTTTTTATAGTCCTCACATCACGCTTTGGCCTAGATGTAGCTTAAGTTACCGATGTATACAGTTTGGTGAATGCTCTCTGTTCGGTACAAATATTCGTTTAGTTTAGTTATGGACAGAATATTTTAGTGAAGATTGGTGGGGGACTCAGATTATATTTGTTGTCTTCATACTAAAACATGACACCATTAAAACCCTTCTAGAGCGGCGAGCTCTCACTAGCAAGATGCACGCCCGCTAGAAAGCCTCACCCAAATTTCAACCGCTAAGTGTTCGCAGATCTATTCTTATCCAATGTATCTGAAAGTTGGGACCCCAGAAAAGACTCAAAACCTCCTTTATGACGTCTGGAAATAGGAATGCCCAGATGCAGAAACTTGGACATGTAAATGAAATTCGAGTATGCCTCTGTTTTGGGGAGCGCCTCTCTCCCCCCTTGATTTGTTTCTCAGACCTGGTGTAAACATTAGCTTTTATGGTCAGCCCAGATTCCTCAGGCGGAGGTTTGTCTGTATTTTTTGTTTTCTTCCGAACAGACAGAAACCTCCAAATGAGAGTGTTTTCAAAGAGAGGCTCGTCTCCGTATCGTAAACTCATTAGGCCCAGACGTCTAGCCACCTCAATTGCTTTATTGCGCTCAGCTCTTCCTGTTTGAAACAAAGTCTAGGTATAGTGTTGACAATGAATGGCCGCACTTCGAGGCACCCCAGCTCGGTGACATTGCTCTTGTAGTAAAACCGAAGCCCCTCGGCTATCGAGGGAGATCAAGAATTAGCAATAAGGAGACTGGCACGGCCAATGTTCGCCATCTGCCGAAGATTAAAAGGAGGGCCGGTGCCCAAATACCAGCCTTTCAGCAGTCGCGGGCGTCTCACCGGTATCTATGGAAGATACACTTCAAGGAACCGCCTTGTGTATGGGGTGATGACGGCCGAAGACCCACACAAAGAGATGGCGCCCCCTTCGAATGCTCCCTCAATACGAACAGAAAAGGGGACAGGGACACTTCCCCCAAGTCTTCACAAATCTTAAAATCGTGTGAAGAATAATAATAATAATAATAATAATTGCTTCAACGGACTCCGGAATATGAAGCAAAAAGTCACGAATATGAAAAGCCGCAGCCTCCCGCCATCTTTAACACATTAACGGCTGCATATACCAATCACAAAATGCTCATTTTACAGCCCTTCAGTCCATCACGTTTTATGAACTATTTCTGCTGAGAGCGAACTACTAAATTGTAAAAGTGTATTTGAATACGTGTTCTTATAATATGCGCCTTATCAAAAGAAATAATTTAGAGCGACCTCAGTTCAATATTGTTTAAGCAGTAAACGCTCTCGGGTCTCAAGAACACGCATGTGTCCCGCCTCCCTTTCAGAACTCGCTATATTTTGAGGCCTAGGCCACGGTTTTCGCTTCGGAATTTGCTACTGTCCCTTTTCCTGGAAACTGCAGATTCTATAGCCCCAGCAGCTGATGGGTAATCTGCACCGCCGAGTGCCAGGCCTGTCGCAAAGCGCTGCACTCACTAACAGGAAACTGAGCCCAGTTTACAAGTGCATCGAGGAGAGACTCTCCTGAGGGGAACGCGCTGATCCCTCGAGCAAGACACCCGCAGCAGAAAGAAAAGACCGGACCCACCTCTGCGCCACCTCTTAATATGTGACAAAAACCCAATAAGGCAAAGCCGTTAAATAACACATCTCTTACAGCCCTACCGCCTTTACCGGGGGCAAAGACAATATGTACGTATTTATGTACATAGGCCATCCTCACAGCACTTGTTTTTTCGAAAGTTAGAGACTTAAGACACTTTAAATAGCTGCCGAACTGGGCGTATATTCACATTGCTTTACTCTGATAAACGGAAGAAAAAACAAACAACGTAAATATATATATATACATATATGTCCAAGCAATGCATACTGAAATATAAAAAGGTGAAAACGGCCTACTACCATGAAAAGACAAGGATGACACGTATTTGGCAGTTCGGGGAGCGGCGCGGGCAGCGAGTCCGGCCTCGCTAGTGCTCCTTGCCACCCTTCTCCTTGTTCATCTTCTTCATCTTCATGCGCCGGTTCTGGAACCAGATCTTGACCTGGCGCTCCGTCAGGTTCAGGATGCGGGCCACCTCGTAGCGCCGGTCCCGGGTCAGGTACATGTTGAACAGGAACTCCTTCTCCAGCTCCAGGGTCTGGTACTTGGTGTAGGGGCACCGTTTTTTGCGAGTCGAGCGCGCGTGGATCCAGTTCGCTGCCGGGTTATCTGGGAAGCAAAAGAGTGGGGGATGGGAGTGAAAGATTAATAAACTCGTGCACTGTGGGTACCCTCAGCATTCGCGGCTTTTCAGGAATTATCGTGAGGGGGTGAGGGGGGTGCGGGCGGCTTGTTTGCTGCTCCGCGGACGCCTCGCCGGCAGAAGGTGCTTCTGTCAGTCATATAACTGGTTTATAGCAGCCCGGTGCTGCGGGCTCTATGGTAGGCGTCTAGACGGCTTTATAGGTTAGTAAAACTCTCTGTTTTGCCCACTCCGAGGCGCGCAGTTTTCGCAGTAAATCAGGAAGTTATTCCCACTCTCCCCCTGCCTTCTCGTGCACTTACTTGAGTCAAGTTGCTGCGGCGTCTGCTTCTCTTCCTTGAGCGGGGCGCCGCTGCCGGCGCTGCCCGGGTCCGGGCCGGCTGCCGTGGGCTCTTCCTCGGCCGCCGGGGGCTGCTCGTCGTCCAGGGCCGGGCAGGAGAACTCGGCCAGGGCCAGTCCCGGTTGGGGCTCGAAGGATGAGCACTCGCTCTTCTTGGCGGGCATGCTCTCGGGCTTGACGCCCGCGTACGGGTGGTGGAAGGCAGGGAAGGCTGCGGCGGAGGAGGCGGAGAGCGGTTCCAGCCAGGGTCGCACCGCATAGCGCCCACCGCTGGCGCCGGCCGCCACCGGCGCTCCCTGGGCCATGTACGGCTGGTAGAGACCGCTCACGGCGGCTGCAGGCGGCTGCGAGTGCACCGCAGACCAGGCAGCAGGGAAGACTGCGGTCTTGGGCGCAAAGCTGCAGGCGGAGAAGTCGGAAGCCTCGGTGCCACCCGGGGCCCTGGAGGCCGCGCCGTGCCCCACCTGGACGCAGCGGGCCCCGTAGACCTCCTCGCTTTCATGCCCCATGAGGGAGTCCACGTAATAGTTACTTATAGCGCTACTGGACGACATTTTAGGCTCCCCTCGCACTCATATAAAAGGTGACACTGTTAACTGTATGCGGTCCCCTCCCCGGGAACAATCATAGTATTTTGCAGGCTGCGCCCTCAACCATTGGCCGCGACTCCCACGTGATCATATTTACCAATACAGAGTAAATCAATGCGCTAAGCGGGGAGACCGTGATTAAAACACACGGCCACGATGCAAACTTACAAGTGCGTCAGGGTTTTGTGCACCTTTGGCCAAGAGTGGCTGTCTGTCTGCGAGGGAGCTGCCGCAGGGGTGGCCGGGGCTGCAGATGCGCGGGTTCACAGATTGCAGGGGACTATTTCTTGACGTCTTTTCAGCAATAGACTCGGTCCTATTCAAGCGTGCTGGGGAAAATGAGGTTATTTGACTGTGTTTAGTTGTCAATGAAAAGAACACGCAACAGTAACCTCTTGGGCGCGCAGCCATGCTACGGACCTGTGAAGCACTAAACAAAACAACATAATTTATCAGTCACGGATAAGAAATCTACATGTCAATGTAAACTCGCCATATACCAGTGGCCCGTACACCAGAAGCATGTATTTTTGTTTGGGGGTCGCGCACGTGTGTGTTTCGGTCTCCCTCTATTATTGTTTTAAACTGCGCATCGTGTAAAAGTAGAGTACGGTAAGAAACTGGCGGAATGCATCCGTAACGTGAGATGGGGTTCAATAAAACGTTTATGGGGTGCATTTGTTTATAGATTAATGTGACTTCAATGATGAAAAACAAAAGTTTAGAAAGCAGGAAAGAACCTAGTTTACAGAGCAGAGATTCAGCAAATCAATTTTCCCGATCCTAACCTGATGAGCTAAATATCGAAGAGATGGGTGTAGTGTGCAACGTTAACACGAGTGGCGTATTAGTGTGTGCGTGAGAGCGCGCGCTCGGGCTTTTGAGACAGGAATAGGTTCCTTAAACATATTTGTATTTGTACATTTTACCGGCGGCGTTTGTTAGAACCACAAACTAGAGTGTCACCGCAAAAGCCTATGAAGGCAAACACACGCAGTCCTGGAGGCGCCACAAACACAGGTCAGGACAACAACTGGCACTTCACCATGCCTGACATACTATTTCACCTCACGTATGTTCCACACGAGGTCAGAAAAAGCCCCCACCCCTCTACCGTCCTGACAAGAAGACAGGGGGCCAGGGTTCGAGGCCTAGCGCATGCCATGTCAAGAGATGCACACAGCAGTGGTATGTGCAGCCTAAGGAGGGAATACTTCTTTCTTATGAATGGCGGGTGAACACGGCTCCCGTGGGTATATCCCGGTTCCTCTACTGCTAATGTGCCGGTAGCCTTTAGCCTTGTCACTGTAACCGGGTTCTACACGGCTGTATTTGGTAGTATAGTTCCATGCTTTCACTCATACTGTTCGTTATCTATTGAGCGTACTGTACTGTATTGTTTAGGTATTTATAGCGCTTACTACCCGAACGAGGCACTGGAGCGCACATATGAAGTGTACATAATCAAGAAGTGATAAACTGGTCAACAGCAGAAAATGTATTTTAGTTGCCAGGGGGAACACATTCTATCTACAGCACGTATCAGAAGGCCACGTTTATGCAGTTTATCGACACATTGTTTGGTAGTAATGTGAGATATGCACATCTATTCACAAACGTGTTAATATCTATCTATCTATCTATCTATCTACCTATCAGAATCGGTCTGGGAACACTAAACACTTTCTTATATATATATACGTACACATTGTATATATATAATGTGTACATGTTAAGTGTGTATATATATTTATATACACACGTACACAATATATATATATATATATGTACTATATATATATATATATATATATATATATGTACTATATATATATGAGTAATCTGCCTGGATGTGGAGAGAAAAGATGGATTTCAGATAGATAGATATAGATTCCAGATTACGTAAATAAATGCACATGTCCATTCATGTCTCCAAGCACCCCCTTGTTATCATAATTGTACGTCTGTGCCTATCTTTATACATCTAAGGCATTATATATTACATACAATCCTTATGAAATGGATTCTAAGGGGGATAAACTAGATCCCGAATGACAGACACACTAGTGCATCCATATGCTCGCGCACAAAGAAGCACTCGCACATACTTATGATGTATCCATGTATCGTCAACCGTTGGTCATATTACCCTATCCTGAAGTGGGGCACAGTCCAAATAGCAACAGTAAACGCGAAAAGGCACACTACGTCTTTCTAACTGCGTAAAATGTAATTGGCTTCGGAACACCTTCGCATCCAAGTGTTCTTTTCCAAAACAAAACTAAATATTTTGAATACATACATCAAAACAGTAAAGAGAAAAACGTTATAAATATTCACTGCTGATTATCTTGTGCAGCCCCTCTCATCAAGAACTGCTTAGGGTGAGAGGGCTTCGTTGCCGGAAACGCCTGTGCTGTGCGTGCTCAAATCCCCTCCCCGCACACCAGGCAAGCACTTCAGTCACATGCAATTTGTGAATGCACTTTTCATGCTGCTCCGTAAGAATTGACATATGTGTTAGTGAGGGGATATGAGAGCTGTGCAGGGAAATGAACCCGGAACCGGCGTGTGCGCATTTCCTGTCCGAATGAATCACCGACGCCTGTGAAATGCTGCCGGTGTAGGGCATTAAGCACACAATGACCTGTTTCACTGCCTCCCCAGCTCCCAACCACACACGAGTCACAACCGCTAGGGGAATAAGAAAAACTCCTCTAAAGCACACATCTCGCCAAATCTTAACAAGTGATATCTGAAATGTGGCGTCATAATGCTTGGCAATTAGGTTAGTGGTCAAATGCACACTTAGTACATGTGTCTGCAGTGGATGAAGTGGCTGTTCGTGTGTTCATCACATTGCAGTTCACCTATACACATCTTCCCGACTGTAGCAAGGTATTAACATCAGCACCACATCCAGGCGCACAGCAGCCTCAAATGAAGCAATAATTCACCTCGTATTTTTTTTTGCGGAAAAAGAGAATCATTTACTGTAAAGTGTTTTCTTTTTTTAATAAATGGTTTCTGATCAAACTGATCGAAAACGTTCATCAGCCTTTTAAAACCAGGATATGTCACAATGCGTTAAATGAAGCATACTCTGTTAGTCCACCCACGAATCACAACAGGCATGTTCACAACAAACAGACATCTCGTCAAACCGCAACTGGCAATTTCTGAAATGTAGAGACATTACGTTGGAGTAAGTTGTGATGAAAATCCCCCCACACACGGTGTGTGCACATGCATTGGATGGAGATCAGGCGTCACTAGGGATATGCACAGCTTACTGCGTACAGCTAAACAACACAGATTGGGAAATGAGACCTTCGACGCTCCAACAATTCATCAAAATGTTTGCGTTGTTTCGGAAACTTAAAACGATTTACATACTCAGCGAAGACATCTGGCAACCTAAAACAAAGGTGATGTATACAACAGCTATGCGAATCCAAACCTCCCCAAGGATGGGTAAAAGCTTGGAGAGTAAACACAGAAGAAGAACTGGCCCTGCCTCTACTGAGGAAACTGCACCCGGCAATACACTGCTGACGGCTGATACCAAAACAATCACACCACAAGCAACTTTGAAGCACACCTAGGGAGAATGCAGCCTTGGACGATTCAGCAATCCGCCTCTATCTTATTATTTTTGGAATATTTAAAACGACCTACATAATATCAGTTATTTTACCAGGCTTTGTCAAACTGACTGAAAGACCCTTTCAGCCCTCTTAACTGACGGATTAATTGGACTACAATACATTTAATGAAACATACAACTTCCAAGCGCACACAAGTCACACCAAAACAATAACAAGCGACATGTGAAACGATGTATCATTACGTTTGAAAGAAACTAAGCGGTCAGACACCCTCGCACTATTTGAGTCTGCAGTGGAGTAAAGGGACTGTTTGTGCCCCAGCCACAATATACGGCGATGTACACTCTAACACTCTATTACTAGTAGCAAAGTAATAAAAACACACTCTCCGACTGCTAGCAAAGCAACAACAGTGACAGGACACATCTAGGAACGCGAGGCGTTCAGAGCCAACACGTCACTCCTACTTTATTATAATGGATTATTTAGAACACGTAGAACTATTTACAGAGGATGTATTTTGCTAGATTTTGTTACGACACTGTGACAAACCTTTCTGAGTCTTGCAAATAAAGACTGAAATACAACCTCGAACCCAGACATCTTGCAAACCCCAATATTGAAAGTAACATGTTCTGGGTGAAATGGATCAAAGTTAAGTGTGGACGTGGTAAGGTCAAATGCACGTGCAGCATTTGTGTCTGCAGTGGGTTAGGGGCTGTGCATGTGCCCATCGCACTGTGCTCACCAATACGCAACTCACTGTTGATACCAAAACAATAACAGAACAGTACCTCTAGGGCAGCGCGGCCTTTTCCGCACCCACAAATCACTCCTATTTTTTATTACGTGGAAGTATTGGAACATTTAGATAAATTCGCCGTGTTTTTGCTTGAGTTTAGCTGTCAAACTGGGGGAACTTTTTTCCTCACTTTAAGCGACGAACCACATATTTATTTAAACATATTCGTAAAGAAAGCCGAGTACATCACAAAATTTATTGCATTATACATGCGGAGAGAACATGCACGTGAATGACATTTTGCTGTTGGCACCACTGCAAACTACTCAACAAATGTTATGCGTCACAGGAAATTATTTACATAGAATACGACTTAAATATTCACTATCCTACCACGGACATTACCCAGTTCTGTTAAGTGGATAGTTACATGTAATGTGCTTTTCCCCATTTAAGATTATTTCCTTTTGCTAAAGTAGTGAAATGTGTTCATAATGTTATAGTTCGTATAACAGCGCACATAAATACATCTCTCCTGTAGTAAAAACATGAAAAAGTCACATTGTGGGGATGTTCTAAAAGAGTTTCGAATAAGTTAAGTTAAAAAAACCAAAGAATTCAATACAAGTTACCCTGCGTTACGATGGTAAAAATAAGCTGCATGTGCTAGACGTATGTTCGTGAACGTATAGTCATGTGAAACATATACACCGGCACCACTACGAGTAAGACAAAACGTCCCATTCTATGAGAGAGGAGGAGAGTGGACAGTCCTGTCCGAGTCCTTGCGGTGTTGTGGGAGTGGGCGCTGCCCGGGCCCGGCGGCCCTTAGGAGAACGTCAGGTTGGCGGTGAGCTCCCGGATCCGGTTCTCCCGGCTCATCTTCTTCAGCTTCATCCTGCGGTTCTGGAACCAGATCTTGACCTGCCTATCAGTCAGGTTCACGCTCTTACTGATCTCTAGGCGGCGCTCTCGAGTGAGGTACATATTGAACAGGAACTCTTTCTCGAGCTCCAGCGTCTGATGCTTTGTGTAAGGGCATCTCTTCTTCCTGCCACTCTTTGCAGTTAGCCAATTGCTTGTTGGGGTGTCAGACTTGATTTCCTCTATTAATAGTAAAAAAAGAAACAGAATATGTACACACACGTAGATATATGTATTTATATATAACCGCATTAAATCACACCGTGGTTTTGGCCGCGAATTTACTAACAAATTCCAAAATCAGGCATTTATCTTTAGCAAACTTTTAGCCCTGGAATATCTGTAAACTCCTCAAGGAAAAGTTCCAGAACCTCACTTAGAATTCCCTAGCTGTATGTTGCATCGCTTACATTTGGAACTAGCCAGAAGAACCGTTTGCTAAAAAAAGATATGGGTTAAAGGGCAAGTTCACTAGTGTGCCTTAAAAAGTACCGAGCCAAAACTATATGCTATTATCTCTTTATCTTCTCCCAAATGGAAAGTACGAAATGTGCGGATCTTTATGGGAGTTGTCAACAATCAGACGGGCCCAATGCTTTCTTTATTTAACCCGATACTGAAATCCAGATACCCACAAAAAGGTTTTTGTAAACAGGACATTTAAAAAATACCAGTAACTCTATTTTGGACTTCATATAATTGGAATGTAGCTGGTCGAATGCATGGGACGTGCAAAGGCACAACTCCCATGGTAATTAATCCTGTTCGGATATAAAAAGTACTTACATTGATTATTAGGTCGCCTGTTTTATCTAAAATTGGGAACTGTAGCACATACGTGGCTTCTAAAGATTGTTTTCAAAAATTCAGGAGGTGACATATTGCTTTCCTTACTAAATTCCTTGGATATCCCCGAAGGTACACAAAGAATTCCGCCATGCTTCTCTGCCATATCAAATGAGATATATACCGATCCCAATATATTTTTCCTAAGCAGTCTTATATAAACGTTGACATTGTTCCATCGACATTTACTTATTCTATTATGTAAAATAGATTTGAAGGCATTGCAATCTATGCAAAGCTAATTTTCACTAACATTCTAATATTCGAAGACTGGATTTTGCCCTCTTTTCTGATTTTCTGAATTTGTTTTGTTTCTGTTTTTCTCGAGAGAACAGAATACTAGGCAGAAGTGGGGGTGTGCATGAGTGGCAAGAATAGACGTTCGAGTGGTGGCCCTGCGGGGTGTGTACCTGCCGCCCTGTACCCAGATCTCGTTAAATGTTATGGCCGGGCTGCTTGTTAGCAATATACTGGCTTTTATGGGGCCGGAGTCTTGAAGTCGCACACAGCACTGGTGTAAACTTTTATAATACCGACCTTTGCTTTCCTTCTCCAGCACTTCTGGGCTGGACGCCGAGCGCTCTTCGTGCAGAGTCACTTTGGGCTCCGGGCTCTCCACGCGGGGGGCTCGGGAGGGGTCCGGGCCGCTCGGGGCGTCGCCGCTCTTCTTGTCCATCTGCACCTGGGGCTTGGCGCTGCCCCGGGGGTTCAGCTGCAGCATGACGGCGGCGCCGCTCTCGGGGCTGCTGCTGTACTCCTGCCCGTGGCTCTTGGCGCTGGCGTAGGTCTGGCTGAGTCGGAAGTAGCCTGGCACGGGCACCTCGGAGCTCTCGGCGGGACAGGAGGGCTCGGACACCAGCCTCTGGTAGGAGGGCACCTCGGAGGGCAGCAGCTTGGCCCTTTTGTCGGAGTACATGCAGCAGTTGGCCTCCTCCTTGATGCTGGGAGGGAAGGAGCAGGCAGAGACCTGCTGCTGCGGCTGCTGCTGCGGCTGCTGCGGCGGCTGCTGCTGTGTAACAGGTTGCTCCAGGCGGCAGGAGCGGCCGGGGTCACTCCAGGTGTCCACCTGCGAGATGTAGGGGTGCGCGCTCATGCCCATGCCCTGGTGGCTCACCTCCCTCTTGGCCAGGGACGGCAGCAGTCCACAGGTCTGCATCCCATAGGAGCCCATGTCTGTGCTGGGCGGCATGTACATGCTGGCGCCGCTCGAGTAGAAGCTGTCACTCCTGCAGGCGCTGATCAAGGAGTCCACTAAAAAAGTATTAGCAGCAGGAGAGCTGTTTGGAAAGGACATTTTGGGGAGGAATTTGAGGGAGAGGGATGGTGTCCTTTGTAGGCTGACATCTCTAGGAAAACATTTCCCCGTGTAATTGTGAATGCCTCGGCACCACCACCTGACAGCCGAGCCAATGGGGTTTGAAAGTGGCCTTGAGCCGCCGCCACCCTCCCCACCACCCCGCGGGTCACGTGCTCCGGGGGCAGCCACGGGCCGCGGCGTGGTTGCGGCCAACAGCGACCCCTAGCAGGTCCGAGGGGAAGTGCAATCGAGCGAGCTGCCCGGGACGCGTACTGCGCTGTGTGGAGAGACCCCCTTCTGCTTCTCTCGGGGCTACAAGAGCCACTCTGGGGCCCCTGGCAGATCCGGGTCCTGCCCGAGGATCAGGGCCGGCGGTGCCCACAGTCCAGCATCACCGGAGGTACAGAAGCAGAAAGAGGACAAGGCTTCTCATACACAGGCGCTCCGGCACACTGTGCATGTTTACAGGCAACACAAGGAGAGAATACACCCATACAGTGAAAACAGACGTCTTTAAGAGATGTGCAACCCGTTTGTGCAGACAAAATCTTCCTATCTCTAGGATATTTACCCAGGCACTCTCAATCTACGATAAAGCCTATATTTACCTAAAATAAGAACTCCTTAACATATCAAATCTTAAAACAGTCACAATTTCTCCTAATTATGCACCGTGGGTGTCCCATAATGTTGTCACGTGCCTGTTCCGTTTTCTTCCTGATGCAGAAAACATGTCAGAGCAGAAAATATGCACCTGTGCAACCTTCGGAGATGTTTCACACACGGGCATCTCATGCCCCACAGTCTTCAAAGCTGAAGTGTTTACCGTGCCCCAACCGTGACTTCTCCCCCACAAACATCCCACAATCTCTGCACTTTGTGAAAGACCCGCAGCCTGGCAAGTGTCAAGTACAAAGGTGCCGCAATTTATGAATACATATAAAGAAGATTCGGAGCAATCGATAGGGCTCTCATCTGCATTCTAGGGCCACCTGCTAATTTGCCTGCTTTCGGAGCCTTTTAAAAGAGTTATGCTCCCTCCTACTACAAACGAGGACCTACTTTATTAACAAATCAATCGAGACTTAGTAAAGGACGCGATTAATAGATGGGATTTAGCATAATGGTGATATGAATTATTGAGAATTGTACAGTTGATCCCACGCCCCCTCTGTTCACCGAGAAAGCACATTTTTGCCTAGATCAGAAATCATCAAATATTACATTAAATACATCTCTTTTAACCACACTTTGTTTTATAGTAATGCTGAGTTCCCTAAACCTCCTTGCGAACGTTTTAATTGTATTAATTCCTAATCGGGAGCAGCAATTTCCACCTCTGTAAAAAAAAAAAAAACACGCCCGTCCTTCTAATTATGAGCTGCCAAAACATCAAAAATCCAAAATACCCCTCTCGAGCTTCAAAAACCTATATCAATGCCTCTTCCCCTCATATACACTCACTGACTTATACAGAGTTAGGGAGGGGCAATATATACATATATATATATATATATATATATATATATATATATATATATATATGTATATATATATATGTGTGTGTGTGTATGATGTGTAATATATAAGTATGTGTGTACGCGTATGATCTGTAATATATATATATATTATATACAGACACACACGCGCATACATCTACACCTGGCACTCTTTCTAAACACGCACACATATCTGTCTCTGTCTCTGTCTCTGTTTCTGTCTGTCTCTCTCTCTCTCTCTCTCTATATATATATATATATATACACACAGAGAGAGCGAGACAGAGACAGATATGTGTGCGGGTTGAGAAAGAGTGCTAAATATATATATATATATATATATATATATAATGATCTAAAAATATACACGTCAGACACAGCACACACAAGGGGCATCATAACATTATAAACACATGCATATATTCCTAAGGCCTAAGGAAAGGCATATTTCCTTAGACTTGACTTACATTTTTTCAAGGGGTTTCCGAGACTGACTTTCCCCTTGATGTGCCCCCCACCCAGGCGCCCCCCTCTAAAAAGAGCCCGTAAACAATAAAATGTCTGCTGCTGTGGCAATGAGACAGACCTTTTAAAACCTTCTCGCAGCTGTTCAAATACAACATCATTGTCAGGTTAAGAGCCAGTATCTTTTACAGCCGCAATTTGGGAGCCTTTCTCGGATGCAGAACAGTGAAAATGTTGTTCAGTGATGCCTGCCTGCTAAAAGTCTCACACACGGCCAAACCATGAGCTATCCTGTGAGCTCTCTTTTCTGACTTAGATGCCCACAAACACAGTTCAAGCATGTATGTGACTTGCAGGTTCGCAGACTGTTGCATGTCGTGGCGGTGGAATACAAACATCCAATGCGAATCAATAATTCAAATGAAAAACACCGAAACACGTTGTGCTCTAGAGTTCACGGCTCTCCAATTCAGGTTGTTCTACGGAAATGTCAACATTTTATAAGGACTTGAATTTGGTATTTTCTGAGGTGTGTGCGATATTTTCAACGGCTCTCATTGAATCTATGAGGTTACACTACGAATCGCATCTTTTAAAAGTGGAGTTTCGTGAGAGCATAAACGACAGGCTCTAATCTCGGAAGATGAGTGCATATTTTCTTAGAAAACGCTTAAAACCCAAGAACTCTAAGAACAGACTTAACCCCCCAAGAAGCGGGCTTTCGGTCGCCTTGGACCTTAATGTTCACTTTGCCGAGTCTATGATTTCAACTTGGCCGCCACATTGCTCTTTTCTGTGTACGTTAAAGAAGGCGCAGATGCACAGTCTGTGTTTACACTCTACTCCAAAGTAAAAGCTGCAACACTGCAAGCAACCAGGTAACAAACACTGCGTGAACGACAACACGTGTGGTGATACTGAAGAAAAGGTTTGCTAATCGCCCACGTTTAGGTTCCCCGGTACGCATTTTAAGCCTGTATCGCTAGTCTCTTTTGTGCATTATAGCAGTGTCATGAGATGTTTAAAGCCCGTAGGTAAAGACCTCAAACTTCAAAAGAGAGTTACCACTCCATCACTCCATTTTACGTTTCAATTCCTCAATATTGTATGCAAGCATCAAAGCTCTCCTAGGAAGTCAGCCCATGTTTCTTTCGACGTACAACCTTCTAATATAGAAACAATTGTTTAATATACTGTCACTAACGTGGCTATTTCACTCTGGTTTTGAAATTACACAGCAGCGCATATGGACATTGCGTCTTCGCTTTGAAATGTTTCGTTATGGTCGCTGCTAGTCTACCCGAGGTCAACAGAAATTATGAAATGCTACACTTTGTAATTCCCAAGTATTTATGTGGTTTTTAAAAATAATTTTCTATACACATAACATCTAATAGAATGAAGAGGGCTCCAAATAATCTACACACTTGTTTAATCCTTGGGCTCAGGTGTCTCGCTGTGTGTTGGGAAGGGCAATTGTATTATCACCAGTTACACAGCATACAAGTAGGCACTCATTACAACGGGGTGTGATTGCACGTCATCAGACGTCTCGGGGGTTTAAAGGATGTTCCCCGCCTCCGATCCAAGCACAGGGCACGTCCTCATATGGATGAGAATGATAGTGCATCGGTTCTGTCACCATTGCTGGTGCATGGAAAATACACAAACGAGAGTGAGCTCGTCTACCGCTGTGACCTTCCCTTCCCCTGTGTGTTGGTCTCCCGGCCTCCACCAACCCATGTATCTTTTCGCCAGTCTTTGTCCCTTTCTCGTTGCCTCTTTTCCAGATGTGCCTACCCTGTGGGTGTCTTCCCAAGCCACGCAGTGCGGCGTCTAAACCTGCCCGAATGTTATTTTAAACTAAAACGTTCAGAAAATGCATTTGTTAAAACACTTTCCGGTGTCATTTAACCTCGCATAATTTTTCATTGCATGTGGCTAATGTGAAAATGGATGTCAGTTTGTACGCTTGCCCATCTAGAGAGATATTTCTTCCTGACCACGTCTCATGCTTGGCATCCATAGAAAGCAATGGTGGCCGAGGACAAAGGAGAAAGAAAGACTGAGGAGGCCGCTGGAAAAGAGACTGCTTACAGGAGGGAATCAGAGACAGGCAGACAGAAAGGCGAAACAGAAAAGCAACCGGTCACACAAAGAGACAAACAACCACACAAAATATCCAACAGGAAGAGAACTGGAAGTCTGTATTTACAAACTGACAGATATATACACCAACAGCCAGAAAGACAACGGCGAAAATACTGCACTGCCACAAATCAGTCTATCTATCTATCTATCTATCTATCTATCTATCTATCTATCTATCTATCTATCTATCTATCTATCTGTCTGTCTGTCTATTTATCTATCTATCTATCTATCTATCTATCTATCTATCTATCTATCTATCTATCTATCTATCCATCCATCTATCTAAGTTTCTCGCTCAAGTCAATCCAGTCCGCACCTATGACAGCTAGCTAGATGATAGATGGATGGGTAGGTGGACGGGCTGATGGACAGGTAGACCGATTGCCAGAAATGTAGGTAAAATAAATAGACAAAAACAGCGGTCCAACAAGTAGTATTTACATACTTTAATCCATCCATCCAAGTCTGATACCTTTTTAGCCTCCTCTGTGTCGTGATTGTTCTTTCTATAAATAGCAGCTAAATGTAACAAATAGAAACCACCAGCATGAAAACAGAAAGATAAACAGACAAATGATCAACAGATCCTTAGACAGGAGCATAGAGAGACAAGCAGACTGAGCAAACAAACCGAAGACGACCAGACTGAGTGTGATACTTCGAGGATTACGGCTGTCCGCTCATCCTTTTACTCATACTAGCTGTCGCGTCAGTGTCTTTGTATGAACTACATGTAAAATATACATATATTTAGAAACGGAAAAATCTGAGAAAGGGAGACGTGTGGATTGTTAGACAATAGGTAGATGGATAGATACCTAGATATTTTAGATAGAGAGACAGGCATACAGATACACACATTGCCAAATAGATTCAATGCAGGCATTTAAGATAGATCGCCACGTGTAGGCAGACTAATAAAGCTTAGTCAGGGAGGTAAATAATTTGGAAACGAGAGTTGAATGCGTGATAAGTCATTTACAGGAGGATACACTTGAATCAGATTGTAGAACACATATGGGGCTATGTGAAATTACAGCCTGCTTTCTGAGTTGTTTAATACTAATTGGGGTTTTCGCGGCATTGTCGCAATACCTGATGCGTGTTTGTCACGATACGCGGGGGCGGGGGTGTAAACATTCTTTGATTTCCTGCTCCTGCTTGAGAGGCTGCGGCAGCTACGGTAAAGAGTAGATACATTTTGAAGATTACCCCCACTACCACCCGTTGTAACATTGCTTTTCGTCCCGCGGTTCAGGGCGAGGACGGGAGGCGCGTCCCATTGCCATGATCACGGCGCAAAGCCCTCCGCAGGGGAGTGAGGCAAACAAGCGAGTACACATTCCGCTCGGGCTTTAAGCAGGCAGAACCCCGTTTTCAAATCTGGAACCACAGCGAACCCCACTGAGACGGCCCACATTCAGTTCACGTGTTTACATGTGCAGCCCTCGTGTACATCGGTAAGGGAATGGGGAGACATTGAAAACACACAGACATTTGTTTAAACACCTCATTCGTTTGCAGCAGTCGAGTTGAAGCCCCTCAGTTACAAACTCGAGCTCTGGTGTGGATCTCTTTCGTCATGAACTGACGTCTATAATAAAATGACGCGAACTTGTATGCAGGAGTTAGCAGAAATTAAACAGTATATTTCTATGTTTCGAAACAGTAGAGTTAATAAAATGGAAAGTACAAACTCATTTTCTGCACAAAAAGTTCACTTTTTTCTGTACGACGTGGGGAAGGAGATTGGATGCGCCATTAAAAAACATTATAAAGACGGGAAACCGTGACCAATAGCTTTTATGTAAACATACACTCACACAATGTTCAAAACAGCAATTTAAAATGTCCCGCAAAGTATTTGATTTTTTTTTTTACTTTTTATTTAGTCCCAGTAGCAGCAATGTCTTGAAAAATACTTGGGCTTTGTTTCTTTAAAAAAAATCCTAAGAACAATGTGTTGCATTGTCCGAACACTGACACTTCATATGCTAATTCAGAGACAATAACCAGCATCAGAATAAAAATTGATGCTTTTCGTGAACACAAGCGCCCTCGTGTGGAATTTGAGGTAACGTTCGGCTGACCGAGGAAACACGTTTTATGTTGTCAGTTTAGCTGTGTTCCTATTGCACCACGTGCACTCAGTAGCTTATTATGTTTTACTCTTTCGAAATGAATCTCTTGCGAAATTCATCACGCCATGAAGCCTAATTTATTATTGTTGATGAGTTGTGTGTCTTTTTTACTCTAATGCACATATTTCATTTGCACTATCCTCAGAAATATTTTAAATACCTCATTCTGACACTATCACACTTCATCTCAAGTTTGATGTCGATATGCACAGGTAAATAATGTCAAAATACGACCACTCTGTGTCCCTGCGTTTGGTCTGGGAGTTGCCGGACACTGGAATAGTCCACTTCCACGAATACCCCCTGGCTGTTTTGGTGTTGTCCCTGCTTGCTTCATGTCAGTAACAGACTGCTGTCTGACTTGCAGTTCCATCACGCTGGGTCGGTATTCTACCAGCTGCAGCTCCCAGACCATGTCCCCCCATCCACTTAAACATTTTGCTTGTTCGGTGGCAGAGGTGGCTACAAGTAAGCACGATTTAGGACACATTCCGGAGTGGCCCGATTATGCCGCTCTGCTCTCTTCCCCTTAGTCGCCGAGTAATAAATGTGCGGGCGATTCTGGGTGGTGTTGAAGAATAACAGGGCTGCATTAAGGCGCCCGATTATTCAGAAAGGTTAAAGGTGATGACCTTGACATTTTGGAAGTTCAAAGGCAAATTGCAAATTCTTTTCTCTTTAGATAAAGTATGCATATTTTCGTGCCTTAAAACGACACTTTCGATTCTGGAAACTGTTTCGGCCCAGTTTTTTTCCTCTTGTTAACTTCCTGTCTTTCTATAGTCTATCAAGGGTAATCAGCAGCATTGCTCTTGTCGGTGTAAACAGCGCCCTTTCCTGTTCTCTCTGCTTTATTGCACTTTGCGGAAATCTCTTTTTCTAGCAGCCCAGAAAGTGTACAATATAACCCCAATCCACTGTCTGAAGCCACCGCTTTTATGAGTGTTGTCTAGACAGTTCAAGGTTTTGTAAACAGAGTAGAGCGTCGCTCTCCATGAAGCGGTAGAACACACCTCACTACCAAACCTGCACTGAAAACAACACACACCCTGCTCCTGCTCTTACAAAACAGCCACTAAAGCTTTACAATTGTGAAAAAGTCGAGTTCGTCATTTACTACCCAACTACCGGAGCCTCAAGTATCAATGGCTTGTTTTCAAACCATGTGATTGGCTGGTGTGCGCAAACGTCTGGGTTAATAGTTTTGAAACACATAGACAGTATTTGGCCAGTTTGTCTTAGAAGGGCATTACGACAGCAAGATTTTTGGATGCTAGCAAAGGCCGAACAAATAACCACATTACAGCTTAGCCCCTTGCAGCCCAGGGCACAAGCTTCACAAGGGCTTTGAAATAATGCACGGCCTCACATCTTAGAAGGTGGTAACCGCCATGGTCGCTGGAATGATTATATAAGACTTCAAATGGTATATTATTAAAGGACGATATATATAAACATCACTTCTTCAAAGTTTAGTGTTCATGCGACTGCCCAGGAAGGTAAATATTTTTTATAAAATATGTATTCACAATAGAAACGGCGGTCATGCTTTCATGGATGGTAAAAAGGACTTACATCGAGTGTTCTACATTGAATGCACAAATCCACATTTTAACTAACGCTGCGTTCGCTTGCTGACTTTAAATACATGGTCCTTGCCTCCACATCCAATGTTTTTAGCAGAGAGAGAAACTGTATTTGCATTTACTGTAATCAGGAAGTGAAATACTGCGGTGACAATACTCCGCTGTCTGGGGAAATACCCCCCAGTGCCAAGATCCGGCCGGCCAAGAACTTGAAATCCAGCCTTCAGGACACAACGTCTTCCACGAGAACATCAAGGCAGATCGCACTCCTACAAGAGTTATTTCCGCCACGTCGCGGCATGAAGTGTTCGCTGCTTTTCTCAAAACAAGGGATTGCCGGTAAAATACTGCAGCCGGTCCCGGTTCAGTTTCTTCTCCTTCATCCTCCGGTTCTGGAACCAGATTTTGACCTGTCGGTCGGTGAGATTCAGCATCCGGGATAACTGAAGCCGCTTCTCCTTGTTAATGTAGACATTGAAGAAAAACTCCCTCTCCAGCTCTCTGATCTGGTATTTGGTGTAGGGACACCTCTTCTTCCGAGACCTCTGGGGGGTGGCTGAAAAGTAAGAGACAGACGTGTGCATAAAAACTCTCATAAGTACTGGGGCCCACTGTGGGCACATTTCATTTAAATCGCTGTTCTAGCCCTGTACACAATAGTTATACACTCGCTTTCCTCAAAACTATTTCACCGACTATCGATTTATCATAGAAAAATCCTAACGTGGGAGGTTTTGGATAATAAACAGGAACAATGGAGTCCCCCCTTAAACTCTCAAGGAATGAGTTGTATTTTGAGAGGCAGACAGACAAAAAGTTTTTTTAAAAACGTCAAGACTGAGCCTAAAATGGAGAGTCTCGTGCGAATTTAGAGCAGTCGATCCGGGAGGCCAGTTGAAATGTGCGCTATGTTGTGTTCTTTTTGTGAAATCCAGGTGTGAGAAATCCAACCCCTCTTAAATAAGTTGTAAATTAATTTCGCTCTGCAGCGCCAACATGAATATACAACCCAGCGCATTTCCAATCAGAAATGTCAAGCGGGATACAATTATGTGTTCTGATGTTATAAGAGGAAAAGCCTCCTAAATGAGTTACCCGTCGTAAACAGACTTTACTACTGCCAGGGAATCTTGCAGGATGTGTAAAAGGCTCGAGATGCTTATAAAGTCTCCCATAAAACGCGTCAGAGCGCCGGCCCCGTACTCTCCCCGCTCGCTAGCCGAGACCCACCTGAACTGGTGCTCTTGTCTGCAGCCACTTCCCCGGGAGGCGAGTCTGCGCTGCCCTCTGTGTCCAGCTTCCTATCCGGGCTGTGGGTTATTTTAGGGAGCGCCTCCTGGGTTTTGGAGCCTGCCTTGTCCAGACAACCCCCGTGCTCGGGCGGGACGGAGGTGGGCTGGCTGGCCTCGTAGAACTGGTCGAACTCCTGGGGCAGGACGCCGTTGCGCCCCACCGTGCTGTACAAGTTGGAGGAGGCGCTGGGCGTGCCGTGGTGGGCGCACAGTGGGTCCGCTTTGAAGAGCACGTCCGACCGCCGGTTGGACGGCTGAATAAAGTCCCGGGCCACCACCTCCTCGGAGGGGTAGTAGGAGGGATAGCTGCCCCTGTACTGCCACTTACTGCGCTCCAGCCCGTACTCCCGGAACGCCATTTCCCGCACAGGCTGCACGTGAGGTAAATTAGACGAGTAGGGGAATGTCACAGGGCAGGAAGAGCCTTGGGACAGGAACGAGGTTTTTGTGGAGAAATCCGAAGGCGAGACGTAGTAGGCGCAGCCCGGCAGATACATGTTGGTGGCGCCGTTGGTGCAGCCGTCAAACTCGGCCATGTCGCCCTCTTCGCGGAGACGGTGGAAACCGGGAGATTCCAGTGCATGGAGCACGGTCCATCTATTGCTCAAGAGCCTTTGGACGGGATCAACCAGGAGAAAAAAAACCAGAGCGTGCTGACGTGCAATTCATCTTGATTGATTCGAGTGGTAATTATGTCACGTGATCCGATGCAGAAATGCCCTTATATCTATATCAGTCCTGCGGAAATACTCCGCCACATCGCTTCCAATAGGACAAACCCCCAGCACCAGAGGGGGAAGAACTATTTGAGCTGCTTTGGTGGTGTTTTTTTCATATAGAAAGCAGACGTGATGTTTGTGAACAGAACCACAGTGCTCACCGACAGTCACGACGTGCGAGTGCATAGACCAGTAAATGCACCCATAGCTGCCGCTAAATTCTTTCTAAAATCGACTTTTAAAGAACTTCTCGGTAAATACATTTCGGTTTACATGACCCAATGGCGTTTGCACCAGCAGCCACGTCTGTTGTGCCTGTCCGCCCTTTGCCACAAAGGCAGCCTTTAGAGTAAACACCGCTGTTGTGAGGAGAAGGGAAGCTACATGTGCTCGTGACATTGGACAACCAACATAGCCGAGAACATATACAAGTGCCCAAACCTGGAACCCATACGCAGCCTCTCATTCTCGCCGGGGGATTGTAAAGCATTCCAGATTCCAGGCTAGTGCCGGATCGGTTCAAACTCCCACCCTAGCTGCGAACAACCCTAGTCTGCCTGTTCAATGCGACTCCACGCAATCTGCGCCCAGCCCCAACGGAGCTCCGCATCTTCTGGCAATGTCACCTCGTGCTGGTGGAACACACCCGCAGGAGCACAGCCCTCGGATGATGCATCTAACAGAGCAATCTAGTAGCCTCGCAGATTCGCCCTACATGTCCTGTTCTAATACTTCCAACGCATCTCTGGATACACAAAGAAACGTTCCTCGCTCCGAGAGGACATCTAACCAATCCATGTGATACTGTGTGCAAAACACAAAGTTACACTCTATATTTTTTTAGGTATTAAGCGATTGGATTTGGCGCTCAGGGTGCCCTCAGAAGCTGGGCTTCTGGGATCATTTTACAAGTATCGTACTTATTAAAGGGAATTATTGAAACAAAATACTGCGTGTACGCTGTAGCAAGTTTAAAGTCTTTTAAGGCCTATTTCACATAGATGTCGAAAATAAGCTTTCCTTGTACACCCAAAACCTTTTTTTACACCTTCCTGCACCAGTAAAAGCACACCGCAGAAGTGTGCGAAGTTTTCAATGATGTGCAGTTTCCCGAATTTGAAAACCCACCAGTAGTAACCTGCTGCAGGTATGACAGACGGCGAGCATGTTGTCGTGTACAGAGGTGCCACATCTGTGGCTGACAACGGAATGTACACAAAGAAGCATACCTCGAGAGTCTAGCACACAAAATGCACAACCCGCTCATCTGTACTTCTAATCTAGACCGATATCAAGTTTATTTCCAAGCAGCCGTTAGCATTCAAATACTTAGCCGATAATCTGCAAACACAACTCCTAGACCCAGAATCTATTAGCGGGACTTCATTTTATACGCACAACACAAAGATCTAGAACAAAAGCAGAAGGTTATGCGCATTTCTATCTTGGCACGGATCGATCTATCTATCTATCTATCTATCTATCTATCTATCTATCTATCTATCTATCCATCCATCCATCTATCTACACGAGGATGATTAGCTTATTGAATAGTCATTATATGCATATCGACGTGACTATATATATATATATATATATATATATATATATATATATATATATATATATATATATATAAATATCGATCCCCTCGCACACGATGCTCGCAGGTTCCGGTTCCTAGGGTAGGGACTATGTCTAGTCTGATGCATGCGCGCTCTGCTGCACTGATACAACAACAAACAAACGCAGTCATCTCCTCTATCCAGAGCAGCGCAAGGCGCGGTGGAGGAATCGATACTTTTAGACGCTAAATTGGGTGTGAAACCTAAATAATCTAGGGCAACAGTTGCGTTAGCGTAAACGTATTTTCGTGAGGACTTGTCCGCCAGAAAGCACAGAAGACTCCCATCTATGCAGAGGAAACGGCGCTGTTTATGCATTACGCATTCCCTCTCTCTCAGTAATCTTTCTTTGCGCCTTCTGGAATATTCCTGTCTGCGAGCTGCGTCAAATTCGACCTTGTCAGAGAGTTTTACTCACTCTTTCGATTTTAGTATGCCAACAAGACAGAAGCACGTTAGGTCACCTGCTGGCACCAGAAGGAAACCACAAATGTGATATCTGGGGATATCGTGAGCACAAACAAAACAAGAAAGCCCTCTGCCACAGCAGAACACAGGGTCACACGACCACACAACCGACTAGGGCCAAATCATGCTCAGGAATCGATGACATCGAGCATGGACCTCCAAAGGAACCAGCAACGTTAGGCATCGGAATCACGGCTCAGAAAGACTCTCTGACACAAAAATGAACATTCAAGCACCCACAGAGTTCTGCACAATCTCCAGGTCGAAGGAGCACAATCGAACAGCGATGTCATGCATTCGTATTAGCCAGACAAGCAAAACAAAAACATGACTATTTACCGTTAGAAGAGGTGGAACATCTGCAATGGCTCCCAGCTGTGCCCCGGCGCATAGGTCCCCATAACATATCCAAAATTGCCCAGATAGAATTAAGGCTTCTGGAGTAACACCCCTGTTTAAAAATCCGGAGGCATAAAGGAGATGCGGCATTTTTGTGCCACCCAAGATAAGACACTAACTTGACCTTAACTTTGTTATGGCGCCCCCCAGCATCAGCGGAACGTGAGCAGACGCTGTCTGGCAGCTCTCATAAAACTGGCTGGGAAGAGAACCTGAGTCATTTCATTTATTGCCACTACAGTTCTGCAAGAAAGCTCTTTCCTCCCTGCCAAACTTAAATTATGTATGCTCGCCCGGGAGGCGCAACCAATACACCAATGGCGCTCGGAAATAAATAAACAAAGCCAGCCTTCTGCAAACAAGTCTAAAGGAACGACAACCCACCAAACTGAAACACACACACGAAATATCAGCGTATGTAGAAGTCTACTCACAAATATACAAATACATTCTCTACAGCCCCCACATCAACACAAACACCCCCTCCAGCAACCACCTCCACACATGCGCCCACACACACGTTAAAACGACCACCATACTTACCAGAGCGCCATACTCCACATAAAAAACATATGGCTTTCATCAAGCAAAACAACTGAAATCTAACCAGTTTCCCCACATTTCAACATATATTTACTAGGGTAATTGGTAGCTTGGTGGGGACTACTACGCAGCATGAAAACAACAGTCTAGTGTCTGTTTTTGTCAACATGTTCCCTCATTTGCTTCCTACTTTAAGCTATTACAATGGTCGTCATAACTTTCTTCACTTAGTGGTATTTAGGAGGTTTTGTTCACTTTCGTTTCATTCTTCGCCTCTATGTGTCAGCACAGACTGTAAAGATACAACAGCTTCCAAGCATCGTGGGACTCAATAAGGCTTCTGTGTCATTTTTCTCTAGTATTGTCTTTTTGATGTGATGCGTCTTTTAAATACAAGGGGCCGCTGTGTTTGGGCGAAACGCGTTATGGCGGATGAAGAACAAAAAGTGAAAAAACAGCAGAAAGTGTCTGCCTCGATCTCTTGGAAAGTGAAGATTGTGGATATATATATCTATAGATAGATATAGATATATATGATATATATATATATTTGCATCTCAAAACGTCTTCATTTGAAGGACGATCAGCCCGTGTCCCATGAAGACGACACAGCGTTGTCCAATTGCTTACTGCCTTTTAATTAATTGTATAATGCAGCAACACCCAACACAGGACGCCTACGCGTTTCGGCTAACGATCTATCTATCTATCTATCTATCTATCTATCTATCTATCTATCTATCTATCTGTCTATCTATCTATCTATCTATCTATCTATCTATCTATCTATCTATCTATCTATCTGTATATATATATATAAATATATATATATAGACAGAGAGTGTGTGTGTGGGTGTTTTGGATTTCTCTTGGTTATTTTTTGTGTTAGTCGGTAGGTCAGATTTTAGATATGTCGCTCAAACTGTTCCTTTAATGTCATTTAAAGATTTGTAATTGTTGGCGTCCGATTTCCAAAAAAGGGACAAATGAAGTAGATAAAATACTAAACCGATGGCAAAACAATCTCAAAAGAACATGGACATTTTCCTTCTTCAAATTAAACACGCCACAGCAGAGTACGTGTTCAAACACTGAGGTTGCGATGGTTTGTCTCGGTTACTGTTTGAGGATCAACAGTAGCACAGGAAGCGCAACTGTGAACTCATAGCTACAAATGATAGTAGAGCTGCGACCAATCGAACATGCGCAGGATGCATTAATATAATCGAATACACACCCATCTAAAATATATAATTCAGAAAATGACATATTAAAAAAAATACGTGTCTCGTATATAACAATTAGATAAAATAGATCTATACACAAAAATACGTATACCGCCTGTTTAACTTTTCTATTTCACTACACGATTGATCGTGTCATCTGTTTATTCCTCTCATTTGTCTGTCTACCGAGATACCTGTCTGCCCGTCTCTAAGTCAGCTACCTTAAAATATTGGTAGGTCTGTCCCTTTAACTACTCATTACTCACATTTATCAACCCCCCAAAATGTTTCATCCTCCTCGTGCTAAAAACTGGTCCCTCCAAACACATTTTCTTTGATGTTTTCATGAAGCCAATCATCCACTGTTTAGTTTGTGCAGGTAGTAGATACATGCACTTATATTTGGGCAACGGCAGTGATGAAACCTCCCTCAGGAGTGAGGTAAAGAGACAGGAGGTGTAGGGCGGTGGAAGAAAGAGGCCTCCAGTGGAAAATAAAATAAGGAGCCGTTGCATTTGGAATGCCCGGCATGGAGTACTGCTGGTAGGGAAAGCCTAGGTAAAAACGTTGGGGCCCTGGACTTATTATGAATGTTACAAATTAAGTACTATATTATTTATTCATCCATCTATCTCTCCATCATCATTCCGTCCCTCCATGACTCTATTTATAATTCATCCATGCATTTATACCAAGCACCCATCCATTCCTCCATGAACGAATACTTAAAATGTATATCGGTTGCAAGAGTCAAATGGATATTGAGCCATGCAGAAAACAGAGCTTAAAAATGAAATAGTAACGAACATGTATGGCCCATTAATCGAAAGAATGAAACAAATGGACAGCCCTATAGCTAGTTAGATAGATAGATAGATAGATAGATAGATAGATAGATAGATAGATAGATAGATAGATAGATAGATAGATAGATAGATACATAGATACATAGATAGATAGATGATAGATAGATAGATAGATGACAGAGAGATAGATGGAAACATAGATAGAGAGAGACAGATAGATAGATAGATAGATAGATAGATAGATAGATAGATAGATAGATAGATAGATAATCAAGAAATTGCGTGTTCCAAAATAAATGCCTGTGTGAAATAGAGGGCGACAAGAAGAGCTAAAGCTTGGAGACAGACTACAAGAAGAAGGTAGAAAGAGAGACACAGAAAAAGAGAGCGGGGTTAGAAGGAAAAATAGAGAGGGGAGAGCCAGCGAGGGTGAGAGGTGGAGGAAGAGTGGGTCAAGAAGTAATTTACTGAGGAAAGACGAGGAAGAAGAGAGAGGGTGAGAAGGAGAGGGGGGAAGGAACAGAGCGGGCGAAACATAGATTGAAGACGAGAGAGTGAGAAAGAGAAGGAGAGAGAACGAGTAATACTAAGAGAATGAAAGAAAAATGAAGACAGAAAGCGAGTGTGTCAGAGAAAGAAACAGTAAAGTAGAGCGGGAGATGCAAATATTGATTGATACAAGGCAATGAACATTCAATAAGATTTATTTAAGGGAGTATATACTTCTGTTCTCTGAAGATGTATACAATTACCGATTACTTTTTGTTTTATCTATTTGTGTGCTGATTACGAATCACTAAAGAGAATACATGAAGAAAAGACACACGCAGACCACACTGAGGCCGCTGTAGCATTTAGCTACAGCCTCGGTGCGTTTTGTATTAAAAGATTCTCTTTTTCCTTCTATCTTTCATTTTTAAAATAAGCCTAAACATTCGGTTTAAATAAACATTGTAAACATTTTTCAATCGAGTTCTATTGCACATAAGTTGGCAAACTGCCCATCACACTGAACCGGTACGTTGTTATTCAGGCTTTCTCGAAAGCATACAACCTGAAGAAAGGCAAATTATAATGCGGGTTTCAACGTGACCTTAGCCGAAAAAAAGCCACGCAGAAACATTTGCCTAATTGGTTCAAGGCTGAAACCGGATCTGCTTCCGATGGGAGGGGAGGGGAGGGGAGGCGGGCGGCCGGTGGTCGGCTTGGAATTGACCGTGAACGCCGGAGACAAAGGAATGCACACTAGGCATGTCTACGAACGAAACCAAGGGACGAAACGAAAACTCTTCTAAATGTCCCGCAAGTGATCGTCAGCAGGGACAAATATTAGCTAGGTAGAGACAGCAGATTCATTAGAATTAAACATCACTACTGGAAACTTGGGGTGAAGTGCCTTGGTTGAGCTTTCTGTACACGTCTGGGGATTGGCAGAGCAAGAGTGGAAGTGCAGCTAAACGCACGCAGGGATGCCAGTCTTCCGCCAAAGGAATGTGTGGCAGATGTGTGCTGGAGTGTGCAAGCTTGTGTGTGGAGAGGGGAAGGTAAGAGGGTATTTATCCGCGCATCGATAGATAGATACGGACAACAAAGCCTTTGTCTTTCAGCAGAACTAATAACAGCGGTTCTTCTCCTAGTTCCTATATGTTTAGTTAATCATTAATTAAACGCGCACAGACCACCCTGCGAACGGCGCGGTAAAAGTAGTTTGTGAGATGTGCCCTTATTTGCTAATTCTGTTCAAATACTTTTAAAAACGTGCAGGTATTTAGGTCTAGGGAGGTGTTTTAAATATTTTCCCAAATTCACCAAATTAACAAAAATATATATTTTTAGTTTCATGTATCATTGCTTTGAGATTACATACAAAGACAGTTAAAAACAGTATCTTCACAACAATACCTAGAAGGTAAATATAAATTCATGCGAAATATGCGTATATCAGTAGATAGATTCACACATCGATTCCAATTACACGTAACAAATGAAGCAGGAATATGCAACCATTTGTTGGCACCATAAGATTTTATTATCCAGAACAGTATGATCTATACGAATGGAAAGACTGAATAATTTCGGATAAATGTTGTCAATCTCAGCGCGAAACACAAGCTATACAATATTCTTGCACATAACACATCTAAGCTATCTGTCAGAATATATGTGTATACCTAAATTCGTATATGTGTGTGTATTATGTGTATGAAAATATGCTAAAAGGGTTCAATGTACAGAGAATGGGCGAGGCAGCGATACACACATTTTAAGTTGTGTATAGTTTCTAGACGAACACTATATACGCTGAATATATACAAACAAGCACAAGCATTTAAGTTCTGTGTACTATTCATATAGAATGTCTTGTGTTTGTTAATTCTGCAGGTAAATACACCCCCCACATTTTAAATATATTTTACATAAAAATGCATTGAAGAAACTAGACACACCGTATACGTAAAGTATAGATGTACAAATACACACGCACACTGGACGAGTATTACTCATTGTAAGCGTTCAAAAAAAAATCTTGCCATGCTCCCTTTTATTCACTTAAATGTATTGGTATTATAACATTGTAACTATCGCGAATTCTATTAAACCACCACAGACGTCATCACCGCGGGAACGCACGCTTTCAAATGGTGAAACGTGCTCTACAATAATGTGCAATGGTGAATGCCTACCATAAGCCAGGAGGCCGGAGCACGGCCGGCGCTGCTGTCTCCGCCGTCACGTTCAAGTTGACCAAATTCCTGTGTATTGTAGAAATGCCTGGATCGTCTGGTGTGACTTGGGACGACGCCGAGGGCCAGCCGAGTCCCGTCGTCATGTTCCGAGCCCAGCACCTGCGGTGGCCTGCTAGGACGAGCAGCGCTTTCCAGGTCTGCATGACCAGGCGCTATCTGGGAGGCAGGAACAGTGAGCACTGTCCTGAGGAGGCGCTCTTTGTCTCTGCTGGAGGGGTGGCATTGATGGGCTGAGCCCAGTACTCGCAGGCTGTGAGTGACCGCTAAGGCCGAACCACATCAACTTGGGGGAGGCCATGGCATCCAGTGGCCCTCTCTGCCAGGGAGTCGAGAAGGGCTGACTGGGCATCGACTTTCATTGACCTGAAGGTGGAGGAGCCCAACGAACTGTGAGATTGAAACGTCACGAGGGGCACAATATGGACAGCACAGTGAAGCCTAGCATCAAACCTTTCGACAGAAGACACATTCAAGGCTGGCAAAGAGCTCTGAGTACAGAGAAGCCAGATGAAATGGAGGAAATACTAAAGATATTTTATGAAAATAAGCTCGCCTGTACTGAGGCCGGTGATCTCAGCATTGCACACAAACACGCACTTTATGTGAAATAGAAAATAGAGCCCAAACAGTGAAAGCCTTCACTTTGGAGTAAATGACGGATGCCACACTGAAGGCTCAGGACCACTTTCAGAACGCGTGGATAGCGCAACTGTGGATATGGAATCCCCGTTCCTTCCTCTTTATCGCTGACGAACACACAGACACAGACAGGCAAACATCATCTTTCCTGCTCTCCTAAAAACTCGCACACAGCACACATACATGGGAATGCGGGAAAAACACATACATAAACAGCATATGCACATGTGCTCTTCTATCCACCCACCCACAGACATGCGCCTCTACACACGCGCGCACATTAATACACACACACACAGACACAAAAACACACACACCTCTTTCACAGGGTGGTACAGTACTGTCACTAAAGATAAAATAAACCTACACATTTCAAGTGAGCCACACACCTCCATCTACACAGAAGCTCACCATACACTGCACACACGGGCGCGCGCTTAACTTAAAGTGGCACACGCACACACATAAGGACAGAGGCACACATAAGTATTCCAGATCTATACTACCACCTCCATTTCTATTGGGTGCTGGATTATAAATGATAAAGCAATCAGTGATTCAAGTGGCCCGTTCCATCAGAGGATTATGCACTTTCTATTTGTATATATTTGTAGGCCACATTGATCCCAACGATAAAATACTACAGTAGTCTGATTTACTGCACTGGTTTGCCACATCAGATGCATTTTTTTTGTTATGTATTATGTAGAGCGAACTCGGACCAAGGACTTTGAGACATGCATGGGGAGATTAAGTAATTTGCCGAGAATGTGATTATTCGACGTCGTGACTAGAACCTGGTTCTCCACTTCCAAAGTCGGTTTCGCTGCACCTTAGCGCATACGTTTTGCATGTATATTATGTCAAAAATATCATCAGAACCCCGCTATTGCAATTTTGGACGTAGTACGAATTACCTGCCATGTATTTCCTTTTATTTGACATGCTTTAATTAGGCTTTAGTAGAAGTTTCCTATTGAGAGCAGTAAGTGTGATTTTCGGGATGATACATTTGTTGTCTAAAAGCATTATTTGCCCAGCCGAGGGAGGGATTTTACAGCAGTTCGCTGAAATGTGCAATTACTGACGTCTGTGCGTATATTTAGGTTTTGTTTATTTTCATGAGAGCTGGTCTTTCATTGGCATATGGCCATTGAGAGATCAGAACCTAATATTTGTTTAGCCCACAAGCCCAACTAGCCATCCGCCAGAGAGCAGAATCAACTAGCCATCTCCTTGGTTAGGCTCAGGAAATCTGATGACAGATGTCTTCATATACAATATAATCTCTAGTGTGTGTGTATTTGACTATAACTTGTGACCACATTACATACATTTTGGACATTTATTAGCTTTGGTCAGCTAAGTTTTAGCATTCCAAGTATGTAAAGTTCCGCCCATGGGAAGAAAATGATAGGGGAGATAAAAAAAAGTGGTTTTCTATTTTAGCTGCAATAGGAAATTTTGTTAACACCCACAGCCTGCACTGATGAATAGATTTACATTAAATTTGTCCTGAAAGCAGAGCTGTTCAGAAAGCATGCTTTAATTTGTTTGGTGTAAATTTGTTCAGTACATTTTGAGATATTAACATTTTTTATGTTTAGTATTCTTATTAAGAAAAATAAACATTATACTCAACTTGACAAGCAATTCAATAATAGTGCATTATAAAACTAGCAACACAAATGATGTCTAATGTTCAACTACAGAGACAAAGGATTTTACTCTTGTCATACGCAACAAGTTTACCAACATAAATATTTTAAAAAATGAATAAGAAAGAGAATGGAAGAAAGAGAAGACGATAGAATAGGAAAAGTATAGACTGATAAAGCTATCTAATTATTGTGGATTCAAATCAATACCAAAGACTAAGAGAGAAAAAAGGACAACATAGTAAATATAGAACCTTAATAGGAACATGAATTGACCAGAATCTAACATTTAACCAGAGTTGCTACATGCATGTATGGACAAATATCTAGCAAGTGGTTCCCACAATACTTCCCGTTTAACAAATAGTAAAGCAGACGGTAAATTATATTGATCCAAACTGTGGCTATGACAGAGCAGGTTCCACCATTGTTAAAGATTAAGGGGCAGATTTACAAGTAAGTGACGCATCTGTAGATATGCGTCACTTTCCCTGCGCCACCTTGAGAAACCCTTGCGCTACCATGGATGTGCCGTATTTACAATACGGCGCACCATGGTGCAAGTATTTCAGATGCGTTTGAAATTCTGATGCGTCTGTTGGCGCAAAACGCATGCATTGCTAGAGTCGTGTTGCAAGCACAACGCAACTCCAGCAATGCATGGGAAGGCCAATCCTCATAGTGCTGCATCATTTCTTACGCCTGCTTCAAGCAGGCATAATGTTTTGACGTAGTGGCATCCTAGATGTGGCGCAGTGAAATCTTGTAGATTTCACTACGTCAGTTCTAGGAGGCTTTTTGAAGGGGAAAGACCATCCTGCATACACTATATCTGACGCAGGTATAATGTGACGCAGGGCTTTACAACGTGACCCATCTCCCTAGATGCGTCACGTTATAAATGGGCCACATTTTAAACAAAAAGAGATGCAACAGCAGTAAAAAAATGACGCAAAGGGCTTGTAAATCAGCCCCTAAGTGTCCGTAGATTTCCAGTGAGAGGTGGTTACCTGAAAACCAACTGCGAATAGAAGGTCCGCTAATTGGCCGCGCAATTTCTCATGAGACCAGAGATTTCCCAAGCTAACTAGAAATAAAGCAGTTATGGAAAATGGAGACCTAGGGGCATATTATCAAGACAGGCGATAAAATTATCGCCGCTTTAGCAGCAGAAAACTGCCGCTAAAACGGCGATAATGGGCTTGATATTATGCTCTATGGAATTCCAATTGAAGCTCAGGTTAGATGTCCTTCACATCTAACATGGGCTTCAATTGGAATTCCATAGAGCATATTATCAAGCCCATTATCGCCATTTTAGCGGCAGTTTTCTGCCGCTAAAGCGGCGATAATTTTATCGCCTGTCTTGATAATATGCCCCCTAATATCCATAATGATAGTTATATATAACCATACATGATCCCAAAACTTAGGTCTGTCTGATGGAAGAGTTTTCAGTGTTATATAAATAGGAGCGGTCTCAGAGGGAATGGTTATGGATCTGGGGATGATCTGCGCACCATGATCCTGAATAGTACAGGACAAAAAGGAACTCAGGTGCACTATTGTGCTGCCAGAACGTCTTTTTTTTTACGTTCCGTTGGTGCAATGTGCCACTGGCATATTTATGAGGCCACATAAAGCCACGTTATGTGGCTTTTGATGGCCTTATATATATGTGCCCCTTTCATGCAAAAAACTGTGTGAAAGGGGCATTCCATGGGGGTTGCTGGGGGCATTCACAGCAACATCCATGGCTTTTTGACACTGTCCCAGATTTATGAGAAATCTTAAGTCTGTGGCAGTGCCAAAAACGTACTCCTCCCCAGGAGAGGCGTAAGGGAGGCACACTGAGGAGAAATATCTTTATTTCTCCTAGTTTTTCCTCTTTCTATGTGTGCTGCATTCTGCATTGTGATTGTTTTTGAGCAGGAAGGCTTCCCATCCATCAAAGAAATAATCATCCCCACAACGCAGGCACCCGTGCACCATGGTGCAAAGGTACCTCCGTTGGCGCACAGCAGCCCCTTGTGCACCGGCGCAGGGGAAAAGGACAGAAATGCGCCATATCTAATCGATTCGGCGCATTCCTGCCATTTTCTTTCGCCATACGGCAGCACAGCAGCAAGGCCTGCTGCCCTGCCCTACGGTAAAAAACCCATAAATGAGGCCCTCAGTGTGGCCGTGAGCAGAAGCAATTGAGATATTGTGAGCAAGCCTCTTCTATACTAATCCCGCCAAAACAGTTATTTATCTTTCTTTAAAAGCCATCTGTTACACCAAATAGAACTTTGAACAAAGCACTCATAAGAGGATGGCCGAGCTGTCAGAAATGGCATTAATAAAGAACAAGAGTGAGAGACAAGTGAGGGTATCTAATACTTTGGCGGACGAGGCATATAAAGAATGTGCTTGTGAGAAAATATATCATGGATATCATGGCAAGTTCCAATCAATACCACAATTTGGATTGCGAGTCAAGATGATCATAAAAACAAACCTGACACTGCTTAATGCCAAATACTTTATGATAAATGGTAAAATCAGGGAAGTTAACCCTCGTCCAGAGATTTAGATAGCCTCAGGCAGTGTAAAGATATACAAGAATGTTTCTTGCTCGAGAGAAAGCAAGATAGAGGCTTGTCAATGGCTACAAAATATTTCCCAGAAAGTCTTTATAGGTAACATCATAAGATAAAAATTAATAATAGGAAGTAGCATCATTTTAATTGTATCAAGGTGATCCCACCCTGACAAATTTAATGGTGAGCAGCCCTGTGTCAGTTTTGTAATTTTTGAAATAAGAACATGTATGTTAGATTTGAATGTGACTCTAAGATTTTTACTATACCAGACCCCCAGGTATTTTATTTTATCTGGGTTCCAAGATAAGCCCATTCAAGCAAAGGGGTTTTTGAAACAGAACTTGTTCAATGACATAGCTTCAGACTTATCCACATTGAACTTATGACTCAATACCTCCGAATACACTTTTAACTCTTTAAAAAAGGATGGAAGGGAAGATTCTGGCTTAGAAACATACAGAAGGACGTCATCTCCGTATGTTGTAAATTTAATATACACATTGTTTAAATGGAATCCAGAGATATCATAAGAGTGCTTTAATCAATACAGAAAGAGTTCAAGGGCAAGGATAAATAACAGGGGTGATAAGCAGCAACCTTGTCGCGTACCATGATGTAAAGGAAATTATGGAGACTGGACTCCATTAACCATGACAGATGAACGGGGTGAAGAGTAGAGTAAGGATATTAGTTGTAAAAAGTGAGGGCCAACACAATGCCAGCCAAGAGTACGCTTGGGAAATTGCCAGTTAACTCTATCAAATGTTTTCTCCACATCTAAAGTTATCACCACAATAGAATGATTAAGCTTTGGGGTTTTACTAAGGATATCAAGAAAGACGCAAGAATTGTCAATTATGTTTCAATTTTTAACAAACCATGATTGTTCGATACCAGCAAGATGGGGAATATGATCAATAAGTCGGAGGGCTAAGGCTTTAGAGAATATCTTGTAATTGGTATTTATCAAAGATATAGGGTGATACTTTTGACATTGGGATAAATTGCAATCCTTTTTTGGAATGAGACAGGTCATTACTCCATGAAGGGTGTGAAAGAGGTGTGGTGCAGCGGCCAGGGCGACTGACTCTGGAACTTGGGGGCTTGCGGTTCGATCCCCAGTGCCGGTGGCAGATCAGTCAGGTACCATGTGACTCTGGGCTATAGCTCGCTTAATCTTTCCAACGGCCCCCTGCACCTGGACACCTTCGGGTAATTGTTCGCGCTTTACAAATACTGGACATTTACAAGGAACCAGAGGATTTATTCAATGAAAGGAATGTTGAAGTTGCTTAAATAGTTTAGGAAATAAGAATTTGGAGAAGTGTTGAAAGAATTTGACGGTGAAACCATCTGGGCCAGGTGCTTTACCTGTGGGAAGGCGTTTGACAACAGTAAGCAATTCTTCAATGTGAAGTGGTTGTTCAAGCACAGACAAATCAGTGTGATTAAACCTATAAATTGAAGGGTGAGAGAAAAAGGATTAAATAGACTCTTCGGAAGGTGAGTGTTCAGGAGTATACATGGTTTGATAATAATCTGCAAAGCAACGATTTAATATTCCTTCCTACCTTTCAGATAATTGGCCAATAGAGAACCTAGTTTATTTTTGCCCCTATAATACCGTGCGTTAATGTTTATAGGAGTACCACATGGTGTCTCTGTAGCAGATTTATTAAATTGAATCTTAGCAGCTACTAAAGCATTTAAATCAGTTTTTATTATTTTTAGAGGTATAAAATTGGTGTTCTAATTGTTTGAATGTGGATAAAATGGAAGCAGATTATTTTTCTATTGCTTTCCTTTTATTAGAAACATAGCTGAGAATGAAATCCTCAGAGACAGCCTTAAAGGCATCCCAGACAAAGGGAAATGAGGTCTCTCCAGTATCGGTAGAAGCTAAAAAGTCATGAACAAAGGCTTCATAAGAATAAAGGAATACCTTACAGGATAATAAGTTATTGAGATTTGGAGGAAGTATCCAAAAGAATTTCAAGATCAGTACTTATAGGGGTGTGGTCTGAGATCAGAATGGAATCAATCTCTAAATGAACTAGGTGTTGTGTTAGACTTTTACTAAGAAAGATTAAGCAAATTCTAGTTTGTGAAGTGTGAAGGGCCCAGTAAAAGGAGAAATCTTAGAGAGTAGGGCTACCTAATCTCCAGGGATCAGATAAAGCATTGTGTGAAATTGTGTTCATAAACGCTTTGTTGGCTTTATGAGGGAGGAGCTTGGTAGTAGCATGCCCATCAAGGAATGGGTACAGGATTTGATTGCGATTTCTTCCCAAAATAAAGTTTGCAGTGGAATGTTGTGTAATCTTTTGAAAAATAATCCTCCAAAAGTTGGGTCATAAACATTCATAATTATGAAAGTTACATCATCAATTTTTATTTGAACCAAAACCCACCTACTGACCTCACCATACTCCTGAGAAACAAGCAAGATATTCGAACATTTATGACACAAAATTGCCAAACCGATTTTGTGAAGGACACAGAGAAAAATAAAGCTCATCCATCGATTCTTGAGCTTAGTAATTTCTACATCTTTGAGATGGGTCTCTTAAAGTAATGCTAAGTGGCATTTTATTCTGGTGAGGTGAGACGAGCCCCCATTTTGCTTTGGAGGACTGAAACCTTTGACATTCCATGCTGTCATTTTAAGCTGCATTTTAAATGATGTTATGAGGTAACAGCAAAATAATACATGGACTACTTAGTTAAAAACATAATGAGTATCCATTAGAGAAATAGAAGAGGATGGAAAAGACAAGTAGAAAAAGGAGATGGAAAAAAAATAAATAATGAGGAAGAATCCCCAGGGAGGCAACACAGGAAGTAAAAAATAGCTTGGTTCTGAAAATGATAACAATGAGGAAAAAATCATCCAATGAGATGTGGAGAGTACGATGCACCTAAAGAAGATGGAAACAGGTTGGACTGCGGCGACAGAGAAGGAATCCAATGAGCTTAGAAAAGACTATAGATTACCACTGAAGAAAAACACAAAGGCATAAACAATACAGAAGCATTTCATGAATATAATAATCAAGTAAAAACAAAAGGACAAATTACACAACATAACATTTACCATGAAGTACAAAGGGAGGGAGTCTATAGGAGCAGTATATAACAATTAAAGGGAGGGGAACACGAGGACGGATGTAATACTCCATATGTGGGCCTGATATTAAAATACTAAGGGAGAAAACAGAAGGTTAAATGAGTAATTACTCAAAGTGAATATAGTTCCTGAAAGAAAAAAGCAATAGGTTTAGCATAATGCCAAGCAATATATCAAAACAGCAGTCATATCCTCATGGTGATGTTGATGAAGAAACATCTGAAGTTGAGATGGATCCTCAAAAGAGTAAGAGTTATCCTTATAAGTGATTTTAAAAGTACAAGGATTGACTAAGCTGTACCGAATGTTCATGGACTTTAGTTGTGGATGAAATTCGAGGAACTGTTTCCGTCTGGCAACCATTGTTTCGAAACATCTTGTGAGAAATATACATTGTGGCCAGACCATTGCAAGAGCCCAGTTTGTTTTAAAGCAGAAAGAATACTCATTAAGTCAGAGTGCTGCAAAAAGAGAATAATTATGCCCCTAGGTCAAGAATTAGAAGCAGACGCAGGAGGTTTGTAACCCAAGCGATCAGCCATTTGAATGTTTAGCAAGTTGTTGTCCTGTAAATGAACTATGTAAGGGAGTGCCTTTTGCAAGAAGGAAATCATGTTAGAGCCCTCTGAGTACTCTGGTATACCATAAAGACGCAGATAGTTCCCTCGATTTCTGTTTTCCAAATCCTCTGTGGCTCTACATCTGAAAGTTATTTATAATGAATGGATTATTTCTCCTCAATGCGTATAAGGGCAGCATAAGTTTTTACCGCAAAGGGTGTTCAAGCTTTAATTTCTTCCATAAAATCCTGTCGCGACCCTGAACCCCGAAAATACAGCCCTAAATCTGGGTTTAACCAATTTTATTCAGCGTGCATACCGTACTCTATGCAAAAAAGAGTCTAGCTAACAAAACTTTTAGGGATGATGTATAGGAATGATTATTATGCTCTGTACTTGGATATGCCAATACACTAAACTCTATTTTTTAGGATACTGCTCAGTTTTTAATACGTATGCTGTATTTTTATAACTAGTGCATCAAAAAAGTCTGAACAGTTTTTTAAACGTTTGTTATTAAGTCTTGAATTATTGATCAAAGATGTGGAAAATTTCTACTTCAAACATGGTAATTGAGCCGCTGCTCGTCTTCTCCTTTTCTCTTTGTATTTTAAAATAGCTGTTTTCTTTTTTCTTTTAATATTGACTCTGTAATCTCTTTTAAAGATATCTGTGTTATATCTAAATAAAGATTATATATACATGAGAGGTGGCAATGATTTGGAGGGATAATCTGTGTCCTTGTTTGGTCATTTGACAGAAGCCAGTGTCTTTTTTTGCATAGATGTGGAGGCTGTCCTGTAACCAACCAAGAGAGGAGAGAGGATGTAGCCGTACGGCTAGAGTGGTCGATCTCGAGGCTGGGGAACCGGTTTCGAGTCTCGGCAACGATGCTCAACATCCTGTGATTTTGGGCAAATCACTTAATATCTCCGTGCCCAACAAAAATTATTGTGTACATCTGTAATGAAACTAGTACTCATGTAAAGCGCTATGATACCCAATGTCTTCGGTCTAGTTCGCACTATATAAAAACCTAACATTTAAAAAAAAAAAAACATATTGAAATTATTAGTGCCATCCATAAGAGCAGAGAAATTATCCAGGACAAGGTACAGCTGACGATTCTTATGGCGAATAATGAGTTTGGTGAAATTTGGTAGAGGTATACCCTTCTGCCTCTGCTGCCAAGATCTGCCCATTTGTGTGCGTAAGGTTGCTGAATATCTATGAGGGGAAAGAGCACCCACTTGGGTATTTGCAGAAAATCTTCCAGTCACAACAGAAGGAAAGGAACCACCAAGGAGGTGAACCCGAAGCATTGCAGAAGCTTAGAAAACCTGCATCAAACATTCAGGAGATTAGTTCCTTGCGGTGAAAGAGAACTCAGCCACCGGTTATAAGTAATAACACTACAAACTGTAACAGTGCTAATAAGGACGAGATAAGACACTGTAATCCACCTTCATTAATAAATCACTGCAAAAAGACTAATGCTCTTACATTAAGGTAGTAAGGAATGTCTTCATGAAATATGTTTCTTACTATGTTTGAAATGCTGAAAGGACGGTGCCCAAGACTAAAAGGTTCTAGTGCCATTGAACCATCCCCAGAGAAATTAATTCACCAAAGAGACGGCCGGAGACTCAACCAAAGCAGGTTCCTGGACCACTAGTGATGGATGGTCCAAGCTCAACAAACCTCAAGGTTCGATTATCACGCAGGACCCCCTGATTATTACAGGAACATGGAATAAGAAACTGGCTGGACACATCAAACAAGATGTTCATAAAGTAGCCAACATAACATGTCTATAAATTCAACAGCTCTGAAGAAGACCTTCCCCGAAACACATTGCAGGCCCACATCCGAAGGTCGAAACTCATCGGCGTACATACACACGGGGACAAGAGCAACCACAATCTGCGTTATTTTGTGCACATGAGGAGTGCAACACAAGAGATGGAATCCAGGATCCCACCCTGGCATTAACTCATGCTCTAACTCCAAACTTAACAGGGCCTAGTAGTAGCATTCAGCATTACACACAAGAGGACTAAAGTGGTAAAAGTCCCAAAGACAATACACTATAGGACACTAGACAGGCAACTGCATTTGGTCAGTTACACATCTGTAAACCAAGTTTTTATTGTAGATATGATGCAGTGATTTTTCTGTTGCACATAAACTGTCCCCCTGATTAATGCTTCACATGTATTTAAGAAATGTTATGTAAGTGTTGTTCTTCACATGTGTTGTCCCTTGTCACTATGTATGCAAATATATAGCATGTTCTTCCAAAACACTTTGTATAAAAACAAACAAAAGAAATTAATGCTAAGATTTATGAAAAAAGATTTGTGATTTATTACATGATAAAAGCACAAATAAAACCATTCACATAGTTGCAATACATCAAAGTGTATATATACTATAGGTGAAAGATTGAAAATAATTGGTCAAATCAAAGACAATTGAAGGAACAACATTTGGGTTTCTTAATTAAATCGCTATTTGATCAATTGTCTGAGAGGCATTACCTCTTTAAGTATTGATTCCCGCCTCCACAGTCCAAAATTGAATCCCTCCCCTCTGAAGGATAACAGGACTCATAGGAAAGCATCCGCAGACTCTGTGGTGAAGCGCTTAAATCTCCTCAGAGGTCAGAGAAGGCAGTCCTCCTGATGCGCACTGCACAGCGTGATGCAGAAAACTGTACTGCTTGTCAGGCTTCTTATGTCTCTTTCCTGAAAATTAACAAGCTTGAAAATGCAATAGGTCTCGCCTTTTAAGTTAAAGCCATTTGTTGTGCTATACAATACCATTAGCAAAGCAAATGGCTTTAACTTAATCTAAGGCGAGACCTATTGCATTTTCAATGCTTGTTGTACTTGTTTCGGTATTTTACATCATACTCATTAGCTTACAAATTTCAGAAAAAGGGCTGTTAGCTAAATGCCAGGACTGACAGAGGGTGCCACACAACGCATTAGAGCCACTTCCCAGCTAAGTGCCAGTACAAAACGTTTGCTATCAAATGAATGACTTTGGGTTCCTATGTACACAATCAGGCGCTTCACAAGGACTAAATCTGCTGCCAAAAAAATGGATGCGATTCTGTGTGAAATGTGTTCTGTGCAAAAAAACGTACTCACTAAGTCAAGACAATAATTCATGTTTGCCAGGTTCAGATATTTTAGCGTAAGTGCACCAACGTGTTCATTTTACTTTTTAAAGCATTACGTCTTTGTTTTTGTTTTTTTAGTTTTTAAAAGGCTGACGTTCCGCTATGGTAATCCCCCTGATCGCCTCTATAAAATTACAGTACCTACAGATAAAGTATTGGATTGCTTTCTTGCAAGGGACTAGCACTAGTAATGCGTGACAATGTTGTGCCAATTTTGTTCCAATTGGGAATCAACATGTATTGATCTAGGATTGTATCACCAGGCTTCGGAACCCGAGATTCTGAGTTGCAAACTGTGATCTGGCCACTCATTTCGTAAACCTCTGCGTCGGTTACCATACAAGTTAAAAGTGGAGCTTTCAAATACACAGACCAAACGTCACATGCACATGTAAGTGAATTATTAGGCAGCTGTTCCGTATTAACTCCTCACACAAGCACTGTACAATCAGGATTACTATACTGAGGAGCCCAGTACAATTTAAAGCATTGATATCAAAAGTACAATAACATCGAGTTAGTATAACAGCACGACAGAACTTGCCTCATGTTCTCCACATTTCTGCCTCCGCTCTTTATCAGACAGAAAGGCACTGCCAGAGCCGACAACACCAAGCAGAGTACAGTGTAAGACATTATTTTGAAGTGAAACTTGAGGGTGCTGTTCATCTCCATAAGCATGAAGGGGATCACCAGCAGCAGGCAGACCCATAGCAGCCACGACAGATCCATGCTGGGCAGGGGTTGGATGGAGGGGCAACACTAGGTGAAACTGACAGGCAAGGACACTACAGTAGGAAGGAGAGAAGGGAGTAACAGTGGCAGGAAGAAGGAGTGGCGTCAAATCTAAATTTGGGCGAAGGGACACGCCCTGTTCCAGAATGCAAGCCACACAACAGGATAGGTAGGGTCTACCAGGTCGGACAGGAGAGAACATGAACAGTGTTTACGGATCTGATGTGTGGAGAGGACCCCAGGAGTGAGAGGAAATGTGATCAGTGGGCGGTACCAATCCGAATGACTATTGGTAGGGCAGAGGTAGGATACAAGTGGCAGGATGGCGGCATAGGTAGAATTTACGAGGCACAGGATCTGAGTCAAACCGTAGTGAGTCTGATAGTCGCAGGGGAAAGAGGCCAATAAAAGGAAGGGGCATGGTTATGAGAAATAGAAGCAGTAGGAGAAGCATAAGAGAAAGGGTGGCAGCAGGCCTATAGCGGTCCTAAAATTCACTCGAATTACTATTTCCGAGTTTGGACGATAAGTTAATGTTTCAACATAGAAAGTGTCTATCACGAGCTAAGATTCCTGTAAGGGGAATGAGTGCGACTGTGCAAAGAGGGAGTCAGACTCGCCCCTGTGGAATGAGCCTAAGACGTGTTGGAAGGGGGCATTGGCCATATGCTATACCAAAACAAAAGCTTTAATATTAACGCGGGTCACGTGTTAGGGCCGTCCATTCCAGGTACAGAGGGGCTGGGCACCAGGAGACGCGGCGTCCTCTGGAGGGCGGCCACTGCGCTGGGTGGGGGAGAAGAGCCTCCGCTCCACCCATCAGCAGCATGCAATTCAGAGTCAGGAAGTGTTGCTGGGGGGTGACGGGGGCGGGGGTGCCAGGCAGCGCTTCCAAACAGTTAATCTAGTGATGGGCGGCGGGGAGGGAGGCGCTGCCTGCGGAGCCGGGATAGGGCCCAATGTTCACACTCACGCGGGACCCGCACCACCAAATACCCGTATGTTATGTAGGCCCGTCCCCGAGTGCTCCTGCGTGGTCCACGAGACCAGAGACAGACATGCGACAAGAGGGAAACAAACAACCGGGGGGATGTGGGGGTTCAGGTGCAAGTCGACGAGTGCATCCATCTCAAATAGAGCTCATTTGGATTGGAAGTATCCCCGCTTTCAATGACATACATGCTCCTAGAAAGCAACGTCTCCAAATACTTAAATCGGATTACCATGGCGTGAATAGTATTTTCTTATTTAAAGGGATCGCCTTTATGATTACTAGACTTCACCATTATTTACGAGCCAGTTAATTGACAGGTTTTGCACCAGAATGAACGTGTCCTTGTGCCACACACTGTGTTATGCTAAGGCCTAAACTGAAGATGTTGCGCGCCGGCTTCCTTCAACTCTGGGTCTGTGCGTGCGCGCGTGCACATCTCTTGACGGAGCCAGAGTTGAAGGAAGCCGGTGTGTTTAACAAGATGGCGGCAGACTGTCCACTGTCCCACGGACATGCGCATGCTGTCTGCATTGGACAGATGGCGAGAGCAGCCATCTTTGTCCATGCAGGCGCATGTATGAGCCCACGGGGAGAATTGATTCCAAAAGGTCCTCTCTGGCGAGACCAGCGCATGCGCTGCTTTCGCCAGGCGAGACCTAAAAAGCTATTTTTCTCTACCCATGATTGTATCATTTTCACCTGTTTTTGCTTGTGGTTGTTACAGTTTTAAGATTGAAGTTTTTACATACCTGTGATTGCATCCTTTTCCTCTTGTTTAGTTTAGAAATTTGAATTTTTTACTTGCCCGTGACTCTTTCATTTTACCTGTTGCATTGTGGGATTTGCAGTCCAAATCTTTTGTATTTTCAAATTACCCATGACTACCTGTTTTTCCCTCCTAGTTTCTCCCTTGATCTGTGCTCAGACCTGTGTGTTAAGCAATTCACCCCAGCTCCCATTTTGCCTTAGCAAGTAAATGAAACCATATTAGGCCCCCTTCCCCACCTAGCCACAGATATTATACATCAGAGACTGAACAAAGGGTGCTCTGAGACTGCAGTAATCTGCTGTTAGTTGTTTACGTTGTATTTTTTAGGAGTTGACCTTAGTCAAACAAATAGAACCTCCTTGTCAGAGATACATGACAATCCATACACCTTGCACACTAGTAGGATGAGAACCGGCAAGACAAATGTAATCAAAACAACTGAGAAGAAGAATTTTTTTTCTTAAAAAAGCAATATTTATTTAATTTGTGCTAAACACTATACAGGGTATATGTAATCTATTGTTATATAGCTAATTTATGAAGCGATAACAATCTAATCAAATCAGTGTCTCATAAACCATTATTGATCAACTATACATATATTGTTAAAAAACACTACACATATTATAAATTGATGAACATCACACAATATACAAATTGGGAACACAATAAAAGAGGACAGTTATATCCTATTGATTAGAGAAAAATCACCAAATCAACGATTCATCAAAGGTGACCCTAAAAATATAGTTTTCTATTGTACATGTCACCAAACCAGTAATCAATGATTTTATGTGGTTTTCTCTTTTAAAAGCATCGACGCGTTTCGGTGGGCTTAGATTATCTGCCAACACCTTCTTCAGGAAAAATTAGATGGAGTCCCAATTTCGTTACAAATACAAACGAAAATATTTAATAGTTGGCAATTTATTCCAATCTATCTCCAAACAGAGGGTCTTCAATTGTTTTTCTGTGGCCCATATAATCCCTTCCCATAGGGTATGTAGACACCTTAAAATTATCTCCTCCGAGTCTGAAAAGACCTCCAGGTATTAGCTTCAATGTTAGAGTAATAATCCTTCTATTCCTGGCGTAAGATTATTTGACGCGGAAACTTATCAAGCTTGTTTCTCTACTGACCACGATAACTCGTCGGGTACGGGCATGTAGAAGTCCCTACATAGGGTTCAGTGCAAGTAAAAATACTTTGCTAGATAATCTAAGCCCACCGAAACGCGTCGATGCTTTTAAAAGAGAAAACCACATAAAATCATTGATTACTGGTTTGGTGACATGTACAATAGAAAACTATATTTTTAGGGTCACCTTTGATGAATCGTTGATTTGGTGATTTTTCTCTAATCAATAGGATATAACTGTCCTCTTTTATTGTGTTCCCAATTTGTATATTGTGTGATGTTCATCAATTTATAATATGTGTAGTGTTTTTTAACAATATATGTATAGTTGATCAATAATGGTTTATGAGACACTGATTTGATTAGATTGTTATCGCTTCATAAATTAGCTATATAACAATAGATTACATATACCCTGTATAGTGTTTAGCACAAATTAAATAAATATTGCTTTTTTAAGAAAATTTTTTCTTCTTCTCAGTTGTTTTGATTACATTTCTCTTGCCGGTTCTCATCCTACTAGTGTGCAAGGTGTATGGATTGTCATGTATCTCTGACAAGGAGGTTCTATTTGTTTGACTAAGGTCATTGTTGGTGGCCCTCTCCTTTGTCTTCTGGGGTCCCTCTCTCTTTTTAGATATATTTTTTAGGAATTGTACACTCATATTTTGGCCGGGAAAGTGAGTAAATGTGTGGAAAAACAGTATTATTAGAGGGCAAAGTTTGTTAGTCCCTTGCCTGCAGAACTCCCAAGTATGGATTGAGCCTATCTGTCTCCTAGGAGATTCTGAATTGAGGAGCAGTTTCCAGCCCCCTGGCCAGCAGCCTAAGCTTGCGGATTGGCTCCCTGGCACCCAAGCAACCCTAAGCCCTCCTCCCACACCAGCGTTGGCCCCTTAAGGGTTTGTTGGGTGAACCCCAAAACCTTCACCTCCATTTCGTGAGCTGCAGTTTCCCTGTGCCCAAGATTGCATTGAACCAAGCACCAGTAGGTAGTAAGAAGGCAGACTTGTGCTGTCTCTTTCCAGAAATTTAAAAAGCGATTTTCCTCTACCCGTGATTGCATAATTTTCACCCGTTTTGCTTATGGTTGTTACAGTTTAAAAACTGAAGGTTTTACCTGCCTGTGATTGCATCATTTTTCACCTGTTTAATTTAGAAATTTGAAGTTTTTACTTTTACCTGCCCATGACTGTTTCATTTTACCTGTTGCATTGTGGGCTTTGCAGTCCAAACCTTTTGTATTATCAAATTGTCGGTGACAAACTGATTTTAACTCCTAGTTTCTCCCTTGATCTGTGCTCAGACCTTTGTGTTAAGCAATCCACCCCAGCTCCCATTTTGTCTTAGCAAGTGAGTGAAACCAGATAACCCCCCTCACCCTTCCCCAGATAGCCACATATATTATACACCAGAGACTGTACAGAGGGTGCTCTGCGACAGCAGTAATCTGCTATACATTTTTGGAAAAACAGTATTGTTAGAGGGCAAAGTTTGTTAGGCCCTTCCCTACAGGACTCCAGAATGCGGATTGAGCCTGTTTGTCTCCTAGGAGATTCTGAATTGGGGAGCAGCTTCCACCCCGCTACCCAGCAAACAGTGCCTGAGGTCGCATGGACCTTGGTTTATATAAGCTACTATTGAATGCTACATGTGTACACTGATTGGTGGTTGTATCTGGTGTTTCTATTGGATTATGGTTAGTGTTCTCATTGATTGAGTATTTGAGAGTGCCGGTTGGTTCCTGTGTCAGTGATTCTATTGATGTAGGGCTTAGGGTTAGTGATCTGATTGGCGGATAGGGTTAGGGTTTCAAATTGGTTCCTGTGGCTAGGCTTTCTATTGGACATAGGGCTTAGGGTATCCTGTATGATTGGCTGCTGGGACCAGGGTTGGGTCTAGAGTTGGGAGTAGAACTGGGGCTTAGCTTTCTATTGGACATAGAGTTTAGAATTGGTGCCTGATTGGATGCTGGGACTAGGGCTGTGATTGGCTATAAAAGCCTGTTGTCCTATTGGTTCTAGGGTTTAGGGCTAGTGTTGTGATTGGTTAGGGCTAGGGTTTCCATTGGCTGAAGAGGTCACCTGATTGCTAGAGCTATTTAAGCTTAGGGTTCAGGGCGTCTCAGCCTGGGCGTCAAGGCTAAGGGCGGATAGGACAAGGGCATTTGCCCATTTGAGCCTGTTCAAGACTGGTCGGGACTAGGCCCAGAAATGCTGCCCAATTTCATATACACCAGCACCCACCCTACCCCAGCCAGAACCAGAGTAACACACTCACAGCACATGTACTCTACTCATTTACTACAGACTAACCCAAGACGACGTTCAATGTCTCAGCACACACTACAAAACTCCAGAAATCAAACGTATATACCCTTGTACCCCAGCTACCACATATTTGCACCATCATCTACAAACAGTACGCAAATCTATCATATACCACTAACCAGTCCACTCATCACTAAAACAACCCAAATCCACATCATACTTTAATATAACCGATCTAGACACACACTCCCTGCTCTAATTACTCCTAACAGACCCCTTTTTGTCACTAACAAACCTATAATCAGCCTTCCATCTTTTCTCCCACCAACGCCCTCCTCTTCTTTCTACTTCAATAACACAACTGCACAACACTTACACTCTACTGCACCACACATATTACCTCTTGCAGCAATCAATTTTAAGACACACACTCTTAACTCTACTTTATCCCCTCTTACACACAAAATACACTCTACTCACAAATATATCACCGCCCACTACTCCACAAAAATGAATCATAACATGCACAGCAGCACAACAAAATCTCTCATGCGCAAGCCCTCATAATTCTTTCCATCACAAACTACAAACATACACCCTCCTTTAAGACTACACAAATGAACAAACTCCAATGCCAATCTTTCTCTCTTCCTCCACACCTAACACATACACAGCAAAATAGCAACTCTCATCCATTGGACAATTTAAAACCTTACTACATGACCCACATGCTGCACCACCACCCCTAACTTATAAACCTTCCACCCAAAACAGACGCAAACAAAATAAGCAACATGCCACACCTCACAATTTCACTTCTCGGTGTCTACTGTACAACAAGGTTACACTACAAAAACAACACCGTGCACCAACTGACTCTCAGCCACCGTCTCCACCACCGACACACGCAGACCCATCAAAATGCCTTCTTTGTCTGCTGGACGAGGAACACAATACAGAACAGCTACACGATTGCTATCCTCATGCAGCTAATATCAACACTAAGGACACACCTGCTTCAAGCCCAGAAAATACTGCTTGCTCTTCTACAAAACAAAGTCACACTATCACCAAAGCAAGTTCTTTTAACTGTCTACTAATAAATGCTCAATCGCTCTCTAAATACAAACATCACATCTACGACCTTCTCACTGACGCAAATGAGCAAGTTACTTACCTTCGGTAATGCTTTTTCTGGTGGATACAGTATCTGCCTATGGATTCCTCACCTTATGAATATCCCCTGCACCAGCATTCTGCGGAAACTTTTTTCCTAGCTCTCCACGCCGACGAGGTCATCACAATACCACAGCTCCGCTTGCGACTCCCTATGATGCCACTGGAGCCATAAGAGAGCCTCGTAGGCGTGATGACGTCAGTTCCACCCATTTTTTTCCATGCTTCCGAGGCGAACAGGTGGACCGACAACAGATTCTAAGTATACACAGTACACAATATTCAAACAAATACACATAGTGTAAAATCAAAAGGAAAGCCAAAGAGTAAAAGCATTTCCTATAAAGTTTACAAATGCAAATAGAAGAAACAAATGTAAAACAAGCATTTCAAACCAAGCCACCTTTAAGGTATACAAGGGTGGGCATCAGGGAGGAGGGTGGGTCAGTGAGGAATCCACAGGCAGATACTGTATCCACCAGAAAAAGTGTTACCGAAGGTGAGTAATTTGTTCTTTTGATGGATACATCTGTCTGTGGATTCCTCACCTTATGAATAGATTCCCACAGCAGTCCCACTCCCGGAGGAGGGTGTCCACCCTTTAATACCAAAAAGTCCTGCAGGACAGAGCGCACAAAGCGGCCCTCCCTCCTCATTTCGGAGTCCAAGCAATAATGCTTTACGAAAGTGTGGAGGGAGGCCCAAGTCGCAGCCTTACGAATGTCCACTACAGGAACACCTCTGGCCAAAGCAGAAGTGGATGACTTGGCCCTTGTAGAATGAGCTGTAATGCCTTTAGGCGGTTCCTTACTGCCAGGGCGTAGCAGATCTTGATGCACAAGAAGATCCATCTGGAAAGAGTGCGCTTGTGCGCAGCCTTGCCCTTCATGCGTCCAACGTAGCCCACAAAGAGATGATCGTCCAATCGCAAGTCTTTAGTCATATCTAAATAGAAGCTCCCCGCTCTTTTAGGATCCAGACGGTGAAGTCTCTCCTCCTCCTTGGAAGGGTGAGGGGGAGGATAGAATACAGGAAGAGTAACAGACTGACCTAGATGGAAGGGAGTTACCACCTTAGGCAGAAAAGCAGCCCTGGTCCTGAGGACCATCCTTTCAGCATGAATGGTCAAAAACGGGGGTTTTGAACTGAGAGCCTGAAGCTCACTTACCCCCCTGACCGAGGTAATGGCCACAAAAAAAAAAGTTTTAAAAGACAGAAGTCTCAAAGGACAACTATGTAAGGGTTCAAACGGGGAACCAATTTCCAACCTTGTAGAAAGTGGGACAACCGACCCCCTACAGGACCCACATGTTCCAGGATGGGGAATCTAGGGCTGCTTTACTGCATTACCAGGGGGAGCAGGGGAGGTAGAAGAGGAGGAGGAGAGTGACCCATGTTGGCGACCTCTTGTTCTTCCTCTGTAGGACTTATAAAGAGGATTTTGCTGTTGTTGCTGCTGAGGTTGTCGCAAGCTACGAAAAGGAGGACCTTCCAAACCCTCGATACATTTTATAACCAAACCCCCTTGACAGGGTTTGTAATCCTAAGGATTTCGCCGTGGCTTTGCTATCTTTGAACCTTTCAAGAGCCGAATCAGCCTTCTCCCCGATAAATTTTGAACCATCGGAGAGCAAATCAAGAAGGGTAGCCTGTACGTCTGGGGAAAAACCAGAGGATCTAAGCCAAGCCTGTCTCCTGTTAACTATGGAGGAACTCATAACCCTGGCCACCGAATCAGCTGTATCCAGGCCAGACTGTATAACCTGTCGAGCAGCAGCCTGAGCATCCGACAGAACCTTCATAAAATTTCCTCGCTCTTCATCAGGCAACTTGGGCGCCAATTGCTTAGCTGAATCCATCAAAGCCATGCTAGAGGAAGAAAATACCTTTTTAGCCGATTGCTCCAACTTTTTAGAGTCCCTGTCGGCAGGAGCCTGAGGAAATGCGCCTGAAGATTGTTTAGAACTGGACGCCTGTACCACCAAACCTTCCGGAGACAGATGGGTCTCCTGGAGCAGATCTATATCTCCTTGCCACAGATTTAGATACAGCAGGAGAAGAAAACAGTTTACGCCACACTTCCAGGATAGGCTCAGTTAAGGCTTCATTAAAAGGCAACAACGGCTCAACTATCGAAGAAGGCGAATGCAAAACTTCAGTGAGCAAATTCGGCCTATATTCAGCAGTAGGTAGTTGCAAGTCTAAAAGCTCCGTAGCCTTTCTCATAACGGTATGATCTGGAGCTACCTCTTGAGGTGGCGAAGCCCTTGAAGAAGAAAGTTCCCACTCTAGGGAAGTGTCCAGGCCACTTGCCTCCTGAATTCCTTCGAAAGCATCAACAGATTCCTCTATCTCACCCTCTTCTACCTCCTCTCTCTGATACTGTACTTCCTCCAACAGTCTCTGCGCCTCTCTGCTTGAGCGAAACCTCGGGTGCGGCGTCGCCATATGCGGCGCCAACAGCTCTGGAGCCGGCGTCAAAGGAGGATCCGAAGGTGGAATCGGCGCCATACGAGGCCGAGAGGAAGGCCCGCCAGACGAAGCCGGGGACTCCATATACGGCGTCAAAAATCTCAGAGCCGGAAACTGCCATGACGGCACCATTGCCATGAAAGGCACGAAGGGTGCCTGGGCATAATGCTGAGGCACACACAAATTGAAGGCCAGCGGACCCACGGGACCCGAAGGTGCTTCAGAGGGGAAGGCTGCCTTGGCAAATACGCCATACATTGCATTAAAAAAACTGGAGTAGGAAATTGAGGATACGGAGTCGAGTCGGCATCCACACGAGGAGCATCCGACGTCAGAACTGCCGAATCCACTGGCAGAGCCACAGGTTCAGTCTCGTGTACAGGAGAAGGTTAATCCTGAACTGGCAAGCCCTCCGAGTCCGGCTAGCCCTTCGGCGCCGGTGACCACGCAGGAGTACCTTTTGGAGAAAGAGATCTTTCCGGTGTCACCTGAGGGGATGGCGAAGGTGAAGGAGAAACAAAGTCTTTCTGACGACGTCGAGGAGCCAGAGAAGGTGATCTCGAAGTCCTCCCCTTCGATGAACAGCGCAGAGAGCCATGTCTCCTCTTCTTCTTGTGTTTCCTTGACTTCGAAGCACGCGAAGCCGACAACTTCGACTTTGATCTTTTTCGCCCTCTCTTTTCCTTCTTTGCTTTTGCCATAAAAAGCTTGGCCTTCTGTTCTTTTAGAGCCTTTGGAGTTCATTTTACGACAGCAGGAACAGACCTCCACATCGTGATCTGATGACAGACACCACAAACAGTCCTCATGGGGGTCAGTGATGGACATATGACCCCCACACTCTCTACAGGGCTTAAATCCTGACTTGCTCGAAGTCGCCATCGCAAAGCAACAGTTAAAACTGAAGAAACAACAAAGTAACTCGACACAGTATGGAGAGTCCCAGAAAACCGTTACGCGTCGACGGCGCGGAAAAAAGGGAACTGATGTCATCACGCCGATGAGGCTCTCTTATGGCTCCAGTGACGACATATGGAGTCACGAGCGGAGTCGTGGTATTGTGATGACCACGTTGGCGTGGAGAGCTAGGAAAACAGTTTCTGCCGAATGCTGGCGCAGGGGATATTCATAAGGTGAGGAATCCACAGGCAGATGTATCCATCAGAACCTGACATACTATGTATAACTGAATCATGGTTGGGAGATGATATGGTTCCAATCCTGGATGAAGCTGTTCCTCTAGGCTATAAACTATCAGCCAAAATCGTATAGGCAAAAGAGGAGGTGGCCTAGCTGTTGTGTTCAGACAAACATTACATATCACTAAAGCTGACGATGTCTCCGTAAACGATTGTGAGGCCCTTTTCACCAGATGCAATCCTACACCATCTTCCTCCTGTAACTTCCTGCTCCTTTAAAGACCTCCACCTGGCAATGCAACATTCCCAGACACACTTCTAGACATGGTTTCAAACCTGATAACACTACACTCCAACCTATGCGTTCTAGGTGACCTTAACATTTGGTTTGACAAACCCAATATGCCCCATCCAAAATCAATCATTGCTGGCCTAGACGCACTGAACCTGCATCAGATCGTCCACAAACCCACACACATCGCTGGACCATCCTAGATGTCATTTTTGAAAATACTGAACTAGTTACCTTTCAAACAAAGACTTCAGTTACATGGACAGACCGCCGTTTGCTTGCTTTCCTACATAAAACAACAAAGAGACACACCTAAAACCACCGTACGTGCATCCACCTATCGACCGTGGAACAAACTCAATTCGGAACACTTAGAAATACAACTAACATCCTATATTGATCTAGACACAATAAATTCTGTTCAAAAGCTATATGAATGGCTATAGGAAGCTTTTGATATCCTAATACTACTAGAAACGACACAACAGAATAAAAGAAAACAAGCACCTTGGAGAAATACAGAGATAAAAGAGATAAAACAACAAATTAGAATGCTGCAATGTGCCTGGCTCAAAACAAACATCAATCAAGACAAACTTCACCTACAGAAACTTCATACATTATACAAGGCAGCTATCAAAAAAGAAAAGAAAAGGTACTATTCGGACAGAATACAAAATGCTAACCGTGCAAATAAAGAATTCTTTAAAATTCTCAATAAATGTTGTAAACCTAATTGCCTAGAAGGAGCTCATCCCATTACTCAAGATTTCACAGACAAACTGGCAAATCATTACATGGCCAAAGCAGACATGTTGGACTCATATTTAAAACAAATATAAATCACCAGCACCAAACTTTTTCCAAAACAACAATCCAAGAATACTCTAACCCAGCCTCTCCATTTCTTCCAACACATTTCACACAATGAATTTATGGACCTGGCCAAAGCAACTCGGCCTGCCTGTCAGCCCTTGTGACCCATTTCCACTGTAAAACTTCAAGAGAATTCTTCTAACAACCTCTGCTGCAACACCAGTAAGAAGAATCATCATAAATTCCTTAACTCCCGGATTATTTCCAGAAGAACTCAAAAAGTCATACATACGCCCATTACTAAAGAAAACAAACTTGGAGCCACTGAACCCTGACAACTACAGACCGATTACAAATGGACCTTTTCTGGGCAAACTGATAAAAAGAGCAGCAATCGCAGAGATGTCACAATTCATTTTAGATAATACCATACTTTCAGACTTCTAAGCGGGTATCCGTCCAGGAAGAGGCACATAATCTGCCCTCGTTGCCATCTGGGATGATCTGAAGAACACAGTTGACCGGTTGACCATGACACTCTGATACAAAGACTCTATGTAGCCGGTATACAGGGACTGTCTAGACTGGAGCACATCCTACCTTCGCCACAGACCTAATGTCATGCATACCCCCTTTTCTTGTCTAAACCTTAGTTCACGAAAGCAAGGGCCCCACAAGGCTCTATCATCTTGCCCGTGCTTTTCAACATCTACATGAACTCATTACCGACACTGATCAATCAATTTCACCTCATGTGCTATAACTATGCAGATGACACGCAAATACTCCTTCAACTGCAATGCCCCAAAACATTGGAAACCTGCCAATTTTCAGTTTTCTGAGACCGTGGATCAATGGATGACGTGGAGCCATCTCATATTGAATGCTTCCAAAATGGAAATACTCATGTGTGCCGATTGCAAAAATTATGGCCCGCTGGCCACCAGGCCTGATGATCTGGGAACACCACCTAAAGTATCGAAAGAAGTAAGAAACCTCTGAATGACCATGGACTCCAAACTATCAATGAATGCCCAAGTGGACAAACTAGCAAGATCAAGCTTTTTTACTATAAAAGCTCAATGACGAATCTTCCCCACATCTGGGATTTCCACAAAAGGTTAAGGCTACCATCTCTTTTGTTCTGTCCAAACATGATTATGCCAATAGCCTCTACTATGGATCACCTTTACCAACTATGAAAAGACTGCAATGGATTCAGAACTCGGCTGCCAGACTACTCTTACATATAAACCCAGATGACCACATCTCCCCTGCCTTGAAAGCCCTGGATTGGTTACCGGTTGCCAGAAGATCCACGTTCAAGCTGCTTTGTATCACCCACAAAGGGATACATTGTACAGGACCGCTCTTCATCGGGAATTAAATCACCAAACACATTCAATAAAGGAACCTCAGGTCTAGAGTATCACCTCGCCTCAAAATCCCAACAACAAGAAAATAGACATAGGTGGCACATTCTTCTCAAGCAGCCAAACTATGGAACTTTTTACCCCCAACATAAGATCCACGGATAACCACCTTATCTTCAGAAAACTACACAAGAATTGTCTCTTCCCCACATAAACACCATACATAAACAGAAATATACAACATATCCCTCTGTATATAACCATTTATTTGGACTATAGATATGTACCTGTATATGTGTATTGCTTTGTATAAATGTGTACAGTAATTATGTTTTAAAAAAATATAGCTATTCGTTAGTTCTACTTAACAAAGGTACATATTATGGATAGTTACATTGTTCTATGTTTTTAACATGTATATAAGTGACTGCATTATTAAGTAAATCTTTTATCATAATTATTTATCTACAATTGCTTCACTATTGAATTAAAAAAAAGAAATCAATTAATTTAAAGTACAACAACACTTGAAAGGCAGAGTTTATTAAATGTATGTGTAATCTACATATATTACCTTCCTTGTGGATATGTATACCTTCCATGTACTTATGTATATATATATATGTATTACTTTTCTTCTAATTCAACATATACCATGCACTACCCTATTTCTCATCCTATACTGCTGTCAATATAGCCTCTATCTCAACTCTCTGACTTATCTTAACCTTCATTCTACTACTCTTTCCAATGCACTACCCTATTTCTCACCCTATACCTCCATCAATATATCCTCTACCTTCAATCTCTCATTCATCCAAAACCCCATACCACTACCATGATCCCCAAAAGAACACTTTCTAGACTCTTCCCTCCTCTACCCCTCCTTGCATCATCTCATACCTCTTTTACTATTCAGATCTCCCAAACAAGCTATTCTAAATCCTTACCTCTGACTCTACCCCTCCACTTCCCTTTTACTCATCCCAAACCCCCTACTACTGGTATGAACTAAAATAAATTCTAGACCGTTTCCTCTTCTGTCCCTCCTTCCCTTTTCTATCCCTCCCCTATTCCCTTTCAATAAAAAAAAAACAGCATAACACGTCGACCACTCAAATTTATTTTCTATTTCCCTATACTAACTCCCCTCTACCTCCACTTACTCATCCCAAACCCCCCTACGGCTATAAACTCCACACAAAAAAACATTTCTAGACCGTTCCCTCTTCCTTCTCCACCTAAATGTACTATACTAATTCACCACTAATCCTTTATAAACTCCGGAGTAGCATGCTTACTCACCAAACAAGCATTGGAATAGCTGGCAAAAGCGAGACCTATTGGCTATGTCAATGCTTGTTTAATATAGTTTTGTGAAGGGTCTTTCCATAGAGGGCGGAATTAACTTCCATCAAAGGGTTAATCGCCAAGGGTTCGAACACATTGTTAACACCCGACAAGACAATATGATGTTGGCGGCAGGGCAACTGAGGTGGGCCCAGCCCAGATGTAATAAAGCCAGAGCCACCTCTTGTGAGAACCGATAGTTAGTCAATTGCAAGCACTCACGCAGGGCGTCTAATTACTAGCCTCGGCCCCCTGTGTTCCAAGCGCAGTCTATCATCTGCTCTCCCAACGGCCATTTAAGTTATTGCGGCTGGTGTGTTCCCGCCCGCAGATCCACCACACCCTGCATCTCAATGCGTTCATTAGGCGCGAAGCCAAATCGGCTTAAAATAGAATCACAAATCAGCCAGATGTAAAGCCTCTTTTTGTGGCCGATCCGCGCAGCGGGAAGCGTGCCTCGAGCCGGGCCGTTTCTGAAAAAGAGCTGGCCGGAGGCGGAGCCCAAATATTAAGGTTAAGGAAGGAGAGGCCCTAAATGAAACTGAATATTAAAAGATAAATATTTATTTAGGAGCTTTGTAAAGCGCTGCGTGTACCTTTTAGGTTACTTCACAACACGAACATCGGCTTTAAAAAGAATGTAGGTTGATGGCCTAAGTATTGGCAGAGGGTCCTGATTTGCTGTCAGAGAGTAAGTAGTGAGTCTAGGCGCTACAGGCCAGTTGGCTTAAATGGTCTTCCTCTGCCCATCAATGTTCGATACGCGTGGACCCGCCAAGGAGCACAGCACCACACACGCACTTTACTACCCTGTTTGGATTATATAATGGAAGATATTTTGTTTCTGCAACTCCATGCGCTTGCAGAGTCTGAAACTCTCTGAGGCCCAGTCTCAGCATCATACTAATCAGCGAACTCTTCATGAAATGACAGGTCAACGCTGTCATCGCAGCCTGCTTCCACACGATTTGTAAGATTTTCAGATGGCTCCCCATTACCATTAGGAGAAAGGCCCTTATCATCAGCCAGCCTGAGTATGGCAATGCACTCTATGCCGGCACCACCGAACTCATGCAAAGACTGCAGACCATACTCATGCAGCCACTCTGGAGTTAGTTCCTTCTCCCAACTCACTGGAACACACCCCCACACCTCCCCCTTGCTGAACCACTACAAGAAGGGACTCAAGATCTGGCTCTTCAACTAACACCTGCAGCACAGGGCTTGGATACTCCCTGGGGTGATTAGCCGCACTATTCAAATACTATTTAATTGACTGATTGATTTGGCCACCTGGTAGCTATGACTACATTTTAGCAACCTGAAAATTGCAGTTCCACCTCTTAAAATTACATTCAAATAAATGTCAATATGCTTTCGGAAAACCTGTTTGCAGGCTGACCGCATTGGATAAGTGAGTTGAGATGTGGGGTTAGAGGCCTTGCATTGACATACTCACAGACAGCACATGACTCGAAAAAGACATTGGTAATGGTTCACTCCAAAGTAACTCAAGCCACTGTTCTTTCACTAAGATGTCAACACTGTGTTTTTTCTTAAAATTGCTCTGTGCCCTGAACTCCGGGGTGTACCAAATGCGCGCCCCGCCCTTCAATAAATTGAATGCATCTTCTTAAGAGCGAGGAGAGTCCTGATCGACCGTTAGAAAGGGCCATAAGGCACTTTATAGAAAGCGCGGGCACACACTGGTCCGAGAAAAATCAGCAGACAACACTATACAACAATAGCACATCTCTGCCGTGGTTTACACAACAGTATGAATTCCCGACACTCTATAAGCAACCCGCCCAATGTGTGCCTTCTTCTCGGAAGCAAACGGTCCCAGTGCTGTTTTACAGAAGTACAAGACACAGAGAAGCAACAGAAGGAAACAAGATGGAGGTGGTGGGCAGGGACTAAAACCAGATAGAGCCCCGACACTCGATGTGGTGCTCCACAGCTTCATGTCAAGGACCTCACAGAATCTTTTAAATAAAATTAACCCTGAAGCCTGCGGGATGGGCGGTGCCACCGTCGGCACGGGGCTTTAAGTAGACGAAATACGAGGGCAGTCTGGTTACATGCAACCCCAAATGGGCCCTGTAATGATGGCCCTTAAAGATGTACTGCAACGCATCCGTCCACCGCCCCAGTCACCACCTTACTGCATAACACCCCCACCCCGGATCAACCAAACCGCCGGCACCGAGATAAAAATAAACCCGGCCCCTGTTTGCACAATCATCCGGAAAAAAGAAAGATACCGTGGCAAGGAGGATCCGCGCACGGCGTTGACTCCCAGACAGCGGTTGCAACCGACCTCCTCGCTCGAGCCGGTGCAGTGAACGCCTCCCTGTGAGCGCAGGGGACCTGACGTCTCTCTGTGGCTGCGAGGGCACCGGCCGCACCGCCAGGAACAAGGGCACCGACTGAGGAGAAAGACCGCCTCCTCTGCGGGCGAGATTGAAGCACGCAGCGGCCAATTAGCGTGCAAATGGCGTGAGTACCGATGTAAACTTCCTGAGACCCACCAAACAGAACCTTCCTCGTGCTCAGCGGCGGGCAGACACGTCAACTGCCGTCCTGCACTCTTGCAGCTGGGTTAATAATACCGATGAGCTGTCGAGAAGCGGAGGGAGAGAAGTGATAACGTAATGTCGGTGTGTATGTAGACGTAACCAAAGAATCAACGCGATTACCACTGCAAACTCAAGTCTTCCACTCTAATACAAACCCGCTCCGCCACTGCGATCCAGCCAACTGCGGGTTTCAAGCATCTTGATGGGGTTTTTACCCTTCTGCGATGTGATGTCATAAAATTGGCAGTCAAGGTAGTCAATCTAAGGGTAAACAAGTGCTGAAAGACAAGCGCGGCCCCGTGGGCGCGAAAGTTAAAGTCCATCTACAGCGTTTACCTTACGGGAGCGAGCAGCGGCGGGCGTGATAATTGCAAACAGATGGCGCCGCTGCTCGCTCCCGTAAGGTAAACGCTGTACATGCACGAGGGCTGATTGGAAACAGTGCAGAACATGCACGAGTTTCCACAAAAGCCTGAAGTGATTCCAAGAAGTCACTCTAAAGCAGTGCTTGCGCGCTGCGTAGGCGAGACCTAAAAAGCGCTTCAACACCTCTTCAGGAATAGCAAGCGCTATATAAATGCAAACCTTTTCCCTCTTCTATCCCTCCACTATCCTTCTCAATCCAAATAACTGACTACCATATCCACCACTCAAATGACTTTCATATTTCACTATACTAATTCACCATTAATCCTTTATGGGTCTGGAAGTAGCATGCTACTCGCTGAAAAAGCGATTTGACGCCTCGTCAGGGGTAGTAAGGCTATATAAACGCAATTACAATTACACTACAATACAATTATGAATGGCTGACCACATGCAGTGAGGCTAAAAAGAGTTCAGTCGTGGCTGTGTACAAAGGAGTTAGAAATGCAGCTGTGGTGAACCTCTTCTATTCATGGCCAAACACCGTGTCCTGCTGTTTTGCGTAACAGGGAGTTTGGATGCATGGTCTGGTAGAAGGCCGAGTTGAGTGCATGGCAGATTGGGCACTGAGCCTCGCAACAGTCCAGACGCTGTGGCCAACTACTGCTGCATTGTATGAATGCTGAGTGCAGCAGGGGCAAAAGAGTATAAGATATATTGTTTTTAAAAAGTCACTGAAATGCTTTTGGTCGTAGCTATGGTTTCATAAGGCATTGGCATATGTCTACGAAAAGCTCAGGAAATCTTTTAAGAAACACAATGAAGTGAATGTGTGGTTAATATATAAAACGGAAAAACTCCTGAATTAGCTGCTTATCATTAGCTGGGCAAACCATAACTCATCCTTGTCTTGCAAACCATAACCTGCACCCAAATGCAATGCTCATGACCTCACATTATATATACCACTTGAAAACAGGATGTAACATCGCAATACAATTAAATAACGACATATAGCCAAGCAAAGATGCAATACTGTATCCATTGTGATGTCATCAATAAGGTCAATGTCCAGGTAATTTGTAAGTGTCACCAGTGAGGCCATCATTACTTTTGCAATGTCATCTGTCACATCCTGGGTGAGGGTATGAGCATTGCTTTTGGAGTGCAAGATGAGATCTGATCCAGAGTAGAGAAATGCTCACCAGTCCTGCCAATGTTTCTTCCATGTCTAACAAAAGTGTATCAACAGTAATGTATGCCCTAAACAGTTGCAGGAATATAATTGCTGTTTTCATATATTCTTCCATTAAGAGAATAGCTGATCCCTTATGGTGGCTATTGTTTCTGTGCCCCTTCAGTGTCTAAACCCTGCCTGATGGTCATCAACGGGTTTAGTTCTGCTTAATGTTAGAGCTGTCTCATCAACCTTTTCTAGGAGGATTACTATATAGGCTTACCGTTATCCTGAACATTAGCATCCCCATTTGATTTTTTTCAGCAGTGGAATGATACTAGCATACGGGAGAGGGTTTAGATGATCCCGATCCAAAAGAGGCATTTGTGAAGATTGTTGTATCAAGTTTTTTTTTAAAATCTTTTTTTATTGAGCAGAGCATGGGGATAACACATACATAGTGATATTATTAGGCCTCAGGAATAAAAACCAGCATTATACAGTACAACACAATCCTATTGTTCTTTCAGATGGAACCTATGATTAATGGCAACACCTAAACACCAAAATATTTAAAAAATATTTAAAAAGACAGCAAAAGTCTGGCTAGATCATACAATATTTAAGAATCCTGATCTTACAATTGAAATTTCTAATGTGCTAACGTGCTACCTGCTAAAATATCACAAGACTAGCTTACTAACATTGTTTACAGGCCTTATAAATTACCTATAATCATTGGCTCTAGATTACTTGTACCCTAGACTATAGGGGGCTAGTAGCGAAAGATAACCATGTGAAGCCCTGTATAAGAAATGTAAACATTGTAGCTATAAAAAGAACTGTAGCATTAAAGTGCCATCGTGCCTTGCCTTTAGTATGTAGCAGAAAGAAAGTGCAATGTACTAAAGTGCTCCCTAAGACGCCAATGCCTATTTCTCTTAAATATTTTAAATTTCTGTCATAGCTTCATAATCTTTTAAACTTTTTTGTTGCACCAACCCTCTTTGCATAAGCTTCTTCAAACCTCATGGTCCTTTGCATTTTATTTAACCATTTTGAATAGAAGGTTATTGTGGTGAAGTATCACGTAACAAAAGTCAGCAAACAGGTATACTTCTTGAAGTGTGTTTATTAGCCACAGCCTCCGCAGTCCACAAGGTAACTGACTAAAATGGAATCTCTAAACTACAAACCAACATTGGACATTCTACATTCCAGTGATGCAACTCTGGAATGTAGTAAACATGAGATCATCACAATATCTCCCTTCCTTTACAATAAATAAAAACAAAACAAGTAACAAAGAAAAATGTAAAGAAATATACCAATTAACCCCTTCGCTGCGGCGGGAATTCCGCCGCAGCGCTGGGGGGTGTCGGGGGGCAGCGCGGTGGCGCTGTGCTCATGACGGAGCCACTCCGTCATGAGCCACGGTTGAGCTGTGCTCATGACGGAGTGGTTCCGTCATGACTCCGCCCAGTTGCATTGTCCCCCCCGCACAGGCGGGGAAACAGCGCCGCGTGGGCGGAGCGGCTGCCAACGGCCGCGGCATGACGGAACCGCTCCGTCATGGGCACACGGCAACCGTGGCTCATGACGGAGTGGCTCCGTCATGAGCGCTGAAGGAGTTAAATACAAAACAATATAAGTATGTAAACATAAAAGAAATTCAATCACAAAACCTCAATGGTTTAACAATGTTCCGTCTACTACTCCTTCGTTCGGACACAGGGTGAAAAGAATGCCTCGACTCAGAAACATCAATGTCAGAAGAAGAAGATGAAGAAGGAACAACACGAGGATGCAAAGATGAATTAAAAGGAACAGAAAGGTCACAAGGAAAAACATCATGAGGATGCACCTTCACAACTCTTCCTTTATTCCACCATTCATTCCTGCTAGTTCTCACTGCATTCCTGGTCACAACTTCAATTCTGACAGGAGGTTTACATTTTGACATTCCTTTAGGGACATGATTGGGATCCTTGAAACCCAATCTCCCACACACAGAACTCTTTCTATAGATTTTACTCTATGCAAAGTGTCATAGTGACTTTTCATTTTAGCCTGACATTTTTCCACATTAGGTCTCACAACATTGTCTACATTTAACATATGAGCACTTTTGGTCTGACACTCTCTGTGAGGGAGCCTCGGAGCGCGTTCTCACCATCGAGGACGGCGTTCTGCGGGAGACGACATGGACTCCTTACCGGCACAGAAACGAAGACGGCTCTGGACCCGTACAACTAATGGATGCCTCTTGCCTCCCTCCGCAGAACCCCGAATGTCACCCGGATGAGGAAGGCAGGACTGAAAATCACGTCGACCAATCGGGAACCATAGCGGAAGGTCACGAGTGGCAGAAAAGGGAAGGAGGCACAGCAGCAGGCGCTTCAGCGAAAGAAGACCCGGAAGAAGATCGTCGAGCTCAGCCGAGGAGCAACGCAGACGCCGGAGAGGGAGAGAACGAAGACGAGGGACCAGAGACGTGGAGCGAAGACTGGTGGATCCTGGAGGACGCACAAGCCGCCACAACTCAGGAGAGTTGTGGCTCTCAGCGTCTGCTCCGGGAGCCCAACAGAGCATCTGAAACCCATAATAGGTTTCCCACCACGGCACCAACTACAGGTGACGCCAACCAAGCATTGAGGGCGCTTCCTACTTCCTTCCCTGGTGTTATCCTTGGAGCCCAGAAACCATCATTTGAACTCCAATCGCCTACTGTGCTTAACCGGATTTAAAAAAAAAAAAATCCTTTTCCTCTCTCAACCCAAGTGTGTACTACTTTCTGTAATGAAAATCTCACTATTGACCACATACAGCCTCCCCGCTTCTGCTTCCGACCGTCCCTCCGACACTCTTGTAACCATGCAGGACACAAACTGGAAGCAGGAGGACGTCCCTGTAGAATTTCAAATGGCGAGAGACCAGAAACAGCACTAGGACATGACCTATGTGACCACAACATTTCTTCAACAGCTTTACATACATCAACCTTGTTTTGGATAGCCCACTGTATACACTCCACCAGTGTGCGGTTCATTTTTTCAACTAGACCGTTTGCTTGAGGATGATATAAAGCAACACATTTGTGTTTAATGGCGTTAGTGACCATAAAACTTTTCATTTCTTTCGAAATAAATTGGACGCCATTGTCTGAGACGATTTCTTTGGGAAAACCTTCTCTCAAAAACAATTTTTTTTTAAACTTGATAACACCAGCTGTGTTTGGCTCTTCTACAAATTTTACTTCCCACCATTTACTATAATAGTCAACAACCACAATAGCAAATTTAAACTTGCGTGGAAGAACACCAAAAGGACCAATGAAATCTATTGCAAGTTTGGACCACACAGATTCAGGTAACTTGACAGGCTGAAGGGGAACCGCTTCAGTTTTGAGTCCTTTATCACTAGTAGCACAAATAACACATGCTCGAACACTAGCAATAATAGCAGAATCCATCCCAGGCCACCAATAACTGTCTCTGATTTTTCTTTTGGTTATGGTCTGGCCTAAGTGTCCCTCATGACCATATATAATGATCCTGTCTCTCAAAGAAACAGGTGGAATAAATGTATCTCCTCGTACCAACATCCCATTTTCTTCAATTGACAATTCATCAGATACTTTAAAATAAGGTTGTAAATCCTGAGGTAAAGCCTTTTCCATAGGCCATCCATTCATTACATATTTCCTTACACTTTCCAACTCAACATCCTTTAGGGATTCAGAATTCCACTCTTGTTCAGTAGAAGTAGTGTTGTGGCAAACATCAACACTAGCAATTAAACACTTTATCATTTTCATTGTTATTTTCAAGATAATCAATAAAACTTAAAGGTGAACGAGATAAGTAATCCGCCGGGATGTTCTTACCACCTGGGATGTAGTCAACAATGAAATTATATTGTAAAAGTTTAGAACTTAATCTTGCTATTCTTGGTATGTGATCTTTAATAGTAGAAGCACTCAAAATGCTTACTAACGGTTTATGGTCAGTCTTCAGGACACATTTTCTTCCTCAAATAAAACTTTAAATCTTTCGACTGCCCAACAACAGCCCAAAAGTTCCTTTTCGATGACCAAGGAAACCTTTTCATTAGACCTCAGAGACCTAGAAGCAAAACCAATGGTCACTTCAATTTGCCCCTTCATCTATGCAATAGTGGCCCCCAAACCATCATTACTAGCATCAACCGTAATGATACATTCCTTAAGGGGATCAAAGGGTACGAGAACATCTGCTAATATAATTTCATTTTTCAACCTTTCGAATTCTTCTTGACTGTTTTTTCCCATACACATTTTTTCTCTTTCTTCAGCAATTCTCTTAACATAACAGTTTTAGCAGAGAAATTCTGAGTTAATTTAGAATAAAATTCACAAAGACCTAAAAATGATGCAACATTCTCCTTACTCTTGGGAGTAGGAGCTTTGGCTATTGCATCAACTAGCACCTGAAAAAGTACTGATGATGTCATCTATCCTAGCTAGGGGGTGAGAGTCGATCCAAATAACCTTGTTAAGATTTCTTAAGTCGACACACACTCTCAGTTGCCCATTCTTCTTCCTGGCAATAACTAATGGACTTAACCATAAAGATGGCTCAATAGGTTCTATCACATCTTCATCACACATCTTCTTAAGGATCTTTGCTAAGTCTTCATGCACACTAAAAGACACGTTCCTCAACTTATGCTTCACAGGTGTGACATTACCTTGTACTTTAATCTTGTGCTTGAACCCTCTGATTTTACCTAATTTGTCAACAAATACCCTAGGAAAAGTGTCAATCCATTTGGTACTGTTTTCAACCATCTCAACTGACCTTTTGTCTTCTTCACAATCAGTTACTAAAGAAACTTGAACATCTTTACCAGGTCCGAGAGTCATCCCAAAAAGGCCTTGGTGATACCATCCAAGGATATTAAGCTCTTTCTTAGCAACATACACTTTTCCAAAAATGGTACAATTTTTAAACTTGAGTTGACACTCAAAATACCCAGACAATTCAATTTTCCTTCCATCACAAGTTACAGGATTCCTGTCTGGTGGAAATAACTCTCGTTTGCCCCAGATTTCAGAAAACAATTAATAGGTCACCATAGTCAATCTAGCCCCAGAATCAATAAGAAGTCTTAAATTTTTCCCATCTACTTCAATGTCTTCATAAGGGTCTACACAATCAGATTCATCATCTTGTACAACAACAATCATATCTCTCATTCCTCTCGCACAACTTTGTTCTTCATCTGAACTGTCACACAGATCTCCATCTGGAATAGAATTGATTTTGTCTCTAGGTGACTGACAAACTTTTGCAAAATGCCCAATTTTACTACATAACTTACATTTTACATTTTTTGCAGGACAAGGTTGCCATTTGGCCCATGATTGGAATAACCACACCTAAAACAAATGTTTTTCTGTGAGAAAAACCCACCTTTGTACTCTTTCTTTTTGGGATATTTTTTATAACTATTGTTTTGTTTTGGGACTGTGTTTTCATTCACTACAGACACACAGATTGTGTCTTTACGAGTGAGTTCCTTTAACGCTTTACGTGAAACTTCAATACCTTTAACTATATCAATTGTTTCTATAAGATTGGGATTTCTCATAGTGAGAAGTTTTTCTTGTACTTTTTTGTCCCAACAACGTACTACTATTTGATCACGTATAAGTTGATCTGTGAAATTTTCAAATTCACATTCTGCAGCTAACATACTTAAAACAGCAACATAAGTGTCAATAGACTCATCTTGTAACTGCTCTCTAGTAAAAAATGTATGTCTGTTAACAATCAAACTCGGTTGTACATCAACCTGTTTTTCTAATTTCTTTACAGCCAATTCATATTCATCTAAATCTTCTGGATCATGCTGAATGGGATACGGTGGAAGATGTTCATATATGGATTGACCTTCCAAACCTAAATTGTGTTCTAGTAAGAACCTTTTACGTTCTGGTCGATACCTACTACCACTGATGGCTCCTAAATACTTTGTAAAGGCCCTGTACCAATTTCTCCAAGCTACAGGAGGATCTCCCGGAGTTTGAAGAAAAGGGAGAGGAGCATTTAAATTCTGCATAGTAGCCATGACACTTTCTATATTAATGAATATCAAAAGAAAACTACTTAATTAGATGGAGATTATAACAATTTGAATGTCATAAATGTAAACACTAGATATAAAAGTACCAGATGATGCATATGCACATGTAAAAATTGAGTTGTTACTTCTGATCGCGTGTGCACATCATGGATGTGCAAGTTCTTCAATAATAAGTTGTTACTTCGCACTGCGTGTAGTATAATCTTCTTCAGTGGATTGTTACCTTGCACTGCGTGTGCATTGGAGAGAGTGGCATGTAAATTTACAATGAGTTGGATTAAAATGGCGCCAGGGGTCTATCAGAAGATGTTCCTGTTTTAACGCATCTAAAACTTTTTTGGTTTTGGGTTTCAATTTTTTCTTATTTTTATTAGAAGTGTCTTTTTTTAGATGTTGAATAAAATTAAAAACCCACCCAAAATTATCTTACCAGGTGCCCCCCTGAATAGCTCACTGATTGTGAGTATAGCTGTGATATTGTCTACTATTGGGCCATAATAGTTTACAAAATTTAGTATCGTGCCGTTTAGTTTGGCCTTAATCCAGATCCACCTTCCGAAGGGATCTCTCCGGATTTGACCAAATTCCCATGGAAAACCTCTACAAAACTAGACAGCTACTCCTCTTTTCGCCAACCCAGCAGAGGCAAAAAGGCATGCGAAAAAGCTCTTGGAAGAAATAACTTTGGGAGTTGGTTTTTAAATTAGTTACTTGAAGAAACAGTACCTTGGGCGAAAAAGAATCTAGCCACCTAATTAGTCCTCCATACTTTTGTTTGTTTAGTATCCCATTAGCATTGACTGAAATAATACAGCACTTATTTGTCATATTTACAGTGTTTCAAAACAAAAACATAAACGAACAATCCCAGTGTCCTGATGGTCTTTCCCCTGCTGCCCCTGCTTCTGCTCATTTTACTGATACACCCTTTAATAAAGCCACCCCCTTCCTCGACAACCCACCCCTCTAGAGATATGAACCACCACGCTAACCACCTCTCCCCCCCGACTTCTCTCTGGGGTGCCATGGACCTGCAGTCTCGATGACCCACCTCCCCCGGCAATAGTGGATTTAGATGAACTTGAAAGCAATGGAGAAAACATTATGCAGACTATCATTTCACTTTGAAGCTGAGATCTCCTTAAGAAGGCCCTGAGCATCTTCTAGATTAGAGAACATGTGGAATTTCCCCCTAACAAGAGCACGCAACTTGGATTGCTGGGCTATAGACACCTGCGCGCCTTGAGCTTTGAAGATAAAGAGCTGTTTGACAAACTCTTTGCTCCTACGAGCCACGGCCGCTGACATATCAGAGAAGATTCGACAGTTTGAAGTTTCATTAATCGGGAATTGTCTTTGTTGTCTGGCCTTAGCGAGAATCTTTTCCTTAATACGATAGTCAGCGAAGTTGACTAAGATGGTACGTGGAATGTTAGAATTTGGGAGCGGATGGAATGGAATTGTATGCGCCCTTGTGATTGTAAGATCCCCGCTATATTCAGGCAATACTTTTTGCTTAATAAAGGTTTCCACCCATTGCAGTACCTGGGCTCCCTCACTTCTCTCGGGGACCCCCACTAATCGCAAATTCGAGTGCCGCAAGTGGTTTTCAAGCTCTTCCAGTTTGTTCTCTAAAATAGTCTTGTCCTTGGTAGCTTCGTTAACTTTCGAGAGCCAGGAACTCATTTGATCTTCTAACTGTGTGATCCTTGACTCGGCTTCTTGAATTTTTACTGGAAGGCAGGCCACTGCTTCTTCTATTTTCCCTAGGCGCAGATGGAGAGAGGCTATTTCATTTTCCTGAGACCTCTTCATCTCTCTTATCTCCTCGAGAATCAGGTTTAACAAGATCTTGATGTCCATCTACTTTGTAAGGGCTGCATCAGAAGAAGCATCCATTGAGGATTCTATGGATTCTGAGACCTGAAGTTGTTGAATCTTTGTCCCTTCCAGACCCTCCTGGGGCTGGCCCGGTGGTTTCGTGTTAATACCATGTAGCGGGTGCTGTTGCTGCTCCTGGACCCGATTGCGGTCTTGTTACATTTACTGACAGAGTCTGATTCTGCATGAGCGGAGTATGGAGTGGTGGCATATCCCCAGAGGAGGGAGATGGGGCCAGGATCGTGCCACTTTGGTTTAGTTCTTGTGCTGTAGAGATAGGTAGGGGTGCAGACTCACAGTTGCCAGTGGCGAAATAGATGTAGATGTAGATGAAAATATTGGTGGAGGTGAGGCTTGAAGTGAGCTATTAAGGATATCTTCTCTCCCGTCTGCCATCTGGAGTCGAGGTGGTGGGGCATTGAGTTGGAGAGGGGCCACTTGAGATGCTTTTTTCGTAAAAAGTGGGAATTCTTTCAAGCTCTTCCCCTTTCCTTGCTGTTTCCAGTTGTTAGATCATCATTCAGATTTTTCTCAGGAGTGTCCGTATTCACTTGCGTAGGTTGGACTGTTAGAGCCCCAGCTTCCTGAAACGGCACGCCCGGTTCCTCGACCTGCTCCTCTTCCGAGCTCTCAAAGCTGGAACTGAGGCAGTGACGGTTAGCCAAGTGTCCACCCCTGACCGTTGAAGAGCGCGCTTTAGCCTGTGCCAAGCGAGTTTTGGCCTTAAGACCTGCCGCAGAATTGATTTTGGCGACCGTATTATTGTGTTTATTGTGTCTTCCAATCTTTGTCTCTCCTTCAAAAATCGTCACAGCAGCAGCAGCAAATTTTTCACACTCTTTTAAAGATTTCTACCCCTCTTTCTCCCTTTTACCCCTCCTTTTTTATGAAATTAATTGCCGGCTTAAAGGTTGCTGTAGGGTGAATTCAGGGGTAGAAAAAATAAACCTCCCTCTTGATTTTTAAGTGTATTCAGTTACTCCTGCAGTTTTTTTTTCTCGCTTTGTTTATGCTACAATCGCCAAAACCAGCTCACCTCCTCATCTCGCCCCCTCTCCTCCTCGAGAACAACGTCGCTATCGCTCTCAGCTGATCCCCATTCCTGCCCGCTGGGCTCAGCTCTAATCCGTTATGCACATAGAGCACTAAACGCTGCCTTCCCCGCTGCCATTTTCCTCGGCTCGGTCCAGCATTGTCACCGCTCAACTCTGGGCTGCCTCACCACGAGCCAAAAACCTAAAGCTCTCCAGGATGTTTCCGACCGCACCCATACACCGCTGCCAGGAATCACGGCTACGGGCCGAGATGTGGTGCATCCGAGCTCCGAAAACGCAGTACCGCCATTGCCGGGGAGAGAGGTGCGGTCACCTGGGATTATGTAGAGGCATGGTTCTCCATAGCCATCCTCCCGCCACAAAGGTTGAATCCTTCCTCTGATGTTTTTCCGTCTACAGTGCTCTGCTCAAAATTGTTGTATCAAGTTCATGAGAGTTATTTCAGACAAGCAGCAGAGCATGGGGTTGTATGAGTATTAAAACACTTTTGCTCACAGGCTCAGTAATGCTTTTTTTCAGTGCAGGCCTTTTGGGCTGTGTGGATTGCCCTGTAGTAACCTTTGCATTGGACTTAGAGTTCTACCTTATGTTTGATGCGCTTCAATTTAGCACATCCCGTGAACCACTTATGAGTTATTCAATGCCTTTTTGAGTTTTCAAGACATAAATGGAGCAAGAACACATAGGGCAGATGAACTATTGAAGCACAGGTTGCTGAACAGGGTTGTAAGGTCGATGGTGTAGAGTTGCTAGATTTTAGCTTCAATGTATGTGGACCGAAAGGGAACTTTTCTAAATAACTGTGAAGGCTTGGGATTTGTCAGAGGTGGTGTGCAGGTATGCTTGATGAGCGAAGTGGGCATGAAGGATGGTCAAACCATGTATCACCAGATCGGAGCCGAGGTTTCCAGTTTGTATGTAAGATATGGTCAAGTGTATGCTCCGTTATGTGCGCCAACAGAAATCTATCTTTTGAAATTCAAATGTTTGCATGTTTGGAGTGCTTTCATTGCAGAAAACCCAGCAGTTTCAAAACCTATATTTCACAAAGATAAAATGTTTTTTTGCAGATTTGAAATTATTCCAGTGAATGGGGAGTTCATCCTATGTATAGTCTCATTAGATTTCCTTCTCCTCGAGAAAATCAGTTACTGAGCAGGACAGTGCATTTAGATAGTAACAACCCCAACCACTGAAAGCTTCACCATTGCTCTTTGTTTATTTAGGCCCTCTTCATGTAACTAAGAAAAACCTCAACATTTGAATTGGAATCAAGGCAATCAGGGCACAAGTCCTATAAAAAGAAGTGGGGGGACTGACAATATGCAAAATACGGAAACCAAAGGAAATGATGGACGGAGTGTTGAACATTGCAAGCACTCACCCCCAGTCATCTGATCTGGGTTTAATCCATCACCGTTCTTTAGCCCACTCTGCCACCCCAGTTCAGACATGGCCATATGCAAATCAGTCTGACCCTGTGCCTCATGGGAACAGTCCAGCCTGAACTGCCAAGCCATGTCTTCCCTGGACCGGAAACAAGCTTCCTAGGACCGGTTTATGGCATTTCAGCCGTCTTCAGCCAGGCTTGCTTGAATCCAGTGGCAAAGTGAGCAAGGGACTCACGTCTGAGCATACCCTGCCAACTTATGGCGACCAAAGCAGAAACTGGGGGTGAGTGGGGGTGAGTGTTTGCAACGTTCAACACTCCGTCCATCATTTCCTTTGGTTTTTGCTTTGTTCGCCATAAGTTGGCAGGGTATACTCAGACGTGAGTCCCTTGCTCACTTTGCCACTGGATTCAAGCAAGCCTGGCTGAAGACGGCTGAAATGCCAGAAACCGGTCCTAGGAAGCTTGTTTCCGGTCCAGGGAAGACATGGCTTGGCAGTTCGGGCTGAACTGTTCCCATGAGGCACAGGGTCAGACTGATTTGCATATGGCCATGTCTGAACTGGGGTGGCAGAGTGGGCTAAAGAACGGTGATGGATTAAACCCAGATCAGTTGACTGGGCGTGAGTGTTTGCAACGTTCAACACTCCGTCCATCATTTCCTTTGGTTTTTGCTTTGTTCGCCATAAGTTGGCAGGGTATGCTCAGACGTGAGTTCCTTGCTCACTTTGCCACTGGATTCAAGCAAGTCTGGCTGAAGACGGCTGAAATGCCAGAAACCGGTCCTAGGAAGCTTGTTTCCGGTCCAGGGAAGACATGGCTTGGCAGTTCGGGCTGGACTGTTCCCATGAGGCACAGGGTCAGACTGATTTGCATATGGCCATGTCTGAACTGGGGTGGCAGAGTGGGCTAAAGAACGGTGATGGATTAAACCCAGATCAGTTGACTGGGGGTGAGTGTTTGCAACGTTCAACACTCCGTCCATCATTTCCTTTGGTTTTTGCTTTGTCGCCATAAGTTGGCAGGGTATGCTCAGACGTGAGTCCCTTGCTCATTTTGCCACTGGATTCAAGCAAGCCTGGCTGAAGACGGCTGAAATGCCAGAAACCGGTCCTAGGAAGCTTGTTTCCGGTCCAGGGAAGACATGGCTTGGCAGTTCGGGCTGGACTGTTCCCATGAGGCACAGGGTCAGACTGATTTGCATATGGCCATGTCTGAACTGGGGTGGCAGGGTGGGCTAAAGAACGGTGATGGATTAAACCCAGATCAGTTGACTGGGGGTGAGTGTTTGCAACGTTCAACACTCCGTCCATCATTTCCTTTGGTTTTTGCTTTGTTCGCCATAAGTTGGCAGGGTATGCTCAGACGTGAGTCCCTTGCTCACTTTGCCACTGGATTCAAGCAAGCCTGGCTGAAGACAGCTGAAATGCCAGAAACCGGTCCTAGGAAGCTTGTTTCCGATCCAGGGAAGACATGGCTTGGCAGTTCGGGCTGGACTGTTCCCATGAGGCACAGGGTCAGACTGATTTGCATATGGCCATGTCTGAACTGGGGTGGCAGAGTGGGCTAAAGAACGGTGATGGATTAAACCCAGATCAGTTGACTGGGGGTGAGTGTTTGCAACGTTCAACACTCCGTCCATCATTTCCTTTGGTTTTTGAATATGCAAAATACCTCATGACGTCACGTGCTGAACGTGTCCCGGTGTCTGAAAATTACACCGGGACACGTTCAGCATATTTCTGTGTGGCCAGCTTCTTGGCAGGGGGGGGCGGCGTCCACCCTATGAAAAGAGTGGGGGACGCTGTGTACCTGTGTGTGCTCCCGACTCGAGCCCTTAAGGCAATGTATCTGTGCCTTGCAAACAGCAGCTTCTAATTTCTACAGACAAAATTTGTTTTTAACAAGTAAAGCATATTTTGTTTCAAACCCCTATTCTCAACGAGATATTTAAATATTGCTCTCTTTTATTGCACTACATCCAAACAGCGTGATCCATTGTTGTACTTACTGTTTTCATTTAACATATCATCCTTGTATGCCAATCTTGTAATACGGTGTAATACTGCCATTGAGGGGTTATGGTGACATCATAAACCATGAGACTGAAGGGTGAGTAGATAGTAAGTGTCACCAGAATGTCGAGATGGCAATCAAGGGCAAAATTACACAACTTACCCATTATCTATTTTTATATTACAAATTTGTTTTGGGGCAGTTTGCCTGAAAACGGCCTGCTTTTTTGCAAACAGGGATGCATTTATTGAAAACGGTAAGTGAAACACTGGACTATACAATTTGATTGTCTGTTAAAAAACGCATGTGAAAAATAATTATGCAATTGAGAATGCTGTATTTTAGAGAAAACATCATTTGATTTGTTAAAAAAAAACACTATCAATCTTTGGGAGAGATTTTTGAAGCTGTTCTCTACAAGGTTGCAGCTAACAATAGACACTGATTGATATTAGAATTTTCAGGTCTTGTATACCGTTTATGAATAGAATATAGCCTTATAGCCCGCCGTAGTGGGCTATACCGGCTATTAAAGGCCCGCTGCAGCGTTAAAGGCCCGAGCCGAAGGCGAGGGACTTTAACTAACACAGCGGGACTTTAATATCGGTATAGCCCTGCTACGAAGGGCTATAAGGCTATTAGAACATTCTGCCACTAGAGGGCAGAATGTTCTTACAAAACGAAGCCTTCAGGGAGCGCGAGGGGATTCAAATCCCCTCAGTCTCCCTGAAGTCTTTGTTCACAGCCAGAGCTGTGAACAAAGACACATTGGAATGTTGGTGCTCCGGGCTTATACCAGCCATTATAAGCCCGGAGCACTCCATTGTTTTCAATGGAGCTCCCAACATTCCATTGTTCTAATGTAGATTAAACAATGGACAATGGTATATTTGGGCAGAGTGGTTTGGACTGACATGATGATAATGATGAAACCCGTATTTCACACGAACCTTCGCTCTCACACAAACATACACACACACACACAAACAAACACAAACACACATAATAGAGAAACAGAAACAAAGAGAAGAGGGAGATAGTATACAGACAGGTAACTGCATATTATAGCATTATCTATATAGTGGCTTTATGTGTCTAATGGTATTATGGTCCAATAATCCCCATGGTTGAGAGATTATACAATTTCTACAGTATTTTGGTGTATGAGCATGAATATTTTTTTTTTCGAGCTGAGAATTGGGTAGTATTAAGCGTACATGGAATAGATGCCTGTGGTAAAAAGAAGATAATGGAGCCAATTCACTAAAGTATTTTTGGGTCTAAAATATACATTTATATTTAAAAAGTATCTATATGTATGCCTGCCAGGAAATCACAAATGGGTTTCTGGCAGGCCTATACAGTTTTACCAATCAGCATTTCTTAGCATCTGTTTCAGAGAACTCTGTAGCAATAAATTGTACATAAGGGGGTCAGATGTGTGGTTAGTCTTGTAGGTTTGAGAATGCCTACAAAGACATACATTTGTGGGCCTTATCAAGTTCCAAACACATCATTTCCCATGATAGAAATTGTTGTCAGTTTATTCCATCCAAGGTCTGGCGTCACTTCCCCTCCAGTATGGGAGCGGGAATAGTTCACCTCCAGATGTACTGATAATGTTTTCCTGTGTATGACAAAAAAAAAAAAAACGAAAAAAGTGTACATTTGCACTGAAACACTGTAAGAAGTTGGACTATTAATTGGGGTTGGGTGACTACCCACCTTAAGTTATAATCACAACCCCAGTCAGGGTGAACTCTAAAAGTCACTAAATAAACCTGAGCTCAACCCCTTGGTAGCTATGGCACGGAGCAGGCAGGCCTAACTTAGGGTAGTGTGTAAAGTATTTATACAGTGCCAAAACAGAACATAAATTAAAATTGTAAAGCAGTACAAATCCCAAACTGAATTAGAAAAATAGACTAAAATGTAATAAACAAAATGACACCAAAAGGACAAGAATCCATTAAGGGGGACCAGAGATATGAATTTTTGAAAGATTAAGTTTAAATTGCTCCAAAAAGCAAAAAGCACTGATTATAGTTATGGTTGCAATAGACTAGGACCTAGGCACCATTTGAGGCTGAAAGCGATGAAAGGTGGGTTAGATACACCAACCAGGTTCATTTTTTGGTCATAGATTTTACCTTCTGACTTGATCCTTTCAGTCCCAATCCACCACAGGAATACACTTTAAAACCCTCAGGCCCTCAGGGGAGACGCTTAAGAGAGTCGCAGGGTGTTAGGAGGAGGATAACAGCAGGTCCAGTCCAAGTCAAGTTGCCACTGGTCAGCTGGGCCCTTCTAGAAACAAGTCTCTAGCAGCTTGTTGTCTCTTTAATACCGCATAGAAGGTCAGCCAATTGACACCTGGAGTAGGTCCAGTCCTTCACAGCTTCTCTCAGGTTTCGAACAGCAGGTCAACTCCTACTCTGATCTTCTGCAGGTCCAGAACGTGTTCTAAAATGGGTGACTGAATGTACTACAGTTATTCATGGCACTAGCCAGTGGGTGGGAATGACTCCTGGGCACGCCCTAAGCAATGGGATAAAAGTCCCCACTTTGGGCATTTCGAAGATGGAAAAAGTATTCAACCACATTAAACTTGGGCTCCGAGGGCTGGGGTGTGCGTGGGGAGTGTACTATCATAATGCTAGTGTTCTCCCATGTTTAACACTAAAATCCAGTTTGAGGCAGACACCGTACCCACAATAAACCCAGAGACAGAAATCTGGTAGGATAAAAGCAGAGTCCATCAGCAACCAAACACTGTCTTGGCATTCTGTTCTCTCCCCTTCCAGGTGTGTACAGAGTGTTATATGTGAACACAGCAGACCTGTTAAGCAGGATTCGACACTCAAGCAGGACTTGACACTATAATGTGAAAAAGGATGCCCACATTCCCCACCCTGCAAATTCAGAGGAATCCTCTCTGCCAATTTAGTTCAGCCTCTTGTTTACCCCTATGAGGCATTTCACACCTATTCACACCTATTTGCAGTCGGGAGAAGCTGGAGATCCAATGCAAATTACATCTCAGAAACACAAGGCTAGGAAAAGGTAGCTTTCTAAAAAGCTGATTTTCCTTAAAATGTATTACCAATCTGACTTCATCATTGAATTCGATTTTAATAACTCATGAAAATTGTTGTTTAATTATTTTTCTAGCTGTCCCCTTTCCCAGATACAGTATTAGTATTTTAATCGGTGCTCTGGTCTTATACATAGGACAGCCACACTGAAAAAAGCTTTTGGGTGCGGATCATTGTAAGGACATGTTAATATTACATTTATACATGTCCTACTTTTAAATACTATCCACCCTGCCTTGTGGGCTACAAGGTCTACATAGATATTAATATTTAAAAGGGAGGATTTTATATGTCAAAAGGGTTTACTTTGATACGCCGAATTGCAGTTTTTACACTGCAACAGCTAGGCTACAATGGGAGGTCTGAAGCCATGTCTGCACTGCCACTTTAGTGGGTGGCACACTAGGTGCTAAGGTCCACCAGTGGCATTTAACTTCCAGGATGTGGATACACTTTGTAACATATACTAGGGGCTTATGACAAGTTAAATATGCCAATTAGGAACATGCAAATTCAATCATGGTATAAGGTGGAATAGATGCACTTTAGTACTTGATAGCAGAGGAAAAGTGCATAGTTTCAATGCCAGCAAAAATAAAGGTTCCAGGAAAAGGTGAAAGCTCTGGGTTGGCCATGCAGAAAATGCAGTTTTCTCACAGACTCCATCCCCCACAACATAATTCTAAACTATGTACAATTAACAGTGGGAATAGGAGCCCAGTAGTATGCCTAAAACGATGCACCTGCCGTAACTTTCCAAGGATGCTGCTAGGAATGTATGAGAATTACAAGAGGTGGTTAATCTATAGATGTATACAGGCATACTTTTCTTTTATGGGTGCAGATTGACTACTCTCTTTGTAAATTGGACCCAAAATAATTCATAATATTTTTATTTTTCAGCATATGGTGTTCCAGTGAAAACGTTTTTTTTCTCTTAACAAGTATATTCATCCAGTTGAAGAACAATGTTTTAAAAGTATCAGTCTAAACGTTTCCGCTAATATTATGAGCTCCGAGATCAAACAGAACGTTCACATTTATTTTATCATTTATGTCAGGGATACTAATCAAACATAGGGAATGGTAAAATTAACTTGTTTATTTGATGTCTTCATTATCTAAAAGGACTGTCGTGGTTAGAAACGAATTAACTGGTGACAAGAAAATCAGACAGACTAGAAGCCTGATCATATATGACCAGTGTTTTTGCACACGGCTTTTCTTGGTTCAGGAATACCAAACTTAACTTTACATACTGGAAAATCCAGTCAGTAAACTCGCTTGAGGCTTTGGCTACAGTAGCAGCCTAACCTGTCTACTAGCCCTGTTCCTCTTTCTGTGGCAGCGGCCTTCATACTTTTTTGCTTCAAGCCCTCCCCTAAGCAAAATGTTTTGAAGTTGGGTCCCCCTCCAAGCATTTATGGCAAGAATATGGAAGATGGAGGGGCAGGCTGAGCGGAGGGTACGAAGATTATGAGATCATTTCAGGGGTATTTTTCTGTAGCTTATAATCAACACTAACTGTGAGACTTATAAAAGTACGAATATAACAAACAGATATTGACCAAAAAAAAACAGGACTCCGGTTGAGGGTGTTGTGAACCTGGGTCCCGATGCAACTGCACCTGCTGCACTAATAGTAGCTGCAGCCCTGAGAAGCAATCTGTCTCCTCCTTCGCCTCTTCCCCTTATGCTAGCCATTACTCCAATCTTCAAACAGACTCTCTGTCTCTGAGAAATGCACTTCCATGTGTTGCCAGACAATCATAATTGTGACTCACAGTCCTAGGCCCAGTGCCACTGCTTCTGCTTTACTAATGATAGCTACTGCCCTGTGAACCAGGCAGTCTCCTCTGCCCTTTACTAAAAACATGGGCCCCCATCTTGCCCCATCCCGTTTCTACCATTTCTCTGAGACCCAGCTAAGATATCTCCTCTGCTTTAATTTTCACCTCTTTTGGGCCATTGGTCCAATGCCCAAAGTAACACTGGCAGCACAGCAAAACGTGCACTGGGCCCTAATGCAAGTAAGAAAGAACAGTACAACATTGGCCATTCACACCCCTGAGCCCTGGTGTCACTGCACCTGTAGCACTAATGATACCTCCAAGCCGGCACAGCAGGTTGTGTCCTCTGTGCACTCCACTCCACAGGGTTTTCACTACTAGGCCTAAGGCCCAAAGCAGGCTGTCTAGCCTTTCTATATATATGGCCGCCTTTTAACTGGGCCATCTCTTTGATGCTATCCAATCATCTCACTACTTTCCTCTTTCTCCTGGGCCATTACTCCGAGGTCCAAGGGTTTCAGATGATCAGAGCTCTGAACGTGACCCTGCTGGCCTTCTCCCTGCCGCCCGTTTGTCTCACCTTGAAGGAAATAAGCATGTAAACAGAGGTCGACGTGGACAACATCTATGGGGACGCTCATGCTTTTTTGCTAATTTTACAAAGGCAGTTCTCATACTTTTCATGAAAAAACAACCTTAATGAGGCCCTTGAGGTACCTCCTCGTAACAGTGAAGGGAGGGCGGGATTGGGGTGGGGAGGGGTTTTTCTGTTGTCTGAAGCCCAGGGGGGACAGAGAGCTAAGGAAGAAAAGGGCCTTCTCACAAGGGTTCCAGTTACCTGAAAGAAATGTAAATGTGTGTAATCGGTTAATCACTAAGGGGTCTATTTACTAGGATTTAAAGCTGTCTTTGCATCACAAAAGTGATGCAAAACAACGGTAAATCTTTTTTACTAATTTACTTTCCAATGCTAAACTTGTTTAGCGCTGGAAAACACTCGAAAATAACGCAAAGCAGCGCATTGCTCTGCTTTGCATTATTTAGCAACAAAGGGGCGTACCATGGGTGATGTATGGGCGTTTCCATGTAACCACACAAGGTTTCTGACTCTAAACCCTATTACAGGGTTTAGCATGAGAAAATAGTGCCCATTTCAAATAGACGCTATGAAGGAGAAATGCTTTTATTTATCCTTCCTTTTCCGACTTTGTGTGTGTGGTGCACTGTACAGCACACATACAAAGTTGGAAAAGGTTTAAAGTTAGTCTGAGCATAGTAGTTTGTACTGAAAGGCTAAACTTCCAACATAAAACCTATGCTAAACTTACGCAGACACCCTCGCACTATGCTGCAAAAGTGTGTGGATGATGCATGGCAGCTAATTTCAGCGCTGGTGCTAGGGAGAGGGGAGGAGAGTGCCATATTTCTGTAAATATGGCACTCTCCTGATCTCTTCTTCTTGTGCAATGCAGCACAGCTTATTTGCCTGCTGTGATGCATTGCATGAGACTTTGGTAAATCTGCCCCCAAATGTTGAGGCAGCTTGAAAGCCTGTATAGGCTTTAATTGTTGGACTTACTTGAAGCTTCATGGTGACAATGAGTTATTCTTTTGGACACGTAAAGTCAGGGTGTTGTAAAGTTAGTTCTAGAAAGTGTTCTTTCAGTAGACACTTATGAAAAATATTTGCACTAGGTACAATTTACCTATCACTAAAATATATTCTTTGAAATCATTAAATCATTTTGCAACAGCTTACCTTGCACTGTGTACTGTGTATAGTACAATTTTAATGTAATTACTTGCATATTCACAGAGCTTTCTGTTCCAGGCTGAGACCACATCCCACTATAAATACATACGTCCCTATTCCCCACATCTGCAGTGATCATGTGAAATTTCATAGTGTAAAAGAATGCATTTGCAACTGATTAGCTTAAGTGCGTTTCTTTTTCGTTTAAGGTTTCTGCATTATTTTATGTGCAGTTAACTGAAAAAGAAAACAAGATATTTGAAGAACATTATGTTTTTTAACCACGTTTTTAATGCAGTTACCACCTGAGTGCAGTGGCAGCAGGGTCACAAACGTGGCTAAAAAGAAGGAAATATTCTGTAAGTGTCTTGTTTTTCACTTTCATTTTTTGTTCTTTTAATAAACTTTATTGATTTTTGGGCAATGTTACATAATCTATATAACTTGGGAGTCTCAATGTAACTAATAGTGTTAGTTTTTACAGATCAGTTACTATAAACATAGAGAGGGACTGAAATTTCAAATGCGATACAAGGGAGTCAAAAGTTTTTTGTATCAGTATTTGGCAGGTTGAAAGTAATCGAACATGAAACACGTTTTACAGACTCTGGCCCATCAAGAATAAGTAAGCAGGATCCCAGGATGATATCGATAATAGTCATAGCTGAGCATTATTGGTGACATGAGGCAGACAATTGTCTATATAACAACCCTAAAACCAAGAAAAACCTATAAAGAAAACTGCCCCACCCCTCACTCTTGCACATAATCCCTGCTGCTCATATCAAATAATGCCACAGTAGGAGGTGTGTGGGTATTCGTGCCGTAACCCTCCGTCAACTATTACTCATCTCCACCATGTTAGACTGTATGCAGTACTTCATGTGGGCCCGTCTCCAGAAGTGGTTGGATCCTGCGACATCTTCAAATTGGACAAAATGGAGGACCAAGCTCTCAGGTCATCTTGAAGCTTGTTATCTTTACGCAGGTGTCGCATATTTACCTACTTCGAAATCATCCAATCAGAAGCATATTTCAACCTTGCCAGATATGTAGGGGTTGCTGTGCTAAGTGAACCTATTGCTATATGGTGCTTCACCAAGACCAAGCTGAGGAGAACACATTTTCTGCTCAATTTCTTTTTGCAAGAGAAGGAAGCAGGCTCAGCAGCACCTGACGGATCTCCAGTGGCACCATTCAACCCGAGACCCTATTCAGATTGTGTATAATTTCCTGCCATATCGCGGACAGGGAGGGGCATGATCATATCATATGTATAAAGTCTGCTGCCGGGGCCCTACTGCGTGTGCAGCAGTCAGATCGAGTGGGATATAGTGAGTGGAAGGTCTGTGGGGTGAGGTATGTTTGATGTATTAAGTTATATTGCAGGAGCTTGAAGATTTCTCTGGAACTAATCGTCCACACTCCCTCGTGTATTTCTACCCATTCCTTAGCCGACAAGAACCGCCCAGTATTTACTCCCATTTGGCCTACATGTGGATTGACTGAAGTGGCAGATCATCATGGAGCACCCTATAGATATGGGATATTAGTCTATGGCCTTGGGCCATCTCTAGCAGCGTCACTAAGGTGTTAGATTGAGGCAGCCTCTCTGGAATGGTCGGCTAGATCGTGCAGGCTGTAGTCAAAATTGTAATGTATTGTAAGTATTGTCCCGACCCGAAAGAAAAAGAATCTATGGCTTCCTCCCTGGTGATGAACTGACCCCTGGGATAAAGGTACCCCTTAGTATCACAACCCCCATCCAGCCACCTTTGTACTGACATTGAATCAGCGATTGGTTGGAAAGGGTGCTCTATCCACAGTGGCATATCGGGGGGCACAAGAGGAACGACTAAATACTCTGCGAACCATGCCTTCCCAAACATCGGCCACCAATTGAATGACTTAGGGGGAAGTACAAGGAACCGCTCATTAGCAGTACCGGTAGGGATTTTTCCTCATGCTTGCCCTGAAAAAGTTGTTTTTCCCAATTGTCATCAGGGTCAAGCGAATGAATTGCATGTTGGATGTGCGCCGCCATGTAGTAAAGGTCTAGATGCGGGACCTTGAGGCCTCCCTGACCCCATGGTCTCTAAAGCATGGTTAGTTTGGCTTGTTTGCATTTAGTGCCCCAAAGAAGCTCCACTATAAGACTATCCAACGTGTGGAAATAATGTCTGGGAATAGCATATAAGGTGCTTTGGAGTGCACATAGGCATCACGGTAAGATGATCATTTTAGCAATGACTACTCTGCCCATGAGAGAAAGTGGTAAATCCCTCCAGAAACAGATGGATGCCTGGAGCCCCTCAAACACCCTACCTATGGTTAGAGCTAGATAAATTGGGGCCGTGCGTGTCAAGCTTAAACCCAAGTACCGAACAGCACCCGTCATCCAAGGGAATCCAACCACCAGGAGCTTCTCCAGTGGGACCTCGGCTAACCTGTCCAGTGGAAATAATTTGGATTCCCCCGGACTGATGTGTAGTTCAGAGAGCTCTTGGAATTCAATCTGAGTAGGACGGGCGCTGAGTCAGCCGGACGTATCAAATGCACTATGGCGTCGTCAGCATAAAGGGAGATAACATGATTGGACGTTCCCAGTGTGATCCCCCAGGGACCCATGGTACACTGCAGAGCTATTGTTTTTTTATTTTTTAGCAAACTGTAAAAGAATGTAGAAATCTTAAATGAAAAATAAATGCAAGTTAATCAGTTGGACATTCTTTTACATTATGATATTTCCCAAACATATTTTTGAAACACTTCAAGAGCTGCATGTAAATGAAGACAGCCTGGAAACTCCTCAAGTCGCACCCCACTGGGCACGCAGCCACAGACTCCCAGGGGGGCGAACCCCACAGTTTGAAGACCCCCCGCCAAAAAATGCTCACCACACCAGGCCACTTTTCTTCTTTTCTATCCTACCCTCCCAAACCCTCTCCCTCTAACCCTGCCCCTCCAAGAAGGCCCTAACTTCATTTAACACCCGTTCAGAGCAAGGGGTAAAATCCACATAACAGAGAATACTATGAGTAATACCGGCCGGTCACGGTAATTCCAGCTGCTTCGAATCTTAACATGGATTTCAAACCGTTTTACAATTAAGACCCGAGAGGATTATTTAGAGTTTAGCATGAGCGGGACATCTCCTAAAATTAAGCATGTATTCTGCCCATCATATTTAGAATGCATGTCCATTCTAAATAGGGCGAACTGGACATCTGGCAATTGTGGCAGATGTTATGCATACACGTAAAAACACGTATATGAGGTGGATTCTATGTATTTGACCACTCTGTTATCTCGCTGGCTTGAATTTCGAATGACGTCAGCAGTGGAAGGTTCAGTAAAGCCAGCATTCTGCCCTAGATGGTGGGTGTCTTGGAGTCTTTCCTCGCTGGACCGCTTCTCTGATGGGTGTCCTCTGTCTTCCATCACGGACCTGTCTTCTCCTCAAGCTTCTCTTCTCATTGGTTTCACTTCCTCTTCTCTTGCTCTTCCTGCCTTTCCCCCGCTGGCACCTGTCTCCACTCCTTCGCCGTTTGTCCTAGACCTGCTTCGTGTGCCTCTTCTCTTCAGTTGTTGTACAGTTTAACCCCAGTGATAGACCATCACGAGGCAATGCGCTACCAAACAGCGTGTTCGAGGTTCCAGAGACACGGTGAAAAGATGGTCCTTTATTCAGGTCCTTTATTCCAGTCACAGGAATCAAATCATTTGCGAAGATGACGACAGAGCACATTGAAATTAAATATTCGACCCAGTTATGTGGCTACCACAGTGAAGATCCTTACTTTCCACACACTTACAATATTATCCTGGAAAAACAAAACAAACAAAAAACACAACTTCCCACTCCAGCCCAAAGACTGGCAGCAAGGACAAAGCCACAATTGGCCTTGTTCATTACTTATTATCTTATTGAACAATAATGTTCTTTACAGGAGAGACCTTGGGAGAATGTGCTGGTTGGTTGCAATCTCAGCATTTTTAGAGGCCTTATTATGTGAGGTTACAAATCTAGAGCGGTAATTCTGATTGAAGTAAGGAAGCTCATTAGTGCTTACAGAGAGAATTCCATAAGGGTCTCTAGAATAAGTTGCAGCAAAGGGTCTCATCACTTGTATAAAAGCTGGTCTGGTATGGATGACGTAGCCTGGCGAAAGAGGGACTCTGCAGACCACCCAGGAACAAAACAAGCATTTGCAATGCAATAGGTCTCGCATTTACGCGAGTTTAAGCTATTTGCATTGTAAATGACAATGCGTTTTATTTATGTTTCAAAAACCAAAACATAAATAAAAGGCAATGTCATTTACAATGCCAATAGCTGAAACTCGCGTAACTGCGAGACCTGTTGCATTGCAAATGCTTGTTCTTGTAGAAGTTAATATTGCTTTATTGGTTGTTTTAAACTTTTGGAGAACTTTATACCTCACAGTTCGACATGTGAAGAAGGCTTTGCATGAACAATTTGGCTCTCAGTGGGCCACTTAGGGAGTTTGTAGTTTTGGGGGACGCTGGTAGGGGCCCATGTTTCTGATCCCTATGCACCCAACCTGAAAGGCCCAGGAGGCAAAAAGGCCTATTAGGTCAGGAATTAGACGTCCACTGACAGTGTTTGAGGGCCGTGTGGGCACTCGAGCATGATGACGATGCTGTCATCTTAGTCTAGAAATTCTCAAGACATTCATGTGGGTGAGACCAGTACAGCATTTATGCCTGGTCAATAACTAAACTGAGCTCAAGGTTGGAGAAATGTTGACTTCAAATGTTTTGCCAATTGTACATATATTTCTGATGAAAACACTGTATGTTGATTTGTCAAGTTTCAAGCTGCAGTCCACTCTTAGACTCTCTTGCCAGCATAATAACTTACCTGATTGAATGTGGTTGTCAGCGCTGGACAGGCCTTTTATTCCGTCAGTCATTTCAACAGTGTGCTGGAGCCCTTGAAGGCCTGGGGTCATATGAACAAGTCCCTAGCACCACTGGAGCGTCACTTTTTTATGCTCTTGTGGGGGTATGCCCTGCACCATTTTTACAAAGTGGCATTAAGCCACTTTTTGTGGCTTACCGCTGCTTTGTAAATATGCTACCCTTTCATGCAGGCATCTGCGTGAAAGGGGTCTGCATTGGGTGTTGCTGTGGGCGTTCCACCGCAACACCCATTGCTTTTTCATGCAGCCCCAGAGGTTCATGGAGGGGTAAATCTGTTGCAGCGCCAAAAACGAATGCCATTCAAGAGCAGGCATTAGAATAGTGCATGAGGAGAAATGCTTTTATTTGTCTTTGTTTTTGCTTTTTCTATCTGTGCTGTATTCGGCACAGAAAGAGCAAAAAAGCCATAATGATTGTTTATGTGTAGGAAGGTTTCCCTTCCTGCACATAAACAATAAATAAATAATGGCGATTTGCTACCTGCACAATCATTTACTGCAACACAGGCACCCTTGCACTTAGCAGCTGCTCCTCCGCTATGGCAGAGGAGCGTCGCCCCCCAAAAAATATCAGGAAAGGAAAAATAAAATGGCAATAAACATTTGTTGTATTTTTCCTTTGCTGCCGAGTTGTGGGGACAGGGTCTGGGGGCTGACAGGCACTGAGGGGAATTATAGGCGCATGACGGTTTGGCCGGGCGTGTCAGGCCGGCCACACCGCCATACGCAGTGAAAGCTCTCCAACCCAGCTGCATTGCTGGGTTTGAGAGAGCAGGCACAGACTCCCAGTCTGTCAGTGAGAGCAAATCAAGGGCACTCAGGCCAATCCTGAAGCCGCTCTCATGCATGAGAGCAGCCTCAGGATTGGCGCCAGGGCAGTCTGGGAGCCTGTGCCTGGAGAAGAGGAGCAGAAGAGCGCGAAGTGAAAGGCAAGTTTTTTTTTAATTATGCCCCCCCCACCACACCACTCGTCCACAATACCGGCCGCTACTGCTTGCACTATGGTGAAAGGGTGCCTGTACTGGCACAAGGCAGGCACATTTAGTGCCAGCGCTAGGGAAAACACAGGGGAGTGCCATATTGTAGTAAATACAGTGTATCCCTGCGCTTTGAGAATGTTGGAGCGTGGGGCTGCCCAATTTGGCGCAGCTCTGTGCTCTGACAGTTTCTAGTAAATATGCCCCTTTGTTTTGAAAGCCCGGTGACATCCTGGTGCCTCTGCATCTCCCCCCCCCCCCCCCCCCCCCCGGATTAATTGTAGAAGACGTGGGAGGCTTCAAATAAGGGAAAGAGGGGGCGGGGAGAGAAAGTGGTCAAAGAGGGAGAAGAGAGAAGGGAGAGGTGAGAGAGAATGGATGGCTGGGTGTTAGGAGAGATGTAGTGCAAGAATACAGAGGAAGGGAGTGGGGCTGATTTGAACATTTTTGCCAGGGCTGCTTTTAATTCCACAGTCTGGCCTCGTACTTGTCAAACTTAACATTTTCTCTGTAAATAAATATGACCCATACTTTCGAAAAATTACTATTTGGGTTGTTGGTACCTTCTCTGGGGAGAGCGGTGCTATGTAGCCGATGCTCGTCCTAATGACTAATTAATAACAAAGTACATGCACCAGTAAACACATTCATCAGTATTTCATTTGCACGTGTTCGAGTAGATGTATGATCTGTGTTTCTGGTGGTTCTTTATCATGTTTAAAGTGTGTCTTTCAACTTCTCTGCATGCCCCTACCACAACAGAAAACACAAGCCCAAAACAAAAGGATTAACGAGAAGAGACGGGTTCTAGCTTGCGCGTCAAAGCCATTTAAAGATAAACTAACGCTATCGTTGGGTGCTGAGGATGTGCCGTTCTTTCACCACATCCGTTTCATTTTAAATGACAGTCGTTTAAAAAACACAGAGGAGCTCGACCAGAGAGAGAGAGATACCGAGACACATTTAAAATGCATAAAATGGAAAGGTGGCAGTTAGCGGAGGGAACATACTGAGCAAACATAAGATCTTGATGAGTGAATTATATACAGACGACCTCTGCCTCCTGCACCCAGCACAGCAGTTAGGAAAGCTGCCGTATCCCAGACTGCACGGCTATTAAGATGGGTGGCTGCCTGTGTGTGTTAGAGCTCCTCCTCCCAGAAGCGCACTTTCAGTCTTGGGACACATTGCTTGCAATTTGCATTTTATCTGTTAAAACAGCAGCTGGGTCAAATAGCCGCAATTGAAACCGAAGAAGAAAAAACAGAAGGGCAAATAAAAAATATCGGTTCCTAAACAGAGCCACAGAGCCATAAAGCGCGTTAAAGAGAATATTTGTGCAGAAGGAGAATCACACACACAGTGAAGTCAGGTTTACAGAAAACAAACTTTGCAGAATAAGAAGGGACGACGGTGTAAGTGTAACAACACGCTATGCACTAGATGTTCAAGTGACACTCTGCACGTTCACATTTACACCCATGCACTTATTAGCACTACATTAGAAATGAATGAGTGTGTGAGCACGAACAGCCCTGGCTACAACGAACTTTCCAGCGCCTCGAATATTCGTAAAAATATTGACATACTTTTGTCAGACAAGAATTAGGTAGCACATCTTCGAAAACAAAAATCATCCTATGGGCAATTCCAAAATATCACTATTGGAGTATAAGTATCGGATTGTTATGTTACTTTATTATTAAATATCCAAATAATTCGCCGCAGGCCTTGAACATCATACAGTGCTTATTCCTTTACTGTGCTTGTTCATTGGCAAGATATGAAAAACACTCAAGTCTTGAGGCTTCATATTTTTCTTCCACATTGTAATACACTGCATCCCTCTCTTTTGAAGGTTGTTTTGAGCTTACCATGGTCAGTACATGTAGGCATTAATATATATGTCCTCCCATCTCTCCACCCATGGGCGCGCATCTCTCTCTCTCTCTCTCTCTCTCTCTCTCTCTCTATATATATATATATATATATATCTATATATATATATATATATATAAATATATATATTCAGATGAAACGTTGCCAGTTGCACACGAGAATCTCTGCAATTTTCACCCATCGAATTAAGCACAAGCGTAATACTTATGAAGAATGTATTCGTATGTTTTTTTTGGGTAAACCCCGTATTACACCTCATATGGGCGCCAGTGTTACAGTTTTGTAGATTAATCAGGCATCTAGCTTCTAGTTTAGAGTTACCTTCTCGGTATCAAAAAGAATCACAGGGAGATTGTTTTTATTCTTTGTGTTCTATAAATTTTCGTTTTTAAACGTTCGATATTTTGCTACGATTTGAAGGAAATATATATTTCTATGGATACTACTATTCATCTCTTGATGCTTTTTACACTGGTTATTACTATTTGCTGTGATAAAACTTATAATATGACGAAATCTTACTAAGAATAATTAAGCTATTATCGACAGCAACAATAAAACTGATAAAATAGCGCGATTATTATTATTATTGTAGTAGTAGTAGAATGACAAATACAATACTCAGAAAGATTCAGCTCAAACATAGTCGGTATGGTTTTTATAAGATTTATACCTTACTTTAACAAATTAAATCGTTCAAACAATGATACCGTTGATTATTTTAAAATGATACACAAATGCTTGTATTAACAAAATAAGTTTATATAAAAGGCTATATTTATTTTGCCCTGGCATTTAAATTTGACACCCTTGTCATGAATGTCTAGGGGCTGCACATATACCCCACTATAAACCCACCTTGACTGTAAGATGGTTCAAAACGTTTGCTGTTTATCTCATAAAATAAACACCTTGAATGGAAACAGTAACTGTTAGTAGTGGCATGCGCACTGAAAGCAGCCAGTTACTATTTCATTATCAACAACCATCCGTGATGTATTACTGAAGGCTGTCTGCAACTTCGGTAATAGCATGCTTGAGACCCACACGGACCTTGAACTCTGATGAGAGGATGATAATGTAAACATTTCCAAAATTGAATTACTCTGTCTGAATTATATTAGGTTTTTGGGAATACAACGTCGTTCTTGTGTCACGAGGGGGAAGCATCAATTATTGGGAGCAGCGCGTCAGATAGGGTTTTGGTAGACGGGATGAACAGGAATGAACACAGCGCTTGCCTGTGTGCATAAAGAGGGGTGCCTCGGGGCAACAAAGGTGTATGTGTGTCTGTGCGAGAGAGAGATGCCGACTTAATTATGGGGACCAAGGTTCCAGTGTCGGCTTCCGCTCAACATCCAGTGAGGCTGGGCATATCACTTAATCTCACTATGCTGATAAAATAAGAAAGAAAAAGGAATGTGACCTTGTTTGGGGCTCATGTCAAGCGCTCTGATTCCTTCAGGTGAAGTCTGCCTATAGAAAACCACAAAAAAGGGGGAATGTGAGAGACGGATGTAACTAGTAAATGAAAGCATGAGTGTGTAAGGATGAGGAGAAGGAGATGGAAGAAATACCCAACGGGGTGGAAGATTATGGAGAGATACAGACTAGGGAAGGAAGGAGGGAAAACAAGAGACAGACAAAATGTAAAGATTTTTTTTCCAGTTTTCATATAGCGCGAATGCGACCGGAATGTGTTGGAGCGCTTTACAGGAGCACCAGTTAGGTTACACGTGGACAGTACACAATCATTTTTTGGTAGGCACGGGGAGATTACGCGATTTGTCCACAATCACAGGATGTTGAGACGACGCCTAGACTCGAACTTGGTGCCCCGGCTCCAAAGTCGGCAGCTCTGGCGGTTAGTGCCTGGTGAGAAATTTGACAGAGAAAGAAAAAGGATTCCGAGAGTCAAATACTACTCGGAGTGCTCGGGGCTGAGTTAGAATCGCGCAGGCGGTCAACAACTCAGGGTGGCGTGGTGACTGGAATGCTCTGCGGTGATGCCATTACCATAGAACACTTGCATCACACGATGGAATCCCGAGCGGGACCAATTGGGATGTTCAGGAGGTGGCGACTGACAGTTCTTGTAGCTTGGATGGCGCACTCTGTTCCTCATACTGCGCTTGAATAGGCCTGAAGACTGCCTTTCTAAAATGTCTGCCCGCTGCTTCTCTGCAAGTCTTTTGCCCCTGCCTCAACAGATCGTCAAACAACAGCGACGCTACACGAGCACTATAAAAAACAGAACTGACTGCCGCATTCATTGCACTAAATAAGAAATGACGGTGCAGTCTTAACAAACGAATTCGGTTCTTTGTTATGATTTTGACACACTAAAGGCAAACCCTGCTTCGGTGAAAATCGTGAAATGAAAGATAACGCGGAAGATTGTAGCAGATCACCTACCAGCGAGTGATAGCATCGGGCAGGACACTGGCTGACTTTAAATCTTCGTCTGATTATACGCATCAACGGAAAAGATGATGACCGCTAGCAGAGTTGAGGGACAAATGATGCAAGGGTGGAAGGAAGGAAATAAGAAGGGAACAAAGGGAGCCGTTCTAAGGAACGGGCAAAGTGGGGAAGTGTCCAGAGCCCCCATCCTTAGAAGGGTCGAATGGTACATAGACCTGTCTCATTTCCTCTCACTCTATCTTTTCTTTCAAAATCTGTAGTCCTTGATTTTTCTTGCCTCTACCCCCGACTCTGTCTTTACCCAGTGCCATTTTAAAGATTTCGGCCCCGGAAAAACATATTCCAGCTATTTTGTGTGAAAGTTTAAGTATAATTCAACATCGTTCAGCATCACACAGGCTTGTATTATATGAAAATGGGTAATACAAGTCCAATGTTCCCCAAACAGGGGACCCCAAAATATGTCTTGCTGGGGCCCAACATTCCTAAAAATGACACTGAAGGAAGTAGGACAAAGGGAGCAAAGAAGAACGGTGAGAGGGGAAGGGAAAATAAGGAAAGGAAGGGAGAGGTGAGGAAAGGCAATGGAAAGCCAGGACACTGGAGATAGCAGTTTTGACTAGTCATTCCTATGAGCATGGGAGGCAAGAAGATATAGCATAGGTTGGAGTGACACACATAGAAGTTTCCCCGATATTAGAGTCGGGAACGCCTTTGACTTTCAGCAGCCAGGTTGGGGACCAAGTACATGGCAAACACAACAGTACATTTAAAGGTAAACACAAAAGCTATAACAGCAATTACTGGCTGTTGAATTGGTTGGAGCGTTCTAACCTTGAAAAAAAGCATAAACAAAATTAGCTAAATTGCCAAGGACTACGCAAAACTAGTTTAAAAGTAAACCACACAGACTTTTAACACTAAAGTCGCAAAATCAGACACAAGGCAGGTGCAGCTGAGCCTGTCTAGGTTGTTATCTCGCAGGAAACAACCACTTGTTTAGCACATTAGTAGCGTAATATAAAATGAACCCCCACCCCCGTCCCTGTAGAAGGTGAAGAGGGCCCCCCTGGGCCTCCCATATCTCACAAATAGTATTTGGCTTTGGGCGGAATACAGCCCCACTAAAGAGTCTGGGGACCCTGAAGGGTTAGGGCCCCTTACGCCCCAGGGTTGGTTTGCAGGGGCCTAAGTTAAGCCCCTGCATTACACAAGCAACTTGTGTCGACCCCCAGCACCAGAGTCAGGATTTGCTCCATCAAAGCGGTAGGCGGTCTTCACCTCCAATCCAGAAACAATAGTCGGATATGTGAAACCCACCCTTATGATATGCCAGGATAATGCATTATGTATTAGCAAATTTCGAGGCAAAAAAGAAAGTTTTGTCTCACTTATTTGTATCTTTTACAGCATTCTGTAGCACTTTCATGAACACTCAATACGTTTCAACGACCACCCCCACCCAAGCACCATCCTCCCCAAAACAAACCACTGTAGTAGAGAGCGTCCATTTTCTACTGCCATCGCACTCTCTAAGAACGGTCCCAAAACCTGGTCATCATGGGGGCGTCACTGAACAGTAATTTGTGGAAAGCCTAAATTAATATCAACCACACCATTCAATAATTTTTCACCTAAGAGACTTTGCTGACAATGGTTCCCTGCCCAGTTAGGCAGGACAATTGAAATTCGTAGCAAATAATTTCTCAGCCGCAATAAATGACCCTGCGAATGTAAACACCGCTTTGCAAGCCCTTCTGTGTTTCTTTTCTACTTACAGTTACCACCTTTTGAACATTGTCCGCTGCGCCCATGGCCTTGAACCTGCATGATAGGTACTCAAGCAAAGCCCGCGTTGTGCATACTGCGAAGCGCTGGATGGGAGGGGCTGGCTTGCGAAATGTATGTACCCTCCACATTTATTCCTACAGTCCCTTGTTTACGTTAACGCACACTCAGAAGAGGTGCCACTGCAACGCTTACTGCGGCAAAGAAAAATCCTGCGGCGCGATCTAGCATTTGGACTCAGTCCTGAGCTAAAGGTAGCCAAGCCCAAGGCTGGCAGCAGAAGCGTAAATAATAAGCGGCGTTAGGAAGCATGGCAGGCAGCTGCTGTCTCCCGCTGATCCCGGAGTAGCAAGAAGTCCTGTTCTTCCGAGGTCGCCTCCTGCACTGCAATCTTTGTAGAGGCAGGCTGTGGGAGGCAGGAGGGACGGTCCCCACCGACGACACTGGTCATTTCAGTGTCATGGCGTCATACGCAGCAGACAAGAGAGGCAGCGAACGAAGAAGTAAACACCAGCCCTGGCTGTTGCATACACCCCTATTTTATTCCTCCAGATGGCAGTGCAGAGACACACAAAAGGAAGTATGTATTTTTAGAACTTTAAAGTGGGCTTTTGTAAAAAGTCCAGGCTTTTTACAAAAGAACACATTTTGGCCATCCGCAAACTCTCTATATTCAGGAAAGTTTAGAGAAATTTAGACTTTGTATACTTTTAAATATTAGCTGTTGCAGCACACCCTTTTATGTATTTGTCAGTCCAACAATAGTATAGGATGAATTCAAGACACAGACAAGATTCATGTATGAATCGAAACGATTCAGAAGAATTCGATTTGATCAGTATTGTACATAACCAACATACAGTCCAAATCAGATCCTTGTCTTTATTGATTCTTTATAAAAGGATTCCCAGCACACAATCTAGCCGACACGTGATCCAAAAGAACTATGGGGCATATTATCAAGAAACGGCGTTAAAATTATCGCCGCTTTAGCGGCAGAAAACTGCCATTAAAGCGGCGATAATGGGCTTGATAATATGCCCTTGAGAATTCCCATAGAAGCCCATGTTCTGGTGTCAACATGGGCTTCTATTGGAATTCTCTGCGGCATATTATCAAGCCCATTATCGCCGCTTTAGCGGCAGTTTTCTGCTGCTAAAGCGGCGATAATGTTAACGCTGTGCTTGAAAATATGCCCCAAAATGTCGTATTCAACTAGTAACAATGGTGAGTCATGGGTTTTCAATGGACCCGCTCAAGATCGTGTGCTGGGAATCCTTTTTAAAAGAAACAATAAAGACAAGGATTGACAATTGTTTAACCTCGTTTGGACTGTCTATTGGTTATGTACAATACTGATCGAATCAAATTTTTCTGAATCGTTTAGATTCATATATGAATCTTGTCTGTGTCTTGAATTCATCCTATACTATTGTTGGACTGACAAATACATAAAAGGGTGTGCTGCAACAGCTTACATTGGTTTTATGGATATGCATGTTATTGTATAATGTGCTGACAGCACCTCTAGGTAGTAGGTGTTACAAGCTGCCCTAGCACCCCGACTAAACTCTAGGAACAATAAAGTTACACGCTCATAACTACCAGATATACACATATTGTCATTATTTGATGTGCGGTTTATCCCTCAAGGGAACAGTACTACCTGTCTTCTTTTATTGTTTACACTTTTAAAAATTAGTTCGGTTTCATATATAAATTACACATGGTAGGCGTTTGATGCTGCATTGCAATTGCTCAAATTAGAATCTATCAGTAATTCGTAAGTTTAAACATACTTCACTCAGGAATAAAAGCAACCTTCTTCCCCGTTTAAAATCCCCCCAAAATCCACTATATCAATTGTCGAATCATCTTTGTCTATCTTCAACATCGGACATAACATGGCCTTTTTAAAAAAAACGTATTCCAAGTTTCAGAGTAAAACATTTAGATATGTGTCCAAAGAAATACCACATGTAATAAAAAAATCTGAACTCTCAGTTAAAGAACCTAGCAAAAAATGATCAATCAAATGTTGGTGAAAAATAATGAGAAAGAAGAAGGAAAAATATCCATTCTTGAGTCCCCTCACTCACCAGGGTTTCCCCACGGTGACATGTTTCATCATAGGGGCCATCCCAACCCGCTGCGGGTTGAGGCGTGCTACGACTTGCGGAAATACGTAGGAGCACTTTAATGAGACTATGTGTGGTGTTGTGTGTGGAGTGGAGTGACTTTATTAAAAATATCTAACTAGTGGGCTAAATGACTTTTATTCTTGCTCCCAGGTGATATATTAAAAAGGGGTGAGTCCCTAGGGGGTCTGACTGTGATGCGTCAGATGTCCCTAGTGGGTGTCAACATGTTTCGAGCTTCCCCTCAGCTCTTCTTCAGGACAGGTACAGGGTCCAGCCCTGTGCCTTCCACTCCTAAAAGTGACCTAAATTGGAATTCAAGATACGTGCTGCAAACAATAAGCATGCGTGTTAATACATACGGTATCTTAACTTTGTATACTATTTAGCGGGCAACAATGCGCCTCCTGGTGCTGGAGGGATCGGGAGGATCTCGAGCGTTGTCGGAGAAAGTCCTCTCTTGCTTGTTTGCCTAGCCAGAGAGGACTTTCTCCGACAATGCTCGAGATCCTCCCGAAGAACATTATACCACCCAGGACTTACCAAAATCTCGTGCCTGCTGAACCAGACAATCCACAAACTACTCCTCATTCCTATAAAGAAGCTTTAGAGGCCCTCCTCATGCAGTTGGGCAAATATCTTGTGGAAGCCATTGAATCTAAAATGAAGTGGATTTTGACAGGCTGAAGTGAATTGAATGTAAATTGTCCACCATGGAAAGCTGGGAGACGGAGGGTGGGCTGCATGGTCAATGAGAATGGGAGGGGAGCATGTGCCAATGCCAGTTCCAAGTCTGGCTCTGATGCCACGAAAGCCTCCAGCTCTGCCATTTTGAGAGGCGCCCAAACCCCGAGGCTGACCGACCTACCCAGGAAGAGAGGGCTGCTGCTTTGATCAAAGTGCCCAGTATAGCCCCTCACACTGACCTAATAGTCCCTCCTTCTCAGTGCCTCACTAAAGTCATCCCTGTAAACAGATCAGGTCAGGTCTTGCCTGCCAAGGCCCTCGATTAGTAGAAAAAATCCTGTCCCTAAAGGACACTCTTGGCCACTTCAGGGAGGGCTTTCCAGATGTGATCTCCCACCGGCAGCCTGCCTCTGTGTGGTCCTTCTAGCTGATGTCCCCACATTGCCCCAAAATGCAAGAGAATCCACCCTGGAATCGATTAACAAGGTAGCCGACTGGCTTAAGGGGATCAACAAACTCCAAGGCTACTCATTGCCAGAATATGTAATGGCCAGGAGGGTGAGCTGGGTAGGGAAAATGCGTAAGGAGCATGAAGGAGATTGTATTATTATTACTTTGAGGAACTGTAGGCTGGCCAGGCACCTGCTAGGGTATGAAGGGCAATCAAACCTTTATCAGGGCAAGAGTAAGGTCCTACCTTTGTTTTTTATAGGGACCTGTCCAGGAGTCCGTTGCTGATGCGTGTGGTATCTTTTCATTTTGGTGTGCCTGTATTTAAGCATTTCACACCCCTAGGGAACCTGTCTGAAAATTACTGACTCAGTATCCCATTCTACGACCATCCTATTCTGTTGAGAAGTCTGGTGCTGCATCCAATACTCATGCCACCCAACGTCTTCTGCTTCCTGTCTACACTCACGTAGAGGGGGTTTTGACACCAAGCTCACCCACCTCAAAGCATCCTGAAATACAAAAAATCTAGTGTCAACTCTCTTTTTTGGAAAATAGCGGGTTTGGCCAGTAAACTGGGCTATGAAGACTGGGAGAATTATATTTGGGAACATGTAATCATATTGTTTCAGGAGACCTGGGCTTCTGAGGAAATATATTAGATGGATACCAGTCATTTTCAGTTCCCGCAGTCTGCTCTGCTGCCGGCCAGGCCAAAGCAGGGCTACCAACTTGGTTTAAAGTCACATTGGATTGTTCTATGTCAGTAATCCCTGTTAATAGTATCTTTTTCCAAGCCTTTTTAACCAAGTGGCCAAATGGTATGCGTATTGTTTTAATCACTTTTTTGTAACAGCTTTTTTTTGGGACAGATCAAGCTACAAATATTAAATAGCTGTTGGATTTATAATAGGTTAGGAGGAACCCTTGGCCTTCTTACGTCATGGCTTTAAAATTATGCTAAGGTGAGATTCGAATACTAAACTCAGGCCCACCCAAGTGGAGAATGTCCAACATATCCTTGAAAATCCCCCTGCTGGTTGTGCTAACCATCCAAGAGTTAAATGGGACCAGGCCTTGTTCCTCATTAAACTATTTGATCTGTTCAGTGTGGTGGAGGTATTTGACCCTCTGTATATTTGCATAGTAACTTTTGAGGGTGGGTGGGGGAATTTCTCTGTAATTGATTTTGTTTTTGTTGAGCAGGACCTTTGTGGGGGCTAAAATGTATTCAAGCCCATTTGGCGACTATTACCCCCTTCGTTTTAAGAACTGGGAATTCTGAGGAGAGTGGAGTGGATTGACGATTTTGCCCCTGAAATCGCTGAACAGGGGCTACGCCTGGTCTGAGGAAATGTAAATATGTCTGCCATTTTAGTTCATTTATGAACTAACTACCTCCCAAACAATAAGCATGCGCGTTAATACATACGGTATCTTAACTTTGTATACTATTTAGCGGGCAACAATGCGCCTCATGGTGCTGGAGGGATCGGGAGGATCTCGAGCGTTGTCGGAGAAAGTCCTCTCTTGCTTGTCTGCCTAGCCAGAGAGGACTTTCTCCGACAATGCTCGAGATCCTCCCGAAGAACATTATACAACCCAGGACTTACCAAAATCTCGTGCCTGCTGAACCAGACAATCCACAAACTACTCCTCATTCCTATAAAGAGGCTTTAGAGGCCCTCCTCATGCAGTTGGGCAAATATCTTGTGGAAGCCATTGATTCTAAAATGAAGTGGATTTTGACAGGCTGAGGTGAATTGAATGTAAATTGTCCACCATGGAAAGCCGGGAGACGGAGGGTGGGCTGCATGGTCAATGACAATGGGAGGGGAGCATGTGCCAATGCCAGTTCCAAGTCTGGCTCTGATGCCACGAAAGCCTCCAGCTCTGCCATTTTGAGAGGTGCCCAAACCCCGAGGCTGACCGACCCACCAAGGAAGAGAGGCTGCTGCTTTGATCAAAGTGCCCAGTATAGCCCCTCACACTGACCTAATAGTCCCTCCTTCTCAGTGCCTCACTAAAGTCATCCCTGTAAACAGATCAGGTCAGGTCTTGCCTGCCAAGGCCCTCGATCAGTAGAAAAAATCCTGTCCCTAAAGGACACTCTTGGCCACTTCAGGGATGGCTTTCCAGATGTGATCTCCCACCGGCAGCCTGCCCCTGTGTGGTCCTTCTAGCTGATGTCCCCACATTGCCCCAAAATGCAAGAGAATCCACCCTGGAATCGATTAACAAGGTAGCTGACTGGCTTAAGGGGATCAACACACTCCAAGGCTACTCATTGCCAGAATATGTAATGGCCAGGAGGGTGGGCTGGGTAGGGAAAATGCGTAAGGAGCATGAAGGAGATTGTATTATTATTACTTTGAGGAACTGTAGGCTGGCCAGGCACCTGCTAGGGTATGAAGGGCAATCAAACCTTTATCAGGGCAAGAGTAAGGTCCTACCTTTGTTTTTTATAGGGACCTGTCCAGGAGTCTGTTGCTGATGCGTGTGGTATCTTTTCATTTCGGTGTGCCTGTATTTAAGTTTTTCACAACCCTAGGGAACCTGTCTGAAAATTACTGACTCAGTATCCCATTGTACCAGCATGGTATTCTGTTGAGAAGTCTGGTGCTGCATCCAATACTCATGCCACCCAGCGTCTTCTGCTTCCTGTCTACACTCACGTAGAGGGGGTTTTGACACCAAGCTCACCCACCTCAAAGCATCCTGAAATACAAAAAATCTGGAGGGATCGGGAGGATCTCGAGCATTGTCGGAGAAAGTCCTCTCTTGCTTGTCTGCCTAGCCAGAGAGGACTTTCTCCGACAACGCTCGAGATCCTCCCGAAGAACATTATACCACCCAGGACTTACCAAAATCTCGTGCCTGCTGAACCAGGCAATCCACAAACTACTCCTCATTCCTATAAAGAGGCTTTAGAGGCCCTCCTCATGCAGTTGGGCAAATATCTTGTGGAAGCCATTTATTCTAAAATAAAGTGGATTTTGACAGGCTGAGGTGAATTGAATGTAAATTGTCCACCATGGAAAGCCGGGAGACGGAGGGTGGGCTGCATGGTCAATGAGAATGGGAGGGGAGCATGTGCCAATGCCAGTTCCAAGTCTGGCTCTGATGCCACGAAAGCCTCCAGCTCTGCCATTTCGAGAGGCGCCCAAACCCTGAGGCTGACCGACCCACCCAGGAAGAGAGGGCTGCTGCTTTGATCAAAGTGCCCAGTATAGCCCCTCACACTGACCTAATAGTCCCTCCTTCTCAGTGCCTCACTAAAGTCATCCCTGTAAACAGATCAGGTCAGGTCTTGCCTGCCAAGGCCCTCGACTAGTAGAAAAAATCCTGTCCCTAAAGGACACTCTTGGCCACTTCAGGGAGGGCTTTTCAGATGTGATCTCCCACCGGCAGCCTGCCTCTGTGTGGTCCTTCTAGCTGATGTCCCCACATTGCCCCAAAATGCAAGAGAATCCACCCTGGAATCGATTAACAAGGTAGCCGACTGGCTTAAGGGGATCAACAAACTCCAAGGCTACTCATTGCCAGAATATGTAATGGCCAGGAGGGTGGGCTGGGTAGGGAAAATGCGTAAGGAGCATGAAGGAGATTGTATTATTATTACTTTGAGGAACTGTAGGCTGGCCAGGCACCTGCTAGGGTATGAAGGGCAATCGAACCTTTATCAGGGCAAGAGTAAGGTCCTACCTTTGTTTTTTATAGGGACCTGTCCAGGAGTCTGTTGCTGATGCGTGTGGTATCTTTTCATTTTGGTGTGCCTGTATTTAAGCATTTCACACCCCTAGGGAACCTGTCTGAAAATTACTGACTCAGTATCCCATTGTACCACCATCGTATTCTGTTGAGAAGTCTGGTGCTGCATCCAATACTCATGCCACCCAACATCTTCTGCTTCCTGTCTACACTCACGTAGAGGGGGTTTTGACTAGGCCTGGGCAAAATTTCCGTCCCGGTTGCGGAATCTGCGATAATTTGGCATTTCCGCGTTCCGCGGAGAGCGCGGAAATGTCAAAATTTCCGCATTCCGCAGCTTTGCGATAATTTGGTTCTTGCTCGCGCTGTAAAATAATACATTCTCGCGCGCGCGCGATCGCCTTACCTGAATCCCCGCGTTCGCCGACAAGTTTTCCCGATCCGGTCGCGTTCTCCATGAGATGTTGTATTGTTTTAGCCATTTGCGCTGTCTCGCGACAGTTCGCGTCCGCAGTGACGTCATGCGTCGCGCGATCACGTCTTTTTTCTCGCGATCATGCACCGCGAGACAACTGAAAACAAGAAGGCCGCGCCCGCAAGCAACCACATGGGTAAGTTAGCGACCCGCAACCATGCAGAAAATCTCGCGAACATGCCGGAAAAAAACTTCCGCATCTTAGCCATATTTCCGCTTGTTTGCGGAGATTTTTAACATTTTCGCAATAATTTGCGAAAGTCGCTTTTGCAAATTCCGCCCACCCCTAGTTTTGACACCAAGCTCACCCACCACAAAGCATCCTGAAATACAAAAAATCTAGTGTCAACTCTCTTTTTTGGAATATAGCGGGTTTGGCCAGTAAACTGGGCTATGAAGACTGGGAGAATTATATTTGGGAACATGTAATCATATTGTTTCAGGAGACCTGGGCTTCTGAGGAAATATATTAGATGTATACCAGTCATTTTCAGTTCCCGCAGTCTGCTCTGCTGCCGGCCAGGCCAAAGCAGGGCTACCAACTTGGTTTAAAGTCGCATTGGATTGTACTATGTCAGTAATCCCTGTCAATAGTATCTTTTTCCAAGCCTTTTTAACCAAGTGGCCAAATGGTATGCGTATTGTTTTAATCACTTTTTTGTAACAGCTTTTTTTGGGACAGATCAAGCTACAAATATTAAATAGCTGTTGGATTTATAATAGGTTAGGAGGAACCCTTGGCCTTCTTACGTCATGGCTTTAAAATTATGCTAAGGTGAGATTCGAACACTAAACTCAGGCCCACCCAAGTGGAGAATGTCCAACATATCCTTGAAAATCCCCCTGCTGGTTGTGCTAACCATCCAAGAGTTAAATGGGACCAGGCCTTGTTCCTCATTAAACTATTTGATCTGTTCAGTGTGGTGGAGGTATTTGACCCTCTGTATATTTGCATAGTAACTTTTGAGGGTGGGTGGGGGAATTTCTCTGTAATTGATTTTGTTTTTGTTGAGCAGGACCTTTGTGGGGGCTAAAATGTATTCAAGCCCATTTGGCGACTATTACCCCCTTTGTTTTAAGAACTGGGCATTCTGAGGAGAGTGGAGTGGATTGACGATTTTGCCCCTGAAATCGCTGAACAGGGGCTACGCCTGGTCTGAAGAAATGTAAATATGTCTGCCATTTTAGTTTATTTATGAACTAACTACCTCCCCTTGGTTTTTGCTTGCCTTGAGCCATTAGAATGCTCTTACAATGTTTCTTCCCATTTAATAGATCTACGTCGGGTGATAAGGGACATGTTAATGAAATCTGGCAAACCCTGGCCAGATGGTCCCTCATGGTTTAATCACTCGTGTAGAAAAGCCTCTAAGGCTCTACATGAGGCCCTGAAGGCTGTCCCAAGGAATGTCAGTGAAGACAGGTATATAAGGATGCGTTTAGGGCAAGGCAGAATTAACTACAAGCAGAGTCCTGGGGGGAGTTGGAGTGGGCTTGCAGCTTGAAGGATCCCAGAGCTTTTTGAGTTATACTTAGGAATATTAAGTCCATAGGGATACAATGGAACACCATGGTTAACACTATCAGACAAAAGGCCTGGGTCAACCACTTTAAAATAGTTTATGACTCCTTAAGTGACTCAGGGGTGGTAGATGAGGCAGTAGCTTTTACCTTGGCCCTGGAATTTGTGGTTGAAGAGGTCAGTAAGGCCATCAACAGCAGGGATGTACAGGCCATAGTGGGCACCGGGAATTTTACGGGTGGGACTGAGGAAATTCCCGGAGCGAATGCACCTTTATTATTAGCACCTGCCCCGCCTGTTCCGCCTGTTGTCCCACCTGTCGCTCCTCAATCGTTTCCTGCACCCCCACCACAGCTTTCTCCGGTATTACTGAGCTCTCCCTTACCTTCGGCTCCCTTCGTAAATGTTACTCCCTCTTCTGCCCCGCCTAATATTCTGTCTCCTGTCCTAATGACGAATTCTCCCTCCGCTCGGAGGCGAATGATCGATACCGTTTCTGGCCTTTTGTCCCCTCTCTTTGGGACATTTCAAATGACCCCTGTTCCTCCTCGTAGACAAACTCGTAGTCAGATCCCAGGTCCGGAGGAACGGGAAGTGCTAGATCTTCAAGCCCGAAGGTGGATCACGAATGGCCCCCAGTATAGTGTGCAAGATATTATGGTCACCTTTCAGCAGTGGGAGGCACCAACGCAGAGATATGTTTTTGATACTATGTGTAACATTTTAAGTCAAGAGTGGGAGGATATGGGATTGGGACGGGCCCCTCAGGGCCTGCTCGATGTACAGGCTGAGTTTGATAAAGGGCTGATTGTGGGCGCAGAGGTTGAGGACGCGGTAGGAACGCTTGTCACTTTTAGAATGATGCTTGCCTGCCGGTCCTTGCCAAAACGCGATTCCTCCGTCAGGCGAAAATTAAAACACTATCACATGAGAGAGGTTCCACCAGTGTGGAGAGAGGAGGTTGCAGCTCAGGGTGGTAATCCTCTTATACCTGCTCACTTTCAACGTGTGTGGGTACACGTTCCTTGGAAACGATCTGAGGTATTGGCCCTTAAGCAGTCGTTACCGGACCCCCGTAAAAATCCTGCTTGGTACTACAAAGAGTTGTCCCAAACTGTCGATGCATGTATTATGAACTTGGCCGATATAGACATGCTAATGGGTAATGTGGTCCCACAACCGTTATGGGCTAGGATTCGGAAGGAGGACCATGTGAGGGAACTGGGGGATGATTGGGCTGCCATACTCGCCGCGGACAGACTCCAAATGGGTGGTGCCAAACCTGAGGCTCTAATTACAGAACTCCCAGCTAGGATCATTGCCTTACTGAAAACTATGATGCCCCCTCTGCGAGTTAATTGGGATAAGTTAGCAGCTTGTAAGCAGAAAGCGGATGAAAACGTCTCTGATTTCTTCACTCTTTTCGAGGAGACGTTCCTCGATCATAATGGTCAGGATATGAGCACGGAAGGTGGCCAACGGTTGTTTGTAGACAAATTTGTGTCAAATTTGGTTCCGGAAATATCTAATAAATTGAAGAATTCCGAAAGTGCATGGGCGGTCTCCTCTTCAGCCCAGATATTGGCTACTGCCCAGTATTATGAAAATAGGGATGAAGAGGAAAGAGAGAAACTTGATAAAAAGACCAAAGAGTTGAAAACAAAAGTTCTTTTACAACAAGCTTATCCTCCTCGCCCTGCCCAACGTGAATATCAGCCGTCTCCACAATTCCAGAGACAGTTGCAGAGGTCTGGGCCTTTCGTTCCCCGACCCCCACTGGGCGAAAATCAATGCGCTTACTGTAAAGAAGAAGGCCATTTAAAGTATAATTGCCCGGTTTTGTTACAGCGCACGAGCGGTATTCCCGCGTCACGAGGCCAGGGTGGTTATCATTCAGCACCAAGAGGTAGAGGACGAGGTACGCAGCCTAATAACCAACGTTCCATGCCCCCTGGAAACTCCACAAATTATTTTGATCAGCAAAATGTTCAGTCTACCAACTATTACAACAGTGATTACTATACTGAGGATGAGAGTCAGAATTTCCAACCTAGCTAGGACAGCCATGGACAAAGTAAGGGAGTAGTATCAGTTCCAGTGGACCAAAGCGGGCCTTATGTTGACGTGGAAGCACTAGGTGTTACAGAGCCATTCCTATTAGACACTGGTGCAACAAAGAGCTCTATGATTCACTCTAAACTCCCTGGGGCACCTTTGTCTGGCTGTACAAATGTTTCTGTAGGTTTTTCTGGCGCCCCAGTTCAGAACCCCGTTTCATGCCCTTTGCCCATTTCAATAGGTCCTTACAAATTGGAGGCCCCACTCCTTTTAACAACTGGTTGTGGTGAAAATTTGTTGGGCTTGGATTTATTGAAGAGATTTTATGCGACATTACACTGTTCCCCTTCTGGTGTACGTCTTACCTTAGGTAAGAAATTGACCTCACCGATGTACTTGTCTAAAGATCAGCTTCCCCCTGAATTACAATCTCTTCCAGCCACCCTCTGGGCCACCGGCCCCAATGATGTGGGCCTCCTGCGGATTCCTCCCTACATTGTAACACTCAAGCCTAATACTAAATTTCCTCGCATTCCACAGTATAAAATCTCCAGTGATGGCGAAAAAGCTCTTTTGACTATAGTTCATGATTTGGTACAAAACGATGTGGTCAAAGAGACATGGGGAAATGTATGCAATAGCCCTGTTCTGCCTGTTTTTAAACGAACCAACCCTTCTCAGCCACCTGTCTATCGTTTTGTGATTGATCTCAGAGAGGTCAACAAGATTGTGGTACCTCAATTCCCTGTTGTCCCGGATATTAATGCCCTGCTGACAATGATACCAGCCTCAGCTTCCTGGTTTTCCGTCATTGACCTAAAAAATGCTTTCTTCAGCATTCCCATTGCTGAGGAAAGTAGGGATATTTTTGGCTTCTCCTTAGCAGGCCGAAGCTTCCGGTTCAAGCGAGCTCCTCAAGGCTATTGCGAGAGCCCCTCCATTTATAGTCAAGCATTGAAATCACAGCTCGATACTTTGTGTTTACCACCAGGGGCCACTCTCATTCAATATGTGGATGACCTGTTGGTTGCAGCAGATTCTGAAGACACTTGTAAAAAGGCTACCATTTCACTGTTACGCCACTTATCTGACCACAACCACAAGGTTTCACCATCAAAATTACAATATTGCTGCCAAGAGGTTACCTACCTAGGTCATCTCTTGTCAAAGGAGGGACGGCGATTGACCCCAGAACGTATCCAAGCAATTGCCCAAATGCCTCTTATTGTAGACAATGGATCCCCAATTTTTCCCTTCTGGCAAAACCCTTGTTGGCACTCACTCTTAAAGATACACCACACCCGCTTCAATGGACTGCGGAATGTCAGAAAAGTTTCACTGATTTACGCACTGCCTTGTGCTCTGCCCCTGTGTTAGGTACTCCTGATTACAGTAAGCCTTTCACACTCTATGTTCTGAGGAACTTCGATTTTCGATCGTGATCGTATCAACCCGCCATTTTGTGCTCCGCCGCCATTTTGTGTTGCCCTCACTCAGGCAGCACGACGATCGAAGTCTTTTCTGCTTTTCCTGCAATATTGTGTCGAAGTAGCCTTGTGCCTCTGTTTACAAAAGCTGGTGTTTGAGACTGGCCGAGTACACTAATCCCTGTCTGGTTTTTCTAATCCCTGTCTTTACTATCTGTTGGTTCACACTATTCTTTTCTGACTTAATCTTATCGTCTGGCCTTCGCTGTCCTCTGCTCGTATTCTCTTGTTTCACAACTGTCCTCCAAAACACACAAACGTATCTCGTCACCTGCAAGTCAGCTACAAGTCAGTTAATGAATTAGCTCGTGGGGAGGGGTGACAAACACAGTTAGAGGAGAGGCTTTTTCAAGTTACTCGATACTTTATTTTCAAACCTTTCCTATTGGTTCTGTTCTGTTTTCCAACTTTTCTTATTGGCTCTTTTATATGTTTTAGGTGTGTTCTTAGTTAATGTATATGTCACCTATGTACTATATAAGATTGTGCGCCACGGAGTGAAGTGGCAGTCTCCTGAGAACATACCGTGTGTACTTCTAGGACAACTGTACTAGCTGCAGCTAATAAAATCTGATCTTTTACGCCGACAGAGTGCCCCGTGTCTCTGTGTAGCTTAGCAGGAGAACCCAGGAGATTAAGGCGTACCCTGCGCCGCCAGGTCCAATTGGTTCTGGTTCTTCAGTTCATGAGAAAGAAGGTTGCGCGTTAGCAGTTTTAACACAACGATTTGGGGACAAGCAACGCCCCTGTGCCTATTTTTCGTCCACGTTAGATCCAGTGGCCAAGGCATTACCTAGCTGTTTGAGGGCTACAGCAGCAGCGGCAGTTTCCATTCGCCAGTCCGCTGGATTGGTATTAGATAATACCCTTATTGTCATGGTACCACATGCAGTAGACACCCTCCTAAATAGAACAAAGACCCAACACCTCACGAGTGCACGCCTTTCGGGTACGAATTGACACTCTTGGCTAGCCACATACACATTAAACGATGTAATACCTTGAACCCGGCAACATTGCTGCCAATTCCAGTAGAAAATGACACTCAGGAGCAACACGACGGCTTCCTCCGCACGGAGGAAGAGACAAAAGGCAGAGTTGATTTAAAGGATACTCCACTCCCGGACCCGAATGGGACCTTATGGGTGGACAGTTCTTGTTTTAAGCTTCCCAATGGTGAAACGACCTCAGCCTATGCAGTCACTACCTTATACACTGTTGTAGAAACAGCGCGTATTATACATAACTCAGCCCAGGCAGCTGAATTGATAGCACTGACTAGAGCTTGTGTGTTGGCTGAAGGAAAAAGGGTGAATGTGTATACTGATAGTCAGTATGCGTTTGGAGTGGCCCATAGTTTTGGCCGCCTGTGGAAGGAAAGAGGGTTTCTCACATCCCATGGCACTAAGATACAGCATGGCCAATTGGTAAATGACCTCCTTGAATCACTCACCTTGCCCACTCAGATAGCGATTGTGAAGTGTAGTGCACATAAGAAGATCACTGATGATGTAGGTCAAGGAAATGCTTTTGCAGACCACATAGCAAAAGAGACAGCTAGAGACACTACAAGCCGCATTTATGTTGCGGGCTCTGCTAGATGGGTTGCACAAGGAGGGATGTGTGAGAATACTGTGGACAGTGTGAAAATGATCCAGGCAGAGGCCACAGAGAAAGAATTGAGTATGTGGAAAGAAAGTATAGGAAGATTGGATGTGACAGGGTGCTGGACAGACTTGTCAGAACATCAACGCTGGTTGTTACCAGATGCTTATGTACTCCCAGTAGTTACCATGGCACATGGTCCAGCCCATATTAGCGCTAAAGGTATATGCAAGCTTCTGGCTCCGGTATGGAAGAATGTGGGGATCCCTAAATGTGCGGACAATCTGGTTAAGCATTGTATTGTATGCTTGATGCATAACCCAGGGAAGGGAACACCAACACCAGCAGGACACTTTGCTTCCCCAACTTACCCTTTTGAGGTTTTACAAATAGATTACATCCACATGGAACGATGTAACAATCTGAAGTACGTTCTTGTTGTGGTATGTGCCTTCTCCCGATGGGTAGAGGCCTATCCCCTGAAAGATAATACTGCTCTATCCACGGCAAAAGTCCTTTTGAAGGAGTTTCTGCCAAGATTTGGGTTACCCAGAATTATTTGGAGTGACAACGGGAGTGAATTTGTGGGTCAGATCATGCAGAAAGTATGTACAGGCCTTGGCATCAAGCAAAAGTTCCACGCAGCAAACCATCCTCAGTCAGCAGGTTTGGTGGAATGCTATAATGGCACCCTTAAGCTTAAACTGGCGAAAATACAAGCCAGCACGGGTCTTGCCTGGCCTGATGCCTTGCCCTTGGCTCTCTTATCCACCAGAACAACCACCCATTCCCGTATGGGGCTTAGTCCTTATGAGGTTGTCTTTGGACGCCCTGCAAATGTTTGGGGAGTCCCAAGGCCAAAGAAATACTCAGAGATAGAGCATCCATTGTTAATTGACTATTTACATGATCTAACCACTAAGTTACGTGTCCTTCACCAACAGGTACAAGATACTTTGCCCCAGGCTTCAACGGATCCTGGTCACACCATACGGCCGGGAGACTGGGTCTGTGTCAAAAACTTCCAGAGGTCAAAGAACTTGGAACCTCGCTGGAGAGAACCTCGTCAGGTACTACTGACGACGCGTACTGCAGTAAAGGTGGTCGGCAAAAAGAACTGGGTACATGGGGTACATTGCAAGAAAGTGCCCCTACCATTGCCTTATGATCAATGGGTTCATAAACGAATTAGCGACTCTGAAACCGGAAGAATACCAAGATTTGGACTATTCAGCGATGCACACCTAGACTTTGCCGGAGCAGGACAAGACGACGACGAGGTCCTCCAGACAGTTATACCACCGGCAGTGAAATTGGACACTACTAAACCACATCTCCTTTTCCAAGAGCAAACTGTACCTGGTTCCCGGAGGTACGATTTGAGGCCCAGACTGAACAAAATACCTTAATAGTGCTTCATTGACTTTGTTTTTATCCCGATTTCCACATGATTGCAGGGCCTTGATCGTAAGTCTCAGAATTGTGACCCAAGATGTGGCTCTAGGCCTGTGGGACTTGTAGGTAAGTATAAAGAACTACAGACAATCACAGCTGAGTGAAGCAACCTTCCGTCACGGGCAATATTTAGAGCTGGAAATAACTGTTAACAAGGGAATGAACAAAATGCAAACAATGAGCACAAAGCATTGTAAATTATTGCATAATCGTTTTATAGTGGCTTTAATAATATTGATTTTGATATGTATTATATTGTCTTGTATAGGATGGGGACTACACGTAATTTTTACACAGCCTGCTCCCAAAGTTACCGTTGAAATGCATACACATGTCACCCTACCACCTCATATTGAGTCAAGAAGGAGTGAATTCCGCAACAACACATTTGTTTCCATGCTACACCAACATCAATTGGCCACTAATGCGACGAACTGTTGGGTTTGTGGTCTTCTGCCAAGTTCGGTGAATACTGGAATGCCATACATTACCCTTCCTTTTTCATTTAATGGCTCTTGTAGTGCATGGTGGGAATTGAGCGCCAGTTGGGTATTTTCTGGAGATGGGGATACTCGAGAAGTAAGGAGCTTGGGAGTACATCTATACCATCTATGTTGGCGGGACAGAAAAAGGATATATGGGACGGATAGTGAGAAGTCAGAATATGCTGATCGCCAAACCAAATCTACGGATTTGTATTTTCTGCCTTCTAATAGAACCTCTCGAAAAGGACAAACTTTTCTAGTGGTACCTGGACAAGCACCATTCTGTATTAGGAAAGGAGGGTTAGAATATAAAGGTACAAGCAATTGCCAACATATTGTGACATTGAATGGGACAGATTGGCCTCGCATGGTTCCCTCACGCAATACATACTTTGTGTGTGGAAATAAGGCTTACACTTCTCTACCAGGTAATTATTTGTTAATAATTATTGTTAATTGTTATATCGCTTGGTTGTTACCCCCTACATATATAGCAGATACCAAGCATCATTTACAGAAAAGAGGGGTGGCGTCTGACCAGGATACGTCAGGACAAGAAGTCGGGGATGTCTTGAAAGGACTCCTTCCATTCTGGGGCTCAACAGCCAACAGTAGAGACATAAGACAACTAATTCGAGTTGTAGAAGCCACTGTCAATGAAACAGCTGGAGCTTTGAGTAACATCATTGCAGAGCTCGCTGCTGACCGCCTTGTCACGCTTCAAAACAGGATGGTATTAGATATCATCCTTGCTGACCGCGGGGGCGTATGCAGATTGATCGGATCTAGCTGCTGCATTTTTTATTCCAGACAACGCCCCTACAGTATACCAAGCCATCTCTAAGCTACATAAGATCGCTGAGTCCGTTCACCAGGATGAAGGGAATTGGTCTCTGATGGGATGGTTTGGGGGACTACTGTCTACATGGGGATGGAAGATTCTTACCTTTGTCGGAGCGACTTTGGCCATTCTCTTCTCATGTTGCCTTTGCCTACAATGTGGTCCAGCTATATGCGGGCTCTGCACCACCCTGTGATAACCATCTATTGACCCTTGGTGACCGTTCTCGGCCTCTCCAGTTGTTTTACGAATCGCCATCTTCAACACGCAAACACGTACTGTCGTAAATTAATTTAACCAAGGAATGGCTATGCCACCTGACCTATAGGGTCGGGTAGAGAACACGACCTTAGGGAAGGAATTTCTATTACCCATTATCCTGTATCTTGTACAAAGAATGTTTTCTTGTGGATGATTTGTATTTTTATTGCACATTGAGGGGGCTGTTGCTTTAGGGGATTCAAGCGCTGCAAAAGACTGTGAGCCACGGATTGAAGTGGCAGTTTCCTGAGAACCTACCACTGATGTACTTCTAGGACAACTGTACCTAGCTGCAGCTAATAAATTGAAGTTCCTATGCCAAACAGAGTGTTCCGTGTCTCTGTAATTTGGAAGGCGAACTCAGAAGATTTCAGGCGTACCCTGCGCCGCCAGGCTTAATGAGCCCGGTTCTTCAGGACCGAAGGATGGGGGGCAGTTTTTGACCCGTGGGGTGTGGTTTTATTACTGGGGGTCAGTTTTACAGCAGTGCTGCAATACCGCCCCCTTTAACAAAAATGTCTTAGACACAGTGCCTAGAGCACGTAGAATCACTGGAACCCCAAGGAACCACCCAGAGGAGTGACACAGGGAGCCCACGGAGGACGGGCGCAGTGAGGAAACACGACCGCGTGCTCCGTACAACTCTATGGGAAAGTCGCGGTTGTAAAGTTACAGTTTAAGGACACTTCTACGAGGACTTCGAGCAAACCCTTTGCAACATAGGAGGTTCTAAGGCCACCCACCAGTGAGTACCGAGGTATCCGTGTTACCTATCCCAGAGGAGCCGGGTGCATAGGGGTCAAGTGGTGTCGGAAACCTTCGTCGTTTTCAATGGAGAGTTGCAAAGAAGTACTGCTGCCAGGAAGGCGAAGAGTGTCCAGTGGAATCAAAGCCTGGATTCTAGGCGAGGAGAACCTGAAAGCAGAGGGGCAAAGTCTGTGTCACTTCAGGTGACCAGGGGCTCGGTAGTCGAATGCCCACCGATGTCGGATGCTTCAGGTGCGAGGAAGGTTTGCTTGACTCTTCAGCCACAGGGGCCAGGAGATGTCGAGGACAACCAGGATCCAGAGGTGAGCTGGCCCACAAAGGATGTCGAGTGCTGAGGGGTCAATGTCCGGCTGGAGCACCATCAAGCCTTGGCAAATGCAACCCACGCAGGTAGAGTTAACAGGTTACGGGGAAGGCTAGCAAGGTCCAGGGGACTCTCCAAGCAATGGAGAGACAGGGCACGTCTGGAGCAACCAGGTAAGCCCAAGAACAAACGAGGTGATCCTCGCCCAGACCCACAGGCCAACGACCAGGGATCGCTAGGAGACCTCAAGCTAGTTTGCAAAGTACCAGCCCACAGGACACTCGGTGAGTGGAGGCTGGATATCTTTGGTGCAATTACTGCTCGGGGTCAGGACTACACGGAAACCAATGCACAAGCTCAGGAATTGTCAACAAGCATATGCACTTGCAAATGTACGTGGTGTACAGGGGTTCGGGTTGCACGGCCCCCACGAGGGATACTGGTCTCAGAATTGCTGAGAGGCCTGATCTACCTCAGGGACCTTCGGGAATCCACCTCCTGTGGAGCTCAGGAGAAGCAAACCGGTCAGATGCGTTTAGTTGCCTGTTTCTGCAGGGGAGAAACTCGTTTACGCAAGGAAGATTTTTCAGTTGTCCAGCATCGTGCAGACCATCAAAGTACTTGGTTTCTTCTTAGCAGAATCTTGTCCAGGTAAAATCTAAAGTCCTGTAGACAGGTAACTCACTTTATACCCATGGGAAGGGGTTGGAAAGATTCTGTGGACCCTCCTTGGGGAGGGGCAGAACAGAGGGGTGGCTACACCCATGTCCTTTGTCCAGTTTCACGCCAGAGCAGGAGCCAATGGCTTCCAGAACTAGTTTGAGCTGGACTATGCACCGGGACACCAAATGTGCCCACAATGCAGACTTTCTGGCACTCTCAGAGTGCACCCACCCAGCCCCAATACACTAAACCCTGTCTGGGAGGTGGTCACACCTCCCCGTGACAGGATGCCTATTGTCATGCCTTCCTCTGCTCGAGCTTGGCTCAGCAGCAGGAGAGCAGAATCTTGTCTGTGGCTGGCAGCATTCATTTTGTGCTGCCCGGGTCGAGAAAGTTGGTACCGGGTAGACCGGTGACCCACACATGTCCCTTTGGGAAGGGTGAAATCATACCTCCGACACCAGTTACTGGGGTGGAGGTATTATTCCAAACACAACATGTTTCCAAGCAGCTGTTTTAAAGATAGCATTTACCATGAGGTTATAATGCACTTAAACATATATGTCTGGCTGCATCACAGACAACCCTGGAGAATGGTCTCCGAAGGGTGCAGAGGGGCTCTGCTTATGCAGGGGCACCCTCTCATGTAAAACCCATCACCCTGCCTTCAGGATTGTTAAGCCCTACCATAGGGGTGACTGATAGGTTTTTAAGTGTAGTGATTTAGGTAGATATAGTGAACCTATTTCTTAGTAAGTGGTGCAAGCACCATCTTACACAGCCTGCTGTAGCAGGCCTGTCATATCATTTTGAATGGCCTCTCAGGGGTGGAATAATACATGCTGCAGCACATGGGAGGCCTCTGGGGTACCTATGCCCTGGGTACATGGTGTACCATATATTAGGGACTGATAAGGGTACCCCAGTATCCAATCTGGAATGTATCTAAAATACATACATAGCATTTTAAGGGAGAAAGCAGAGAGACTGGGGTCCTGGATATCAGGATCCCAGTCAGACTAGTCCAAAAACAGCGTGATATCAGCAAAAAGTAGGGGTAACCATAAGAAGCAGATGCTACTTTCCTACACAACCCCCGCAAGGAAAGGACATTAAACTAACTTTGACCAGTTGAGTCTTCATGTTCTAAGTGGAAATATCTGGAGAGTCCATCTGCATTGGCATGGTTACTCCCAGGAATGTGTTCCACTATATAGTCCATCCCTGGCAGGGAAATGGACCACCTCAAGAGTTTGGGGCTTTAAGCCATAAGAGGGGCTTATGGTCTGTCTGAACAATGAAGTGAGTGCCAAACAGATATGGCCTCAACTTCTTCAGAGCCCAAACCACAGCAAAGGCTTCCCTCTCAATAGCTGACCAACGTTTCTCTCTGTGGGTCAGCCTTCTGCTTAAGAAAGCTACTGGCTGATCCTGACCCTCTTCATTCAATTGTGATAACACAGCCCCTACCCCCAATTTAGATGCATCTGTTTGAACAATGAAATGTTTGGAATAGTCAGGACTTTGCAGAATGGGAGCAGTGCACATGGCCTGCTTCAGGTCATCAAATGCCTTTTGACAGCTAACTATCCACTGAACTTTCTTAGGCATTTTCTTGGAAGTTAAGTCATTCAAAGGGGTCACTATGGAGCCATATACTTTGACAAACCTCCTGTAGTACCCAGTCAGGCCCAAGAAAGCTCTGAACTGAGTCTGGGTAGTTGGAGCAACCCACTCCATGATGGTTTGGATTTTGCTCTGCACTGGTTGAACCTGTCTTCCACCCACAAGGTGGTCTAGGTATACAACTTTACGCTGCCCTATCTGGCACTTGGTGGCCTTGATAGTGAGGCCTCCCTTTTGCAGGGCCTCCAGGACATTTTTCAGGTGGACCAGGTGATCCTCCCAGGTGGAGCTAAAGACTGCAATATCATCTAGATAAGCTGCACTATAGACTTCCAGACCTGTGAGAACTTTATTCACCAGCCTTTGAAATGAGGCATGTGCATTCTTCAAGCCAAAAGGTATCACCACAAATTGGTAGTGCCCACTAGGGGTTGAAAATGCTGTTTTTGATTTAGCACCCTCAGCCAATCTGATTTGCCAGTAACCAGCTGTCAGGTCAAATGTACTTAAGAACTTGGCTGAGGACAAAGTTTCAGTCAGTTCATCTGCCCTTGGAATTGGATGAGCATCAGTCCTAGTGACTGCACTGAGACCCCTGTAGTCAACACAAAACTCATCTCTCTCTTACCGCCTTGGGTGTGAGGTTTTGGTACCAAGACTACTGGACTAGCCCAAGGGCGATCTGAGGGCTCAATCTATCCCAGTTCCAACATCTTCTGGACTTCAGTCCTGATACAGTCCCTGACATGATCAGGCTGCCTGTAAATCTTATTCTTAACTGGCAGACTGTCATCGGTGTCAACCTCATGTGTACACCAGGTAGTCTGACTTGGAGTCAGTGAAAACATGTGTCTTTACTTATTGAGGACCTTCCTACAATCAGTCTGTTGCAGTTCAGTGAGGCTGCCTGCCAAGGCTACATCATCAACTGAACCACCATCAGGGTTCTGTGAGAGGAGGTCAGGGAGTGGATCACTCTCTTCCTCCTGTCCCTCATCAGTAGCCATAGGCAAGCCCATGTCTGCCCTGTCCACATATGGCTTGAGCCTGTTCACATGGAGCACCCTATGGGGGCTCCTGGGAGTTCCAAGGTCCACCAGGTAGGTAACCTCTCCATTTTGCTCAAGAATGGTATGGGGCCCACTCCACTTGTCTTGGAGAGCTGCTGGGGCCACAGGCTCCAACCCCCATACCTTCTGTTCGGGCTGATACACAGTCAGAACAACCTTTTGGTCATGCCAGGCCTTCTGTAATTCCTGGCTAGCCTCATGGTTTTTGGATGCCTTTTTCATGTACTGAGCCATCCTGGTGCGGAGACCAAGTACATAGTCCACTATGTCCTGTTTAGGTGGTTTGAGAGGTAACTCCCATCTCTCCTTAACCAAACATAAGGGACCCCTAACTGGATGTCCGAACAGAAGTTCAAAAGGGCTGTAACCAACCCCCTTCTGAGGAACCTCTCTGTAGCCAAAGAGAAGGCAGGGCAAAATGATATCTCATCTACGCCTAAGCTTATCAGGGAGACCTTTTATCATGCCCTTGAGGGTTTTGTTGAATCTCTCAACTAACCCATTGCATTGTGGGTGATTGGGTGTGGTGAATATGTAATTCACTCCACACTCTTTCCACATAGCAGTAAGATAACCAGACATAATATTTGGATCTCTGTCTGATACTACCTCCTTTGGGAAACCCACTCTACCACCACTAGTATGAATCTGTGCCCAGATGCAGTTGGAGGATCCATGGGACCAACAATGTAAATCCTAACCCTCTCAAAGGGAACCCCCACCACAAGAAGTGGTATCAGGGGGGCCTTTGTAATACCACCTGCCTTACCACTGTCTTGGCAAGTGATACAGGAGCGACAAAACTCCTTTGTGTCTTCTGACATGTGAGGCCAGTGAAAGTGAGGGACAAGCCTGTCCCAGGTCTTGCTTTGACCTAAGTGTCCTGCTAATGGTATGTCATGTGCCAGTGTTAATAGGAAGCCTCTAAACGTCAGAGGTATAACCAACCTCCTGGTAGCACCAGGCTTGGGGTCCCTACCCTCTGAATATAGAAGTCTATCATCCCAGTAGATCCTGTGGGACCCACTGGCACTCCAAACAGCCTCAGCAGCAGCTTGCTGTCTGAGGGGTTCAAGAGAGGGGCAGCTCAGCTGCTCTTGGCTCAGATCTGCCCTGGAAGGGTCCCCTGTCCCCAAGAACTCAACCTGGTCAGGTTCAAGTTCCTCTGAGACAGTTCCTTCACAGGGACTGGGATCATCTCCCTCAGGAGACTGATCCTCACTCTGAGGCAGGGGGGAAGACACTGCCTTACCCCTTCTGCTAATCCTCTTGGAAGGCACCTAGTCCATCTTTTCAGGATCCAGGGCCTGTTCAGTGGAAGACATTGTTACCTGTGACCTAGTCATGGCAAACACATCTGCAGGGATGCCCAACATTTCTGCATGTGTCTTGAGTTCCACTTCAGCCCAGGCTGAAGTTTCTAAATCATTGCCCAACAAGCATTCTACAGGAAGGTCTGAGCTAACCACAACCTCCTTAGGGCCAGTTACCCCTCCCCAGGTGAAATTCACAACTACCAAGGAATGGTCTGTCCGGATATTGCTTGCATTGGTCACTTGGTACATCTCACCAAGTATGATCTGCGCAGGGTTCACAAGATCCTTTGTCACCATTGTGACACTTGCACCTGTGTCCCTGTATGCCATGGCCTCCTTACCATTAATCAAAGGCTGTTGTCTGTACTTGCCCAGATTACTGGGACTGACAAATAAGGAGGCAATATCCATGCCCCCATCACAGACCAAAACCTGAGTTGGAATTTTGACTAGGCCAGAATCCATCTCAGATCCCAAGGTTAACCCTACTATACCCTTGTTCTGTACACCACCACTTGAAACTGAGCTAGGGGGGGAACAGTTGCCTTAGGGGCAGTGGTGGCTGGAGTAGATTCCGTGGCCCTTGCACAATAGACATCTTTTATCCAATGGATCTTTTCTCTATACATATGACACCAAGGTTTTTATTTGCATTTTCCCTTGTTAGATTGTGACTCCCCTTCAGATGCAGGTTTTTGGGGCCCTTGTGAAGACTTCTGGTCTTTACCCTTCTCCCCACCCTTATCTGAAGTTTTAGCATCTTGCTTCTTTTGGTCACCACCTTGATTCTGAGTTTTCTGCTTCACCCTGGTTCTGACCCATTTGTCTGCCTTATTTCCCAATTCTTGGGGAGAGGTCAGATCAGAATCAACCAAGTACTGATGCAACAACTGGTTTTGGCAATTATTAAGGATCTGCTCCCTCATAGTTAAATTGTACAATCCTTTAAAATCATTCACTTTACTGCCAAGTAACCAGCCTTCCAGAGCCTTAGTAGCACAATCTACAAAGTCTACCCAGTCCTCAGTCTGTGTCTTCTGGGTGTCTCTGAACTTAATCCTGTACTGTTCAGTGGTTAAGCCAAACCCATCAATGAGAGCACTCTTCAGGACTGAATAATTGTCAGTATCCTCTTCTCTAACAGTGAGGAGTTTATCTCTACATTTGTCAGCAAAGGAGAGCCACAAGACAGCTGCCCACTGCTCTTGTGGGACCCTCTGTACTTTACAGGCCCTTTCTAGTGCAGTCATCCATTTGTGGATGTCATCCCCACTCTGATAGGGAGGGACTATCTTGTTCAGGTTCCTATGATCATGAGTATACTCCTTAACCCTAGGGACACTGTTGCTGCCACCATGGGACTCTAGTCACAATCTCTTTGTAGCTCTCTGGAGCTCTAGGGATTCCCTGTCTAGGGCCAACTGTTCCTTCTTGAGCCTGAGCTTGATTTTCTCAAGCTCCAGAAGTTGGCACTTTCTATCATAAGAGGATTCTCTCCTATTTGATATGGAAGTCCCTATTGAAGTTCCTGAGTGTCGAGATTCTACAGAGGGAGACCTGGATCTCCTAGGTAAACTCCGTACTCTTCCTGGTGGAGTAAAGAGAGGGCCACTGGGGCCTTTCCCCCACCTAAAGGAAAATCTATGTTGCCCAGGTTAGAATCATCTTGATTCTCCTGGTCAGAGTTTGAGTCCAGGTCAAAGAATGTTTCACTTCCTGGCCTTTCCTCATTCCCTGCCCCAATCACTCTATCCATCTCATCAGACCCTGGGGTCTTCCTAAGGTCATCTAAGAGCAAAATCTCAATGAGATGTTGGGTGTTTGCTGTTCTCCCTGTCCTCAACTTCCTAGATGCACACATGGCTTTCAATTCTTGAAATGAGAGACCATTGTATCTGCTTTGCAGAGAGCCACTGGCTTCTCCTCTAGAAGACATACTTGTGTTATGTGGTGTAGGCACCTACCTAACCTAGTGGAGACTAAACTCTCTTGAGTTGGAGAAAGGGTGTGCTAGACTCTTGGCTTACTCAACTCCAAGTTCAGTAGAACTTACTTCTTTAAATCTTGATGTATTATATGTGCCTAATACTTAGTGGTTTTCAGTTAATCATTCAATGAGATGTATCTGGTAAATCAATAGCAAGCTTGAAACCCAACCGCTGCACACTAATGTGAGAAGGTGGCCTGGTATATGCTGTCTACTAATTAAATTGGGCACCCTGCACCAGTCGACACGGCCCTTATGATGTATGAGGTCAAAGATAACCTTTAGAAAGCTATCCTGGTGGCAGCTGTGGAGAGCAGCCTTCAGGCTTAATCTTGAAGGAATGTAAAGCACCTTGTTTTACCAGAATATCACCTCCTAAATGACTAAATGAAAGGAGAACCACACAGTAGGTGTATAAAAATATGTATTTATTAATATGACACTCTCTATTAGTCTCTATACGAGATTAGGGCATCAAGCACACAACACTGAATCAATAGAACATTCGTAAGTAGCAAATTACACACCGGGCTCCAGGGGGAGACGGAACCATATACTAAAAAATGGTATAACAATCACGATTTGAATAGACACAGTGCACAGAGCATGTAGAATTGCTGGGACCCCAAGCAACCACCCAGAGGAGTGACACAGGGAGCCCACGGAGGACGGGTTCAGTGAGGAAACACAACCGCGTGCTTCGTACAACTCTATGGGAAAGTCGCGGTTGTAAAGTTACAGTTTAAGGACACTTCTACGAGGACTTCGAGCAAACCCTTTGCAACATAGGAGGTTCTAAGGCCAACCCACCAGTGAGTACCGAGGTACCCGTGTTACCTATCCCAGAGGAGCCGGGTGCATAGGGGTCAAGTGGTGTCGGAAACCTTTGTCGTTTTCAATGGAGAGTTGCAAAGAAGTACTGCCGCCAGGAAGGCAAAGAATGTCCGGTAGAATCCAGGCATGGATTCTAGGTGAGGAGAACCTGAAAGCAGAGGGGACAGAGTCTGGGTCACTTCAGGTGACCATGGGCTCGGTAGTCGAAAGCCCACCGATGTCGGATGCTTCAGATGCGAGGAAGGGTTGCTTGACTCTTCAGTCACGAGGACCAGGAGATGTCGAGGATGACCAGGATCTTGAGGTGATCTGTCCCACAAAGGATGTTGAGTGCTGAGGGGTCAATGTCTGGCTGGAGCACCAACAAACCTTGGCAAATGCAACCCACGCGGTTAGAGTAAACAGGGTATGGTGTGGACCAGCAAGGTTCAGGGGACTCTCCAAGCAATGGAGAGACAGGGCACGTCTAGAGCAACCAGGTAAGCCCAAGAACAAACAAGGTGACCCTCGCCAGGACCCACAGGCCAGGTATAGAGAGGAGACCTCAAGCTAGTTTGCAAAGTACCAGCCCACAGGACACTCGGTGAGTGGAGGCCGGATATCTTCCGTGCAAATACTGCTCGGGGTCAGGACTACACATAGTCCAATGCACTAGCTCAAGAATTGTCAACAAGCATATCCACTTGCAAATGTACACGGTGCACAGGGGTTCGGGTTGCACGGCCTCCACGAGAGATACTGGTCTCAGAATTTCTGAGAAGCCAGATCTACCTCAGGGACCTTCGGGAACCCAGCTCCTGTGTTTCTGAAATCTTCGGAGTCCTCAGGAGCTTGGGGGAAGAAAGCCAGTCAGATGCGTTTAGGTGCCTGCTTCTGCAGGGGAGTAACTTCTTTACTCCAAGGGAGATTCTTCAGTCGTCCAGTGTCATGCAGACTGTCGAAGTACTTGGTTTATTCCTAGCAGAATCTTGTTCAGTTAAAATCTAAAGTCCTGTAGCGAGGTAACCCACTTTATACCCATGGAAAGGGGTTGGAAAGATTCTGTGAACCCTCCTAGGGGAGGGGCAGGACAGAGGGGTGGCTACACCCATGTCCTTTGTCCAGTTGTGCACCAGAGCAGGAGCCAATGGCTCCCAGAACTGGTTTGAGCTGGACTATGCACAGGGACACCAAATGTCCCCCCAATGCAGACTTTCTGGCACTCTCAGAGTGCGCCCACCCAGCCCCAATACACTAAACCCTGTCTGGGAGGTGGTAACACCTCCCTGTGATAGGATGCCTATTGTCATGCCTTCCTCTACTCGAGCTTGACTCAGCAGCAGGAGAGCAGAATCGTGTCTGTGGCTGGCAGTGTCCATTTTGTGCTGCCCAGGTCGAGAAAGCTGGTACCGGGTAGACTGGTGACCCACACATGTCCCTTTGGAAGGGTGGAATCATACCTACCACACCAGTTACTGGTGTGCAGGTATGATTCCAAGGTGTTTGACACCAAACACAACATGTTTCTAAGCAGCCGTTTTGAAGTTAGCATTTACCGCGAGGTTATAATGCACTGACACATATATGTCTGGCTGCATCAAAGACACCCCTGGAGAATGGTCCCCGAAGGCTGCAGAGGGGCTCTGCTCATGCAGGGGCACCCTCTCACATAAAACCAAGCACCCTGCCTACAGGATTGTTAAGGCTTGCCAGATAGGTTTTTAAGTGTAGTAATTTAGGTAGATATAGTGAACCTATATCTTAGTAAGTGGTGCAAGCACCATCTTACCATCTTGCACTGCCTGCTGTAGCAGGCATGTTGTGTCATTTTGAATGGCCTCTCAGGGTCGGAATAATACATGCTGCAGCCCATGGGAGGCCTCTGGGGTACCTATGCCTTGGGTACATGGTGTACCATATACTAGGGACTGATAAGGGTACTCCATTATCCAATCTGGAGTGTACCTAAAGTACATACATAGCAATTTAAGGGAGAAAGCAGGTAGACTGGGGTCCTGGATAGCAGGATCCCAGTCAGACTAGTCCAAAAACAGTGTGACATCAGCAAAAATTGGGGGTAACCATAAGAAGCAGATACTACTTTCCTACACGGAGCATAGCAAATTTTGATGCAGAGGATGACCCATCGCGAGATAGACCTCTTCTGCACTGCTCAACCTTTCTTTTATCCAGCACCCTCCATGAAGAGTTGGTCATCCACCTGGAACTCTTTAATGTGGTCAAGGGAGAACAACAAAAACTCTTTTTGGGGCCAGGCGGTGGAGTCGCTTTTCCTCTTTAGAGGGGTGTGGAGGAGAATAGAAAATGGGCAAGGTGACTAATTGCTCCATGTGGAATGGTGCTACCATTTTTGGTAAGAAAGGGGCCATAGTGCGAAGCACCAACTTATCAGGGAAGATGGTCAGGTAAGGAGGCTTGGATGACAGAGCCTGCAATTCACTCCCCCTCCCGGCAGAAGTGATTGCCACTAAAAAGGCTGTTTTGATAGTAAGCAGCCGGAGGCAGCAGTTTTGCAGAGTTCGAACGGGGCACACATCAGGAAGTCGAGAACCAAATCAAGGTCCAACTTAGGCATGATGAATGGGGCAGGTGGGAACATATGTACAAGCCCCTTAAGAAATCTATTTACAATAGGAGATTTTAATAAAGAGTGTTGGTCTGGCAGCCTCAAGAAAGCAGACAAGGCCAAAAGGTACCCTTTAAGAGTGCTGCGAGCAGAGCCCTGCTGGGAAACTGTCAAAAGAAACAAGATTTGAGAGGGGGGAGCAGAAAGAGGATCAATAGATTTTTCTGCACAATATTCTACAAATTTATTCCACTGGCAGGCATATACGGTTTTAGTAGAGAGACGTATGGCTGCCAAAATAACATTACAGACTTCGGGAGAAAGGTCGAATGCTATCAACTGCTGCTGCTCAATCTCCACACAAGAAGGAATAGAGATGACAGGGTCTGGTGGAGGACCCTCCCCTGCTGCTGCGACAGAAGATTAGAGGATTGATGCTAAATTGGAGAAGCTCAGAATACCAGACTCTCTGTGCCCAGTCAGGAGCCACAAGAATGACTTGGGCTTCGTCACTCCTGATTTTCTTGATCACTCTGGGCAGGAGTGGTATGGGTGGAAAGGCATATAGCAAGCCAGAGCTCCACTTGAGACAAAAAGCATTTCCGAGTTACAGCCGCCGTGGAAACTCCAATGCACAAAACTGCTGACATTGCACATTCTCAGCAGAGGCAAACAGATCTAACCAAGGCTCTTCCCACCACTGAAAGAGACCATGCACCACCTCCAGATAGAAACACCACTCGTGACCTGCTAGACATCGACAGCTGAGTTCGTCCAACCTGGCATCCAGGGAACCTACCAGGTGTTGAACCACCAGGGATATGCCCTGCTGTTCCAGCCATGTCTAGAGATGCAAGGCCTCTTGATAAAGGGTCCCCAACCCCACCCCGCCATGTATGTTGCAGTACCACATGGCAGTGGTGCTGTCCGTGAAAATCGAAACCATCATTCCCTTGATGGAAGGAAGATATGCTTTCAATGCTAAGCGAATATCTCTGAGCTCCAGCACGTTGATGTGAAGTCCGTATTCTGCCAGACACCAGAGTCCTCTGATCTCCACCTCGCCCAGATGCCCGCCCCATCCCAGGAGTGATGCATCTGTCATTACTGTGTGATCTGGTTGGGGAAGGGAGAGGGGTCTGCCTCTAAACCAATCGTGGTTGGTCAGCCACCACTGCAGGTCTTGTGTAGCTCTTGCTGAGATGTGGACCATGTCCAAGAGATTCCCCTGATGCTGCGCCCACTGTAATTTCAGGTCACACTGCAGAGCCTGCATATGCCATCTCGCATGTTTCACTAGCAAGATGCAGGAGGACATGAGGCCCAGCAGCATCAGAGTTAGTCTCACCCAAATCCAGAATAGAGGCTGAAACATCAATATCATAGCCTGAAAATCCTGGACTTGTCACTCGGGAGGATAGGTCAAAAACTGCACGGTGTCCAATGAAAGGGAGCATCTGAGAGGGAGTCAGGTGTGACTTTGGCATGTTGATAGTGAATCCCAGCAAAAGCAGGAGGTTCGCCAAAGTCTGGAGGTGGGAGAGGACAACCTGGTGTGAGCTCACCTTCAACAGCCAGTCATTGAGATTGGGGAAGGCTGGCACCCCTGATTTGCACAGATGAGCTGTGACCACCGCCATCACCTTGGTGAACACCCGAGGGGTGCTTGTAAGGCCAAAGGGGAGCACCGGGAACTGAAAGTGCTCATGGCCTGCCGTGAACTGCAGGTAACGCCAATTAGAAGGTAGGATAGGAATGTGAAAATAGGTGTCTTGCAATTCCAACACTACCATCCGGTCTCTGGGGTCTAGGTCAAACAAGATCTGAGCCACAGTGATCATCTTGAACCTCTACTTTATGGGGAAGTACTTGAGGGCTCACAGATGTAGGATAGGGCAAAGGCCCTTGTCCTTTTTTCGGGACCAGAAAGTACCAGGAATAGGAATCACAGCCTACTTCTATCACTGGAATTCTCTCTATAACACCCTTGGCCAAAGGAGTCCTGACTTCCTCCTGCAGCAAATTCAGGTGGCCCTCCGTCAGCTGGTCATAAGTTGGAGGCATGGAGGGAGGGGCAGTCTTGAAAGGGAGGGAGTAGGCCCTTCAGATTATCCGAAGAAGCCACATGTCCGACATGATGTTTTGCCACTGGTGGAGGTGATGGCTGATCCTGCCACCAATGGACCGCCCATGATCTTGAAGGCCCGGACGGGGAAGGTTTGGAGGCTGCATGGGGAGGAGTGGACTCACCCGACCTCTGGTCACCCAACCCACATGGTCTAAAGGAACCACTCCCATGGCCGCGCAAAGATTGCTGAACTTGCGCGGTCTTGTGGCTGGGATAAGGCTGGCGTGGCTGAAAGCCCCTTCCTTGGCCATGAAAGGGGTGAAAGGCTGATGGGCGACGGGTGGCCACTGAGAGGCTCAAGGACTTGGCCTTTTCCGGTGAGTCTTTAAAAGCGCTCCAGGGCCATGTCTGCCTGGTCTCCAAAGAGATAGGTGTCATCAAAGGGCATGTCCACAAGTCCATAAGGAAAGCCTGGACATCCCCAGAAAAGGCAGAAGTTCTCAGCCAGGCGTGGCGTCGAACAGCCACCTTTAATGATATTTCATTGCCCAGCGAGTCGGTTGTGTCAAACCCACATACCAAATGGTGACACTGCTTGGGAGAGAATGGCCAGGACCTCCTCTGAGACCTGTGGCAGCTCTTGCACAACCATTTCCCACACGGAGTGGGAGTAACGGCCCAACAGGCATGCAGTGTTCACCCACTGCAATACAAAGTTGGTGGAAAAAAAATTCTTGCCCCAACTATCCAGCCTCTTGGATTCCCTGTCCGGGTGTGCCAAAGGGACAGTGTCTTGTGAGGTAGACTTGGACCACCAAGCTCTTGGGAGTAGGGTCATTGGTGAGGAATTTTGGTTCGCCCGATGGCGGTGGGCGATTGTCCTATTCACAGAAGCTTGTGTGCAGGGCTTGGACCAGATTTCCAAAAGGACATAAGTCAAGGCCTCGTTGAAAGGCAGGAGGGGTTCTGAGAAGGAGATACCCGGTTGCAAGACCTCTGTTAAGAAGTTCCACCAAAGGGAGCTGAAGGTTCAGGACCTTAGCTGTGCTTCTCACCACCATAGCATATGAAGCTCCCACCTCCGTTGCCACAGTAGGGGGAGAAAGCAGGCCAGAATCTGGTGAGGTATCCAGTCCACTGGCCTCATCCAATTTCTCATACCAGTTCATTTTGTGCTCAGGCTGGTCTTGTAAAGGGTCCAGCGACCCCTCCCAATTTTCCTCCAGTGCTAGCCCTTTAAAATATGGCTATGACCCAATGTTGCGGTAGTCGCCGGCGTCGGTAGGTGCCGATCTGGCTCCAGGTCATTGGGGATAAGAAGGGGACTGGTGCTGCTGGGAGTGCTGGCATGTCTGGAGTCTCATCACGGGGGCTGGTGTCGGGGAAGGTCTGAGTGGCACGACTGGCACCAGTCCAGATCCACCACCAGATCCACTAAGGGCATTGGTGCAGGGGCCAGAGCCGCTGGCGTGGAACCCGATGGAGCCCCGTCTGAGCCTCCGGGCGAAGGTGTGTCTGGAGGGTCAGGTTGCCCAAATATGAAGCACATGGAGTCATAAAATCCTTTAAGTTGGGCGGGGGTCACTCCGGCTCCTGGAAAGGCAGGAAAGCACGGCACCGACGCAGGTGCAGGTTCTGCAGAACGAGGCCTAGAGTGTTGAGACTTCTCCGTCACGTCACCCGACAGACGGGGATAAGTTGAAGCACGCTTCAACTTCTTGTGTTTCTTGCGCTTCTTACCTGACTGACTTCAAGTGGGAGGATGAGGACTTTGGACTCCTGGAGTGGTGCCCAGACCTTCCTCTCAACCAGGACCAAGAACAAGACTCCAAGGGTGAACGCTATGGTGCCGATTACTGTGCCACAAGCAGCTTTAGGAGCCATGGCCATGCAGTAGGAGCACAGCTTTGAGTCTTGGTCGCATTATAGGTACTAAGGACAATTCTAGTGTGGATCCGTCACTGATATGGTGTGATGGCAGGCGCCGCACGGTTTGAATCCAGCCTTCTTCAACATGTTTTAAAAAACCTACACACCAAAAGTCATCAGAAAAAAACCTGTCAAAAAGGGACAGAGGGTAGCTCTCTTCATGGATCTGCTCTAGCTGGTGCAGAAAGAAAGGAACTGGCATCAGGACACCCAGGTGGTGCCTATATAGGTGATGCAGACATCACTTCCGGTGCGCACGATGCCAATGATGTCACATGGAGCCAACTGACGCCACCTACCGGCGCGTAAGCATGACGCCTGGGAAATTCAAAGGTAAGGAATCAGATAAATGTTCTACTATTCTATGTTCCCACATGTCTCCCAACAAAAATGGTACCTCACTTGTGTGAGTAGGCCTAGTGCACGCAATAGTAAAGGCCCAAAAACGGAACATGGACACATCACATTTTTCAAATCAAAACTTTTTTTCAATGTGGGTAGCTGTGGATTTTCGGCCCTACCTCAGCTGGCACTTAGAAAAACCTGTACATTTCTTTAAAACTATACACCTAGGGAAATTCAGGGTGGGGTGGCTTGCAAAGCTTTCCTGAGGTTTACTTATCCAGATACCCTTGCAAATCTCAAACTTTGACTAAAAACACAGATTTTCTCACATTTTTATGAGGAATACCTCTGGAATCTTTGGGAAGCCATACATTTCTTACTACCCAGCATTCTCTCCAATCTCCACCCCAAAAAATAGTATCTTGTATGTGTGGGTCGGCCTAGTGCCCGGGACAGGAAAGGGCCCAAAACACTTAACATTTTCCCACTGAAAATTGACCATTGTTTTACATTGTAGGTGGCTGTTTATTTTGAGCCCTAGCTCAGCCACTACCTAGGAAAATCTAGCAAACATGCATTTTTCAAACTTAGACACCTACGGAAATTCATGGTAGGGTGACTTGTATGGCCCTCGCCAGGTTATGTTACTCAAAAGACTTTGTAAACCTCAAACTTTGATTAAAAACACACATTTACCCAACATTTCTATGAGGAAAACATCTGGAATATGCAGAGAGCCACACATTTCCTACCACCCAGCATTCCCCCCCAGTCTCCCAATAAAAATGGCAACCTTGTGGGGTTAGGCCTAGTACCTGCGACAAGAAAGACCCAAAACACAGCATAGACACATCACTTAGTCCACTGTAAATTGATGGGATTTTTGCACAGCGGGAAGCTGTGGATTTTGAGCTCAAGTTCGGCCGACACCTAGCACAACCTAAAAAACCTGTACATTCTTTGTTTAAATCATCTTATTGAATTTGTAATAAAAAACAAGCATTAACAATGCAATAGGTCTCGCAATGACATTGTTTTGAGCTATTGGCATTGAAAATTTGTTTGGTTTTTTTTCCCTTCGTGAAGCGTTAATCAAGTAATGGCGTTGTAAATAACAATGTTGTTTACCCCCTGTTGACCCCCGCAAAGCTCATCAGCATGTGCCCATCATAAAAAGGAATATCTGACAATCGCATCTTAAACATTTTGCATCATCTACACTTTCACCGCAGTTCTAAATTAAATTGTAAAATAAAATTTATATTCTCATAATATTAGCACATTGAATGCATTCACATAAGATGTTATACTTATATTTCTCAGATCGCTTTGAATATTTTTGTCCAGTCCACTATTTCCCTCCGAGATATAACCGTGAAAATATCTGCACTAAACACAATCAATCAATCAATCAATCAGGGGTTTATAAAGCGCGCTAGTCACTCGTGAGGGTCTCAAGGCGCTGGGGCGGTGGCTCCGGTTCAGTCGAAGAGCCAGGTCTTAAGGTCCTTCCTGAATGTGTGCAGGGTCGGGGAGCATCTGATGTTCACAGGGAGCTCGTTCCAGGTTTTGGCTGCGATGTAGGAGAAAGCTCTCCCACCGGTTCTGTGTCTGTGGATGCGGGGGACCTCTGGCAGGGTGAGGTTGGCAGAGCGGAGGTTCCTCTTGGGTACGTGGAAGGATACTCTCTCAGTGAGGTATTTGGGTCTGATGTTGTGGAGGGATTTGTAGGCGTTGGTGAGGAGTTTGAAGGTGACCCTTTTCTCAATGGGGAGCCAGTCGAGGCCTCGTAGGTGTCGGGTCATGCGCTCATGGTGCAGTGTCTCGAGGACGAGTCTGACTGCGGCGTTCTGGATGGTCTGAAGTCTACGCAGAAGGGTTTTGTTGATTCCGGTGTAGAGGGTGTTGCCGTAGTCTAGTCTGCTTGTGATGAGTCGAAGGGATCCACTTGAAGGTCTTACGGAGGATGCGAATGCAGTTGAAACTGGTGGAGGCGATGGCGTTGATCTGGCAGAGAGGGAGGAGTCAAGGAAGATGCCAAGGTTCCGAGCGTGGTCTGTAGGGGTGGGTGGTCTCCCAAGGGCAGAGGGCCACCAGGTGTTGTCCCAGGCGCAGGTGCAGGGACCGAGGATGAGGACCTCGGTCTTCTCTGAGTTTAGCTTCAGGCAGCTTTCCTTCATCCAGGCTGCCATGTTCTTCATGCCTTCCTGGAAACAGAGTCTGGTGTCTTCAGGATTCTTCGTGAGCGAGAGGATGAGCTGGGTGTCGTCGGCCTAGGATACGATGCTGAGCCCATGCTGTCTGACGATGGCGGCAAAGGGGGCTATGTAGCTGTTGAAGAGCGTGGGCTGAGTGAAGATCCCTAGGTACTCCGCAGTTGATTTCCTTGGGTTCGGAGAGGAAGGGAGGGAGTCGGATCCTCTGGGTTCTGCCGGAGAGGAAGGATTTGATCCAGTCGAGGGCAGCTCCTTGAATTCCCGCGTTGTGCAGTCTGGCTGTGAGAGTGCGATGTGAAACGTGTTGAAGGCTGCGGAGAGGTCTAGAAGGATGAGGGCCGTGGTGTGCCCCTAGTCGAGTAGCGTGCGGATGTCGCCGGTGGCAGCGAGGAGGGCGGTCTCGGTGCTGTGGTTGCTGCGGAATCCCGACTGGGAGACATCCAGGATGAAGTTCTCTTCTATGAAGGTGGTTAGCTGGGTGTTAATGAGTCTCTCGGTGACTTTGGCCACAAACGGGAGGAGATAGATGGGCTGGTAGTTTTTCAGGTCCGTTGGGTCGGCTGATGGTTTCTTGAGGAGGAGTTTTACTTCTGCCCGTTTCCAGTCATCTGGGCAGATGCCGGATCTGAGGGAGGCGTTGATGGTGCATCCTAGTTCAGGTGCGTTGACGGTGGTGGCCCTGTGGAAGATGTGCGGTGGGCAGGGGTCCGTAGGGGCTCCAGAGGGGGTTTTCGTCATGGTAGCTGTGATGCATTTGACGGTCGCGGGATCCCAGGACGTGTTGTTGGTTTGCTGAAGTTGTCGTAGAGGGCCTTGATCTTCAGATGGAAGTTGGAGCTGAGCTTGTCACAGAGTTCCTGGGAAGGTGTGATGTCTGTGGCTGCGCAGGTGGGTTTTGCGAGCTGCTGAATGACGTTGAACAGTTCCTTGGTGTTGGTCGCGTTGGTCTGGACTTTGTCTCTTATGAAGGACCGTTTGGTGTCTCTTATGCGCTGGTGGTATTCCTTCAGGGTGCTCTTGTGGTCGTTCCGTGCTTCTGTAGTTTTCAGGTTTCACCAGGTTTTCTCTAGGCGTTTGCAGGAGCGTCTGGCTTCTTGAAGTTCTGTGGTGAACCAGGTGGCTTTCGAGGGGCATTGTTTGACGGGGTGGCAGGGGGGTGTGAGCTTGTCGGTGCAGCAGGCGATCCAGCGGTGGATTTCCTTGGCTCCGGAGTTGGTGTCGGTTGTGGCGCTGGGGGGGTCTTGGAGAAGGGTGGTGTTTAGGAGTTCCTCTGTGACCTTACTCCAGTTCCTTTGTGGCGGGCGTAGGGTGGGTTTGGGTGCAGTGGTGGTGTTGAAGGTGAAGTGGACGCAGAGGTGGTCAGTCCAGTGGGGCTGGGTGGTGTGGAGGAAGTGGATGTTTGTTCCTCCCGTGAAGATGGGGTCGAGGGTGTGGCCCGCTCTGTGGGTGGGCCTGTTGACGAGCTGCTTCAACCCTAGGTTGTCGAGGAGAGCAGTGGAGTCGGTGTTGTTGCCGTTGTCAAGGAGGAAGTTCAGGTCACCGAGTAGAATGTAGTCCGTGGAGGTGATGCCGTGGGGTGCGGCAAGCTTGGCGATGGTTTTCACGTGGTGGGTGCGAGGTCCTGGCGGTCTGTAGATGAGGGTGCTGCGTAGCATGGTCCACGGGCTTGCCTGGATCTGGAAGTGGAGGTGTTCTGTGTTGGAGTGGGGGTCACTCGTGCTGGATGTGGACAGGCGGAGGGGGGTCTTGTGTGCGATGGCGAGTCCTCCTCCTGGGCGGTCCATTCTCTGGATCTTGTAGCCGTCAGGGATGGCGGTGGCGAGGTCTGGACCAGAGGTGGTGTTGGTCCAGGTTTCCGTGTAGAAGGCGACGTCAGGCTAGAGGGTGTCGAGCAAGTCCCAGATCTCCATGGCGTGTCAGTGCAGGGAGCACACGTTGAGCAGGATGCAAGTCAGGGTTTTGGTGGTGTGTGCATTGGGCGTTCCTTCGGCGGTCGCAGGGGCTCTGTCGATGGTCAAGGATTTGCGGCAGGGTCTGCAGGAGAACTGCCCATGTGTGTTGTTCGGTGAAGATTTTGCGCAGTCGGGTTGTCTTCGGGGTTGAGTGCGTGGAGGGTGGAGGAGTCGTAGTGATGAGGCCTCGGTGAACCAGGGGTCCTGGCGCTGGCCGCAGACGGGTCGCGGAAGGGTGCAGACTGGCTTGCCTTAGGCGCGACCACACAGTGGCCGCCACTATGTAGGGGAGGAACGAGTAGATGGGAGGCGGGAGCGGGCGGTCAGGGGGAGGGGTCACGGGTGGACGCGGCAGTGGGAACGGCGGAGAAAAAACAGCAGAAGAGGGGGAAAAGGACAAACAGGCAGGTTAATATACGAGAATCACAGAGTAAGCAGTGAAAAATAAAAGAAATTAAACACAATCAGGCAGAGCAAAGCAGTGAAAAGTTGAACACAGTCAGGCAGAGTAAAGCGGTGAAAAATGAAACACAGTCAGGCAGAGGCAGAGTAAAGGGAAGAAACAGTGAAAAAATAAACACAGTTCGGTAGAGGCAGAGTAAAGGGTAAAAACAGTGACAGTTAGACTCAATCAGGCACAATGCAGCACAAAACTGAGACCAGTAATAGGGTGGAATCGAACCCTGCACGTAGGGGCTGGCAGGCGACACACAGCACAGTGGTGCTGCCGGGTAGAGTATGATCCTGGGACCGAAGTCGGAGGTCTCACTCCAGCGCTTCATCAGTGGTAGTAGGTGCTATATAAATACCCATGCGAAGATCTCCCAAAGGGCAGAACACCACCCCGGCTCTGTTCCAGTGTATTTTAACCGTCCTAAAGGATGTCAGGAGACTTTATCACCTGAATCTAAATACCAAAACAGAGCTGGCTCTATCAGGGGGCAGCAGCGGAGGGCAGTGGTGGAGAGAGTGGGCAGAGCTGTACCTCTTGGTACACTGCTATAAATGAGCCAGAGAGGCTGGCAGGGTGGCAGAGCTCATGTACTCCCGCACCGTGCTCCCACCAGCCACAAGCATACAGGACGGGCAGTGGTGGATTGAGCGGGCAGAGCTGTACCTCTTGGTACACTGCTATAAATGAGCCAGAGGGGCTGGCAGGGTGGCAGACCTCACGTACTCCCGCACCGTGCCCCCACCAGCCACAAGCAAACAGGACGGACAGTGGAGGAAGGTTTGGCATCCCTACCATGGAGAAATGGCCAGTGACCATTAGGGGTGAACTTGCCAGACTGAGGAGTACAGGACCCAGAAACAAATACAAAACAAGATAATCCTCACTGCAGCGTTGCTCACTAATCACAACAGGTCCCTAGTGTGGACATCACACTGATGACACTGGCATGGATGAAGACATCACTGATGGCCTGCAAGTCCACAGCCATGGGGCCTGGCTCCTCTTCTTTCCATGTTGTGGTAAAAAAAATGTTAAGGGTTTGTTCTTTGAAATGTGAGAAAAATACAGCTACGTGGTCTATGAGGGCCTGTGCATACTTGGGTTCAGTGTCAGCTTGTAGCCTCCTGGCAGCAAAACTTTAAAGTCGCTACAGAAAGGCAATGCAGGCAGAAGAGGGGCATGAACTGTGCTCTAGCACCACAGAACAAGTGATATTTAACACACAAACTGCCTGTGAAGGCCTACCTCTGCAATCCACCCGCTATCCGGCAGCCCTTTACTACACGGATGTTGGAGCTTTTGTCCTCTAGCACTTTTGTCAAAGCCCTGCTCGGGCAGCCTCCTGAGCCGCCATGCTGGAGGCTAGGCAAACACACCAGATGCAGCAGCCACTGGGCACCGGGAGTGCACATCGTGCCCATGACCTTACCGCAGTGCCAAGGAACACCCACCTGGCTACTGCCACTGGTGTACCCACCTGGTCACCACAGCCCGAGCAGCCGCGCGGGGGTTACTTTGTGCGCCGAACTCCTGGTACCCACCGGGTCACCACAGCCACTGGGCAGAGCGTGCCATGTCAATGAGCATACCGAAGTGCCAGGAAATACCCACCGGGCCGTCACTGCGCACACGCGCACTATTGAGTTTGTGCGCTGTACCCCTGGAGTACCCACCAGAGGGGCCACCTCGAGGGTGCACAAGCTCCACCTAACTGAAGATCAAGGCTGCGGGTTGGGCCGAGGGACAGAGGAAACTGCGCACCTGCGCTGGGTTATGTGCGCCGTACCCTTGGGGTACACAACGGCTCGCCACAGTAGCTGCGCTGGGGCAACTTTGTGCACTGTAATTCTGGGGTACCCACAGGGAAACCAGGGGTCCACCTCGAGGGCGCACAAGCACCATCAGGGCTGCGGAAAAGTCTGCGGGTCCGGCCGAGGGAAAGAGGCAGCTGCGCAGGAGATTACCAGGAAGGTGTGCTGCAAATTAACCTCACTAACAATCTAATTAGGGACGCGCAAGCCACTGGGGGCGGAACTAATGGGGCCCCAGCTGGCAACAGGGCTCCCCGGACACCGAGCCACCAGGGAAGCCCAGGACCTGGCCAAGGCACCGTACCTACACATGGGCTGGCGACAAGCGGGCGCCGAGGTGCCACGCACAAACAAACACTTCAAGCGGACATTTAACAGGAGCCCAAAACGTAAATAAATCCAACCTGCAACATTCCCCGAAGAGAGCAGACCACAGCCAATCTGTGGGAGGAGAAACACACACCGAGCAAACTGATCCATCTAGGAGAACAAGCGCTCCCCATTGCGGGAAGGCAGCCGCTTGTTTATATTTGCATCTCGTTTTCACTTTCACTTTAAGTGAAAGCGCGATACAAAAATAAACACGTGGCTGAGTGAAAACAGATGGCCCCGTATAGCTAAGAAATTGCTTCACGACAGCCGCAAAGCAGACGATCCTGTCTGGATGGGCCGGACGAAAAGGGGAAAGGGCGGCAACAAAAAATACCTCATTTCCAATGGCAGGCCACCGTTTAGCATAAACGGTGACGCCAGCCAATGAAAAAGAGGGGTGGGGCTTCAAGTGCCCTTCTGAAATCTCCTCATTAACAATATGTCTCACGCTGCAACGCTAGGCGAGACCTAAAAAGGAAAAAACATTAACATTCACCAGGTAGTAAGCAATAGTAGGCAGATAGCAGCAGGCTATGTACAGTGCATGCATCGTTGGTCCACAGTAGTGAGGCTATAAGATATGGTGCACAAAAGATAGCCATAGGGTACAGAGCAAAAAAAACAAAACCCAGGTTGAATTCGATATAACAAAAGGTACACTAGAGACCCCCACCCAGCACTGTAGCAACAGTACGAATCAAGCAGTCAGGGTTCTCATGAATACCTGTGCCTAAACTATTTGGACTAACATATTTGCATCCACTATAGACCTATATGGGGTAGAAGATGCAGAGTACTAAAAACTTCTAAACAATAGGAGATCCCTAAGGAGTGAGTGTATTAAGCGCATAGAGGCTCCTAGATAACATTATTAGCTACTCCAGTGCGGGTAACCTGGTCTGGAGTTAACACTGTAAGCCCTAGTATAATGTTACACTTCATGAAGCTCTGTCCATACTTGGCACAGTTCGGTTATGAGCATTTTATCAAGGACCAACGGCTTGTAAAGGCGCCAAATACTGCCTGCAACTAAAGGTCAGGGGGAGGCCCCCCCAGTTCTGCTGGCCTGTGAAGAAATGAGGAAAACAAAGAACAAAACCCCAATACCAAAGACGTAGAGGGGGAGAGATGAGAAAAGAACAGAGAGAGAAGAAGAGGAGGGAAGAGAGGATGGTGCAACGTCTCATTGGTGTAAGGAAGTCCCGGGAGAGGGTGAGCAAGCTTCTCGGAAATGGGGCCATGGTCAATCTCTCCATAGGAAAGGGTATGTATCACCCCCCTGCTAACCCGCCCCATCCCCACAGGGCTCTCCCCTTGGAAGAAAGGGGTCGGCAAAGAGATGAAGGGCACGCAAGTGGGGAGGAACAGATCAGGCATGCTCCAGTTTAGAGAGGTGTGAGACTAGGGGCTGCCATGTGCGCTCACATTTAGCATAGGTGTGGGTTAGTCTATGGGAGAGGAGCTCCATCGCCATGACATGCCATAGATGAGTGAGCGATACCGAGGACGGGGGTGCAGAAGCCTTCTTCCAGTGATGGGCTATGACCTGTTTTGCCGCAGTAAGCATGTGAAGGATCAAGCGCCAGTACGAGTGTGTCATGGCTTTAAAGGAAGTTGGACGGAGTCCTAGAATCGTTACCCCCGGGGTACTCGGTATAGGAAACTCCACCGCCTCCCTAATGTGGCTCAGGACTTCTTTCCCAATATGTTTTAGGAGTGGGCAAGACCACTATATGTACATGAATGAACCCTGGGCGGCCTGACAGCGCCAGCAGAGAGGAGCGAAGCCGGGGAACATCTTTTGCAGCCTAAGGGGGGTATAATACCAACGGGTCATGATTTTATACGCTGTCTCCTGCTGTGCAATGCTTTTAAAAATACGTGGAATATCCTGCCATAACTGTTCCCACTGGTCAGGGGGAATATCCTCCTCCAGGTCCATCTGCCAGCAGTGTTGGTAGGTGTGAGGCGGCACTGTATGCGAGTGTTGAAGGACCTTATAAGTCTTGGAAATCAGCCCTCGGGAGCCATCAAAAGATTAGACTAAAGTCTCAAAAGGTGTGAGCTGGCGTGTTGTGCCCTCTGTGTAGGAAGGGGTGTGCAGCCAATGGCGAATTTGAAAGCATTCTAATCGGGCTATTGTAGGGAGTCTAAAGTCCTTCCTGCATTGCTCAAAGGATTTAAAAAGCCCCCCTTCAAAAAGTTGTGCTATGATAAGACACTCACCATGTTGGAAAGGAGGCAGGGTGCAGGGCCGGTGGAAACTCCTGATTATGCGCCAGAGTTGTAATGGGGAGGGGAAGGAGGTATGGTCCCCGGTCACCGCTATTCTGTCCCAGATCTCCAAAACAGTTTTTGTCGGGGTGGCAATATAAGCGCTACGATGTCTAACACCTCTCGGCAACCAGTGCTTTTTGCTTTTGCGAACCACCCACTCCGAAATATAACGCAGGTGCGACGCCCAGTAGTAGACAAGAAAGTTGGGGCACGCCAACCCTCCCCGGTCGCGCGGTATCATTAAGACTTTTGTAGAAAAGCGCTGTCTCACCCCACCCAGATGAATGCAATCACCTCCCGCTGAAGGCTCAGGATGTCCCTCTAGGGAATAGGCATTGGGAGCGCCTGAAAAAGTTAGAGCACCTTAGGAAGAATTGACATCTTGACCGCATTGAGGCGGCCCAACCAGGAGATGGGAAGCGATTTCCAACGGCGGAGGTCATCCCGTATTGAATTTCTACAAGCCGGACAATTCGCCTGTGTCCACGAGTCTAGAGGAGCCGTGACATTAATGCCTAGATAACGGATAGATCGTGGGCCCATTGGAAGGGGATAACATCTCCCAGGTCCTCGAGCTGTTGTGGGGGAGGGTAAGATTAAGCGCCTGTGACTTAGCGAGATTGATTTTGAGCCCCGAGATCAATTCGAATTGAAAGAGTCTGTACATTTTTTAGAAACCTAGGTGAATCCACGGTGGGGTGGCTCTCCCGAGGTTTACTTAATCAGAAGCCCTTGTAAACCTAAAACTAGATTAAAACACACACATTTTCTTCACATTTCCGTGAGGAAAACATTTGAAATCTGTGGGGAGCCACAAATTTCCTATCGCCCAGCATTCTCTTTAGTCTCCCGATACAAATGGTACCTCACTTGTGTGGGTAGGCCTAGTACCCACAACACGAAAAGGCCCAAAGGATTACATTTTTCCACTCAAAACTGACTATGTTTTTGCAATGTCGGTAGCTGTGGATTTTGGGCCCTACCTCAGCTGGCACCTAGTGAAACCTAGAAAGCCTGTACATTTTTGAAAACTAGACACCTAGGTGAATCCAAGGTGATGGCTCTTCCAAGGTGTTATTACCCAGAAGCCCTTGCAAACCTCAAACGTGGCTAAAAACACAAATGTTCCTCAAGTTTCTGTGAGGAAATCTTATGGAATCTGTGGGAAGCCAAAAATGTCCTACTACCCAGCATTTCCGCTTGTTGTGTAGTTCCTATAAACCTATATTGGATCTGCGCGTTTAAACAACATAGACTGTGGGATTGGTGTCCACACTGATTCCAGACACCCCCACCGGGTATGTTCGCCTGTATACCAGCTAGCTCACATTGCCACTGTAAACTCCTCTTACCAAGGAGAGAATAGTTCTTGGCAACTATAGAACATGACAACTCTGTCCAATCAGGGATCGTGGAAACAGTACAGTACTTTTCGTTCAGTCACTCGTGCTCACTTTGTCTCAGAGGAAGATACACAGGATAAACAGTGGGGGTGTTTTCAATAAGCTTTTAAAGAACCAGCGTCATTCTAGTGTAAAATAGGTGTGCTGAAACAACCATAAAACAGAAACAGATATAAATGATTATAAGCAGCAACAAAGTAAAAGGATGGTAGATTCCTACAATAGTACTAAAATAATGAATACAGGCAGGTATATAAATACATGACAGTAATAATGAGTACCCCTACGATGCAACCCTAACTAGATGTACCGAAGTGTACCGAGCATGTATGTAGGTGTAGAGCCAAAAATGTCCCTAGGCTGAAGCCAACCCCATCACCTAAAGTGAGAGACTGTGGGACCCCATCTTGGTCTTGAGCTGGACACCCCGCGAGGGGTGTCAGACCACTGCGAGCTGGTATGTCTGCGTGCAGGAACCTCAGTGTCTCGCGTCAGTGTGTAAGCATGGAAGTATTTCTCCTCTGCCTGCCCTGGCAAAGATATGGTGTATATATACCCAAAAGGTACCCTCAGGAGATTCCACATTGCTGTGTCATGTCAGTCAAGGATGACGGAAGGGTTGACCCTTATACATAGTTCTTATGCAGAAGATGGTAATCCTGCTGTGTTTCTGAGAATCTTCATGCATAATTAATGAGGCTAGTTTTCAGGAAAATCCACACGACATTTATGCAGCGTTTAACCAGGTAAAAGGTCAATACCAAAACCCATTGAGTAGTGTAATGGTTCGGCAAATGTAGGTGAAAGGGTCAGGGACTACCTAAGCCTATATTGGGTACCCTATGAAACATAACACCCACTTTTCATCCGACCGGACGATATAGTAAAAAGGGAAATGCCCTTCTAATAATGCAATAAACTTTGTTAAATGGGCATTAAGAAGGCCTCTAAAAATTCATAAAATCTCTACAAAATAAACACTAAAGGTCCTTTAAAATGTTATGTTATGTTATATGATATTTGTTAAGCGCTCGTACGCCCGGAGGCTTCATGGCGCTGTAGGAAGGAACAGGCGTGGCCATCGGTTGGTAGAGAAAAGGCAGCTTAGTGATGCGCCTGGGAGAAGAGCCAGGTCTTCAGAGAGTGTCTGAAGCTGAGGATGTTGTCACTAAGTTTCAGATGAAGAGGGAGAGAGTTCCAGAAGGCAGCTGCAAGATGGTCAAAGCAGCTGCCTCCGAGACGCTTCTTCTTATACGAGGGGATAGTCAGATATAGTCTAAGCCACAGAGTACGTCTGAAAGCCATGGAGCTCAGTCATATTATAGAAATAAAAAAATTTTGTTTAAAATTACGATATTGGTTGTTTTGAAAAAAGGCAGAATTCTTCCCAGCACATGAAGAGCCAATTTTTTATGTGTCCTGTGTGGGAAACACAACATTACTGTTGCTTGCCTTCGTAGACGACGGTCCCTCACAGATCAGTTAAATCGAGAAAGTCTCTTCCTCGGTTACCACAGCCAATGCTGGGGAAGCTTTTGTAATATCCAAAGCCTTGTGCTTGTAGTAGAGCCAGTATCCGGTCCAACAGGAGCTGAAGCATCCCGTGGTGGCTCTAAGAATGTGCTGACATCAATATTAGAATACGCAGGGAACACTGAAGTACTTGGGCCGTTAACAGATCCAGCAATGTATCCACGTCTGGTGACGCAACCGATGAAAGTGTTAGACAAAGATACAACATGCATTTTTAGCTGCAGAGCAAGCAGTGGAGAACAGGCAAAACACTGTCAATCCCGACTGGTTGAAATAATAGGAATCAAGACTCGCTTAGCTCCTAAAGTTGAGGTGTACCAAGATGGAGTACCATGCGATCACGGTAACGTCGCTCCAAGAGCAGTTTTTCCATTTCCTTGGGGTAAACATTCTTTACAACGCAGTCCATTACCCCACATTTTTTACTATGCGAAATCTTTAACAATGCAGGGCTTTACACTGCAAACCATTACAACGCATTCTCCATTTCAATGCCCCGGTGGAGTTGGAATAGTAAATTGCGTTGTAAGGGACAATGTGTCTCTGGTTCCTGCTTTACTCCCTCTCAGCACATTTGTATGGATATTTTATCTTCAAATCTTCCTTTATGATTAACTGATCTTGTATACTTTGGTGGTTCTTTATAACTGCCTTTTCTCCTTCGGAACTAATTAATTCAATCTTCTTCTATTACTATATCTTTAAACCTGATTCTCATATGGTCTTTTTGTTAACAGCCTTGAAAAAGTCGCTTTAAGCGACGAAACACGTGTCGGCTGTTTGGTTCTTATATCTACTTGTCAACATTTTGTCTAACTGGGCTGTTTGGTTTATATATCCACGTGTCAACAATTTGTCCAACTCATCAACTCATGATCAGGACTACGATTTATGGACTTTTATCTGTTTGAAAAATAAAACTTCCAACTGTGGGTCTGCAGTTTTGACTTACAGACATGCAGTGCTCTGCTTCTTGATTGTTTCTATGTTGTATGCGTGGAATTTAATATCGCGCATTGAATGATATTGTGGGTGGCACGATATCTGCATTGAGCATGCTGTATTATACTTTAATTCTGTGCTGACTGTGATAAATATGACAGAGGTGCTGCCTTGTTTTCATAAACCACTGCCACCTTTCTATTTTGCAGTGTTACAACAGGTTTCAGGGCGCTGATTAACAAGTTTCCATGAACTCAGGTTTTGGTGCGTCTAACTCACCTGAGTGCCGCTGGCGACCAGTAGCCACTGGGGCGCTGCCTCCTGCTGGATGCCAGAGGTCTTCAGCTGTGCCTAGGTGTCCACCTAGGCATAATGGGGAGGGAGTATCAGTTGTTTTATCCTAATTTTGGGTTTCAATGCATTTTTTTACTGTACTGTGCTATTGTTATGTGGCTCTAATATATTGGGGTTAAATTCTTTCTGTTAGGGTGGCACCTACCATCCCTATTGTTGCAGGGTGTTTTCAGTCGTTGTCAGGCTATCATTTTACTTGGGTATTGTAGACGCTACATGACTGACATTAATACGCTGCTACCTCTCTGACAACGGACTGAACACCCCTCTAATAATTATTGACGCCCTAATAAAAATGCCACTAAATATTACCCCCCACTTACAATGGACTGGCTGGCAGACCTATTAATGTTTTCCCTGTACTGTATGTTACCAACTATTTGCATGTTACTTCTTATGTCCTCTGAAGTACCGCTCATACTGTTCCTAATTTCCCTGCAACTATTCTGGGATTAGCATAATCATAAAGCACCTATTCACAGCACACACCATAATACAGCGCTGTAGTGCAAGGTTTTCAAATATTGCTTTTCAAGTTTTATGTTTGTGATTGAACTACATGTAGTGTCACCACTTCTGCTCTGTCTATTTGAATGCCTGGACCCCAATGGCATAAGCCCAAGGGGTCTTCAATTCCATCTAGCCACCCCTTCTGCCCTATTGGGAACACCAGAAGAACGCGATGAGACGGAAATACTATTTCTTTTCTTCCTACTTTTCTGTCACCTTCTCTTCTGTCAATGGAGCGCCAGTATTGCCGTATCACCCGCACCCAGTAATTTCTTTCCTTTCCCACTTGTGAATGCTTTGGTGAACTAGTGTCAATTGACCCGTTTTTCGCATGACGAACACCTTCCTCTGCTGTTGCAAACACTGCCAGTTGGCTGAAAGTGTATGATAACATTCATCAACCCATTGTTTTGTCTATCTGCAATATAGCGCAACACCCCAGCCTCCCTGTGTCCAGTATATTTGAACTTTCGGCACAAAGCAAATAGGGTTAGTGCTTGCACACCACAACAGTATCGCACCATACCCAGAGCACACCACCACTCCTAACATGGGAAACCCTCTCAGCAAAAATAACTTAAATAGCAGCCAGCCAGCTCCACCAAAAGACTCCCCAGCATACCATGTGGCCCTCTGCCAAAGACTGGGTTTCATACTGTTTATACACAAATGGCATACCATCACAGCGAAGAGACCTGACTTACAGTTTGCGTGTCACGGAACTTGTGACTTGAATAAATTGTCATATTTGAGACAAATTTGAAAGTTGAAAAGAAAGAAAATAAGGCCCAAAGAGTAGGGTTTGTTTTATGAGTGGGATTTGGTTCTGCGGGATATGCGCACAAGTAGTGATGACAAAAGTAAGGTGCATAAGGAATTGTTAGAAGTTAAGAACAATTTTTTGAATGAGATGGCAAAGAAAACAATAAGTGAAAATTGTAGAAAGACGCAATTAGATGTAGTAGGAGTGTTTCCATGCATTCCAGTGGAGAGTGAAAAAGAACACAAAAAGGGGGGTGGGTGGAGGGAGAAGATGAAACTGTCCTCGAAGACCTACTAATGGGAAGAATGACAAGTAGACAGCAGGCTCTCCTTCCAAACACAGATGACACGGTCATACCCTCTGCTCTTATAGCACAACACACTGAGCTGTGTGAAGAGAAACAGGCAGCTTACAGAGCTCTAATGTGCAGACTTCTCAATGAGGAAGTTACAAAAAAAGACCTGGCCAGAGTTTCAGATGTCGCCTGCCTAGCAGCGATGAGGCAGTAAGCTGCTTATGCAGGTTCAAAACACAGTGACAAGAAACACCAGCTGTTAGCAAAATGCACAATAAAACAAACAGCACCACCATGTTTAATAAATAATACTCGGAAACAAATATTTACTGACACTTCAATAGATCATACATTTTCAATTGAAAAGTGGCGGGATTTAATATGGGACATTTGTACGTATGTACACCAGACAGCCCACGATATCACCACATTAGAACAGGCTTTGGGAGGAACACAGCCCGTCCCGCCACAGGCTAGGAGAAACAGTATTAGTGGACCAAATTCTTCCACCTCGTCCCCACATTCATCACCCAGGAATAAGAAGTAAATGCAAAAAGCAGACTCCATTAAATGCCAGGATCTCTTACACCTGATGGTGGAAGGGACACTACAGGTAGACACATTTGCAGCAACACAGTGTAGACCATATCAGGATAAAATTTTGTTGCTGGCTCGTGCGGACCTGATGAATAAAGGCCCACAGGCACACTCTGCCTATATACAGCAAGCCAAGAAACAATACCCAGATACCACAGAAGACCCTCCCTCACTACCTCCACAGTACAGCTGGGAGGTAGCTACATTTAGCTTTGCAGATTCAGACCTGCCAGAATGGGACGATGTTAGAATAACAGAGGCATTAATATATGCAGTAGATAAATTACAACAGTGGAAGAAATTAATAAACACAATGGCAGTCATAGAAGTAGTTCAGACTCTCACCCTGCACAGTGCTCAGGTAACAGACACTGGCCCACCAGCAACCACATTGATTATGCCTCTGCAAGAAGTGCCACCTCCGCCTGGAAGTAAAAGCAACAAACTCACATATGTCCATGTCCCATGGTCCAGAGCAGACCTTATGTCCTTTACCAAAGATTCCCTAAAATTGGGAGCTGAGCCAAGAAAATGGTACTCAGAATTGGAAAGGGTGGCTGTGATGGGGGCACTCTTGTGGAGAGATTTTGATATTTTATTCAATATAATTGTGCAAAAGGACCTATGGGAAGACTGCAAAAGAAATGTAGATTGGCCAAAGAGGGAGCCAGAAAGGGGAAAAGGAGGAATGCCAGGAGAAGAGGTAGACAAGAAATACAAAAAAAGTAGTGACATTAAGGATAAGGTTCCGGAAGACAAGATAGACTGGAACAAAATAACACACACAAGACAGGAGAAAGATAACAGTGCAAATGCATATTTTGACCGCCTTCTGCATATATACCAGCAGAACAGCGGATTGAAGAACTCAATGGGAGATGCAATGCCTGCATTTGTCACTACCTTTGTCCAAGGGCTAAGGCCACCTATTAAGGCACACCTACAAAGATTTTATATGGCAGCAAGAACCAATTGAAAAGGTGTTAGCGGCAGCCAACAACAAGGCAGAGGCAGGGGAAAGGGGGAGGAAAGGGCACAGGCCAACAGCAAAATGACAGGACAACTTCCCTACCACCACCGGGAACTGCATGCTTTTATTGTAAATACCCCAACCACTGGAAAGTAGATTCCCCTCTGCTAAAAAATAAAAATCAGGGAAATAGGCCAACACAAAATAGAGTACAGGGCCAACAACAATTCCAATACCAGCAAAACACCCAGTATACAGAATACATGAATACTGCACAGCAAGGACATGCACCAAATGGTATGCCCCTACCACCGCTCCAGAATAGAAGGAACAGGGATGAATGGGTGGTAAGGGACGAATGGGTGCCAGAAGAGGCGGCGGTGAAAACCCACCGTCTTCAAGGCACATTTTAGGGATGCCTGGGAGTAGGAGACTGCATGATAGCTCCAGCAATAGCAGTGGACCAATCTGGCCCATATGTGGAGGGAACAATATTGGAAAAACTGCTCCATTCCTAGTAGACACAAGAGCTCAAAGATCAATGCTGAAGGCCTCCCAGATGCCAGATGCACCACTCTCTGGAATACAAGTCACAGCAGTTGGCATAACAGGACAACCAATAGATGAATACCTCACAAAGCCACTAAAATTAGTTGTAGGCCACCTCACTGTTCACCACCAGTTCATCCTTAGCAGGTTGTGGCCCATGCATTTACTGGGTAGGGGTCTGCTTTGCAAATTACAATGCACTATACATTGCTCACCAACCTGGGTTTTCCTAGAAAGCAGGGTATATGGTTTGACGCTGTAAGCATTCATGACATGCACAGACCATGTAATACGGTCAGAATTGCGTGATTGCGTGTCACTCCAGGTTTGGGCCCAAAGTAACAATGACATAGTACAGGTGCTAAACTACCCACCAGTCCAGATCAAACTGAAACCAGGAGCTCTCCTCCCAAGAGTGGCATAATATAAGATTTAAAAGAGAGGGGGAGGAGGGCACAGCACCAGTCATAAAAGACCTCCTCCAACATGAAATAATAAAAGAGATACGTTCCAGCCCATGCAACGGACCAATACTTCCTGTAAAAAAGGCTTCTAAGGGCCCGGATGGGGCCGCTGTATATCGTTTCATACAAGACCTAAGGGAACTGAACAAGATAGTGGTACCTTCCTTCCCCATGGTTCCAAATCCAGCTACAATATTGTCTAGCATTCCTGTGACAGCCACTCCTTTTACAGTGCTGGATCTCAGCTCCGCCTTCTTCACCATTCCCCTACACCCGACAGCCAGTATCTCTTTGCGTTCTGCTTCCGTTCTAAGCGATTTTCATGGTGTTGTCTTCCTCAAGGGTACACAGAGCCCCTCCAATCTTCACAACTGCATTAAAAACAGACTTGGACTCCCTAGTACTAAAAGAGGGTTCTACACTTCTACAGTACATAGATGACTTACTATTGGCTTCACCTTCCAGGGGCGCTTGTGCAAAGGACACTGTTACCCTCCTGCGCCACCTAGCGCTGAAGGGTTACAAGATCTCCTCAAAGAGATTACAGTTTTGTCTCACTGCTGTGAAATATTTGGGCCGTGAACTATCCGAAGGAACCAGAAAATTACTGCCTGACAGAATATCCACCATCACCCATTTTCCCCGACCCCCGCACACAAAAAGAGGTTCGGGCTTTCCTAGGGGTGGCAGGATACTGCCGGCACTGGATCCCAAATTTCTCTCTGATTGCCAAGCCCCTACAAGCCCTCACACACAAAGATCTATCAGACATTGTGCCCTGGTCACAGGACTGTGAAAAATCGTTCCACAACCTGAAACAAGAACTCATTGGGGCCCCAGCGTTAGGCTTCCCAGATTACAGCAAGGACTTCCGTCTGTTCTGCCATGAGGGGTCCTCACACAAAATCATGGGTCTTTCTACCACCCAGTGGCATACTATTCTGCAACCTTAGACCCAGTGGCTTCAGCGCTTCCGCCTTGCCTCCGAGCAGTCGCAGCGGCAGATCTAGCAGTAGAACAGTCAGAAAATATAGTACTGGCACACACCATGGTCTTGCATGTTCCCCACACAGTGGACACGCTTCTCACATCCACCAAGACCCTGCATCTGACGAATGCAAGTCTCACTAGATATGAGCTGACACTCTTAGCGCAACACATGTGCACCACTCTAAATCCAGCATGACTTTTGCCCACAGAGCATGACTTAGTTGATTTGACCTCAGATGATGCATTCCATGATTGTGCGCTGGCTATAGACAGGCATACAAAAGTGTGCCTAGACCTGAAAGACACACTGCTGTCAGATGCCCAAGGGGATTTGTTTGTAGATGGGTCATGTTACAGGACGACAATGGAACACTGAGGGCCTCTTATGCAGTGAGCACTGCTAGCAAGCTGTTGGAGAGGGGGAAGGTTGACAGCTGCCAAAAGTGCACAAGCGGCTGAACTCGTGGCATTTACGAGGGCATGCACACTTTCTAATGGAAAACGAGTAAACATTTATATGGGCACTTCGGGGTGGTCCAAGATTTTGGCCAGCTATGGTCAATGAGGGGATTCCTAACGTCAGCAGGCCAGTAAATAAAGCATGCAGAATTTATAAGTGACCTTCTACAAGCATTGTTACTACCGCTCAAAGTAGCCATAGTAAAATGTGCAGTCAACACTTCTTTAAAAGACTATGTCAAAAGGCAATGCTTTTGTCGATGGGGAAGCAAAGAGAATAGCGCTAACAGGCTGCCAGTTAATAATGGTACAAATGATTAACCAGAACAAAGAGATTCATGTAAGGAATGACTCAGTACATTTTGATCCTATGCATATTCAGGAAATGGTTGAGGAACATGAAAAGGAAGAGTGGCTCAAGGGAGGATGTGCACAAACAAAGGAGTGGTTGTGGACAGGCCTGAACGGGAAGACCTGTTTACCTTCATCAATGCTTTTCTCTATGTCACATCTCTTTAATGGTCCCTCACATGTTGGCCGAGATGGCATGATCAGACTGTTTTCACAATGTTGGTACAACTGCAAGTTCGGTTAAATAGCGGAGAGACTTTGTAAGCAATGTACTGTTTGCGCACAATACAATATTGGGAAGGGTACACCAACTGCACCTGGCCACATTCCACCACCAGACGGACCCTTTGAAAGCCTCCAACTAGACAATAGAGAAACAAGCAAACCTTAAGGCTCTGAAGGTAGCTATTGAAGGCATGGTTCTTTCCACAAACATCTGCATCGCTATCTCACTTTATCTACAATCTGTCTGAATTTTTCCAATAGGCTTTTTATTCTTATTGGGATATAAGGTAACAGTCATTGACACTAGGAGTTGCATGTCTGGTGCTTGTATCACAGCATGTTTGTTTGGCATGTTAAGAGATACTACTGACTGGTAAGTTATTTGGCTTGTAATGGAATTGGATATATGTTTTAACACAGATGTAAAATAATAGCCTTAGCAGTCCCCAGGGATTTATGGCCAATTATATCAAATGTATACTATTGCTTAACAGATAACCCCCCGCCCACCCCATGTGAGATTTACATGACTCTACCTTTGGTCCTGATGAAGGTAGCACAGTAGATTGTCCACCGAAACATGCATAGACCAGCGATATATGAATGGGGATCCCACTCAGAGACGTTTCTAAAAGAAGAAATTGATTAGATACGAATGTACAAAAATAACCTGATTAGTCATTGTACAACAGGTTCTTCAAAAAAGCTCTTTCAGGATCTCCTTCAGGATGGTTTTGTCTTGAGTATGAATGATATTATGAGTGTGATGGTATGATAGGAGAGAATGCAGGTGTGTAGTTGTAGTGTGGGGGTTACCTTTCTATTTGATGTTTGTTATTTATGCTTAAAAATCAACACTTACCGCTCCTTCTGGCGCCGGACCCCGATAAAGACCAGCGGGGACACCTCTTCACCACAATAATTACTGCTGACACCAGCCCCACATTATCCTCATGAGCCCCTGCACACAACGCGTGCTATGGTGCAACTGGGTGAAAACCGGGCGGCCCTGCATACTCGAGGCCTAGACTGAGAGACCTATTATTAACGCAACAAACTCGAACCGAGCGCAGTGGACCCTAACCCACTTCAACGACTGCAAGGGATGTTGGATCCCCGACCTCCACTCACAGACGCGAAGGTGGGTGCTGCCGAGTGAACCAGCCCCCGCTATCCTTTGGCCTCCTCTAAATCCCTCTGTAGGCTACCGCTGTAGCAGAAGCAATAAAGATCCGGAGCTCAGCCGGCTCCTTGGGAGTCCAGGTGGTGGCGGAGAAGGGGGTTCCCACCCAGAGAGACTGAATTGCTGAACTGTTGGTCCCTGCTGGGTGGGCCCCGGACATTGAAGACATTGGCCTGATAATGGAACAGACTCTATTGCGGGCTGGGGACGCCTCAATTTCCTCTTTACCCAGCAGAACCACCTGGAACACCGACAGGCCGGCGGAGGACAGTCCTTTCCTCCGCACAGGCGGCAGCAATTACAGGTGTGTTTCTCCAAGCACCTCTTTGTTTCCTATACACTAATCATGGCCAACAACAAAGGACTCAAATCCCAAGCCCAAAAACAACTGGCAAAGTTTGCCTGGACCAAGCAGGGGGAAGACACCGACATAACGCCAGGAGACAATCCCAAAACCTCACAACCTCGCCCCCATGCTAAAACTCTCACCCTTGAAGATGTCATGGAGGCCATACCAGGTGTTCGGACATCTCTGGAAACACGTATCGACTCAATGAACATTAATGGTAACCCTCCTGCGAGCTGACCTAAAGAAAATGGGCTCCAGGGTCAAAGAAGTTGAGACCACTACGACAGCCCTCATGTCCGACACATCTACCCTCCAGCAACAAGTTGCTCAGCTTCACAACCAGCAAAAAAAGATGTAAGAGCTCCTGGATGATTATGAAGGGAGGGCGAGACGGATTAACATCCATATCCTTGGAGTGCCTGAACAAATGGAAGGACCGGCCGTGGACCTCTTCGTGGAAGACCTGGTGCTCAACAAACTCCAACCTAAACGTCTCTCCAGTTACTTTTCCATTGACCGGGCCCACAGGGTTCCCGGGGGGCCTACAAAACCCGGGGCTCCTCCGAGGTCCATAATTGCAAGAGTCTTTAACTTTCAAGACAGGGACATCATCTTACAGACAGCACAGGCCGGCCCTCCGTTGAAAATCGACAATGCAAACATTAAATTTTTCCTGGATTTTACTGTCAAAGTCCAGGCACAAAGACGCAGTTTCACAGCGGTTAAAAAAGCCCTCCGAGACAAAGACATTAAATACTCCATGCTGTTCCCAGCCAAACTTCAGATAGGATCCGATGGTAAGACTTGGTTTTTCTTGTCCCCGGAGGAGGCCTGAAAATGGCTGGAAGGATGGCGTTGAATAGGGAAATTGTCGGATGGCCGCAACAACAGAGGCCCCAACAACAGCCAACGGGCCCCTCCCGCGGCAAGAGAGAAGCTTCCAGAAGGAGACTCGGAAGGGACACATTGACTCAGGCCACCGGATCCTGTTGCTTTTATCAACATCTCTCAAGTCTGTATTTTCCAGTTCTGAGACTTGCGACCTAAGTGCGACGGCTCTCTGGGAGAATGTCGACATTATACTTGAGGCGGGACTGACCGTACCGAGCCTACGCCTCAAAATCATAAAGACAACACGAAGCATACATGAGGGTTGGACTAGAATGAACTGCGTTTAAGTATACTATGAAAATACTACGTTGATAAGGCGAGGGGTGGAGGTGGTTAGCCAGGCACCTCACAAATGGAGGGGTGGGCGACAGGCACTCTGCCTTGTTGGGGAGTGGATAGTTCAAGTTCCACTGACAGGGGGTTCAGAGGGGAAGAGGGGGGGTAGATGGTGTTTTTAATGTTATAGTTTTCTTTGCACAGAGCATCAGAGTGCGCCTGATTTCGCCAGTCCAGAAGGCTAAACTACTGCTATCATGTAGCTACTTGGGAGGGTGGAACGGGGGAGGTTCCGCCAACACTGTAGTCATATACCATTCTTCGAACTGGGATTCGACATGTGTGCCACAAACAGTGGCACTGCATTCCCCTTTTGCTCTTCCTAATTACAAGACATATATATCAATGGGGTAATCCGATAGACCACTGGACTCGGGTATATATATTGGTACACAAAAAGCAGTCACAGTGGAAATGAATTTACAAAAATATAAAATAGCACATTTGTTGACAAAGTATACAGATTTATGACAACACCTAGTAAATGCAAAAATGACTAGATGTAATCAATTGAACAAAAGTTAGGTCAAAAAGATCAATCATTCAACAGACAAAATATATGTCAATATCATCTTTTTTTTAAAAAGAGCAGGTGCAAGTAAGGTGATAAGTGCAGAAAGTTGGGATCAGTGCAAACGATGTGGGGGAAGGAAGGAAGGTCGTGCATATAGAAACAGTTTACGTAGTGGGTCGCGACACTGCTCGTCATACTAGCAAATAGCCCCAAAGAATTCTGGATAATGTAGTGGCAGCGGTGAGTACGCCTTTGCCACGAGTATGTGAAATAATGCCATCCCTGGACACGTGTTTCGAGGTAATTGCCTCTCGTCAGCAGGGAGCAGGTAGGTATGCGGGGTGCCAAGTAGACTGCCAAAATATATAGGTAAAGTACCTTTCAAGGCGCGCAGGTGCAGACACCAGGCTCGTCAGCCCAAAGTCGCTCGAAAGAGCTTTAAATAGTTTACGTAGTGGGTCGCGACACTGCTCGTCATACTAGCAAATAGCCCCAAAGAATTCTGGATAATGTAGTGGCAGCGGTGAGTACGCCTTTGCCACGAGTATGTGAAATAATGCCATCCCTGGACACGTGTTTCGAGGTAATTGCCTCTCGTCAGCAGGGAGCAGGTAGGTATGCGGGGTGCCAAGTAGACTGCCAAAATATATAGGTAAAGTACCTTTCAAGGCGCGCAGGTGCAGACAACAGGCTCGTCAGCCCAAAGTCGCTCGAAAGAGCTTTAAATAGTTTACGTAGTGGGTCGCGACACTGCTCGTCATACTAGCAAATAGCCCCAAAGAATTCTGGATAATGTAGTGGCAGCGGTGAGTACGCCTTTGCCACGAGTATGTGAAATAATGCCATCCCTGGACACGTGTTTCGAGGTAATTGCCTCTCGTCAGCAGGGAGCAGGTAGGTATGCGGGGTGCCAAGTAGACTGCCAAAATATATAGGTAAAGTACCTTTCAAGGCGCGCAGGTGCAGACACCAGGCTCGTCAGCCCAAAGTCGCTCGAAAGAGCTTTAAATAGTTTACGTAGTGGGTCGCGACACTGCTCGTCATACTAGCAAATAGCCCCAAAGAATTCTGGATAATGTAGTGGCAGCGGTGAGTACGCCTTTGCCACGAGTATGTGAAATAATGCCATCCCTGGACACGTGTTTCGAGGTAATTGCCTCTCGTCAGCAGGGAGCAGGTAGGTATGCGGGGTGCCAAGTAGACTGCCAAAATATATAGGTAAAGTACCTTTCAAGGCGCGCAGGTGCAGACAACAGGCTCGTCAGCCCAAAGTCGCTCGAAAGAGCTTTAAATAGTTTACGTAGTGGGTCGCGACACTGCTCGTCATACTAGCAAATAGCCCCAAAGAATTCTGGATAATGTAGTGGCAGCGGTGAGTACGCCTTTGCCACGAGTATGTGAAATAATGCCATCCCTGGACACGTGTTTCGAGGTAATTGCCTCTCGTCAGCAGGGAGCAGGTAGGTATGCGGGGTGCCAAGTAGACTGCCAAAATATATAGGTAAAGTACCTTTCAAGGCGCGCAGGTGCAGACACCAGGCTCGTCAGCCCAAAGTCGCTCGAAAGAGCTTTAAATAGTTTACGTAGTGGGTCGCGACACTGCTCGTCATACTAGCAAATAGCCCCAAAGAATTCTGGATAATGTAGTGGCAGCGGTGAGTACGCCTTTGCCACGAGTATGTGAAATAATGCCATCCCTGGACACGTGTTTCGAGGTAATTGCCTCTCGTCAGCAGGGAGCAGGTAGGTATGCGGGGTGCCAAGTAGACTGCCAAAATATATAGGTAAAGTACCTTTCAAGGCGCGCAGGTGCAGACAACAGGCTCGTCAGCCCAAAGTCGCTCGAAAGAGCTTTAAATAGTTTACGTAGTGGGTCGCGACACTGCTCGTCATACTAGCAAATAGCCCCAAAGAATTCTGGATAATGTAGTGGCAGCGGTGAGTACGCCTTTGCCACGAGTATGTGAAATAATGCCATCCCTGGACACGTGTTTCGAGGTAATTGCCTCTCGTCAGCAGGGAGCAGGTAGGTATGCGGGGTGCCAAGTAGACTGCCAAAATATATAGGTAAAGTACCTTTCAAGGCGCGCAGGTGCAGACACCAGGCTCGTCAGCCCAAAGTGCATATAGAAACATCCACAGTATATTCAGGGACCAAGCCTGCCACTTAAATGGCAAGAAACACAAATGCAACAGCATAAGTAAAGAAAGCAGTTGTACAATTACTGTCAATCTCGTATGTTGATAGAGAACAAAGAAAAGTCGACGTTTCAAGCCCTATTGGGACCAGCGAAATGAATATCTTGGAAAACGGGTCTTCATCAGGACCGGAGAAAGGGAAACAGGCTTACACCTGAGGACAATAATAGAAATTAATGAGATGTATCTAACTGGCAGCCAATACAAAGCCCTAGCACGAGAAAAGACCCAGGCGAGACTCCTTCAAACACGCCATAGAGTTTATGAGCCTGGGGAATGTGCCGGCAAAATGCTGGCGTGGCTGGAGAGGTGAGATCAGACGGGTCAATGGGTCCCTGAAATCTTACTAGATTGGAGGCGGGTAACGGACCTCCGGGAAGTAGCGGAAACATTTGCGGCCCACCTGGAGGCAGTATATACCTCTAGGACCACATCCTCCTCCAAAGACTCTCGTCAGCTCTTGGAGGAAATTAACCTACCTACACTCTAGGACAGTGACAGGGATGCTTTAGACGCAGGCATAACAGCAGAAGAAATCTGTAAAGCTATCTTTGCCATTAATTCCGGAACGGCAATGGGCCTAATGGAATTCCGATTGAATTCCTCAAGGGGATGGCCCTTAAAGTGGCTCCACACCTTAAAAACATGTATGACGAGAGTCTGGAGCGGGGTATCCTTCCCTTGGACCAAAGGCTGGCCTCTATAGTCGTCATACGCAAACCAGGTAAATCAGCGGTTCACTGTGGGTCATACAGGCCCATCTCTTTAATCAGTTCAGAAGCCAAGGTATTAGCTAAACTTCTCGCATCTAGGCTAATTGCGGTCCTCCCATCTCTAGTCCACGAAGACCAATTAGGGTTTGTACCAGGTCGAAATACCGCCTTAAACATTTGTCGTGTCCATAATCTCCTTGGCAGACAACCCTATTTACAGGAAGACGCGGTTGTACTGTCCTTAGACGCCACTATGGCGTTTGACTCGATTGAATGGCCCTATCTCTTCGAAGTGTTGGCGAGGTTTGGTTTTGGCCCACGGTTTCGACAATGGGTGGCACTGTTCTACACTGAATTGTTAGGTCAAGTCAGAGTGAACAATCACACATCACGTACACTCGCTTTGCAGAGAGGGACCAGGCAAGGTTGTCCCCTGTCCCCCTTACTGTTTGCGTTGACTCTCAAACCATTAGCCCACTGGATACGACAAGATGTTTCTATACGGGGACTGCGATGGAGCAAAGACAAAAAAGACAAAATATCGCTATACGCTGACAATATCCCTATATACCTGGCATCCCCTCGAGCCTCCATTAACAGCTTACTCAACGTCATCACTAACTTTGGCAAATATGCAGGATACACCATTAATTGGTCCAAATCTGTATTGTATATACTACATGGCCCCCCACCTCGACTACCTCGCGGCTACACAATCGAATTGGCCACTGAAGGTTTTAAGAACTTGGGCATTTTTATCATACCGGACCCCAAATTGTTTTATGAACACAATCTTCTGGGTCCCCTAAAGCGGCTACAAGAAGATGTTAAGCATTGGAGGTCGCTGCCCCTGTCCCTCCTGGGAAGGGCGGCCTTATTTAAAATGCTAACATTCCCTAGATTTTTATATGTACTCCAAAACTGTCCATTCCCTATAGCCGACTCTTCCCCCCCTAGAGGACTGCTTGCTCACTGAACCGCTCTTGACAAAAGCTATCTCCTACACCTACCGTAAACTCTGCAATAATTTTCCCAACTCCTTCCAAACTCTTTGAAACTGCTGGCAAATAGACATGGGGCCAATAGAGGACGAGGATTGGCAAACAGCATTAATGTCCCTCAGGGAAACAGCGATAAATCACCGCTTTTGCCTAATACAACTAAAATACTCCACAGGTCCTATCTCTCCGGGATACTCCTAGCCAAAATAGGTAGCCGGGCAGATGTGTTGTGCCTTAGGGGATGCGGCCAAGACAGTACTTTTTACCATGTCCTGTGGGAATGTCCCAATATACATCCTCTGTTGGACTACGCAACCAAAAAAATGAGTGACACACTGGGTAAACACCTTCAATTATCGCCGCGACTGGGGATTCTAAATATCTGGGAGGCCACCGACCTGACAGACATAGAACAGCAATGGGTGGCATTGGGGTACCTGCTGGTGAAGCGGGCTATAGCGATGCTCTGGGGATCCAACTAACAACCACTGACAGTTGGGTGGGTGGCAGAGATGGATAGATGCATGATTGCAGAAAAGGAGGTTTATAAACAATGGTGCTGCCCTAAGAAGTGGCCCAAAAATGGGGAGGGTGGAATGCTTTTAGGGGGGAGATTTGTACTTCTCCCACAGAAGATATGGCGATGAGGAGAAATCGAAACAGTGACCTTCCAAATCATTAAATATTTGAAGCATGTAAACACTGATGTACCATAATGCACGAAAATTGAGCTGAAATGTGATACTGTAATGATGCTTTAAGTTTAATAAAAACTTATACTAAAAAAAAAAAATCAACACTTGTCATACTGTGGACAAGGACATTTACAAATTGAAAATCTTCCTTGTACGTGTGCAATAATGATATCCAATGGTAAATAGTAAATAGTGTGTTTAATTAATAGGTAATTGCAATGAATTGTGGTATATATGTATTTTTTATACTGATACCATTCTCTAAAAAATAAGTATGTATATTTAAAAAAGAAAAACAATAAAATATGTATTTTTTAAATGAATTTTTGTGTTTTACAATGTAAGTGGGGACTGTGTTTAGGTAATGAGCCATATGAGGCCGCAGTTAAAGTAAGATAGGTTGGATAAGAGGTGTTGTTTCAGTATTCAGCCTCCAACTAGACTTCATTGACCTTCCCCCACTCAGAAGTACAAACATGTGTTGGTAATTGAGTGCATGTTCAGCAATTGGACTGAGGCTTATCCAACAAAGAACTGTGATGCACACGCTGTTGCCAAATGCCTTTTGAAAGAACTCATACCACGTTTTGGAATTCCAACACTTCTGAGCTCAGAAAAAAGACCTGCATTGATTTCCCATGTGATAGGCGGAATATGCGAGGGGCTCTGGGTCACACAACAACTACATTGTGTCTATCACCCACCAGCAGCAGGTGCTGTGGAAAGGAAAAATGGGGTGTTGAAAAAAGAAATTGCTAAATTTGTGCATCAACAGAACTATCATGGGTAGACACGTTGCCACTAGCTCTGTTGGCAATGAGAAGCACACCAGACAGGGTGACCAAGCTAAGCCCTCACAAAATTTTGTTTGGCTGCCCCATGAACATTGCAGGCCACATGTCTACCGCTCCACTGTCAATAGCAGATGATTTGCTTTTGTGCTATTGTAAGAAACTAACAGAGACATTGAGTTATCTTTATTGCTAGGTCCAGTAGGCTCTTCCAGAAGCAGCAATTCCACCGTCACATGACCTGCAGCCAGGCGATTGGGTCTGGATCAAAGCTCACACCAGGTGACACTGCCTTCAGCCAAGGTGGAAAGGCCCTTACCAGGTTTTCCTGACAACTGCAACAGCCATCAAATGTGAGGGGTTGACATTCTGGATCCACAGCTCCCACACCAACAAAGAAACAGAGTTGGAGCAAGGACGGCAAGCTCTAACTGCGAGGTAGGAGCAAGGAGGGCAAACTCCACCTACACCATCAACTGCATCTGAGGCACCCCACATATACAACCTTCGCTCCAGCAGGCCAGCTACAGCAAAGAAGAAATAGAGGAGAGGTAGATCCCTGCTCAGGGCAGGCGAGGCCTCCAACAACAAGCTCAACTCGACAAGAGGTAGATCCCTGCTCGCAGCACGCCAGGCCTCCAACAGAAACGCTCAACTCACGGAGGCAGCTTCCTGCTGCACACAGCAGGCCAGGCCTCTGGATATCATCTTTCCAAGGATGCCTACGTTTTCTTTAAGTGCTAAGTGACGTCATGTGCTGGTAAACCTCTGAGGGTACACAATAAAAGCAACAACGTGCTGGCGCCTGCATCAGTAAGGGTGCAGGACATGCTAGTAAGACACAAAGACTAACTCCTTCACACAGAAAAACATTCCTTTCCAACTCCAAGGGTACCATGCCAGGGATACGGTGAAACAGGAGTGGACGTATGTGGTTATAAATGTTAGGAACTGTAAGGACCAGAAGGCTGAGATCTGTACGAGTGACTCACAGGGCTTCAGAACTGGTAATTGAGATCGAACTGTTGGTCCCTGGGGTAGAAATAAATGGAGTATTGACATTGACTGTGCCAAACCCTCCGCTATTCAGTGGCTTGTGAAGTCTGATTCTGCAAGAACTTTAATTTCTCACTTTCAGATATCAGCCACCAGCTCAAAACATTGCGGAATCACGTCTTGAGATTTTACAATGTATCATTGATGACATTTGCTTTGGTCTTATAAGGGATGTCAACTGAATAGTGAGTTGTATATAGACCTTTCAAAAAGAAGATAACATAGGCCCAAGTGGAGGAAGAATAAAATTAGGGATCTTTGCGCAAAAGAAGAGGAAAAGGTTAGGGAAATACCTTGGACATAAAGTACATTTTCATAGCATCTAGGAAAATGTCAAGAGCAACAAAAGAGGAAAGAAAGTGGCCAGCAGTGCTGACGGCAATGTTATCCCCAGTTCCGTAAATAACAGTGACTGCATTGATGATAATATATCCAAAAGATATTGAAATACCGTTCCTTAATGGTCAGGTGGGGGATGAGAGCAACTCAAACGTAACATCTGGGGACAGATAAATGAACGCAACAGAACAAGACATTTTGGGGAAGGTTGAGGTTAAAGGAGAAGGGGAAAGAGAACTGTGGAACGAGTACCAAGGAAATCAGTATGTTGAAATGCTAAAAATGTATGTACGCATTATGAACATATCCGGATTCTATGTTTGCACACACTTGCCAACAGATACAGAAAACAGCATGAGTTACAACGTGATAACCATTTCTAAATATGTGGGGTGTGTTTTAATGAGAAACATGCTCTTCAGACAGCATAACATGTCCATAGCTGTTGCACCCCCAAGGAAGAGTGAGATAGCTACAGAACAAGTAACAGTGATGCCTAGGACATAGAGAGTGCCATGCATGAACATGCAACCAACAAGGAGGGATCAGGCAATGCTAGACACATTCAACAGAACATCCAGGAACGAGGAGTGGAAATATAGGACAGGTTGGGAAAACACATAACAGACAAAGGGAGGTGGGCAAAAAATACCAAGTTTAGGATAAGAGAACCAGCTTACTGCCCCATCCTGCATTCAGAACGACAAACCATGGGCCCCTAAGCAGCCAGCCATGCATGCTGGGCTACCAAAAGAACCTTGCACAATATCACAGCTAGTAAGAGGAAAGGAAGAATGGAAGAAATGCAGTCTCGGGTGAAGCCTTAACGAACTAGCAAGGGGTGAGCAAGGATTAAAGGAATGTGAAAAAAGGACAAATGAAGCCCTAGGATTCTCAGATGAAACAGAGAATACAGAGAAGTTACCTATTTTTGTGGGTGAAAGCAACTGCTCACATATAGTGAAGGTATCACCGGCCAGGAAAAGTGATCAGCGATCATCACCAGGGTTAGTGGGGTGTAAAGGAATATTCTTTGTGTGTGGTCAGTGGGCATATTTCTATTTGCCCCCCGGGATGGTATTGCAGCTGCTACCTTGCCTCCATCCTGCCCCAAATGACTCATTTCACCGACCTAGTACAGATTGAACACAAGGGCATCGGCCAGGAAGGATTTCGGGGTAATGGTGCCCGGTGCAGGAGTAGTATACACAACTCTGAGGATACATCAGCTAACAAGGATCTGGCTAAATCAACAGCAGCAGGCCTAGGAAACATCACTGAAGAACTGACTGCCATGAGGGAGTGATACAGAACCAGGATGTGTTAGACATCATTTTGGCAAAAGAGGGTGAAGTCTGCCACGTCATCAAACAAGTGTGCTGTTCATACATACCTGACAATAGCCGTAATATAGACAATGCTATACATAAAATAAAATAAAAGTATGGACGAAGCACATGACATACACACAGGAAGCATGTGGGAAAAGTTAACAATATGGCTGGATAGCTGGGAATCATGGATATTGGAGGTGATCATTATAGTGATAGCAGCATTGATCACCCTGTGCATAATGATCCAAGTTTGCCCTGCATGTTGTGCAGCTTTTGCCTCCAGTTGTGCACGATGTGTGCCAAATTCTAGAGTACCTGAACACCACAAACACAGGGCTTACCTAAGTTGCGAAGGGACAGAAATTATGCTGAGACACAATGCAAATCAGTGATTTGGTATCAGATGGGGTAATGTGGAAACCATCTTTTATTAGTGATACCAAATGTCTAAGATTTCAGGTCCTGCTAAGTTGACATGAAATCAGTAGGAAGATGCTTGTACTTTTCCATGGTTCAGAAGTGAAGCTGCTTTTGTAACGCAAGGCTTGCCCAAGAAAGATACGAGAACAGGGCAGGATGCTAGATTAGCTGTAAGTATTTCAGCACGTCATATTTCGAAATAGTTCTGGCACGTGCTATGATATTGCAATTAACTTGTATTAAAAAGCACCAAGGCTAATATATTGCAGTACAGTGGAAATTCCCAAAACTGTCACCTACTCAGGACACGTGGTCAGCAACAGTATATTTTGGACCATAAATGGTATAACGCAGCCTAGGTCTTCCTTGATTGGACAAATATTCAATGCTTAATTTGTGTTACGTACATTATGATGCTGTTTCCTCTGTGCTTTGTATCAATAAAAGCTGTCAGAAACGTCACCTCTTCAGACAATCAGCAGATATGCTGACTGTTTCCGTGCTGCACGAATTTGCATTATCTTGTTGGTCTCCAATAAATTCTGTTCATTTTATGAGCTGACAGAGAGTTGGTTCTGTGGTATTTATTCTTCATTTCAGCTTCCATAGATTTACTATACCCTTCGTATCAGACATGTTAAAGACACGTTGTACCATTTCTCTGAAATGGAAAGGGCAGTTTGTTCGTACTAATGCCTTTATCTCAGCTGAAGACCTTGAAAACTGGAGATCAAAAGTCTCTAGGGCTGAGGTTAAGGGCACCTCTTTCTGTGAAAGCATGGCTTTCATTGATCTCAGAGTATCAAGCCGTATAAAGGAAACATACAACGAAGGACATAACGGCACCTCCCTAACTGTGTGGGTCAGTGAAAACAATACTTGCATACAAGTAACCCTGGAACTTAAAGTGACTTAGACACATGGTACCTGGAAGCATCCCACAACAACCTTGATCATTCAGCATTGAATAACTCCCATTCGAGAGCAGTCTGAACATTGGATTAATCACGGAAGCTGGGGAACCTTTCAAATGACAGGATAAGTTAGCAACTGAACCATTACAGGACCTGTTGTGGTAAATAATTTAATTACCGGGACTTAATTTGATACAGAACATAATAAAAATAGCTCAATAAGTAAGAGGCAGAATCCGTGGTATTAGAGGTTAAGAACGGGCTTTATTCCAATGGACGATTTCGAAATCGTGGACTCCAAGTTCCATCACCACGGAGGCTCAGGAAGTGAAGTACATACATTATTGATAATTAATAACTTTTATACAATAGGCATTACAGCGAAGTAAATGCAAGAGGCGTAACAATTGATAGCAAAGATAACATTTCACATGCGTAGCTGAAGGAGGCGTAATTGGGAGTAACAAGGAAACGTCATTGGTTGTGATGTTACATATGGGTGGACCTATGAAATAATTTCGCAATGTCAGCAGAAATACTTGGCAGAGATGCGCGCGCAGCAGCATGACGTGTGATTGACGTGCAGCTAGGGGGTGAAGGGGACTTGACATTTAGCTCTACATGTGGCGACAGATGTCTAGAGGGTCAAGTCAACCTAATCCCAAATCATATCTAACATCCTATGTTTAAAGAACTATGTTATCCAAAAGAGAGGCCTTCTTGGAGTAGAATCTTATTCTATACTGACTATACTGACTGTTAATGCGTGTACAAGCGTCTAAGTGTCTACACTAGATGCGAGGGCAGGAATCTTCCATAGTAACAGGGCTATGAATTACTTGCATGAAGACAGAGAAGCCGGGCCTCTGCTCGGTAGTTGGCAGAATGTTTACTTAAGCTACTAGACAGGAATGCATTGGGCAGGGATCGGAGCAGATAATTTCGAAGGTGAAATACAGTTCTTGGCAGGCAGCAAGCTGATGTCAGGCATCGTGAGCCGCGCAGGGGATGAGACAAAGTTCATGGTCACAGATGCAGGCTCGGACTGGAGCTTCAGAGACAGAAAGCAAGAAAAGCTTGATGACAGAATCAGGGCCTACTTGCCTGAACTGTAAAATGGCATAAGTGAACCATATAAAGGCGGTGGCCTTTCGTACTTAGGAATGGAATATCCGGCCCATTCATGGCGGATCTGAAAGAGGACATGTTAACGGTGGACGCACATGTATTTGCGTCTTCATAACTGGAACTGGAGGGAACATACATGTACTTGTAACATGTACATAGAACCGTTGGGGTCCAAGATAGGGGACATAACTGACCAGAAAAATCCATATTTCCACATTCCCTCCTTGTCCCCTACTTGCCCGTCAAGAGATATCAATCTTCATTAATCCATTGATCTGTTCATATAGCATCATTTGTTCTTCTTTCTTCTTCCGGGATCTTGAATGAAAATCTTGATGTGGAATGCACGATGTGGCACACAGACCACAAATCGCTGGTCCACATTGCAGGCATAAGCAGCAACTGAATAGTATGAGAAGGCCAATACCTAGGAAGGATAGAACTCTCCATCCCCAGGCTGATAACACGCTCCAAAACCAACCGGACCAAGTCCAGGTGCCTGGATTCTGGTGTATCTGGCTTACAATCTTATGAAGGCGGGTTATGGCTTTATATACAGATGGCGAATTTTCTGGTATGAATATGCAACAGCTTGATCCGATGACCCTACAAGCTCCGCCCCTATCAGCCAGGATGACGTCAAGGACAAGACGATTTTGAAGCACAACAATCCGCATGGCAGACTGCTCTTCTGTTAAATTGCCTAGGGCGGAAATAGTTTCGTTCACTACTGCTTCAAGGGTTCTAGTCAATCTACGTATCAGCTTACTATTAGTAACGGTACCTATATAGGGAAAGAGACCTTTATTGAAATCTGTGTATTTTTCCCATGCTGTTTCAGTGTAGTCGACTATTGGGAGATCTCTCCTTTCTCTATTCTGTACTAAATGAGTATTTCTGTGATAATCAGGAGGAGCTAGAAAAACAGGTGGCAAAAGGAATCCAATGTAGCAGGTACCATCCCAATCTAGAGGCAAACGTACATATGCCGTCTGACCACATATAAAATAGGAATGGCGGGAAGCTCTAAATGTCGACTTGCCTTGATCACTGAATTCTATTACAGTGGTGCATCTACTATGGCCCATATGCATGGAACCATTCTTTCTCACACATAATTCACCTTTTACTGGAAATACTGACATGGCGGGCAAAATTGGAGTAGCTTCGGATTCGATATTTAGGATCATAAGATTAAGCGTAAAATTACCTAATCCATATACTTCATTTTCTAGATCAGTTCCTGTTCTTTTGGGAAGTCCCTCCTTGTTGGGGTGGCAGACTTTAAGTAAAACTAAGTTCAGATTTCCCCATACCCAGTTGTCTTGATAAACTGCAGAATTTGAATCTAAGGAATTAATTAAGCTAAACCATGCTCCACAGGAGCCGTTGTGTGTGAACGGGTATGGAAAAAGAGGTAGAATTCCTTTATAGTTCTGATAGGGAGGGAGTCGGCCACATATCCAACAATTTGTAGCATTGCTAACCTGATGGGAATGATGTAACATACTAATAAAAGTGTTATTGCGCAGCGCAAATCTGTATGACAATTCATGCGGGGGTAATTCACTAAAAGAATGTTCAGCAGTAATATTATAAGCATGTCTAGAAATAGGATAATATATGTGCAACAATATACTTGCAATAATTATAAAAAGACTTAAGAAAAACAAAATCAATAACGTCACTGTGCAATGACTACGCAGTGATTTACAATATGTATGTCGTTTCAACATTTTTCGGATTTTTCTCTATTCAGATCTAAGGGATACATGTCAGAGACAAATTCAACCGCTTCACCTTGGAGAGGACTTAAACAATCAAATTTCCCGACTGATTAGATCTGAGTTTTAGTTTATAATGTCCGTGACTACTTGAGTCAACCAAAGGAAGTTTTGAGTCAATGGGTGAAGACACACGAGGTGTGGTATTCACATCTGCTGGTAGTCCATGAAATTTCTTGATATGACTTGAATGAATCCAGCCTTTTCTGCCTTCGATCTTCACGGCTGTCCTTGTGGTGAGCAATACGAGCTGAGGCGACCTCCACCTAGGATCCAGCTGAGTCTTTCGATCAAAGTTCCTCACTAAAACGAGATCCCCCGGAATTACGTCATGGGGTTTCACTTCAGTGTTGTCAGGCAAAGCTGCAGCTACCTGTGAACGACAAGATTGTAGTGCAGACATTAAGGAAGCCAAGTAATCTGTCAGCATATTACAGTCAATATCAGTTATTTTACGTGGTATAGGCGTCCCCCACATATTTGGTGGTCTGCCAAAGATCACCTCATACGGGGATAGCCCTGTTCGAGAGTGTGCTACCATTCTCATGTAAAAGAGTGCAACTGGTAATGCTACTACCCAGTCGACACCTTTCTCCCTGCATATTTTGGACAATCTGATTTTCAAAGTTTGATTATGTCGTTCCACGAGACCTGCTGCCTCGGGGTGTCGGACACAATGAAACTTCCACTGATATCCTAGCAAAAGTGAAACGTGTTTCATTAGTTCGGATGAGAACGGCTGGCCGTTATCTGAGTAGACAGCACGTGGTAAACCGTACCGTGGGAAGAATTCTCGAACTAGCTGCTTGGCAGTGGTCGGGGCAGTGTAATCTGATACTGGGTACGCTTCGGTCCAACGGGAAAGAGCACAGACAACTACGAGAACATATTTGAATCCTCGACATCGTTCCATCTGGATATAATCCATCTGGAGGATTTCAAAAGGCTGATCAGGAGGCTGAAATCCACCCTGCTCTACGGGGATGCTTTTTCCTGGGTTAAACTGACAACAGATCATACAGGTACGAACTTTTTGTTTGGCTGCTGCTCGTAAATGCTTGTTGAACCAAATATGTTGAATGCTGTCTAGCATAGCTTTTTCTCCTAGATGTGCTGGACTATGGATAGTGTTAATAATGACTTGGACCATTGAATCAGGAAGGAACCACACAGATTTTTCCTTCGTCATCCATCCTTGATCCGTTTGGATCCCTCCTAATTCAGTCCATTTCCTTATTTCGTCTGGAGTAGCATGTGTCTGTATGTCAATTACATCAAGAGTGGGATCCTTAACCATCATGTAATGTGTTGGTGTCTGGACTATTGTCTTTGTCATGTCGGATGTTTGAGTTTGAGCAGTCTGTTTAGCTGTTCTGTCAGCTAGATCATTGCCTTGAGAAATGATATCAGTAATTTTCGTATGAGCTTTACATTTCATAATCGGTATTGCAATGGGTAAATGTATTGCATCTAATAAGGCATGAATGAGGGGTCCGTGCTGAATGTGGGCACCGTGAGAAGTTAAATAACCTCTCTCTCGCCACAGCACGCCGAAGTCATGTACAACTCCGAATGCATAACGTGAATCAGTATATATGTTGACTTTTTTATTTGTGGCTTGAATACAGGCTTGTGTCAGAGCGACGAGCTCTGCTGCTTGAGCGGACAAGGTATTTATACACTTGGTTTCAATAATTTCAGTGTCTGTTGTGACTGCGTAAGCGGCCACTAACTCTCCTGTACCTGTTCTCATACATGAACCATCTACATACAACGTTAGGTCTGGATCTGACAATGGGACATCTGTCAAGTCTTGTCTGGGTTTCGTCGTTATTGTAATAACATCAATACAATCATGAGCTAGTGGGTCTGTTCCGATTACAGGTAAAAGTGTGGCAGGATTCAATGTGTTACAACGTCTGATTTCTATATGTGGCTGAAACAATGTTAGTTCATACCCTGTAAGTCGCGCTATAGTCAAGTGTTGTGTTTGCGTTCGATTCACAAGAACCTCTACTGCATGTGGTACTTGAACTGTCAATGGATGTCCTAACACTATAGCATCGCTTTGTCTGATTGCTAAAGTTGTCGCTGCCACTGATTTCAGGCACGCAGGCAGAGCCTGAGCTACGGGATCTAATGTACTAGAAAAATAAGCACACGGTTTGTGTGATCCTGCTTGTTCCTGTGTGAGTACTGACAAAGCAGTACCTTCTCGTTCTGTAACAAAGAGTGTAAAATGTTTTCTGTAACATGGTGTTGCTAAAACAGGTGCTTGGCATAGAGCTTTCTTTAAGCTTTCAAAAGCTTGTGTATGTTCCTGAGTCCAAGGGAGAACAGTCGATGTGGCTGCCTCCTGTGTTGTCAACTGAATGAGTGGTTTTGCTAGAAATGCATACTGAGGGATCCACTGCCTACAATATGAAGTGAGGCCTATGAAAGCCCGCACCTCCTTTTGTGTCTTGGGTATTGGCATATTAGCTATTAACTGAATGCGATCTGGTGTAAGCTGCCTTCCCTCCTTGGACAGCGAGTGACCAAGGTAAATAACTCGCTGGACACAGAATTGCAGCTTAGAAGGGGACACCTTGTGCCCCTTTTCGGCTAGAAATTGTAAAACCGTCAGTGATGCTTTTTCACATTCAGGTTCGCTTCGGGCGGTGATCAGCAGATCATCGACATATTGAAGCAGAGCAGTGTTGACTGGCATGTGGATACTGTCGAGTTCTCGTTTCAGTGCTTGGCTATAGATGCTGGGGCTTTCTGTAAATCCTTGAGGTGCGCGTGTGAATTTAAAGCTACGTCCATTTAAACTAAATCCGAACAAATATTGGCTTTCCGGATCTATTGGGACGCTGAATAAGGCATTCTTGAGATCAATTACAGTAAAGAATGTTGCTTCGGAATCAATAGCTGTCAGTAATGACGAGATATCTGGGACCACAGGGAATTGTGGCACAATGCATTTATTCAATTCGCGCAAATCAATAACCAATCGATATACTGGCGGGGCCTTCGGATCTGTTCGTTTAAGAATCGGAATTATCGGTGAATTACATACATTGGAGTCTGTTTCTACAACCACTCCTTGGGCAATGAGCTCGTCAATGATTTGCAGTAAAACCATTACAGCATCTGGGGGTAACTTGTATTGTCGCATTCGTGGTAGTACCACTCCTGCCTTTAGTGTGACTCGATATGGTGTAATGTTCATGCAACCAACATCTGTAGGGCCTTGTGCCCATAAATGTGTGGGTAAAGTCTGCAGTCGGGAATCCATGTCTCGAGACACATAGTGACCTTTGAAATCACGTAAAAACAATCTTACTCCTTCCGGAGAACAACATATTATAGCTCCTAGAGCTTTCAGTGTTTTTATTCCTAACAAGTTTTCTGGACATGATTTAGTAAGCAATAAATCTGTAGTTCTGGTCAAGGGTCCTATCGTAAGAGGAAGAGGCTGTGATACTTCATTAACAATAGGTTTTCCCGAAAAACCAAGGGATATATTCTGTGAGCCTGAGAGGGGTGCCCCTGGAACTTCACTACGTTTTATAGTTGTTCGACTTGCCCCTGTATCAAGTAAAAATTTTCTATCTTGGCCTAATAATTCACTATGTACATAAGGTCCTTCTTGGTCTACAGGGACCTCGATAAGGGGTAAGTCAACTTCCCTCTCTAGGCTGGTTCATGCATATCGTTGATAATCAGGATAGTCATACTGTGCGGTCTGGTACAGCTGTCGTGTCGTGGTTTGTGTGGCAGCAGCCGGCAGCGCTGGTGCGGCTGGCACAAACTGTATAGACTGTTGTGGAGCTGGCATGGCTTGTGCATGCTGCGGTGCTCCTTGTTCATTCTGATCCTGTCTAAATGGCCGTGGTCTTTCTTTTGTAATACCTGTGGCGATATTACGCTTCAGGACTGGGCAATCGTGTATGTAATGTCCTGGCTGTTTACAATAGTTGCATGTCCCTTTTATAGGTCCTGCTGAATCACCGGAATGTGTCGTACCCTTTTTATGTCCTTCAGCTGGAACTGTCTGAGAGACTAGCATTTTCATTTTCGTGTCTTTCATGCGTCTTTGTTCATGTTCTTGTTCCTCTCTAATTCTATTGTAATGGTACTGTAACATTTGTAACATTTGTGATGGGGTATTACCTTGCCATGTACTCTCGAATTTTAATACTCTATTCTTAACTTGGGGCAAAGAATTTTCAACTAATTTTGTCACAAACAGATGTGGGTATGACTCGCTACTTGCTTTTATACCACTATTTATACCAAAACATTTTTCGAATCGGGCATAGAAATCACTAGTGTCTTCATCTTGCTTTTGTTTACAGGCTGAGATTACACCCCAGTCTTCCTTTTTCGTAGTTAATAAACGTGGCAGTACCTGTACTAATAAACCTGGTAATGCTTTAGTTTTGTCCCCAAGCCCCGAACCTGGACCTCGGGCCCTTTCTTCATTTTCTAATGCTGTCCAATCTATCTTTTGGTCTCCTACCTCCCACTCTTTTTCCTTGAGTTTTTCATAAATGCCAGCAGGCATTAATACCTTTAATATTGTCATAATGTCGGGATAGGTATACTCTCCCATGAGTAACATATCTTTAATTTCTCGGTGGAAACCCGCTGGGTCTTTGTCATGACTGGGTACCACTTTCTTCATTTCTAACAATTCTATTTTTGATATGGGCGTATATACATATACACGTTTAAACTGATTGTCCTCGCCCTTTATTGGGTGTACTTCTCGTAAGGGATTCTGTCTGTCCATGTAATACATCGGTCTTTCCTTGATGGGCAATGAAACATGTTCTGGACATACAAAAAGAATGTACTGCCTTCTGGATTCTAGTATTTCCTTAATTAACTTAGTACCTGAACCTTTCCATCTATTCGTGAGTAATTCAGTCAATATATCAGGTAAGGGACCAGGATCTGAATGTTGGCTTTTATATAGTATAAGAAGTTGTTGAATCATATAAATCCCAGCTAAACGCTGTTCATCTGGGGTGAGGTTCAAAAATGTGTGTGCTACTGTATCATCACCATATTTTCCGGGACTGTCAACCCAATGAACGGCTGACCTGGCTAATTCTTGTTCATCCATAGAATCGAGTAAATGATAACCCCTTCGTTCTCGCAATAATTTGTCAGCGGCTTGGAACGAATGCTCGGGGGACCTTATATTTATTATAGGTGTTTGGAAATTCCTGTTATTATCTGGACATATCGGACGTATCGGATCAGTAAAACATCTGGTACTATTACAAGATCTTCCTCTACCTACATAGGCTATGGTGTCTGACTGTCCTGCGGGCAGTCCTGATCCTTCCTCCTCCTCGTTTTGTTCAAACTGGTCTACCGCTAATCTCTCTTCGTGTAGGCGTTCTATTTCTTTACGGATCTTTCTGCACATGGCTATTATACATTTTTGCCTGTCATGTCTCCCTTCTGATATATTCTGGCTCCATCTGGTAAGAGTTTCCATTGTTTCCGGGTCTACCCCCGGTCGGTCTTGATTTCTTATTACGCAATTTATGAGGAAACGTAACAGTTCCCCCTGTATCTCCACTTTCTGGTATTCCATAGCTCTGTTAATACATTCAGAATCTCGCCCTGTTTGGACAAAATGGTATATATTATCTAGATGCGCAGTCATTCCTGGTAACTTCCCTAAATACACCGCGGCTCGTCTGATACGTAATGATGCCATGATCATTTCGTCCTCTTTGCCGGGCACAGGGTCATATCTACAATCTACAAGAAGTTCCTTAAGCGTACGGGCATTTATGAGTTTGGGGGTACGTGAGTGTGCTGACTCTTGAAAGGTAAGTTTATTTACTCTGGGTGGCGTAGAAAAAATATTGGTAGCACCTCCGGTAGCCCCGTCTGGAGTATCGGGCGTGAAAGGATTCGTTGAACGCGATACAGCAACTATAGGTGTAGACACAGCTATAGAAGTAGCTGTAGGGACAGATGTGGGAACGGACGTGCTTGCCGGAACTTGTGTCAGGATTTGTTGTTGTAAAGGTACAGATACAGGATCTTGGCGTTGAACCTCCCCGGCCGACGGTCTATGTGGGGCGGGGTTAGCATACTCGGGAGCTGCGTCATCTAAATATGAGGAAAGAAAAACATCTTCTGCGGTTCTAGGATGCCCCTTAGGATGTACCTTTATTGGAAATAATGGGGGTGGCAAGTCTTTTGGTATCCCCGCAGTAGCCTTAGGTAATCCCTCGGCCAGAAGGGGATACATACCCTTCATAAGGGCATGTCTTTGTCTGTCTACTTGTTCTGATTTCACTCGTGCACCTTCTTCAATTAATAGATTTTCTCGGACTTCATTTGAATTCTCTTTACTCTTCTCTTCCTGTCTACGTGCTTTTTCTGTACGTCTATACGATTCTTTACGCCATAATTCAATGGCGTCTTTCTGTGATTGTCTAGCTTTCTTTTTCCATAATTCTTCCTCTACTTTCACGATGCACTCTGCATCCCAGGTCCCAGCTGCGGGCCACCTCTGACTTTCTGGTAATTCCTTAGTGTAGTCTACCCATAAATCGAGAAATAATATAGCATCTAGGCCATGTTTATGATACATGAAGTACCCTGGAGTGTCCCTAGGAGGAATAGGAACAGCTTCTTCGAGTACCCCTTTTCTTGTTGTGATCTGTCTTAATTTCGAAAAGAGCGGCATATTGAAAACTGATCTGATACTTGATTTTGAACAAACTTAATACAGTAAACACAACAATGAACAGTCATTCATACCACAATATGCAGAACGTACTAAAAACATTTAACATTTAATATTTAACTGAGCAACAATGATGATGACGATCTAAGGAAAACTTAATCACTAAACATAATACTCGACTTGAACTGAATTATTCTGAATTTATATACTTGATATACTAGATATACTGCTAAACAGTACAGATACACTGCTGAAACAGTGCAGACTGGATTTGTGAACCCAAACCCGTCTTGACCGGCACAACCTATGTGCACGTCAGAACGCCTCCCCAGTAATGGTACTCACCGGGTAGCTCGGAAACGGAAGGCCTCGGAAACTGAACTGAACTTGAACCGGACTGGACTCGACTCGAACACTTCGGGCACTGGACTCGACTTGGGACTTCGGAAACTGGTGGGCCTCTGTATACCTCGGATCTTGCTCTCTCAGCTAGGCTCTGGTCGGGATACTTCGCACTTCTCACCGCCTCGTCTGGGTGTTGATCGCAGCCTCAGTCGCCCCCGCTTGACCGGAGGGAGATACAGGAAATCCTGCTGGTACGCGTTGTTGTCCGTCCAGCTATGGCAGGAGACCGGGCCTGCAACGCACCGCCGGCGCGTGAGATGAGAAAGTGTCCCTGTTCGGGCGCCATTTATGTGGTAAATAATTTAATTACCGGGACTTAATTTGATACAGAACATAATAAAAATAGCTCAATAAGTAAGAGGCAGAATCCGTGGTATTAGAGGTTAAGAACGGGCTTTATTCCAATGGACGATTTCGAAATCGTGGACTCCAAGTTCCATCACCACGGAGGCTCAGGAAGTGAAGTACATACATTATTGATAATTAATAACTTTTATACAATAGGCATTACAGCGAAGTAAATGCAAGAGGCGTAACAATTGATAGCAAAGATAACATTTCACATGCGTAGCTGAAGGAGGCGTAATTGGGAGTAACAAGGAAACGTCATTGGTTGTGATGTTACATATGGGTGGACCTATGAAATAATTTCGCAATGTCAGCAGAAATACTTGGCAGAGATGCGCGCGCAGCAGCATGACGTGTGATTGACGTGCAGCTAGGGGGTGAAGGGGACTTGACATTTAGCTCTACATGTGGCGACAGATGTCTAGAGGGTCAAGTCAACCTAATCCCAAATCATATCTAACATCCTATGTTTAAAGAACTATGTTATCCAAAAGAGAGGCCTTCTTGGAGTAGAATCTTATTCTATACTGACTATACTGACTGTTAATGCGTGTACAAGCGTCTAAGTGTCTACACTAGATGCGAGGGCAGGAATCTTCCATAGTAACAGGGCTATGAATTACTTGCATGAAGACAGAGAAGCCGGGCCTCTGCTCGGTAGTTGGCAGAATGTTTACTTAAGCTACTAGACAGGAATGCATTGGGCAGGGATCGGAGCAGATAATTTCGAAGGTGAAATACAGTTCTTGGCAGGCAGCAAGCTGATGTCAGGCATCGTGAGCCGCGCAGGGGATGAGACAAAGTTCATGGTCACAGATGCAGGCTCGGACTGGAGCTTCAGAGACAGAAAGCAAGAAAAGCTTGATGACAGAATCAGGGCCTACTTGCCTGAACTGTAAAATGGCATAAGTGAACCATATAAAGGCGGTGGCCTTTCGTACTTAGGAATGGAATATCCGGCCCATTCATGGCGGATCTGAAAGAGGACATGTTAACGGTGGACGCACATGTATTTGCGTCTTCATAACTGGAACTGGAGGGAACATACATGTACTTGTAACATGTACATAGAACCGTTGGGGTCCAAGATAAGGGACATAACTGACCAGAAAAATCCATATTTCCACACTGTGACGCATAATGTCCTGGCAAATGAGAGATCCACTCAAAGAATTCTCACAGTCTGTACTACTGAGAAACACTTCAGTGTCCTCGTTCCTGCATGTAAATCTATACAGTAATTCCCAAGATTCATGGATGAATTCCCTACCCATTGCTTAATACCTACCTACCTGATGGCATTCTAGGCAATACTGAAACCATTCTGTGGTCAGTGACTCTGCCATGGTGAAAGGTAATCTGTCTAATTTTCCAATGTGCAGCATTGTATATTTCGCATCCCTTTGTGCCATTGTTGTCTGCTTTTCAGACAGATTATATTCACAGAACAGAGACATACTGTTGATATATTACCTGGGCACATAACCAGAGCGTCAGGATTCCAGCTTAATGACATAATAGAAGTAACTGTGATTGTCCATGTTGTAAGATGGACATATCCTGTTCCAGTATATCTATAGCAGAAGATACAATGTTGTCCAGTAAATACATACTGGATGTTAATGTGGTCATACCATTATCAACCACTGCTAAGGTCTTTTCTAGGTTAATTCTGCCAATTTCACGCAATCTCTCCGCAGCATCTTGTTAAGCGTTTCCAAATTTCATTGTAAGTGGCATATAAGAAGCGTTTCTGATGTGGCTTTCGGGGACCTAGTAGAAAATCCCTAAAGGAACAAGTGTTGTTTCACCTGAGACAGTGTCGAGGTTCTTAGCCAATCTAGGCTTAACTTCCCAACACTGTATGATGTCACCACCCCCGGATGTTCTCGTTGTACATAGCTTAAGTCAGGCCTATGGATACTAAACCCTTCACTTCCTAGTTGATCTGAAGGACCCCAAACCAGGAAGTGGTGTCTATGGAGATTTCTGATCAAAATTACAAGCACATGGAAAGGTGCAGCAGCTCAATTAAACACTTCTACACAGAGAGAACATCACAGCAGAATGGCCAGCCAGACACCTGAGAAAGAAGGGAAAAAGAGGCTGCGCAAACTTAAATTTTCTGACAAAGAAATTGACATTATCATCGAGGAGTGCTGCAACAATCACAAGCAGCTGTTCGGTCGGACTTCACATACCGTGCCAGAGTCTGACAAGCGTAAAATATGGCGTTATATGCAGCTGCGCGTGAATGCCCTCAGTGTTGCGGACAGGTCAATAGATGACATCAAAAGAGGTGGTATGAGCGCCTTTCCAGGGCTGAGGAGAGGGTGGCAGAACGGCTGCGTGCTGCCCAACAAACAGGAGGTGGCCCATACAGCCTCCCGGAAGCCTCCACAGCAGAGGCAATGGTGGAAGTCACCCTAGAGCTGGAGTCTGTTGTGGGAATTGGAAGCCTGGACACATCCCAACCTCCATCACCAAAAGGTAAGTGAGAAAGGAAAAGCCATTGTATGTCACACTCAAGCCAGCACCCCACATGCATGCACCGCACACAGGCCAAACTGTATCTACATGCTCCGTCTACACAATAACAAAGTCACAGTTGGTGCATCATGGGAAATGTAGTACGTGACACAAACATTGCTGTTAGGGACTGACATGAGTTGTGAACATAGTACCACCACAGAGATAGTGACTCAAAACATTTCCTTTATTTCTCCTTTTTCAACATAGATACATCTTTGGGAGTAGAACCAAGGGAGGAAGACACAGACTCAGAGCAGAAGCATTGGCAGATGGACAAAGGGCTGGATGATGCCAGTACTTCATTTTCATTGGGGAGTGCACAAGGGCTTGATACAACAGCCCCACAGCAGCAGTCAACCACGAGTCGCACTCTGGGCACAAGGAACAGGGTACCATATTTGACCCAGCGATCCCGAAGACTGCTCCAAAGCCGTTGGCACGCTCCTGCCAACACCATGGCAGTTAATCCATCTGCTTCTGCTGGCCTGGAGGAATCCATGCTTAAAATTCAGCACCTGCAACAAAAGCAAATGAGGCTAATGAACATGAAGTTGAGCAGGGGGTTTAACAGAATCACCAAACAACTGTCTGAGAATCAGGCCCGTATGGAGTGCAAAATGGTTGCAACGACTGATGCAATTGTGCAGCTGTGCACAGAGCTTAATGACAGGGCACATAACAGTAGGATGGAGCGCAGCAGGTCACAAGACATGTACTCCATGATGAGGGCAATAGGACGTCTGGCAAATGCAATAAGCCTGCTCAGCAAACGTTCCCTAGCACTGCAGGTTGAAATGGGCCACTACAGTGGCGATGTAGCAAGGTGACTACAACAGATCACAGCTGATGTGGAAGTTCTGCAAACTAGCCTTTTAGCTACAAAGCAAGGCACAGACACTGCTGACTGTGAAGTGTCCAGCCGCAACAGTGTTTCCACTGCTGATGCCCCAACCCAGAGGAGAAGCAGCAGTCAACACTATGATCCAAAGTACAAGATCAACACATGCAGGACAGAGGGACAAAACATAAATTTCTGTTTTGTTTTTGTCTTTTCACTTTTTGTTGTGGTGAAGTAACCACTTTGCATTTCTAATTTGTGGAGTAACAGTTATCTGAGATGGATAGGTTGTCCCATAGACTCAGTCAATATGACCTTGAATTAAAGGCATATTGCAAACCACAGTTTGACTCTCTCTTGTGTAGTTTCTTGTGCATATTTGTGAATGATAATGACGTACCTTGAAAAGTAATGTCTGGCTATGTGGTCCCTGCGCCTTCTCCCCTCTGCTGCTGAGCTTCCCTCACTTGGTTGGTGAGCTGGGGTTCCAGGCTTTTCATCGCCCGAGTCTGACAACTCCATGGGCAGGCCACGCCTGCATGCAATGTTGTGGAATATTGCGCTGCTTGCCACAATTTTGCAGGCTGTCTCAGGCATATACTGTAAGGCTCCGCCACTCTTGTGTAGACAACTGAATCTTGATTTTAGTATACCAAATGTGCACTCAATGACTGACCTGGTGCGTCTATGTGCCCTGTTGTATCACCTTTCATGTGCGTTGGAGGGAGACAGGTACGGTGTGATGATCTAGGTACGCAGCGCATACGCATTGTCACCTGCAAGGAAATGTAAGAATTTGAGACAACATGCACACAGACATTTATGTGTAAATACATGTCACTGTGGGTGTGGGGATTCATTACCTTGTAGGTATTCTTCATCAAAATCACCTCTTTCTAATTTCTGGTATATGCCACTGTGTCTAAAGATGCATGAGTCATGTGTGCTTCCTGGAAATTTGGCTACAATGTCTGTGATGATGTTGTTTGCCTCACAGACAACTTGCATGTTGAGTGAATGTGTGCTTTTCCTATTACAGAATATGTATTCTATGCGTGATGGTGGACATATGGGCACATGGGTCCCATCTATGCACCCTCTGTCTGACCTGTGAGAATCTTGCTATTCTATAGAATTGCAATTTGGTATTTTCAAGTTCCTGATCATTCCTTGGCTGATAGATGTGTTCATGTATGTGGTGTAGCAGGGCATCTAGGAAATTGCAAAAGAAACGTGAAAGCGCACTCTGTGACACACCTCCAGCCACTCCAAGTACGTCTTGAAGCTACCAGTCGCCAATAGGTGGAGGTAGCACCACACCTGCACATGTGTTGGGATTGCATTGCTGCGCTGGGTTCTGCTTTCCAAATGTGGCTTCAGGGTGTCTATGAGGTCTAGGATGACTGTGCTACTCAGCCTGTACTGTTCATATATCTCTTCCTCAGTCTTCTCAAACAATGTCAGCATGACTCTGAAAATCCTCTCCTGTGTACGCCTCCTCTGTAGAGCAGCACGTATATGCATCCTCCTCGCTATCACATACAGGGCAGCCATTTTGGAAAGGTTCTGGTGCATTCTGGGCTTGTTTTTATAGTTTGGGACTGGTTACCACCTGTTTCGGGTTAGTGGTAAATTGAATGAAGATGTTCTTATATAGCGCATGGCTACCCGAAAGCATCCCAGCGCTGCGGAGAGAGGGTCAAGGAGGAGATGGAATTAAGGAAATAGCCAGGTCTTAAGTTGTTTCCTAAATGACAGATGGTTGGCTTCCTTGCGGATTGAGAGGGGAAGGGTGTTCCAAAGTCTCGGGGCATTGTAGGACAACAGGCGACCTCCTGATCGAGCCTTTCTGATTCTGGGGACTGCCGCTAAATGAAGTTGATCTGAACAGAGAATTCTTGTGGGTTTGTAAGGTTTAAGAAGGTTTTTGATGGTGGGAGGGCCTTTGTTATGAAGTATTTTGTGTGTAATACAGAGGATCTTGAAGTGAATTCTTTCCTGTATTGGTAGCCAATGGAGTGTGTACAGGGCGGGCTTGGCTGAGCTGCGGCTATTAGTTTCGGTGAGAAGCCTAGCGGCTGAGTTCTGAACAATCTGAAGTTTAGAAATCACTGCTCTCGGTGCGCCCAGATAAAGGGCATTGCCATTGTCCAGCCTGGAAAGAACAAGTGCCTGAACCACAAGCTTTCTTGAGTGGGTGGGCAAAAGGGGAAGTACTTTCCGTAAAGTGCGGAGTATACCATGACAGGTGGCCGCCGTTTTCCTTGCTTGTGTTCTAAGAGTAAGATCACGATCAAGCCATATGCCCAAACTTTTTATTTCTTGTTTGGGTAGTGGTGCAGGTCCCATGCATGTTGGCCATGAAATGCTGGGATTGAAGCCAGCTTGATTACCCAGCAGCATGAGCTCTGTTTTGTCGCCATTGAGCTTGAGATGGGAGAAGCTCATCCAGCTGTTAATTTCTTTGAGGCATGAGCAAAGATTGATAGAGGACTGTTCTTCTTGATTCAGAGCCACAATGAGCTGGGTATCATCTGCGTAGGTGACCAGCTGGATTCCAAACGGGGAGACTATCTGTGCTAATGGGGACATATATACATTGAAAAGGGTAGGGCTCAAAGAGGAGCCCTGCGGTACTCCGCAATGGAGGGGAACAGGTTGGGACTGAGTGTTCCCATCAAATACCTGGAAGGATCTATCTTCCAGAAATGACTCCAACCAGGATAGGGCTTTACCCGTCACTCCCACGTTTCTGAGACGGTGAGTTAAGATGTGGTGATTCACCGTGTCGAAGGTGGCGCTCAAGTCTAGGAGGATGATGGCTGAGGAGCCTCCCGCATCCAGAATCTTTCGTGATTCTTCTACCATCGCAATTAGCGCCGTCTCGGTGCCCTGACCAGGGCGAAAGCCAGTTTGTGAGGAGTGAAGCAGGTTAAAGGTTTCCTGGTGGGCCGAGAGTATTTGATTGACGTATTTTTCTGCGGCCTTACTGATGCCCGGAAGCAGCGAAATGGGTCGATAGTTACCCAAATCCGAAGGATCCAGGTGGGGTTTCTTTAGAAGTGCCCTCACCATAGCCTTTTTCCAGTCACGAGGGACTGTGCCTGAGGCTAAGGAGGCGTTGATTAAGTTGGCAATGGGAGGAATAATGGTAGGCAATGCCTGTTTCAGAATTCTGAAGGGAGCCGGGTCATTAGGGGAGCCACTTTTTATTACCTCTATGATGTGACAGAGGTGTTCCTCAGAGAGAGGGGCAAAAGAATCAAGACATCTATTGTTTTCCAGGGGTTCCGGGTTCAGTGCATGGTTCGTCGTAATGGGTGGGAGAAGATTAAGGATTTTTTTAATTTTTGAGGAGAAGAAACCTGCCAGGTCTTCACAGTGACGACCAGTGGGGTCTGTCGCCTGAGGGGGGTCAGGGGTACGTGTGAGTTTTTTTACAATTCGAAAGATTTCTTTGGAAGAGTTGGCAGAGGCTTGAATTTTTTCCTCAAAGTAGGCAGCCTGTGTTGCTCTAATTTCTGTTTTATAGGAAGCAATAGATGATCTATAAGCAGCTTTTTTCTCGCTTGAGTAGTCTTTCCTCCAGGCTCGTTCTAATCTATTGCATTGTTGTTTTTGATTGCGGAGGCTAGGAGTAAACCAGGGACATTTATTAGGACCGCTTTTTTGTAAACTGTTTTTACGAGGAAGTACTGTGTTAAGTGAGCTTTCAATCCATGAATGAAACTTTCTGTTTGCAACTACAGGATTGGGGTCGGGACTAGGGATGGTCCGTTCAAGTTCGTGGGTCCAGTTCTTGATGCTAAGTCTGGGCCAGTGTCGCGCCCAGATTCGTGATGACAGCAGGTGGGTGTGTATCTGGGGAGGGTGCCATATAAAGGGGATCAAAAAGTGATCTGACCAGGGAAGGGGGATGGAGTCCAGTCCCTCTAACTCTTTAATATTAGAGAAAATAGGGTCAAGGAGGTGGCCCTTCGAGTGTGTGGCAAGATGATTTTTCAAATGCAGCTGATATGCTGCGAGGTCATGCATAAGGTCAGTTGACACTTTATTAGAGAGCTCATCAAGGTGTAAGTTAAAGTCTCCAAGCAAAGTAAAGTTGGACGAAGTGCTAGCTAAATTTAGTGTGGTTTCAAGTATCGAGCTGCAGAAATTTCCAGGAGTTCCTGGAGGACGATATAGAAGGATCCCGGAGAAAGTGACTGAAGGGGTCAGTTGGATAGAGAATCGAACATTTTCGCAGTCTAGCAGAGGGCTATCTAGGAGACGACAAACTAGCTGGTCTTTATAGATAATGGCAATTCCTCCACCTCTGCTGCCTATTCTGTCTAGGCGTTGGATCATGTAACCCGAGGGGAGTGCTTGAATCACATCGGGGTCTGAATTGAGTGAGAGCCAGGTCTCTGTGAGGAATAAGATATCTATTTCTGACTCGTGTAGTAATATAGAGATTTCTGTAGCGTGCTTTGGCAAGGATCTGCAATTCAGCAGGGCCATGTTCAGTTGCTTACTTGCGGGAGGCAAGGTATTGGGTTTGAGGGCAAGGTTGTATCCACAGTGGGGGCACTTCTCTTTGGAAGCGTCCAAGGACATAGAGTGGACACAGCATCTATTAGAATGATCCCTGATAGCAAACAAGTTTTCTCTAGAGTATGTAACAGGATTTAGGGTGTCTAACCCAGAGTTCCTGGGCCCTGAGCCCGTTCGGCCGCAGACGGGCTTGCCTTTGGCGCGCCCTTGGCGCGCCCTTGGCGCGCCCTTGGCGCGCCCGCTGCGCGCGTCCGCTGCGCGCTTCGCCCTGCATAAGGTTTTATGGAGTGAAGGAAGGAGAAGCTGGAGCGCTGACCCTGTACCGGAAGTAGGCTCCCTCCACTCAATCGGGACAAGAACCCGTGGTGGACCAGGGAGTAACCGGAAGGGCTACGCGCTATCGTGCAGAAGATCAGGTAATAGTTCCTCGTGAGTAAATATACAGTTTTCTGCTGCTAAAACTAATTTTTGTGCTCAGCAAATCAAGTGACAGTCAATTTTTAAAAGGTAAAACTTATTCTTAGAGAAGCGAGTGCAATCAATCAGCTAGCGCCAGGTAGACTGACGACAAACAACAGTATGGCTACCTTGACGCGTCCGCTGCGCGCTTCGCCCTGCATAAGGTTTTATGGAGTGAAGGAAGGAGAAGCTGGAGCGCTGACCCTGTACCGGAAGTAGGCTCCCTCCACTCAATCGGGACAAGAACCCGTGGTGGACCAGGGAGTAACCGGAAGGGCTACGCGCTATCGTGCAGAAGATCAGGTAATAGTTCCTCGTGAGTAAATATACAGTTTTCTGCTGCTAAAACTAATTTTTGTGCTCAAAAAATCAAGTGACAGTCAATTTTTAAAAGGTAAAACTTATTCTTAGAGAAGCGAGAGCAATCAATCAGCTAGCGCCAGGTAGACTGACGACAAACAACAGTATGGCTACCTTGACGCGTCCGCAAATGGACCAATTTGTGCATAGTCGCAATTTGCGAGTACTCCATACATTTGATTTTGCGAGTCACTATTTGCGACTCGCAAATGTGAAAACGCTAATAGAGTTCGCTTTTTCAGTGACTCACTATTCACTCGCAACGCTAATTTTGAAATTGCGAGTACATAGTCTACAGCCATTTTTCCATGCGCAAATCAATTTGCGACCGATTTTGCGCATGCAAAATGGTCGTACATCTGGCCCAGGATCTTCTGCACTTCTGGGATGAGGCCACCATTACTAAAAATCTCAAATAAAATAAATATCCTAAGATCTACGAATCCTATAGGCTGATTTCTTTATTAAATAGCAATTATTGCAACTACACGAGTTGACGCATGATTTAATAGGGGCAATAGATATGGCCACTAAGGATAGAATCCAGCTGACAGTTCTTACTTTTGATGCCGCCACAGCATTTGATTGGTTAACTGGCCTTTTTTAAGAATCCCATGGCTAAGATTCTGGTAAATAGAAATCTTACAAAGGAGTAGAGGGACTGGACAGGGCTGCCCGCTGTCTTTACATTGAGCCACTGGCAAACAAAATAAGGGCTGATCAAAAAATCATTCCTTTTGTGTGTAACCAGTGGGAGAAAAAAGTTGGCTTGTATGCAGATGATTTAATGGTGTACACAAGAGATCTAGAAAGATTGCTTCCAGTAATCTTGGATACTTGGATACTTTGGAAGACTTTGGTAAGGTCTCGGGCTATTTAATCAACCAACAGAAAACCAAAATTATGGAATGGAATACTCACTACAACTGTTCATTGGTAAAGCAAGAAATAAGATTCTTGGGAATTCAGGTGGTGCAGGACCGAGACAAGATGGCTCAAATACATTTTAATAAAGTAGCTTCATGGCTCAGACGGTTACTTAAAACATGGGGAGGCCTCCCTCTCTCTTTCTTAGGTAGATCCAATCTAGTAAAAATGGCTATATTCCCAAAAATCACCATCATCTTTAATGCAATCACCCTAGAATTCACGTCGGCATGGTTTAAGAAATTACAGGGAGACTTGAACAGTTTCATATCTAGGGCTAAAGGGGTGAGAATTGCATGGAGGAAACTTCACAGAAACAAAAGAACATGGTGGCATTGCAAGCCTAGACCTGTACCAATACTATCGAGCATTCCAACTGAAGAATATAAGATCTTTACTATGGATAATTCTATCTTCACTCTGTTGTCCAAAGCTCTGACGAGAGACTTTTCCATGAGGGGGGATATTTTCCTTTTTAAATTTGGCTATCCAAAGTACTTCAAGAAGATGAGGCTTAACATATTGGTTGCTGCCTACAAGTTATGGTATCAGATTTGACGAACATTAGGAATACCATACTATAGTAGTTCTGCGCCGATATGGAACTCTTCAGGGATACCTGTATGCCTTTCAGTCAAGCTGGCAAGACCTCTTATTGAAGAGGGAGTATATAAATGGGGACAAATCATAGAGGACAATTTATTAGTCTCCCGAGAGGAAATTAAAGAGGGCAATTTGTTGAAATTCAAGCACTACCAACTTTCAAGCTGGGCAAGGGTATAGGTAAAGATGGAAAAGGTAATCGTGTTTGGGAGGACAAACTACAAAGATGATCACTTCAGGGAACGGATATCTCCAAGTGGTATTGGATATTAGTCCATGCAGGAGAGGGAGAGTCTACCTTGCCAGTGGAGACTTGGTAGAGGGACCTGCCAAATCTGGATGTGGAAACCCTGTAGCAAGAGTCAATGTATTTTCTTTGATCATTTACTAAATCAGCACCTCTCAGGAAAAATCATCATCTTTTTACAGTGCATGGGGCACACTGGCAACCTAAGAAGTTGTCAAAGATGGGAGGGTGGGAGGCAAGGAAGTGCCCCAAGTGTGATTAGGAAAAGGTAGAAGATGTCCATATGTTCTGGCAGTGTCCCCTGACCAAGAACTTGTGGCAAGAAGAGGGTAAGGTGCCCTTCAGATGTATTGGACCAAGCAGTCAAGGTACGCCTTGCACTAGTTATTTTCACGGTTATTAACGGTGGTAAGTTACACTTGAAGACAATTAAGACAGAAAAATCCCTATTTTTTGTACAAATATTGCTGGCACAGAGAAAGATCTGTTTGAAATGGTTCCTTCATTAGCCCCCCAATTTTGTGGATATGGCTTACATCAGTTCAAACAGCTTAGATTGTAGTGGCTCCACCCACTAAAATAATAACGTTTTGGGACATATGGGAATGTTGATATAAATCTAGGTAAACCAGTAGGAGATAATCACACCTTCCTTAGCAAATTATAGAGGTCCAATGATTATACATCAATGCAACAAATTTGAAAGGGAGTCGGTAACGAGGGGCAATGAACAGAACTCCTATTGTCAAACAAGTTTGCGTAAGAGGCGAATAAACCCATTTGTGAAGCGCCTGTCACTTTAGTTTCCCTTCTCACTTCTTAGGAGAGGTGGGAGACTCGTGCCCCTTCACCTGGAGCTTCTCTGCCTTTTTGATGAACAATGCAGACTTAAAAAATAAAGAAAACACCACTGGCTGCATCCTTTCGCTTTTTTTCCTCACCTCTCTCCCTCCGTGTTGCTTTACTTTCTACATCATAGTGCTTTGTTTTTTAACTGTAAGCCATACTGCACAACAATCTGCTGCAGGAAAACATGGCTAAAATCATTGACAAAGCCAATTCCTCACAAGGCAAACCTATTGTCTTTGCTAGTGCTTGTTTTTCTTTGACTTCACTTTTGTGTAATGACATCAGCTTGCCCTGCACGCTGATCGTCATTTCAGTAAAAAACTAAAAAACATTCCGGCTGCTCGGGAAGCTCTACCTGAGCAGCCCGAAGTAACAATAAAATAACTGAATCACTCTGGTGCAGAGCACCAGCGGGCCATTATACACCTCCACAGTGTCGGCTAATGGTCGAAAGATGCACTGGGGAGGTAGTGGGGCAGTCGACCACTGGCCATTGGTGGTACTTAACAGGTTAAGCCAAGAAAAGGTACTTTACCAGGTCATAGCAAAATTGTTTCATAGACAATATCACATAAATTTACACACGCAAAAACGTCTGCACTATGTCTGAGGCAACAACACAGCTTAGATCTGCACATTTGGAGGCATTAAATGAATGAGATTCAGTGGCAAATTAGAAAGTGCATAAGAAAATGTTTAAAGGTCATTTTGAAAACACATTGAGTAATTGGTTAGAATTGAGACTGCAAATGCAAACGCAAGCATGGAGAGAGGACATGATAGAAGGGGTGTGAGTGTTAGCCACAGTGCTCGTGTGCTGAGGATGTAACCATTATGTCCTGGCACCCACCCACGGGGGAAGGGCATGTTTGGATGTGTTTCAGCCCCCCTTTGGGGACTGATCCAGCCATTTTTTAGGCTGATCTACTAGAAGTCAGGGATTTAGTTTGAAATTATTATTATGAGGAGCGACCCCTGGGAAAGGGTCACTCCCCATGGGGGTAATATTTTTAATGAGTTCCACCCCCCCCCCCGAGTGTAGATCAGCCATTTTTAGGCTGATCTGCCATCTCGGGATGGGGGTTGGAAGCCCACTACACACCAGGGATTGCATGTTGTGATATGTCAGGGAGTGCCCCCTAGGTCAAGGGTCACACCCCTTTACTAGCATATTCTGCCCCCCCATGGGCAGATTGACCATATTTTTAGGCCCATCTTTCCTATGGGGGGCAGAAAGGCACTAGACACCAGGGATTTGATTTATTTATAAGTTGAGGAGCGGCCCCTTTGCAAAGGGTCGTCCCCTTTTGGGGATTAATATTTTGGCCGCTCACCTTATATTTTAGTCCCATCTGCCCCCAAGGGGGGGCAGAAGCCCGTAGACTACCAGGGTTTACTTTTATGTGGCACATAATGTTTTGTGGGAGGGCCCTTGGGCAAAGGTTGCTCCCCCTTTGGAGGTTACTATTTTGTCCGTGTCTGAGGACAGATCAGCCTTATATTTTAGGCCTGTCTGCCCCCAAGAGTGGCAGAAGCTACTAGACCACCAGGGACTTTATTGTAGATGGCACTAAATGTTTTGGGGAGCGGCCCCTTGGGCAAGGGTCGCTCCCCTTTTGGGGGTGAATATTTTGGCCCTTTCTGCCCCAAGGGCAGATATTTTTAGGCCCATCTGCTCCCAAGGGGCACAAGCCACTAGACACCAGGGGAAGTTTGTGTGGGAAATGAAGTTCAGCTGATGCTCTGCGTGCTCTGGTGTTTGGCTGGCATTGTGTGTGGACTGGCACTAGGCTGGCGCAGTGTGTGGCTGGCATTTGGATGTTGATGCGCAGTCTTCATAGTGTTTGATATTGTTAACTGTTTTGTTTCTTGTCATCATTTGCATTTGTGATTGTAATGTTTTATTTCCACTTTTTATTCTAGTTCAAAGCTTTATTTTCATTTGAGTCTCCTGCTTACGGTTTTGTCACTGGTTGATCTGCAGTTCGTGTAGTTGAATCTATTTGGTAACAATATGTTTTTGTACTGTTTACTCCAAATGAGTATCATTACCTGCATGAATGTGTCTTTTGCAAGTTGTGTAATAGCAGCATATTTAGCATCTGTTTCATTGTTTGTGAAATTTTTCTTGTATTTGTACAAGATGTGTATTGTGCTGTCTTGTGTATAATTGTTTTTGTTTTTTGATTCTCGTTGGATATCGTTAGTACTTGTGTCTGTGCAGAGTAGGTGCTGGAAAGTTAAGCCGTCTCTGGGAAGTGAGTGGAATATTTTTTTTTAAATACAGGTCTTTGTGTGGTTTGTACTAATTTGTACTAATTGACTTTTCCTTTCAGACTTCCAGTAGTTTTACATTCTGTTTGATAAAGTCACACTTTGTTTATTACTTATTTTATATAGTGTTTGTTATTGTTGACTTATTTGTCATTTTACTTTTATTAGTTATATAGTTAGCCACAGGATTACCGCTCTGCAGGTTGCTGGTATGCTTTTTGAATCTTCCTCTGACCATGATTATGAGACTGACTCTGCATCTGAGGCAGAGGAGGAGGTTCAAGATCTCAGCAGTGAATTTTCTGTCCGAGAGGAATCATCTGATGATGAAGCCACTCTCAGTGCGGAGGAAGTACCTCTTTTAAAGGAGGACACTGATGTGCCAATAGTGCAGCAAGAGGCATCTGGATTGCTGCCTAACGCTTAAAGGCTTCCCATTGGAACTCTAGGGAAGGGCCCAAAACATATTGTGGAGACATCAAAATTATCTATCACAAAATAACCCTGTTTTGCAGGCGGGGACCTACATTTTTGGTTCCGGGCTCGGCGGATATCTAGGAAATCTTGGCAAACCCAGAGATTTCTGAACACTAGACACCCAAGGGAGTCCAGGGATGCAAGGTTTTCTTACCCAGAATCACAGGCACACCTCAAATTTAACTAAGAAATCACATTTTCTTCACATTTCTGTATGGGATCACTGAATCGGCACACATTTCCTACCACTCAGCACTCCCCTCGGTCACCCACCTGAGTAAAATTATACCTCACTTGCTTGGGCGTGCCAAGTGCTTGTGACAGATAAGGGCCAAAAATGTGTAGAGATTGAGGGGCTAGCACAGTGAGTTGATAAGCACAATTTTTTTAATACGTTTTTAGACTGACTCTGCTTTGGGCACCCACACTAGTGAGGTATAATTTTACTCTGGAGACCGAAGGGAATGCTGGTTGGTAGGAAATTTGTGCTGCCGCAGTGATCCTATGCAAGAATGTAAGGAAAATAGATTTTTGTTGGCTAAATTTGAGGTTTGCAAGGAATTCTGGGTAAGAAAATATTGGGGGATCCATGCAAGCCAAAAATCCCTGAACTCCTATAGTTTTCAGAAGTGTCTGGGTTTGTTTGATTTCCCTAGATGGCTGCCAAGCTTGGGACTAATAATACAGGTGTCCCCCTTGCAAAACCAGGTCATATTGTGATAGATAATTTTTATGTCTCCACAATACGTTTTGCACCCTTACCTGTCGTAGGCACTTGGCCCACACAAGTCAGAAGACCTAAAGGAATGCCGAGTGGTGGGAACTTTGTGTCAGCCAAGTGATCCTGCAACTTTCACCCACAAAAATCTGAGGAAAATGTGATTTGTTTTAGCTAATTGTGAGATTTGCAGGGGATTCTGGCTAGGAAAAGTTTGGGGGATTCATGCAAGCCACACCTCCCTGGACTTCCCCAGGTTTCTAGTTTTCAGAAATGTCTGGGGTCGATAGGTTTCCCTAGATGGATGCCGAGCCTGGGACCAAAAACGCATGTGACTACCTCGCAAAGCCAGGTCGTTTTGTGATCGATAAATTTTAAGTTTGCACAGTACGTTTTGGGCCATTTCCTGTTGCGGGCACTAGGCCTACCCACACAACTGTGCTCCCATTTTTATTGTGAGACTTGGGGGAATGCTGGGTGAGTGGAAGTTTGTGGCTCCCTGCAGATTCCAAACCTTTCATCACAGAAATGTGAGGAACATGTGTTTTTATTTACATTGTTTGAGGTGCAAGGGATTCTGGGTAACAGAACCTGGTGAGAGCCACACAAGTCACCCCATACTGGATTCCCCTGGGTGCCTAGTTTTTGAAAAAGTGCAGGTTTGCTAGGTTTCCCTAGGTGCCAGCTGAGATAGGGCCCAAAATCTACAGCTTGGCACATTACAAAAAAAGGGTCCCTGTTCAGAGGAAAAATGTGATGTGTCCACATTGCGTTTTGGGTTGTTTCTTGCCGTGGGCACTAGGCCTACTAACACAAGTGAGGTATCATTTTTATTAGAAGATTTGGGGAAATAATGGGTGGCTGGGAGTTTGTGGCTCCCCACAGATTCCAGACCTTTCCATCAAAGAAATGTTAGGAAAATGTTTTTTTTATTTTACGAAGTTTGATCTTTGCAAGGGATTCTGGGTAACAGAATCCAGTTAGAGCAACACAACTCACCTCATCCTAGATTCCCCTGGGTGTCTAGTTTACAAAAATGTACGAGTATGCCAGGTTTCTCTAGGTGTCGACTGAGCTAGAACCCAAAATCCACAACTAGGCACATTACAAAACAAGCATTGAAAATGCAATAGGTCTCGCCTTTGATTAAGTTAAAACCATTTTCTTTGCTAATGGTATCGTACAGCAAAGCAAATGGCTTTAACTTAATGAAAGGCGAGACCTATTGCATTTTAATGCTTGTTTTAAGGGCAAGGGAGAAAAAAAGGGAGGGACAGGGCAGGGGATGTAAGAGAAAGTGAGGCGGGGAAACAGAACTTGAGACAAAAAGTGTGAGGGAGAGAAACGGAGAGGGGTGGGGCAGTTGCTGCCATAATAATTCTACCTCTTCCTGTATGTCTGAGTCCAATGTGCACTCTGGCCATAGGCGCTGCATTATTACTGTAGAATCTCTGTACAGCGCCGCGATGCCCCTCGGGTCTGGTTAGTGCTGGAGACCCTCTTGCATAAGATCTACGGGCATTCCGTGCTCACCTTATTCTTTTACAATTCTACACAGCGCCTCGATGCCCCTCAGGTCTGGTTAGTGCTTACACCCCCGTACATAAAGCCTTTGGCCCTGTGCTTACCTCTCGGGGTGCAGTGAACACTACGCTATTCTTGTATAATCTCTATGCAGTGGCTCGATGCCCCTCAGGTCTGGTTGGCACTTGAGACACCCTTACTTACATAAGACCCCTGTGTCCTGTGCTTACCTCTCGGGTGCAGAGTTCTGCTGAGCCTGCAGCAGTCGGTTCCACAGGGTGGGTGTCCCCCAGCACAGAGCCCCCACCTAGAAGCGGGCCCTGGGATAGGGAAGCGGCCTCTCCCCACACTCCGCCTCCATCTCACTCTCCATTTTGAGGAAGCACACTTATTTAATGTTTGTCATAGTGACGCTGTTACCGGCGCCACCGCTGATCCCGCCGTGCTCCTCGGCATTGGGTTCGCCGGTGTGCCCTGTGGTCGGTGGGCAGTGGAGCTGCTTCCTTGGTGCCCGCTCCTCTGCCCCGGCCTCTGTCCGGAGAATCCACTGGGAGCGAAACTGAGACCGAAACCGAAGCGGCGGCCAGCAGAGATCATCCGCCGCCAGCTCTGTGCACAAGTCCACACATACAGGCTTCACAGGTTGTGGCAAACATCCTGTGCCAGGAGGGACCGTCGATGTGGTGTGGCGCAGCGCAGGGCCGTGCTGAGCCCCGCTGGACAACACCGGGGCAGCTCTGGACTCATAACCGGGCAAAACACAGAGGCTCACAGCCTGTGCCAGGGAAGACCGCCTGTGCCATAGGTGCGAGGGGGCAGCATCGAGCATGGAGCACACCGGGGGCAGCTCTGTGCACATACCAGGGCAGAACATACAGGCTAAGGGGAACACAGCCTGTTGAAGGCGCAATCACATGTACAATAGGTGTCAGGGGGCAGCACAGAGCCCTGCCGGAGAACACCGGGGCAGCTCTGGGCACATGCCGGGGCAGAACACAGGCTCAAACTCGAAACACAGCCGGTCCAGGAGAGATCACCCATGGCATAGGGAGAACATGCGCGGTACCACAAAGGCAGCCGCGTGTTTATTTTAACATCGCGCTCTCACTTTTAGTGAAAGCGGGATGCGAAAAAAATAAACACTTTATAGACACAAAGACGATAAAGACGCAAGTGACATAAGTGGTTTCCAACACTGATAACAAAATGTGCGGCGTCAATATTTATTATGTAAATAAAAAAAAACAACGAGTTGGCCGAGTCGCGTGGGATAAGACTTGCGGCCGCCATTATAAGTAAATAACAAGTAAAACAAGCGCGGTACCGCAAAGGCACCCGCGTGTTTATTTTTGCATCGTGCTTTCACTTTAAGTGAAAGCGCGATGCGAAAATAAACACGCGGCTGACTTTGCCAAAGCCGAATGAGAAGAAAAAAGTGCGTACCGAGTAATGAAGGAGAGAGTGTCACACCGCCAGTAAACGATACAATCCCGGTGGGCGGGGCCAAAAGTGGACAGGGTGGTAACTAGGAGGGACTAAGAAGCCTCCTTTACAATAGTAAAGGGTCAGTTTTCAGTGGAAAGATGTGATGTGTCCACCTAGTGTTTTGGGTTGTCTCCTGTCGTGGGCACTAGGCCTACCAACACAAGTGAGGTACCATTTGCATTGGGAGACTTGGAGGAATGCTGGGAAAGTTTGTGGCTCCGTGCAGATTCCAGAACTTTCCGTCACAGAAATGTGAGGAAAATGTGTTTTAATTTTACAAAGTTTGAGGTTTGCAAGGGATTCGAGGTAACAGAATCTGGTGAAAGCCACACAAGTCACCCCACCCCGGATTTCCCTGGGTGTCTAGTTTTCAAAAATGTACAGGATTACTAGATTTCCCTAGGTGCCGATTGAGCTGGGGCCCAAAATCCACAGCTAAGCACATGGCAAAAAAGGGTCAGTTTTCAGTGGAAAAACGTGACGTGTCCACATTGCGTTTTGGGCCTACCGCAGGCACTAGGCCTACCTATATAAGTGAGGTACCAATTTCATTGGAAAACTTGGGGGAATGCAGGGGGGCGGGAGTTTGTGGCTCTCCATAGAGTCTAGAGCTTTCCATCACAGAAATGTGAGGAAAATGTTTTTTTTTTTTTTTACAAATTTCGAGGTTTGCAAGGGATTTTGGGTAACAGAACCTTGTGAGAGCCACACATGTCACCCCATCCTGGATTTACCTGGGTGTCTAGCTGTGGCGGGTCCTCCGATATGGTGAAGGTCGCCCCACCCCCGCCAGGGGCCCAAAAATGAAAAATAATATGATAATGAACCTGTTCATTATCATTTTATTTTTCTCCATAGCGTCTTCCAGGGAGCGGGGTCATGGAGATGACAGGCAGAGGGGGAAGGTAGATGCACTGGTTGTCAGTGAGCATGACAATTTGGCCAGCCCTCTAAGGCCGACCAAACCGTCATGGGCACTGAAGCTCTCTCCAACCCAAGATGCGTTGCTGCATTGGAGAGAGCAGGCACAGGCTTCCAGTCTATCTGGGAGTGCAAATCCACAGTGCTCAGGCCAATTCTGATGCTGCAGGGTTGGCCCAGGGGATTCTGGGAGCCTGTGCCTACAGTGCATGGTGATGGAGCCAGAGAGGAGCGCTGGAGCATCGAACAGGTAAGTTATTTTATTATTACTTTTTGGGGTTACCCGTCCCCGGTCCCCCCTCTCTCTCCACCCCCATCTTTGCTCAGACCTTGGCCGCTACTGGTGTCTAGTTTTCAAAAATGTACAGGTTTGCTAGGTTTCCCTTGGTGCCGGCTAAGCTAGGGCCCAAAATCCACAGCTAGGCACATTGTAAAAAAGGATACGTTTTCATTGGAAAAATGTTATGTGTCTACGTTGCGTTTTGGGCCATTTCCGGTCACGGGCACTAGGCCTACCAACACAAGTGAGGTACCATTTTTATCAGAAGGCTCCCGGGGAAATACAAAATAGTAGAACAGGTGTTATTACCCATTGTCTTTCTATGCATTTCTGCCTTCCAAATGTAAGATAGTGTGTAAAAAAGAAGTCATTTTGAAAAATGCCCTCTAATTCACATGCTAGTTTGGGTACCCGAAAATTCAGACATGTGCTGCTTCTAAACACCATACGTTGTTCGCATTTTGGAAGTACATAGGTTTCCTATTTTTCACTCTTTATATTTTACCGAAATGAATTGCTGCATGCTTGGTGCACAATGAAAAAGCATTGCAAGGTACAGCTCAGTTATTGGCTCTGAGTACCACAGGTTACTGGTGAACCTACAAGTCCTATATATACCCGCAACCAGAAGGGTCCAGCAGACATAACAGTATATTGATTTTAAAAATCTGTCATAGTTAGCAGAAGTTGCAGGTGAAAACCTAGGCACAAATGCTGTCTTTTCAAACTAAATTTCAATATTTTTTTATTTCAACTGTTACTTTATATTGGAAAACCTTGAAGGTTCTACACAAATGACCCCTTGCTGATTTCAGAATTATGTCTACTTTTTTGAAATGTATAGAATTCCAGAATTTTTGGTTTCACACCCATTTCTAACACTAACTGGAAGGAGATTGAAGGCACAACAAATATGGAAAATTAGGACATGTCCCAATAAAATGCCAAAATTGTCGAAATGTTAGTTTTCTGACACACATCTGCCTGTTCCTGGGAGCCTGGGAGCTTGGAAGCTGGTGATTTTAGCACAGCAAACTCTTTATTGATACCGTGTGCAGGGAATAAACCAGATGCTTTAGACTGCAGCATGTTTTCCCCATTGTTTCCCCTAAAACAAAATTTTGCTGTATTTTGGATAATTTCTCGGTCCCCTCCAGGGGAACCGACAAACCCTCTGTACCTTTAGAATTCTCAGGATATTGGAAGAAAAGGACGCAAATTTGGCGTGGATACCTTATGTGGACAAAAAGTTACAAGGGCCTACGTGACAACTACTAGCCAAAAAAGGTTTAGCAAAGGGGAAAAGACCTAGCAGCGGAGGGGTTAAAGAAACAGACAAAAACAAAATAAGCAATGAAAAAGGAAAAAAAAAGAATTGTTTCTGTAATTTGAGACAACCTCAGTACAATGTTGATCAGAGTCCACTAGTACAGGTCAGAGGAAATGGCCCTCTTTTGCCAGGACCTAATACCAATGTATTGGCGATGCCAGTACTGAGTCACAAGAAATGAATATTGTTAGACTTAAAATTAAATTTGGAGATATAGTTAATAGTACTATTAATGAAGATAGAATATTGGCCTATAATGAATAAGATTTGAAGTATCAGAGTAAGGAAGCAGCAAGCAGTGTGTGTAATGTACATTACAAGCTTGAAGAAACAGCAGATGAACTTGGGGTGGATTTGCATAAAAAAGATTATGCAGACATTATAGAATGGATATGAGAGATAATGACATACAAGAAATTGAATATGCCAGTTTTGGGACATATATGAGAAAATCAATAACACTCAAACAATTGCGAGAACTTAAAAGGATTCAGAGAACATAGTTCAAGAAAGGGGATAGGCAGAAACAAAAGAAAGTGGAGAAGGAATATAAAAAATTAGTGTGAATGACTCTGAGTGTGAAGTGGTTGTGGGATACTCTCTGAGAGAGGTATATGGAGGTGCATAATGTTCCTGTGCCATGGACTCAATCTGATCGCGTGATATTTGTAAAGAATTTCCCAGAGCTTAGAAAAGAACCAGACAAGCAGTATAAAGAGGCAGAAAGAACTGTGACCGTTTCAAAGGTTTTTTGCATAAATTTAAATACACTGTTTGAGATTTCATACTTGGTTGGAATGCAAGGCAGTGGTAAATTAGCCATATGAAGAACCTCCAAAGGTTCCTCCTCAGAATGGTCCATCTCCTACTGTAATGGATAAATATAAATCAATAACTGAACATTTAAGACTAATATGCCACAAAAAGAAATAATATGGTTGAAGATTATGAGGGAGACACAGCAGACTAAAGAATAAGTACATGCATACTATTAGAGATTGCTGCATATTTACAGACAATAATGTGGAGTTGATGACCCAGCAAACAAGCATTGGCATAGCCAATAGGTCTCACCTTTGGGACCTTATAAGGGTTTAGCCATGCAACAGCTGATGTTGTTGCACCAAGGATATTGTGCTGGATAACTAAACACTTACAAGGTCCCAAAGGCGAGACCTATGAGCTATGCCAATGCTTGTTTTTATATCGTAGCTTGCTCTTTCCAGTTTACATGAGAAGTCTTCTTCCTGCCTTAGTAGGATTAACTCCTAGGCAGTTTTCACTTTTATTATTTGCAGGGAATATTCGTGGGGGATGACAAGTCACGGTAAGCCAATCCAGAAGCAATGTGGTGAAACAACACTTACCTGTTACCTTTGCTTTGTCTAGGGCGCCACCGTGGCAAAGATCTGGTACCAAGGGGAAAGGATCTTAAATTCTAGCAAATGTTGACAAAACTTGAAACATTCGTGAAGCTAGCTCCCTGCACGCATCCCCGCTGGGTATACAATGTTCCATTGTCTGCTCTGCTATGGTTTGATATGCCCTGGTGCGCTGCCCTGTTACCCGGTTCACACTCCTGACACATGCACTCGTGAACAATGTAGAGATCTCCCATGAGTTCACAGCATCACATAAAGATGAATGTATTTACAATCACTGGCATTTCAAATCATGACCTAAACGCCTGATGAACTGGTGGTACATGCGTCTCCCACTGGATGCTCCACCAGGCAAAACCTTGACTGAGACTGTTGTGAAATACAGACCCCTGAAAAGTAATAGCCTTAGGCTACTTTCCTGTGGGTGTACACAAAAGGTAGACCCGGTCATCCTGTAAAAACACTGGACCAGGTGCCTCTCTAACTAGCCTCTCTCCCCAGTGACTTGGCACCGTGTGCGAGAATTTCTAACTAAAGGACTATGGTGGCTCTCTTAGTTACAACACAGACTCTTGTGACCATGCCTGTGACACTCTGAACTATTTTGGAGGTGGATGTATTTTTTGATTAGATCGATTTGGAAAATGTTTGTGGCAAAGTCAGCAATATGGGCTCAACTCACTGAGCTGTCTCACCTCGCACATAGTACTAGAGTGGGCATTTATTCAACCGATTAAACTGCTTACTAACATCTGGCATCAATACCCCAATGACAAAATTGAAGTAAATACAATTTCTCTCATAGGATAACTTCAACCCCACAGCCCCATGTTAGAAAAAATCTGGTTTCAGATGTTTCTGGGTGTTGTGTAGCTCCTAATTTTGACTAGCCTAGATTATGTACCTATATACGAAGATCGACCCTTCAAAGAATTAATCGCTGTGAAGGTCTGGCTAGACTTTGGGTTTATTGTTTGTTCTTTACCGAGTCATGATGTATCAGAGTTCTAGACCAGTACCATGCCTTAAAATGCCCATGGGAAGTAACTTGATTACTCAACTGTAGCACCTCTCTGGTGCTTTTAATACAGTCAATCATGCTGTATTGACTGACCATCTCTACTTTCTGGGCATTAGGGGGGCAGCTCCCGCTTAGCTCGAATCGTTTTTATCTGAGAGAGAACAATTTGTGGCCATGCACGGCTATACATCCACCTCTTTATATCTCCCATGCAGGGTACATCAGGGCTCTTGTAAAACAATATGTATAGTCTCATTCCAAATATAAAACGAGGAGGTATTCCTTAGTTTTGTTTCTTTATTCCAAATTCATAAAACATTTACAGCCGACGCGTTTCGTCCTAAGACAGAACTTCTTCAGGGCTGTTAAAAATACATAGACATACAATTACACATATGTATATACATAGACATACAATTACACATATGTATATACAACACCGAACAGTATCACATTCTAAATATTGTTATAACAATACATACAAAAAAGAAGCCTACACAAAGACAGATTTTTTCACATTGAATTTGATTTAGGAAGTATACAAAGTTGAAAATATATTAGATATCATACAGTCTATGTATACATGAAGGGCCATAATAAGGAAATGGACTGTTCAAATTAATAAAGGGTGTTCTCTCATTACAATACTTCAGGTGCATATACCATTTTTCAAGAGGACAGAACATGATAGAAATGAGTGGTGAGAAAGAAGGTTCCTAATATCCTAGCAAGAATTAGACACTATGTATTTGGTAATTAGATATGGGATGCTGGGAATTTAAAGAGTGTTCCACATTGTATCAGGTAGAGCAATATGGCAACGATAGATACAAGCTCCACCTACCGATTTATAAGAGAGATCTATTTAAAGTTCCAAAGTATATGTTGGTATGATGGACTGTAGTTCCTCTCAGAAATTTTCTTCCTTGTTAGGGAATCTGTAACATGAAATCGTTCCAATTGTTATCCGATAATCCACAAATGCATAGAGGTCTATCAGTCAATGCCAAAGAAAAGATGGAGGTAAGGATGGTCATGGGCTCTAAATTAAAACATACGACCATTGTTGATAATAGTACAACGATAATGTGGGAGGCTTGTTCTTTTAAAAAAAATATTAAAGGTAGAGGTAGGAATGAGTAAAAATATCCACCTACCATTAGTCCCCTATGTGCCTAAGATAGAATACAAGGGGAAATAGTCTCTAAATTCAGCTCGGCCCACTCGCGTTTGCTAAAAGTGGGTGCCACAACATATGACAGGCAATAGAGATATATTAGTGTGTAGAGTTATTTTTAAGTTTGGGAGCGGGAGGGGAGTGCGGCCGTATAGTCGGTAACAAATAACCTACCTTCCCTATAATGACTGTATCCAAGACCGTAGTTTTTTTCTCTTTTTTTCGTTTTTTCGGTTTGGCTGACGATATTGTCAGAGATATATTTAAAGGAATATTCACCAACCTACACAAATATAAATTAACACAAATTCAATTCTATTTGAACTTCTTCCAGTCTTTTTTCATTAGATACATTCTTTGATGTCAAGTAAAGCCTGACGGGGGCCAAGAGGTTCGACTCTCTCTATCCTAAGTGTGATCTCTTAGATGTTACACAAGCTTATACTCCTAACCTGTAGCGCGTAAGACTGGTAAAGTCAAGCTCCCATTCAGAAAGCTATCCTTCAACATTTCAATTAAAGGGAATTAACTGTTTTGAACGTGGATCACCCTCTATGTCATTTAATTTGGACAAACTCCCGCTAAGATAAAAGTGGACTACGACAACATCGGAAATTTCTTCGTTTTCGAGTGGGTCGGAACGATTTCCAGTTCAAGGTACTACCATTCGGCCTACGCTCGGCCACGCGAGTGTTTACAAAGGTGTTAGCCCCTGTCGTAGCGTTCCTACGTCTCCAGGGTGTCCAGATCTTCCCATATCTGGACGACTGTCTCCTAAAATCACAATCGGAAGTGCAACTTCGACAGCACACACGTCGTTGCAAGGAGGTGTTTCGCGCCTTAGGGCTCTCCATAAATGCCACGAAGTCCCATCTACAACCTTCTCATCACAAGGATTTTCTGGGAGCAACTTTGGAGACAGTGTCAGCAAGGGCATTTCTCTCCCAAGACCGTCTTCAAAGGATTCTCCGTCTGGTAACCCTTATCAGATCAAAAAGATCCGTTTCTGTAAGACTGTTAAAGTCATTTCTGGGAATGGCGTCATCATGCATTGCATTGATTCCTCATTGCAGATTACGGACACGCCCCATCCAAGAAGAACTGGATGTTCAATGGCATCAGGCTACGGGTTCTTTCAACGATCTCGTAACTGTTACAAATCGGATGAAGTCGGCGCTGAAGTGGTGGATACAACCGTTAAATCTAATGAAAGGCATTTCATTTCTGTCAATAGTACCAGACATGACAATAACAACAGACGCCTCTCTAGAAGGATGGGGTGCTCATTTGGAGGATCTATCAATCAAGGGAAAATGGACAATATGCCAAAAAGCCTGGCACATCAACAGGTTGGAGCTCATGGCTGTATTTCTGGCTCTCAAATCCTTTCTCCCTTTAATCCAAGGAGAATCAGTCCTAATACAGACAGACAACACAACCTGCATGCACTACATCAACAAGCAGGGCGGAACAAAATCTCCGAAACTGTCTCGACTAGCCCAGTCAATCTGGGATTGGTCTCTCAACCATCACATCACGATTGCAGCAGTTCATCTACCGGGGGTATCCAATATCTTAGCGGATTCCCTGAGCAGGTCCTCCTCCTCGACCCACGAATGGGAGTTACATCAGCCAACTCTAAAGATGATATTTCGACGATGGGGTCGTCCACAGCTGGATCTCTTTGCCACACCGGAGAACCGCAAATGCCGAGATTATGCAAGCTGGCATCCCCACCAAGGGTCACGGGGCAATGCCCTTTTGATGAACTGGTACAATCTGTTTGCCTACGCTTTTCCTCCAATCCCACTCGTACCTCGTGTCCTGTGGAAGATGCGGAGGCAACCTTGCCATCTACTTCTAATAGCCCCCCGTTGGCCTCGGCAAGCATGGTTCTCAGAGTTACTCCTAATGTCTCAATGCGAACCAATCCTTCTACACCCTCGTACAGATCTACTTACAATGAGCAAGGGGAAAATTTGTCATCCGAATCCCTCCTCAATGAGCTTATCGGCTTGGAACCTGAGCACTGTGAATTTGCCCATTTAGACATTCCACAGGACTGTAGAGACATCTTGGCTCAGACGAGGGCTCCTTCTACGGTAAAAACGTACAAATTAAAGTGGAAAAGATTCTGCCACTGGTGTGCAGCTAATGGAGTTCACCCGTTTCACTCCACGCCACAACAATTGCTACCTTTCTTCTTGCATTTAGCTAACTCCGGATTGTCTCATGCAACCTTGAGGGTTTTTCTGGCGGCAATTTCCCGTTTCCGTCAAGATGGTTCGACGTCCCTTTGTTCTTCAAGGATTATCCATCAATTCTTCAAAGGGTTATTTCGCAAGTTTCCTCCTGTTAGACGCCCGCCTCCATTGTGGCATCTAAACATCGTATTGGCACAACTAATGAGGCCACCGTTTGAACCTATTCACAAGGTCGAGTTGAAGTATCTAACATGGAAGGTGGCTCTTCTTCTGGCACTAACATCTTCACGTCGCGTCAGTGACATTCATGCATTTACCATAAATCCGCCTTTCCTACAGTTCAAACCAGATTCTGTAGTGTTGCGTACAAATCCAACTTTTTGCCGAAGGTGCCTTCAGACTTTCATATTAACGAACCAGTGATTTTGAAAACCTTCTTTGCCAATCCTCAAACTCCTGCGGAGCAGAGATTACATTCCCTGGATGTGAAACGATGTTTAAAGTTCTACATCAGCAGAACAGCTTCTTTACGAAAAACTGATCAACTCTTCATAGCTTATGGACGCTATCACAAGGGACGTCCAGTTACAAAACTAACTATTGCACGTTGGGTTTCAGCAGCCATCGTCTTCTGCCATCAAAAGGCAAACAAGCCATTGCAGTCACCAGTGAGGGCTCACTCCACTAGAGCGATTTCTTCAACTGCATTATTTGTTGGAGTGCCTTTACATCAGATCTGCAGAGCAGCTACGTGGTCAAGCAGACATACGTTTACAAGACATTACTGCTTGGCAACTTTAAACGAGGAGGATGCTGCAGTTGGGCAGGCAGTGCTTCGCAATCTTTTTAAATAAGGTGAGCCTCTTCCTTCCCTCCACCCATATTGTTTCCATGTACCGTTGAAATAATGGTTCATTTACACTTATATAGATATTCAGTAATATCATATATATAAGGATATTGGTTGGCATTACAACTGTTTAGTGCTGTTATGACTTTGGAAACAATGATAATTGTTACTGCTGGCTATTCTATATTCAAGCATGTGAATCTATGATAGACACCCCAATACTGGAGAAGAACAATTGTTACTTACCTGTAAACAGGTGGTTCTCCAGTATTGGTGTCTTTCATAGATTCACATGCGACCCTCCCTCCTCCCTTCAGAGGCTCTCTTCTCCTCATACACTCTAAAGTCACTTTGGTGCTACGAAAATCTGAGGTGAGGAGCTCTGAGGAGAAGGTTCTAGAGGGGAGCTGGCGCCTGATTGGCCGTAGTTTGGACTAACATAATGACAGAGATAGACTGCGAATGTCTTTTTTCTCTTTCCATGTATCTCTATGGAGATTTCATATAGGGACATTCTTGATGTTTATCACTTACTTATATCTCTGTTTTTTTTTATATGATTACTTATGTATATGTATATATATATATATTATGACTGTATATATTGCTATATTATTTACCGTGGGACTCCCACTCCGACGACGGGGAATATTCAAGCATGTGAATCTATGAAAGACACCAATACTGGAGAACCACCTGTTTACAGGTAAGTAACAATTGTTCTTCTGCCCCAATGGGCTCGTTTGTATTTTGGAATGGTCAGATTAAATGCTTAAGAATATTGCAGGGTCCTGAAGGAAGCATACCAGATAAACTTCCTCTTTAGATAATCTGGACCTGTCCCATGCAGGGCTTTTAAGGTGAAACTTAAGGCTTTAAAGTCAGTGTGTTTACCCACAGGTAACCACTGGAGTTGGGCTAAAGCCTGATATGCTGATTGGTGCTTGGGAATCCCCATCAGCAAACGTGCCACAGCATTTTGTAAGACTTGTAATTTAATAGTCTAAGCTGCATATTAATGTATAGGGCATTGCAATAGTCCAGTTTCAAAAGAACGAGGACAGTAACAACAAGTTTCTGCAAATCTTGCGGGATGAGAGGAATAACCTTTCTCAAGATCTTTAATACAAAGAATGAAGCGGAAGTCACAGCATTTATCTGCTTGTCAATTGCTAGTTTGTTGTCAAACACAGTCCCCACATCTTTTACTTTGGAGACAAGAACTGGTAGAGCGATTTATTCTGATGGCCACTAAGCAGGGGACCAAAAGGAAATGGAGTTACCCAACAGGAGTACTTCGGTTTTACAGGAGTTCAGCTTTAGCCAATTGTTGGCCATACAGTGACTAATCTGCTGCATGCAGCTGTGGAAGTTGGCAGCCAAGACCTCAGGGCTTCTGGACACAAGGACCACAATCTGGGTGTTGTCTGCACAGCTAACCACCAAAAGCTCAAACTTTTAAATTAAATTGGCTAAAGTTGAAAAAGGGTAGGGCTCAGGTAAGAGCCCTGATGTAATGATAATGTTGAGACTAACAGTGGAATCCTCTAGTTAGCAGCACCTGTCCTAAAGTTACTCCCAAATTATAATCCCCAATCAATTGTTAGTCACATATATTAGGGATATGTGTGCACTCTGAACAGCACCCACTGTTACAATGCTAGTTCCCTAGGGAACTCAATTTGGACAAATCAAAAAGCCAAGGTGCACCACATGTGTACATTGATAATCAATTAAAACAATATGTATAGTCTCATTCCAAATATAAAACGAGGAGGTATTCCTTAGTTTTGTTTCTTTATTCCAAATTCATAAAACATTTACAGTGCGGCACAGCCGACGCGTTTCGTCCTAAAACAGGACTTCTTCAGGGCTGTTAAAAATACATAGGCATACAATTACACATATGTATATACATAGACATACAATTACACATATGTATATACAACACCGAACAGTATCACATTCTAAATATTGTTATAACAATACATACAAAAAAGAAGCCTACACAAAGACAGATTTTTTCACATTGAATTTGATTTAGGAAGTATACAAAGTTGAATATCTATATAAGTGTAAATGAACCATTATTTCAACGGTACATGGAAACAATATGGATGGAGGGAAGGAAGAGGCTCACCTTATTTAAAAAGATTGCGAAGCACTGCCTGCCCAACTGCAGCATCCTCCTCGTTTAAAGTTGCCAAGCAGTAATGTCTTGTAAACGTATGTCTGCTTGACCACGTAGCTGCTCTGCAGATCTGATGTAAAGGCACTCCAGCAAATAATGCGGTTGAAGAAGACATCGCTCTAGTGGAGTGAGCCCTCACTGGTGACTGCAATGGCTTGTTTGCCTATTGATGGCAGAAGACGATGGCTGCTGAAACCCAACGTGCAATAGTTGGTTTTGTAACTGGACGTCCCTTGTGATAGCGTCCATAAGCTATGGAGAGTTGATCAGTTTTTCGTAAAGAAGCTGTTCTGCTGATGTAGAACTTTAAACATCGTTTCACATCCAGGGAATGTAATCTCTGCTCCGCAGGAGTTTGAGGACTGGCAAAGAAGGTTTTCAAAATCACTGGTTCGTTAATAGGAAAGTCTGAAGGCACCTTCCGCAAAAAAGTTGGATTTGTACGCAACACTACAGAATCTGGTTTGAACTGTAGGAAAGGCGGATTTATGGTAAATGCATGAATGTCACTGACGCGACGTGAAGATGTTAGTGCCAGAAGAAGAGCCACCTTCCATGTTAGATACTTCAACTCGACCTTGTGAATAGGTTCAAACGGTGGCCTCATTAGTTGTGCCAATACGATGTTTAGATGCCACAATGGAGGCGGGCGTCTAACAGGAGGAAACTTGCGAAATAACCCTTTGAAGAATTGATGGATAATCCTTGAAGAACAAAGGGACGTCGAACCATCTTGACGGAAACGGGAAATTGCCGCCAGAAAAACCCTCAAGGTTGCATGAGACAATCCGGAGTTAGCTAAATGCAAGAAGAAAGGTAGCAATTGTTGTGGCGTGGAGTGAAACGGGTGAACTCCATTAGCTGCACACCAGTTGCAGAATCTTTTCCACTTTAATTTGTACGTTTTTACCATAGAAGGAGCCCTCGCCTGAGCCAAGATGTCTCTACAGTCCTGTGGAATGTCTAAATGGGCAAATTCACAGTGCTCAGGTTCCAAGCCGATAAGCTCATTGAGGAGGGATTCGGATGACAAATTTTCCCCTTGCTCATTGTAAGTAGATCTGTACGAGGGTGTAGAAGGATTGGTTCGCATTGAGACATTAGGAGTAACTCTGAGAACCATGCTTGCCGAGGCCAACGGGGGGCTATTAGAAGTAGATGGCAAGGTTGCCTCCGCATCTTCCACAGGACACGAGGTACGAGTGGGATTGGAGGAAAAGCGTAGGCAAACAGATTGTACCAGTTCATCAAAAGGGCATTGCCCCGTGACCCTTGGTGGGGATGCCAGCTTGCATAATCTCGGCATTTGCGGTTCTCCGGTGTGGCAAAGAGATCCAGCTGTGGACGACCCCATCGTCGAAATATCATCTTTAGAGTTGGCTGATGTAACTCCCATTCGTGGGTCGAGGAGGAGGACCTGCTCAGGGAATCCGCTAAGATATTGGATACCCCCGGTAGATGAACTGCTGCAATCGTGATGTGATGGTTGTGAGACCAATCCCAGATTGACTGGGCTAGTCGAGACAGTTTCGGAGATTTTGTTCCGCCCTGCTTGTTGATGTAGTGCATGCAGGTTGTGTTGTCTGTCTGTATTAGGACTGATTCTCCTTGGATTAAAGGGAGAAAGGATTTGAGAGCCAGAAATATAGCCATGAGCTCCAACCTGTTGATGTGCCAGGCTTTTTGGCATATTGTCCATTTTCCCTTGATTGATAGATCCTCCAAATGAGCACCCCATCCTTCTAGAGAGGCGTCTGTTATTGTCATGTCTGGTACTATTGACAGAAATGAAATGCCTTTCATTAGATTTAACGGTTGTGTCCACCACTTCAGCGCCGACTTCATCCGATTTGTAACGGTTACGAGATCGTTGAAAGAACCCGTAGCCTGACGCCATTGAACATCCAGTTCTTCTTGGATGGGGCGTGTCCGTAATCTGCAATGAGGAATCAATGCAATGCATGATGACGCCATTCCCAGAAATGACTTTAACAGTCTTACAGAAACGGATCTTTTTGATCTGATAAGGGTTACCAGACGGAGAATCCTTTGAAGACGGTCTTGGGAGAGAAATGCCCTTGCTGACACTGTCTCCAAAGTTGCTCCCAGAAAATCCTTGTGATGAGAAGGTTGTAGATGGGACTTCGTGGCATTTATGGAGAGCCCTAAGGCGCGAAACACCTCCTTGCAACGACGTGTGTGCTGTCGAAGTTGCACTTCCGATTGTGATTTTAGGAGACAGTCATCCAGATATGGGAAGATCTGTTCACCCTGGAGACGTAGGAACGCTACGACAGGGGCTAACACCTTTGTAAACACTCGCGGGGCCGAGCGTAGGCCGAATGGTAGTACCTTGAACTGGAAATAGTTCCGACCCACTCGAAAACGAAGAAATTTCCGATGTTGTCGTAGTATGGGGATATGAAAATATGCATCTTGGAGATCGATTGTTGCCATGAAATCTCCTTGTGAGAGTAATCGCAAGATCTCTACAAGCGTTAACATGCGAAAGGATTGTTTCTTCAGAAACCTGTTGAGAGCCCTCAGATCTAGAATGGGCCTCCATTCCCCGTTCTTTTTGGTGATAAGAAAAAATCGGGAATAAAATCCTTTTCCTCTTTGAGATCTTGGTACTACCTCTATAGCTCCTTTGCCTATTAGAAGTTGAACTTGATGTAACAGTTCCTTGATATGAGCCGGTGGTGGTGCGGTAGGTGGTGTGGGTGGAGGGAATTCGGTGAACTCTAAAGTGTGACCTCTTTCTACAATGTCCAAAACCCAACGGTCTCTTGTTATGGAGGACCATTGAGAAGAGTACAGAGAGATTCGACCTCCAATTTTCTGGGACTGATACAAGTCATTGTCTCTTAGGGGTGGAACCCCTGTAAGAGGATTTTCCTCTGTAAGTCTTGGAAGACTGCTGTCGAGAGGTTTGCTGTTGGTTATAGGAATAACGGTTGGAACCCTGGTTATATGGTTTATACTGGTTGTTTCCTCTTCGAAAATTAGAGGAGGTGCCGCGTCCGCGTGCACCCCGAAAGGACTGTTTCCGAAATTGTAATGTGCCCAGAGAGCGAGCAGTCTCCGTATCCTTCTTTATCGATTGGAGAGCTTCATCCACATGATCTCCGAACAAAGCCTCTCCATCATATGCCATGTCCAATATTCTTGCCTGTACTTCCTGACGAAAGGATGTTGAGCGCAACCAACCTTGCCTGCGCAATACCGCTGCTCCAGCAAGTTGGCGGAATCCCATACAGGCGATATCAACTGCACAGTCTATCATCTCTGCAGATGTACTCTCTCCCTCCTGGAGTAGCTTTAGGGCTTCACTCTTCGATGGTTCCGGCAGTTGTTCAACTAGCGTTGATATATCGGCCCATACTTGACTGTCGTAACGGCCTAAGATGGCTAGAGCATTAGCCGCTCTCACAGTGGTGGAAGCCATTGAAGAAAATTTTCGCCCTTTGGTGTCCAAGCGACGTCCATCACGATCAGGTGGTGCAGTGATCGTTGACGCAGGGTTTCGAGCCCGACGTTGCGCTGCCTGTGTCACCACAGAATCTGCCTTTGCTTGACCAGTAAGACACGCTGGCGCTCCTAAAGGTGACTTGTACTTTTTTTCCAATCTGGGCACCTGTGCCAGAAGACTATTTGGGGTCTTCATAATCTTTTTGCCTTCCTCCCAAATAAATTCGATTATAGGGATTGTATGTGTTTGTTTAAAAGGCTGATTTTTGAAATCGTAAAGGAAACAATCCTCTTCCTTGTGTTCCGTTGTCAATTTGAATCTTTGTGCTGCCCTATCCATTAACTGGTGAAAACTTGCGATATCCACCGGTGGTGAGTCACCAGGTATCACTGGAGAAGGAGATGGTGTTTGAGCATGATAATCATCCCACTCCGCCATACCATCATCCTCATCATCATCATCGCCACCATAATCGAGAATCTCACCATCCTCTCTGTCTTGAGGAATTTCTTCTTCTTCAGTAACACGAGAAGGTACTGTTCGAGTTGAAGAATGTCGCAGCGGTAGTGAAGGTGTTACCACAGATGGAATTGGAGCTGGCACCGGTTCCGATATAGTTGTTGGCACCACTGGAGGAGGCGGAACCACAGACTCTTGTGGTGATAAAGGAAACCGCCGATTATAATCGTCCAACATGAGTTGAAGATTTGATGCTGACGTCGTCGTCAGAGTCACCGTCGACGAGCAGGAAATTGCGGATTTCGTCGTCGACGATGAAGCCAGTTTTTTCCCTGAAAACTGGGAAGTGGAAGCCTCAGCAGCCTGAGAACTATGTCTCGTGGGCGACAAAGCAGTAGTCAAAGAAGAAGAAGTGGCAGAAGTCATAGTCAAAGACATTTTCTTCTTTTTCAGAAAAGGAGAAGGTAAATCTTGTATACCACTGCGCTTTGAGGCTGTGTGGGAACGGCCAGAAGTAAGGCTTTCAACTTCAGAAACCACTTCATCTTTATCCTTAAGTCTCTGGAGCCACAGCAAGAGACGGCCTTCCCTGTCTTTCAGAGTTTTTGTAGAAAAAGTTCTACAGAACTTACATTTAGCCACTTCATGGTCTGGGTAAAGACAGTAAATACACTTACTGTGTGGATCTTCTAAGAATAGACGTAACTTTCCACAAGAAGAACAAGGTCTAAACAAAGACTTCTTACTTGAAGACATGCTGAAGAGAACAAAACTGAGCAGAGCTCAGGGAGACTCCCTTACACACGACGTGCGGTAGAAAATCTGTGGTGAGGAGCTCTGAGGAGAAGGTTCTAGAGGGGAGCTGGCGCCTGATTGGCCGTAGTTTGGACTAACATAATGACAGAGATAGACTGCGAATGTCTTTTTTCTCTCTCCATGTATCTCTATGGAGATTTCATATAGGGACATTCTTGATGTTTATCACTTACTTATATCTCTGTTTTTTTTATATGATTACTTATGTATATGTATATGTATATATATATATATTATGACTGTATATATTGCTATATTATTTACCGTGGGACTCCCACTCCGACGACGGGGAATATTCAAGCATGTGAATCTATGAAAGACACCCCAATACTGGAGAAGTTTTATCTATGGTACAGCTAAACGGTAGACTGTCCTACCGTTGCATCTGAAGAAATGCACTAGTCTTATATCATTCAAAAAGTGCCTTAAAACTAGGCTTTTTAATATTTCGTTTTAGAGTCCCTATTTTTTTTTTAGAGTCCCTTTTTCTTTCATTGTCTGGCAGCACCTAGATGCCTTTGGGCATTATTGCACTTTATAAATCCTATTTTTATTTAAATTTCACCAGTACTTGTGGCTCTGACAGAGCTGGAACAGAAGAGCACTGATGGAGTGAGGGGCTGTTAAGAAGTGTCAGCAGCAGGCAGCGCTGGACCTTGTGAGGAGCTGGGGCCGATGGGCTGGTGCTGATGGCCAGTGTGAGGAGCTGGGACCAATGGACAGTGGGAAGAGCAAGAATTACTGGACAGTTTAACTATTGGCCCCTGTGGATAGTATGAGAAGACTGCAAAAAGTGTCATGAATTCACTCTGGTGTAAAGCCTGTCCTGCTAATCAAGCCACAAATATTCATGTGCACCGCAGGAGTTTCTGCTTCCTCTGCACGGAGTTGCAGATCAAACTCAAGTCCCCCCTGAACCCCCCACCGCGCCCCCTCTACCGCGTCATCCTAAAGCGAAGGATTCAAACATGCATCACTTACAATCCATCTAACCTCCCTGATCTAAAATGGAAGCTTAACGATCTCAATGTCTGCAAGACCCTGAAGGTCTCACAATCACATAATCCTGCAAGTCCAGGCACGAGGGACCCGCCACAACCTGCATAAGAGAGTCCTCAGCCCTCCCTTCATACAACATGCATGCGACACAAAGGGCGTCGTGGGACCCTGTGCACCACCGAAGAACAAACGCCCCTACCTGTGGGCAATGAAAGAAAGAAGCTAACCAGATCAACCGCCAACGGACAGAACCACGACCACCGCCCGACTGCGACACCACACCCAGAACACCAAGAACCCTCCAACTTGAGAAGGCGGTATAAGAGGTGCTACACTTGGTCTGCACCCGGAGACACTTTCAGGAGGACGAACCAGGATGTAAGAGCACAATTCACTGAGCCTATTTGACACGGCACACACTTCACCAGACTCTGATTCACCCTTCCCCTTAATCCACCAAGAGGGGGACGAAAAGCCAATGGGTTTCACCTAGGAGTAGAGGGAGCGAGGCGGGTGTAGCGCCTATAGGGTTACTGCATTCAAAGGTGCTAACTTGAGTAATCATTGAAAAGGGGAGTGTTTAGTAAAACTGTGATTAAAGTACTTTCTTTCCTGTAACGACAAGCAGTTGGCTGGGCTGTAGGATTATTGTGTCTGATTTTTTAATGCTGAGCGCCGAGTTCAAACACCCCACGTTTGTTCCCTGAGAAGCTCGGGACCACTACTCACTCACGCTGCCCTGAAAGAAAGAAATAAAATATACCAGGAAGAAAAGACAAAATAAATTGGAAAAACAGCAAAGTAAACAATTTGGAATAAGAAACGAGGAATACCTGGTAAAGTCAAAGTAACGGCTGCAGGATCTCAGTGTGTGGGACGCTCTAGCGGATATACTCTGTCCGTGGTGTCCGCCTCCAGCATGTCACCAGTGCCCAGGAGAGAGAAAGAGATGCGGCCCGGAGAGAAGCAAAAGAAGAACACCCGCTGCCTTTTCCTCCTGGTGGTGACCGTGAAACTATTAAATCAAAGCCAGAGGAAAGCCCGGGTCCTTGTGTCAGGGGCTCCGTAGTGACGTGCGTCCCCGCTCGTCCCCATTTACCCCTCCTAATGCCTGCACACCCTGAGCCCAGTGAAATCACCCATGTGTAAAATAGACGTGAACAGCGCACAACACAAACAAGAGGGAGGGGGAGTGCAGCCGAGAGCAGGGACGCAGCAGCGATTCCCTTGCGGGAGCGAGCGCGATAATTGCTAACACATGGCACCGCTTGCTCCCGCAAGGCAATCACCAAACGTGCACGCCTTGCAATAGAATGCAATGCAAAGCGTGCAAGTTTTTGGGGAGAAAAGCTGATTGATTAGAAGAGGTCCCCTCCTATGCAGCGCATGCGCTGCATAGGCGAGACCTAAAAGAAAGGTGTTACTGGATTCACTTCAGCTTTTGTGTTGGGTTTCCGGACAGAAATTATTTCACATATTCAGCAGTGTGATGTGCTGGCAAGTAAAATCTCTTGACAAGATTTTGAGATCTGCCAAGTATTATACCGATTGTTTTCATGTGAAACAAAGGAAAATTAATGAGAAACCAATGGTGGCATAGGGGAAGTACTTTCAAAAAGGTGGCAGAAAATGCCCCCAGTTATCAGATCGTGGTTTTGATTCTGGTTTTGTTACGGGTGCAAATTTGGGTATGCTAGGAGTTGGTGTGCAGAATAAAGACATTACATTTTATGGAAAATGGAAAAACATTCTCCCTATTTGTTCGTCAAGGCAGAGTAGAGGTTTTGTCAACAATCTAAATTTAGCCAATGTTCACATTAATGTGCAGATAAATACTATGCATTGTCATTCTTGCAGAAAACTTAGACATTGGAATCAAGAGTGTAGATTTAATCCAGAAAAAGCACAAAATAATTTGTGAATGGTCCTACTAATGTGAGAGAATATGAATCAAATGGGCCAGAATGGAATTACTCAGACTCCAGCCGCAGCCCAACTGTCCTCTGTGCAGAACATCCAGAATCAGAGGTAGTTCAATGGAAACTTGCCGTAAGCCCCAATGATGAACTATAACATGCAGAATAGGATACAGAGTTTACAATAGAATCATATTTTTTAGCAAGATTTTTAAGGAATGAGCAACAATTTTTCTCAAATTGCACCTGAGAGGGGAGGATAGTTATATTTGTGCTGCAGTCCTAGAAGTAGACCAAGTGGCCCATATGTAGATGTTGAAGTAAATGGCCACCTAAGTTAATTTTTGGTTAGACCAATGTAAATTCCCAATCTATCTCTTTGGGGAAAAGAAGTCCAAGTTATAGGCACTAGTAACAGGCAGATTACTAATACAGTGTCAGCAAATATCCCTGTAAAAATATGAACAATTGAACATGATGACCAATTCATTTAAGACAAGTCCAGATAATTTGTTGGGTCTTGACCATTTGTGCAAAATTAATTGTGTAATTTACTTTACATTGGAGGGTGTAGCAATTCAAACACAGGATGACAATCTAGAATTCAAGCTAAAATCACAAGTGTCAGTAATGAGTTTGTTCCAAGTTCTTAGGAAAGAGGATTTGCATCCTGATTTATTTAAGAAGAGGTCTAGGATTCTATGTGAAAAGAAAAGTGATTAATAAAAGGTATAGAGCCAGTACAGATCAAAGTTAAACCTAATGTGGTGTATCCTTGTATTCCACAATACAAGCTTACTCTTAAAGCAGAGGAGGGAATGATACCAGTCATTGATTAAATGACTGAGCATTTTAAAAGAAGGAAGTCCTTGCAACTCCTCAATCATAGGAATTAACAAGCATTTGTAATGCAATAGGTCTCGCATTTGCAAGAGTTTAAGCTATTGGCATTGTAAATGACAATTTCTTTTATTTATGTTTTAAAAACCAATGCATAAATAAAAGGCATTGTCATTTACAATGCCAATAGCTCAAACTCTAGCAAATGCAAGACCTGTTGCATTGCAAATGCTTGTTCTGTTACGTTGCTTTATAAAGACTTGGATGTCTCCATTCAGTTATTTCAGAACGCTTGACCATGGCAGGGAGTTATAGTCTGGATGGACGGTTATTGGTCCTGTCTAAAATTCTTTGATCAGCACCACAATTTTGGATTGACATCAGAAATAGTTTGGTTTTTGAAAGTTTGCTGATGCACATGCTGTAGGGTTCGAATCTCAGGTGTGGGCTGGAAGCATTCCCAATTTTGGGTCCCCGTATATCCAATGGTCTTCCTCCGTGTTTCATTCCCGTGAGTAATCGTTAGTTTATGGGAGAACAGGCACTGAGCGGAGGGACCTGATTTAGGCTCAGAGAGGTGGCAGTTTCTGCAGGTACACCGGGCCATTTCGCCAGTAGGCTTTATTAACAGGAATAAAAGGCACATTAAAGCAGTGCCGAGCGATGTGATTCTACGACAGGGGATACACACTTGTTAGTCACGCTGAAGAAACAGTGGCAGATACATTTCTCCATTGCTTCATCAGTTAATTAAGGAGCATCAGATATTGTTTAATTCTTAGAAAACGAGAGCTGTAGCTGTTTTAATTGAATCTTCACGACTACCCAAACAAGCAGCATTTTTTTCCGTACAGAAAAGTAGGTCAGCACAAGAAAGGCTGCAATCGCTGAAGATGCACAGCATTGTGTGATCTAATCACCTTCCGCCCAGCGAGCACCGGCCGCCTATTACTAAAGACAGCAGGGCGCTTGCTGCAGTCACCTGGAGTGCAGGAACTGGATCCTTTGTGGACAGTAAACATAACCTACTTAGGAAACACTCAAATGGGAGGCAGCTGCAAAATCGTGGCGAAATGTCACCAGTGGCGCAGATCCTTTCGACAACAACCACCAAAAGCTGATACATGCTAAAAACACTGTGAGCTTTGGAAAATCCATGGAAGAAAGAGGGTTCACACGCTCAAGCGGCGCGCCTCTATCTTTACGTGTCAAAAATAAAGTACTTGTTTAAGCAAGTACTGGTGAGGGTCATTTATGAAAGACGTGCGTCTAGTGGCGCAACTGTCCCATAGGAAGAACTGACGGCTTAACAAATACCAAACATGAGGAAAAAGATTAAATTTGCTTGAAAGGCACAACGCTGTGGGTATCCACCTGGTTAGGAAGACCGGGAGTGGTGCCTGCGTGCGCGTGCAGTTTTCACTTTTCAAGCACTGCACTCATGCTTGTGGCGCACTGCTGCGCGCTCCGCAAGGTGGATGCCGCCACAAGCACGAATGCAGTGCTTGAAAATGAGCAGAATGACGGCTAAAGGCCCACCGTGTAGGCGAGACCTAAAAACTGTATGCATACAATGTTTTCATCAACCTAAACAAAAAGGAACTCGCCATAATCCTGCGATGAAGCAATGGGGCATTAGAGCAGTAGCAACTAGACCAGGTGCCTAACAACAACAACCAAACTGCAAGTCCACAGTGCGCAGGTACCCACAGACAGCCTGGGAGAGCTTTATAACTAGGTATTGGACGGCATGACCTGACAGAGCTGCACACAAACTGCGCGTGCCAGCCCTTCGCACCCGCACGACCATGGAGACGGTAGAGATTACAAACTTCAGCTCCTTACCTGACACAACACGCACAGGAGTGCGGCACAGGCCAGCAGTGACTGCCTATCCATCCCACGGGGCTTTGCCTGCACAGGCAGAGGTCAGGTTGAATAAAAGTCCATGAAGCATAAAGAAAGGGATGCAAGTCTGCAGAGAAAGCGTCCCGTGTCGGGCGGCGCTGGAGTTTGTCTTCTGCTGTCTCTCGGAATCTCTGAATAGCGAGCCCTCCAGGACCTAGGTTGGGGCACCACAGCTCTAGCACCCCCCTCACATTTGCAGGGCACCACCCAGAAGACGCAAACAGCCAGGAAATGTGGACTTGCATTGGGGAGAACTACAGCAAATCCGGAGACAAACTATGGTTTCATTTGGTACAAAAGCTAGGTACATTTGTAAAATCATAGGGTATGACGGGCCTTTGACGATGTCAGTTTCTGCCGTCAGTCCCTTCAAGTTCATCTCCGGCATGTGTATAGGTTTCACCGAGGTCTGACGTAATGCGTTCATTTCAGGGAACACAGCAGATTTAATTGTTTACAGAAACAAGGCTGCGAAACCCAAAGAGAGAATTAAAAGCGGACTTGGAAGAGACAAAGCAAAAGGGGAGAAAGAAATACAGAATTAAAAAAAAACCTGAAAATAAAAATCAGAAATAAAGTTTAAAGGAGAAAAATAGTAAGAGAAACTAAAAGGCAAGACGAAGTACTGACAGAAAAAAACAAAACACTGAAGGAAACTGATTTTTTTACAGATACAAACGAAAGGGACAACGAAGCACGGGAAATGAAAGAATTTAGCAAGCGCAGTGTGCCTGGAGAGAAAGCTGCATGGAAAAAGTTTCACGTGAAAAATAAGAGGGATGCTATTGGAATGGTAGACTGAAAAGAAGAAGCAAATTAGATTTGAAGCACGTTGGACTCCCCACGTTAAACTGTACAATGAGGTTCAAACGAGTAGGTGCCAAAAGCTTAAATAGGTTAGCAATTGAACCAGAAAAAAAGCTGAAAGACATGCCATGCGCATGCCTATGTGCTGTCCGGGCCCAAGCTGATGCAGACGCCGTGAGCGTGCACATCGGCTGTCCGGGCGCGCACATGTTTTGTCTCCCTTCGTGCACCATACCGACAACAATAGTCTCGCCAAGGCGAAGCAGCGCATGCGCTGCGTTCGCTAGGCGAGAACTAAAAAACACAAGTGAAAAAATGGGAATGTTACAAGACAAGTGCAAAATTAACAATAATGTAGTCCCATGTTGTCCACTCATACCGAATCCTGCTGTCATTTAGTTTCAGATTCCTGCAGACACAGATTGGTTTACTTATATAGTCTAATGATAAGGGTTCCTTTTCTATTCTTCTTCATGAGGATAGCCAGTATTTCTTTGCATTCAGATTTTAAGTAAGTAATGGTCTGATATTAAATCCCACGGGGCTATATGGACAGTCTTTCAATTTTGTCTCAAGTTCTGAAGAGCTAGAGAGTCTGCATTTCCCTTATAATCCAGTGTTGGTGCAATATATAGAAGACCAGATGGTAGCATCCAAAACAAGGGAGGACTGGAAACTTGATAAGATTGCCCTGCATAATTATCTTGCAGAACAAAATAATAAAAGGTCCCCAACAACACTTCAATTTTGTCAGAAAGAAGTTATTTACTTGGGTCACAAAATGAAACAAGCATTGGAAATACAATAGGTCTCGCCTTTGTTTGAGTTAGAGCTATTGGAATTGTAAATGGCAATGTCTTTTACCCATGTTATGGAGTGTATGTTTGTGGTGTGCAGTGGAATTATGTGGCTTGAACTGATTAGTTAGTAGTGGAATTGTGTGGCATGGAGTGGATTTGTGGAGTGGAATTGTGTGGTACGGTGTGGTGTGGAATTATGTGGATAGTAATTATGTGGTATTGAGTGTATTGAATTAAGTGCAGTTGGATTGTATGCTATGGAGTGTAATTTTGTGTTGTGAAGTGGTATTTTTACAGAGGCCATGGTAGTACTGTGTATTGAACTGTACATTAACACCAATGGCCACATGTGGATGAATGGCAAAAGTAGAAATCAGCTATAACCACAAACATGCAAATAGTCTGCTTACTAATTAATGTGCATCCTTGCAATTTATTGCATGCTATATTGCTCATGATACAGAACCCTCGTCTCACAGCCTCCAACTCCGAACAACTGTTAGAGAAACATCCAATATCAACTAGATTGTCATGCAAGCTAATGGCCATGCTGATTAAATGATACTGTATGTTTCACTCAGGACTTTATATGAGTTCACAGCTGAACCTCCTTTTGAGCGTGTAGTTGATTTATTTCCTGCAGCGTGACATTTTGTTGTTTATGTAGGGGAGTCTGGGTTTTTAAAATAATGGGTGTAGTGGTGCGATTACAAACAATCAAACTGATAATTTACAAAATGTAAGGGGCAGGGGTGTTGTTGAGGAAAGACAGGGGTAAATGAACTGAACTGGAAGCAGTGCCGTGTTCCAGGGTGCGACTGTAAAGCCTCAAATACATATACAGCCATACTTGCATTCTTACAAAACCATCACACAGTACATGGACGCGCGGGAACACATAATTAGGGGGTCTGTTGATTTTAGACAGTATGGCAACATGGGAACGTTTGTTTTGCCGGAATGTTGGGTATGCGGCTGGGGGAGGGAAGGAGCCACGAGAAGCAAACACTGCTCAGGTTAACGTGTGTTCTTAGCAGGCTGGCTGTATTAAAACAAGAACCACGCTTGGAGAAGGAGAAACAAACCAGCAGCCGCATGTTTCACTAGAAAACCTATTTGTGGGAACTGAGAGGAAATGCAAAGAAAGTGGATGGTACGAAACGAGGTGAGAGAAGCTTTCTTTAAAATAATCTTACAAAGAGATTATTAAGTTAAATGAACACTTTGCAAACATGCAGGACAATGTGCACCACCAGCTTCTTTAGTGCTACTCATCAGCCGTGCTTTCAACAGAGTCCAAGCGTTAGCTCGGACTACAAACAGGCTTATCTATGGAGGAAGAGAGCTGAGAGCACCATTGTTTCTGCTTCCGTACAGCGAGGAAGGGCTGAGGTTCACCTCTCCCTAAGTGGGCAGGATCACTGCACAGCTGCCCAATGAGGGCTCAGTTCATCTTTCCTCGAGTAGGCAGAGATAGGATGCAAGTGCCCAAGCTATCCAGCGAGGCAGAGTTCCTAAAATAGCCACAGAATAGGGAATGTACTTTATAGAAGGGATAATAAATATTACAAAACACCTGTTTGTGACTGACTCACCTTAGGTGCACCTTTAGCTAAAGACTGAGTCCGCTTTATAGTGGGAGATACACCACCGACTGTTGCAGGAAGACTCGGAGAGCGGCACGTGCGAGTCTACAGCCAATGAGCACTTCTGAATTCTATCTGGCACACTAGCATTGGTGGAGATTCCACCAGACCCTCCCACTCACAATTAGCTCTAAGAAATACGTTCTGCCGTAGGTTCAGATGTGATGAGGCAGGGATGTTTTGCTAGAATTAGAGATAAGACGTGTGCTTCCCGTGGTAACAGAAAAACACTAAAACATGGCGATCGGAAAACTGTAAATCGTGTGTCTTGGTAGATACATTAAAATGCTGCTAGTTAGTTTTGACGTGCTTTTTCTGTGCAACCCAAAAAAAAACAATGGTGACCTTACGGCCCAGTTGGCGGGACAGATCAACAAGCCCCGTTTATTTATTTATTTATAAAGTTTTATATAGTGCTAGCTAGACCCGTGTGTATCAGAGCGCTTTACATACATACACTTCAGGAACAAAATCTGCATGCCATTCAAGCATGATGCCAAGTACACATGAACCGAAACTGTGCCTCGCACCAACATGCGAACAATCTGAAGAGCATAGTCCTACAGATTAAGGCGGAAAAAGAAAGAAAAACAAACACTATTCTTCTAAAACCCTCACTAATGTTTAAAAAAAAACACAACGTATGCGCTTAAATGAATGATTGCATTAGCTTTCTTGGTAGAAATCTATACATCGAGGTTAGTCGGAACAATATTAAACAAGTCATCATTTGCACGTGCCACACTGAACATGGGGCAATCTATGTTCAAAGTCGCAACATAAACACTACATTACTGAAGTTTTAAATGATCTACACAGATTTTTTTTTAAGTGCAAACTGCTAGTAGCACAGAAGAAATAGCCGATTGATATTTGCGCGGCTCCTACAAGTACTTTGTAGCAGGAAGGGGCATCACCCTGTTCTTTTCCCGATTTAAAACCCAATGAACCCATAAACCAATGAGATCCAAACATTGGCTGCGATGCCATTAACGCGTGGCACGGCAACAGTCACAACTAAAAGGTACATTTGCTTAAGCCTGGCACGTACTCATTGCTTGAAGTCTAACGCCTGCCACAATACTGAGGGACTTTACAAGTCCACCTTAACACAATTAAACAATTTTAAATTAAGCATGAACTAAAAGACTTAAAGAATTGCTGTTGAGTACACCTCCCTGCCTACCATAGAATATGCACACAGCAAACAATGGCCCTGCGACCAAACAGCTTTAACGAGCTATTTAAAGAACAGGTAAAGGTGGCGCTACGCCACTAGGGCTCCATATGCCCAGGGATCCCACCCTGTGAACCCCTAGGCCACCGTACCCCCCTCCGCAGCTCCTTCACCCCGCCACTGCTGCGTCCCCGGGACACCCCCGGTTCAGCTCGCTCTACGGGAATAGCCTCCACGCTCGCTCGCTACCAGTCTCCTGTGCCCCATCCATCCACGCGGGGCCGGTCCCGGGGACTCCGGACAGCGGATGGCGAAAGATGGAATCGGCACAGGCCACTTTTCTCATACCACTCAAACATACAGGGCGTGGCGAATGAAAGTAGTACAATGACTACCATGAAATCTTACTAACAAACACAGGATTGTTCGAGTACTGCCCCCGCAACCGCAAAATTCCACCTAGAAGCAGCAGCAAATGTAATCTGTTAGCCTTGCCCTCCAGGAGCTGCTGCAACCGAAGTTTAGCATTCGCAAAAAACGCAGGGAGTACGGGCCGCAATGTTGCCTCCGTCCAACTTGCTAAGGCAAAACTCACTTCACTGTAACACCATGGACAACAAAGGAGAGCAGCAAGAAGTGCGCGCCACGATGTTGCCTCCTCTGTTGTTATGCTTGCTTGAGGCACGGATGCGCTTTACGATCAGGAAGGGAAAGGGGTATTTTTAACTTGCCGAGGATGGGGAGGGGAAGGAGGGTCTAAAGGCAACATGGACAAAGCGTGAATTTAAAGCTGTGTGCGAAGTGGCGTAAGGAGGTAAGTGCAGGGAACAAGCGCGACCCAGACGGACCGCGCTCACAATGACAAAGAAAGAGTGCGTCCCAGCTAATGAAGGAGACTGTGTAACGCCGCAAGTGAGAGATCCAATCCCGGTGGGCGGGGCCAAAAGGAGACAAGGCGGCAACAATGAGGGACTAAGAAGCCTCCTATAAAATCAGAAGCCAGCGTTTTGCATGGAAGATGGCGCCAGTGAATGAGGAAGATGGGCGGGGCTTCAACTCTGCCTCCGAGAACTTCGGAACTTGTATTGATTCCAAGAAGCCTTCGTATGACGAGAGCAACGCATGCGCTGCTTTCGGCAGGCCGGGACCTAAAAAGGGTGAGGAAGGTGTCCACAGAACACATCTCTGCAATTTTAAAAATGAACCCACCAATGACCCAGAAAGAAGTGAGGATGTTATTGAGAATGATCGGCTACTGTCACCAGTGGATTCCAAACTTTCCCTGATAGCAAAGCCCTTACAGAGACTTACAGTGATGTGAGTGATCTGGAGCTCTGGCACAATAAATGCATGAATGCCGTCCTTAAGCTCAGACATAGTCTCTGTACTGCACCCACTCTTGGAATGCATAATTCCAAAAAATATTTGTATTTATTCTGCCAAGGTGCAGAAGAGTGCTCACTTCCAGTTCTTACTGAGCAATATGGAAGAGCAAAGTTGCCAGTGGTATACTTTTCAGCTACATTAAATAAAGCAGCACTTCTGGGTGGCCTGAGGAGCATTTCTGCTGTCTGCTTGGTCTTAGAAAAGAGTGAAGGGATTGTTATGTGTTATACACTTAGGGACCTATTACGATGGAGGTCGGAATGCCTCTGACCGTATGTCAGAGGCTTTCCGACCCCCATCGTCAGTTTCAATTCGGGCGGGCTGATTATGTATCATGTATCTATGCATGTCACAAGTGTATACTCAGAGATACCCATCACAAGGGTGCTTGTATGCTAGAGGCCCTATACACCTTTTGGTATCTTGAGATGTCTAGAGTTGACCAGTCCGTTATCTTATTTTTCCTTTCCCTAGCCTACCCTTCAATCCTAATAATTAATTGTATCCATTTCCATATTTCAGACCAGTATTTGAAACCTGATGTAAGCTCTCACTTGTACGTAAAAAACGTACAGATGTCAGTTGACGCTGATTATAGAGCACATACAGCAATCTGATGAAGGTTGCATTATTTCCTTCAACAGCCCCATAACTCCGAAGCGCGCGTCGGCGCAATTCTGTCTTTACCCATTTTGGTTTTCAAATGAGAGAAAAATACGCAAAAAGTCCTAAAGCTGTACGATTATCATATCAATAACATGGAATAATCACTATGATATTTTATTTAATTTGAGTCTAATGTTTTTATATGCATGCTTTCTGTAGAGTGTGACTGGGTGTGATTGTTTTTTCAAATGTTATTGTGCGATGTTCTTTGTCATTGGTTTTGTTTATATATGTTTTTAACTCATATGAAGCTCAGAAAATCCATGTATATAGCTTTGATAAAATCTTTTTTTAGTGTACAAAATATTTAAATTGATGAATAATGAACTATAAATTGAACTGGTCTGATCTATGGCTCCCAAATATTGTTACCCTTTTGGCACTATATTTACCTATTTGGAGAAGTTTGTGTTTTGTTTTTGCTGTTGTCTGACATGGAAACCATGTCGGAAAGAGTGTTTGGGGGCCCCCAGCAGGGCACCCTTGTATGTGCGGCTTTGGTTGGGGGTCAAGAGGGCACCAATTGTGCCCCCCTGTTGATCCCTGCACTCGTGGCAGGCGCATTCAGGTGCCTGCCACTGGGTGCAGGGATGAACAACACCTCAAATTTCCCTATGCCAGCATGTAATATGGCCAGTTTACGGCCGTAAAGCATGCTCCCATAGACAAATGACAGAATGCGACGGAACACTCTCAATGAGGCGGGTGGGACTGCCGACCGGAGGTCGGCTGGTCCTGTTTGAGACAGTGTCCGCCCGACATCGTAATCGCTCTCTTTTTGTGCTAACCCCTCCTTCAGTTGATGTTTTGCTGACCTGTACCTGAACTCAGTATCTAACCAGGCATTGTTTAACAAGTATGAACAGATCATTCTTGCAGCTGTAAATATTCCAGTCAGGAGTTATAATAATCTAATTCCCGCCACACTTCTGCCAATGCCTGATAGGGAAGATTTTGATGATCAAGACAATGATTGTGACATTCAAATTGGCAGATTTGATTTTACATTGTAGGTCTTTTTTGTCTGAAAGAACACCTAGGAATTGTGAGAGTAGCATATGTGGTTTGCACAATAGCATACGTTGTTGAAGCATCGCACTTCTATGACGCAACTTCTGCACAAGTAGCACAATTAATCGCCATCATAAGAGCATGCTGAATGGCCAATGGATTAAGTGTTACACTATACACTGATATCAAATAATGTTTTGGAGTGGTGCAAGATTTTGGCCAATTATAGTCACGGAGGGGTTTCTTGACATCCTCTGTTATCCCAATTAATAATGGTCCAAGAGCTCTGGACTTGTTGTACACACTTCAGTTGCCTAAGGAAATGCAGTTAGTTATGAAATGTGCAGCACAGAAGAGTGGAGATTACATGTTTATGTTTGGCAACTGATGTGTTATAGGGCATGCAAAATACTGTGCTTTTATGTCCAGTACACTGGAATCAAAGAAAGATTGTAATTCGGAAGAAAATAATGTAAATTGTTTCTTATCTACAATTGTGCAAACATTAGAGGAGTTTAAAACTCTGCAAAATAATGTGCTGGAGGATAAAAGAAAAAGTGATTTACAGCATGTTGTGTTATGGATGAGATTGGCTTAAGGAGGTCATCCAATGATAAATCTGTTTTCCCAAATTGTATTCGGAACCACATAGTGAGACACATGCACGGTCCAACTCATGTTGGTCTTGATGGCATGTTACGTATTTTCAAAGAATTGTTGATTTAATCCTCATTCAGAAGTGCAGTGGAAGATTTCATTCAGCGGTATGTTACTTTTTAACAATTAAACATTGTCAGGAAAGAGGCAGAGACTTTAAATCATGCTGGACTGTCTGAGGGACCATTTTCTAGACAACAAATTGACATTGAGGAAATACCTGGGTGCAAATGTTTGCATTGCATTTTGGCAATATTTATGTCATTTTTTTAGGTGGATGGAGGTCTGACTAGGAGGTATGATAGTCTGACTTACCAATCTCTTATTGAGGAATTTAATCCCTAGATTCAGTTTGACAACTTCATTAGACTCAGATAATGGAACTCACTTTAAGAGTAAATTAATGAAAATGTTGTGTACTGCATTGAGAGTGGATCAGCGGTTCCATTGTAATTACCGAATAGAAGGATCCTGACTTATTGAGAGTTAATGGTACTCTCTAGTCAAAGTTGTCGTAGATATGTACATCAATAACACTGAAGTAGCCAAATGCTTTTGACTTGTTTCTGATGAGTAAAGGGAGGTACCCCATATAAAGTAACAGTTCTCTCGTCTTTAAGTAATTATGGGGAGAGTAATGCGAGTTCTTGGTTTTTCTTCTGCTGCACTTGTGAACGTTCCAGATGTGAACATATCAAATGATATATGAACGATGCAATAGATTGTGCACTCAAATATATTCCGATAATCCTGGTTTTGATTGATTCAACCAATCAGCGTGCTACGCTATTAATATGCCTGCCTAGCATATGGTCAGATAAATGTGAAGTGGCCAAGTCCCCTAGGCAACTTGGACTCTAGCGTGCACTGCTATATTTGATATACGTCAAAATGAACTATGTATACCAATTCTTTTTAAATTCTTTCAAGAATTTTCACTTTTGCTTTTGAACATTTCATGAGAAAACAATCCAAATTATTGAACATTGTACAAAAACATAAATGTATTTTACATGCATTGATACAATCAATTGATGCTGTAAGCAAATTCAGACGAACAGCGCCCTATGCATTTCGGGACAAACTGTCCCTTAGGGGCAAACCTGTTAATTGAAAGGAAAACTCATCAGCTGATGTGCAAAGTAATGATGCATAATGATCTGTCATATGAGAACTCAATGTCAAAAGAGAGTGTGATCACGTGGTGCCAGAAGCCTTTTACCATACATCATGCCACAATTGCACCCAAGTGATGCCCCCTGCGTGACAAACATCAAGAAAACACATCCATCAGGAAAAAAGACTAAGTGTCCTAGACAACCCTCCAGGTGACCTGTAAACACAATAACCAACTCTGTATCCTGTCGTATATTCACTCATTGATTCAAGATCAAGTATTTTAAGTGTTTGGGTGACCACATACCTTAAAATAACCGAGTGAAACCTCAGGATCACCTGTGCCAATAGCCACGTACTATTTCGCCACTTTGATGCTGAAACCAAATGATGGAAAAACTCAATTACAACTCCTGCCAACTTAGCCCCATGCTGAGCATTCCAGTTAAACTTTGAATGACACCATACCTTACAAGGCAGCGTGAATCCTCTCGGTCGTGTTACCAACAACACCATAAAAAGTTTGATCAATCTTGATGCTGAAATTACATTCAAGCATCCCGCCATTATTTCTCGTGAACACAAGCCCTAAACATTCACTTTTCAGTTTCATTGCCCCCAAGGTGCTCACATACCTCGAAGTAACCACATAATCCCTTTCAGTCAACAGGCACAAACGCCGTAGATAATAACCACTTCCAGATGCTGCAAAAATAGAATGACCGCCATTATTCCTCAAGGAAAACAAACCCAAACACGATAGTCGCCATACCGAAGATACATTTTCCTTGGCTTACCTTTCCTCCGAAACACCCCGATTCAAGACTCCCGCTGCACAACTAAACCTGTCTTCCGACTTGCAGCCACTGTCATCTTACAGTCTTAAGAATCCCACGATAATGCCATCATGGCGATAACAGGCGCCATCTTTGAACATGTAACAGTACAATACAGAGTAATGACAAGTCGCTGTGATCCGTTTTAGCCATGACAATCATGTGGTTCTGCTAACCATGAAGTTCCAAACCGAGTTCTCTTGATCCAGCGCAAAAACCCTAGCAACGGGGAATCAACCCGTACCGGTAGCCTCCCTACGTCACAGACCCGACGTCACACTAACTCATTCACACATGCAGTCATTGGTGGGGCCCATAACACCAACAATCACACGTTACTTCCACACCGTTCTGCACACACAGGAGGGATGAGTGATTCAAGCGCCGGACATGTGGGGGGGGGGGGGGAACACCTTATAACCTATAGGGAAGGAAAAGTCATTTACAAAATATACATTAACACCCTTTCACCTACAGATCCTTAATCCTAAAACATCAAGGCACTCCTCCCACTTCGGTCAATGGACCAAATTAGTTGGATTGGTTGATGGTGATTTAGAACCAGCTAAAACACATTTTAATACTTCAGAATCTATCTCTTAAATGAAACTCATAACTCATTAATTTTCGTTTATTAATAATTGTTTATCTAAAATGTCATAATTATTTAAATTTGCATTTGTCTCGTCGAAGTTTAGAAAGTTTATATCAAATTTTGAGTAAATTGCAGAACATCATATTTACCTAATCTGGCTATTTGTAGTTCTCAAATTAATTGGCTCTGCGCAATTCTGTCATGAATCGTCCAAGAGCAAGCCAAAGCTCAAAGTTCTTTCCTCAGCACGCTACAGTCCCACAGATCGGCAAAGGACCAGAGACGTCCAAGCATCTGTCATTGCCCGTAGATTTAGGAAAAGTTCGCAGTTATCAGATAATCGGGCAGCATCCAGACCTTCAAGGGTTCAGGAGATCGCGCAAAACGAAGCAAGGCGACGTGACCCAAAGGTAAGAGCGACACGAACACCACGAGTTCTACCCTCTCTATTCTACTACTTCTTTTATAATAAAATGAAGTCAAGAAGATACAATATAATAATTTAGGACAGTCGTGATTGGCTGGTTGAGATCGTACGATGTCAAATTTAAGTTCTTAGTTCAGTTCAAGGGGTGAGGTCATGAAATTGACCAAAGCCAGCTTGTTCCGGTTTTACTGTAAGGTTGATTGTTCTCTAGTCTTGGCTGGTATCCCACTCTGTCCTTGTTCGGGTACATGGTGTATAAAGGTTATGATGAGGTTTAGGAGATTTCTCGTGCCTGCGTAGTTCACTCCGCCCCTCGTGGAACTGTGGCTACATCGTCGTGTGGTGTCAGCGGCCATTTTGAATTTAGGCCCAAATGCTAACTTAAGCGAAACAAACACAAAAGAGTAATTAATACATAGAAATTTAATTTAATGGTAACCCCTTACTAGTCCCTCTATGTGTTTGTATTTATCTAGCGTATAGCAACATTTAAAGCCATTATATTCACCCTTTCGGTCCTCCTCTTGGGCAACATTACAAAAGCAACATATTTCATGCAGTATTCTAATTACCACATATACTATTGTTAATATGCGTACTGATTTTAATTATACAGGTTATTTTGGCCATGCAAATGCAAATCCCACATGTAATTCGAATGTTAATAATATTGGTTAATAAACATGCAAACTCATTTTAATAATATTATAGTTAATTAATTATTTAATTAGTATTTTCATGCAAAATAGAGGAGGTATACAACATTTTGCATTACCTGCTCCTTCAATCCCCCCTTTGGTGATTTTATCACCATACCATTAAAATTTTGTATCAATTTGTCATATAAAGCTAAATAAATTCTTTAGTTTAGTTCACATTTCAGTTTCCCCAATTTCTTCTCTTCTTGCTGTTTTATACATATTATCTTTCATCTCTTCTAATTCTACTACTTCAAATTCCCTCTCTTGTCTCTCTTATTCTGTATTCTTTTCCAATTTTCTCTTTTTAACCTTTTCTGTATTTTCTTTCTTTTATAACATAAAATTCCTAGTATTAAAATTAATACTAGAAAAATCACACATGTTAATGGAAATAAGATCCTACCTATAAATGTACCACCTAAGTTTAATAAGAAATTTTTAATGGAAGAAAGTTTCTTTCCAATCTTTTCCCAAACACTTTCAACCTCCAGTGGTGTAATTTCCTCATGCAATTCATTTATATTTTTAATGTAGATCTTCAGATCTTTACTTTCGTCCGGAATGTAAGTACAACAATGTTGAACTTTCAGCATTCCACAGACTCCACCCTCTTTTGCCAATAATATATCAAGGGCAAGTCGATTTTGCATTACCATGGCATGCATGGCAACCATTTCAGTATTTACTAATAAGAATCCTCCAGCGGTGCTTGTTGACAAGCGATCCACTACTGTTGATAGCTTTCTAATTTTATGTGCATTCAGAGATATTCCCACTGCTGGTATCAATGCTCCAAAAATGTCTCCTACAATTTTTGACCAAGATTCTCTTTTTCTACGTGTTAATAGACTACCTAACTTATGTACACCATCTTCTCCTCTTCCCATGTGGAATATCTTTGGGAAAACCAGACCTACATAACATGTGCCATACCAATGGTCTGGCAACCGATAATATGCCTTGTTCCCGCAGATAAAATATAACCCAGGAAAAACTGGATCATTTCCTACTTTAAATCCCCATCCACCCATGATTCGGTATGTATCATGGCATTCACTATTACCTAGAAAGTAATTATCATATGCAGTTTGATTCCTTCTTATACACAACTTCCCTTTCTGAGGCCAATCTAAAGCCATAGTTGGACTAGCTTTTCTCTTCAAATGTTTTTCCATTTCAACATCCCAGACTGTCTTTTCCTCTCTTCCCTCAGGCACTTTCTTTTACATTTTCAATCTCCTTTCTTCAACCATATCTAAAAAGGTCTTTTCTTCTTTCTTTAAACTGCAAGTCAAATTATTTCTAAATAGATATTCTAATGTTAGTTCTTTAGTTTCTAAGAAAAATTCACCTAACACTTTTGCAGGCTTTACTTTTTTCAGTTTGTTAACTGCAGGTACTTGTGAAAATATGTTATCTACATCTGAAACATAAAATTCTAATTTCCCTATTTTGTAAAACAAACTAGCTATCACACTACATGTTATTCCATAGGTTACTGGAAGGTGATGGTATGTCACTCCCTCCGATACAGATGCAGGTAACTGCATACAGACATAACAATCCCTCACATCCATTGTCTTTACATATTCATACAGTAGTTTCGAAAATACATTGTTAGAGAAATCATTTATAGACCTGTCTTTAGGAAGATAATTTCTACCTCTTTTAGTCGGATATACTTTCTGAAGCTTTTCTATATTAGTTTTATTTTCACTATGTCCTTCTATTGTTTCTAGCGTAACTTTAAATGATATCATCAAAGCTAATACACTCCACAGAAGCATTAGTAATCCTGTACAACAACAACACATTTTAAACCACCTTCTAAGAAACGTACATTTAGCTTTTCTACTTTCTGTGTTTGTCATTTTCGTAAAAACGATCAGTGTCTTTTGACTTAGCCTCTTCTACTTCACAACTAGTTTTGTCTAACCCAGGGCTCTAAGCACCTACTTGGTTCTTTTAGTTATATCTTTTTCCAGTAATTTTATTGTCTTTCTATTAGCAGCATTTTGTCTTATTCAGTTTGGCATTTGATCGTCTTTCACTTTTCTCTCGTAATCTTGATACAGAACTTCCTAAACATCCGTTTCTTCTCCAATGTCGGACAAGATAACTCTCAGGATTTCCGATTCTTCGTCTTCCTCAACCACTTCTTGTATAGTCACCTCTGGATTTTCTTGGCTATCCGCCTCTTCTTTTATTTCAGGCAAGGCCACATACGACCATTCCGGCGACTTATACTTCTGGTTAGGTTTTCTCGTTCTTTTGTTTTCCTCTGTTGTCGTTATTTTCTCCTTTTTCAATTTTTCTTGACTAGATACTTCATTCACTTGTTCTGCTCTCGGTGAATTCACTCGTGTCAGTCTGTATCTCAATCTCTTTATTTTGTTTGGCCAAATTTCATCTCTTGCTGGTCTTTTCGATTTTCTTCCTTTATCATTCTTTTCAGCTCTCCATGCTCTTTTCCTCAGGACTCGACCTTCTGGTATTTCTTCATCGCTATCCTCTGACTCGGTTTCAACTTGCTTTTTGCTTTCAGCTGTTCTTCTTTCCACCACTTCTCTTATTTCCCCTACTTTTGTCCCTCCTCGTGGTTCTTGCACACAATCTTCCTGCTGACTAACTGACCCTTCTTCTAACTGAATGTTCGAATTCCCTACAACTCCTCGGGGGTCTTCTGCGAGAATCTTTCCCTCGCTTTCTGTATCTGGCACCTGTTCATCTACTTTTGTTATTTCAGGTGGAATTTCTCTCAGCTTCCTATCAGGAACTTCCTTATCAATAAATGTATTTGATTGTTTCTTCACTGCTTTTCTCTTTTCTCCAATGTACCTGTTCTTGTTCAGTCTCTGAGTCTGAGCTGGTATCAGAAATCTGTAATTTTCTTCTCAAGGGAATATTTTCTGGAGCAACAATCAAATCTGGTTCTGATTCCCCCCTTTCAGGGTTTTCTCTTGTTCTTGTTTCCTCAGCATCCGAATCAGAACTAGTCTCTGACTCTTCAAAATATTCTCCTTCCTTGTTATCCACTGGATTTGGGATTCTCAATGTGTGACTAGCATGTATCCAGTTCTTTATTCCAGCACACTTCACAGCTGTTGTTGTGGTCAAAATCACTTGTCGTGGTTTTCCCCAACGTGCGACCAGACAGTTCCTTCTTCTGTGTACTTTAATTCTCACTCAGTCTCCTGGGCTCAGATCATGAGCTTGCTTCTTTTCAAGGGTGGTGGCATCCGATCCAACCTGATGAAACACAGAATGAACAGCGTCAGCCAGCCCCTTACAGTAATCCAACACCAAGTCATCAGTTATAGGCAAATGCTTGTTGACTGGTATGAAAACATGTCGCATTGCTCTTCCCATGACAATTTCATGGGGACTCAGACCTGTGTTCCTATCTGGAATAGATCTAATAGTCATGAGTACTAGAGGCAAGACATCAGGCCATTTCAAACCTGTGGCTAAACACATTTTTCCCAATCGGTTTTTAATGGTGCCATTCATTTGTTCCACCACACCAGAAGCCTCTGGGTGATAGGCACAATGTCGTTTCTGTTGTACATTCAATGCTTCACAAATCAATTTCATGATCTCATTATGAAAATGCTTTCCTCTATCTGATTCAATTGTGACTGGGAACCCGAATCTAGGGATAAATTCCCTCAAAAGCAATTTTGCTACTGTGATTCCATCACTTCTTCTTGTAGGATATGCTTTTTCCCATCTAGAAAACAAACAGACCATCACTAGAACATACCTCAACCTGTTACAGGGAGGCATTTCAATGAAATCAATCTGCATTCTGGTGAAAGGCCCTCCTTCTCGACCTATCGTTCCTAGGCTTACCACTGTTTTCCTTCTAGGATTGAACTGCTGACATATAAGGCATCTTTGACAAAGGCTCTCAGGTACAAGTCTGAATTTTGCATTGTACCATGTTTGTTTAAATGACCTAATCATCGCGTCTCTCCCTATGTGTCCTTGTCCGTGATACATCTGTGCCATGGCAGACACCATGCTATCAGGCATGACTGGTCTTCCATCTCGATAAACCCACACATGATCTGTTTCCCTTGGTGCACATCCTGCCTTTACCCATGGTCTTATTTCCTCATCTCCTGCTTCTTCCTGCAACTGCCTCACTTCTTCCCAGGTACTCACAATGTTAGTAAACAGTAGGGGGCAAGAATTAATTTCCCTTTCTTTCGCCCTGTTGATCGAATTTTGATTGCGTGCACAATATTGTGCTACGCCATTGGCGTACCTATTACCAACTGCGACATAATCTCCTGTCTGAACATGAGCAGCACACTTCATAACGGCCAATTGCTTAGGCAGCTGTATCGCCTCAAGCAACTACCCAACAACTTCAGCATTCTTTATAGGAGTTCCACTTGAAGTCAAAAATCCTCTCTGCAGTCATATCTGGCCGAAATCATGCACAACAACAAAGCCATACTGACTATCAGTTATCACAGTCACTCTCACATTCTTTCCCAACTTGCATGCTCTAGTTAAGGCTACAAGTTCAGCAACCTGGGCTGATTTTACTCTCTTCAGGTAAGATGCTTCCATTACTGCTGCAACTGTGCATACTGCATATGCTGCACTTAGAATTCCTTCGTCTGTTCTCAAGCATGACCCGTCCATAAACATCACAAAGTCACTTTCTAACAATGGTACATCTTTTATATCAGGACGTGGTTTGGTACAAAAGTCAAGTACATCCAAACAATCATGATCCACTTCGTCTCTGACTTCTTCATTCTCAGCATCAGGCAGTAACGTTGAAGGATTTACATTCAAGCATCTCACAAGGCTCACATTTGTTGCACCTAAAATGACCTTCTCATATTTAGTCAGCCGACTATGTGTCATGAACTGAGTGCGGCTCCTTGTTAAAAGGATTGCTACATGAGGTACAACCACTCGCACAGGATATCCCATCACAATTCCTTCACTCTGTTCCAGACTCTTACAAGTAGCAGCTACTGCTTTCAAACAACCTGGCAATGCTACAGCTACAGGGTCTAACATAGCTGAAAAATATGCAATTGGTCTTCTCAGTTTTCCATGTTTCTGTATTAGTACAGAGAGTGCACATCCATTCCTCTCACTGCAGTATAATTCAAACTCTTTATCGTAGTCAGGCCTTCCTAATGCTGACGCTTCACACAAACTTTCTCTCAATTGTTTAAAAGCTGCTAGTTCTTCCCTATTTAAATCAATGGGGTCTTTTACATCACTTCTCGTGAGGCGTACCAAAGGTTTTGCAATCAGGGAAAAGTTACTTATCCACAAAACACAATAAAGGAGAGACGAGGGATAAAGCTGTCTCTGACTCCCTCAAATAGACTTAATCTCACAAAACAGAGAAGCAATCAAAAAACAGATAAGGCAATCTTGGACGCCGTAAGTGGGAAAATCAATAGATATTTTAATACTGCCCTCACACACTCGAAAGTGTCATGCTTCATCATTGGGCCGCATCATACACCTAGGTGCAGACCAACACCTTGGGTGGAGCGCAATTTTTTAGAATAAATGATGAAGGAAAGTGGTGAGGGTAAAGTATAAAGGAAAAAACAAACAGAACAAACACAGGAGTGTAATTCTGAAAGAAAGGAAACAAATAGTCTCCAAGAGAAAGGGACCAAAAGAAGTGCAGAAAAAAGTCTAAAACTGTCTCGGGGTTGACCCTCAAACTTTATTCTTGTCAACCTCTGGCAGGATTAAAATAAACAAGATGGGGTATCCAGGGCAGGTAACGACCCTACCATCCCCACTGCTGAAACCAACATGTTTCTGCCAGTTTTCTATGTGCCCAACCGGGTCACTCTGGCATTCATCAGGGTGTTGGTCCCTACTGTTTGATCTATACCCCTATTCGGGTATTTTTTACCTTTTTCAATGAGGGTATTACCCCCGCGTCACTCTATTTTGGAATTTCCAAGAGGATAAACATATCTACAACAAAAGAAGAGAAAGAAAACGGATCGTCATCTCCAATCTCATTCTTCTCATGTTTAATCACAATTTTCATTGTATTTCCCACGCATCCTTTAACGTGATAAATAATCTTCAATGCAGCCTCACCTTCTAACAGAACCAAAACCCCAAATCAGTGGACACCGCAACCAACAGAACCCACCTCACCAAGTGTTTAAGTGTCAGATCCATCTATATGTGTATATACAGAGATTTAAGTTTAAAAACGGTCCATATCTATCACCGTATCTCTTGCCGTGTACTCCACGTGTAAAATCACATGTTAATAGTCAGTCTGTCCTGCAAAAGTGACCCACACCCAATGGGACCTGATATACTCACAAGAGTTTACGAGTAATATTCTAAACCCGGGACAGCGGGGGAGGGTGCTCTTGTCGTCACACTCTGTATAAGGAAGGAGCGTCACTATCAGAACACTCGTTTGTGTCGAGATGAATTCACACTCAATCATCTTAACCACGCAGACCAGTCCTATTGTATGGCCATATCCAGTTGCCATATTACTCATTTCATTGTTCAACTTTATCTCGAGTGCGGTACTCAGGGCACTGCAGAATGTGGCAGGGTGGCCAAACGACACTCATACTTCAAATAACTAATTCGCACAACAGGGATGTCACATATGCACTTACTACTCCAAAGAGACACTGTCTCCTTATTCCCCTCGTCCGTCCTCCGACGATACGGGTACCTCACATCAAGCCCCCATTTAAAGGAGTGGTGTTATCGTGCACGCTGATCCCTGAACGCCCAGTCTGCAAGTTACCCAACGTGCTCTTTGCTTATCCAACATAGAAAGAGGCCCTCAGATCTCTATCGCCCGCATCAGTTCTCATGGCGGCCATTTTGGAGTTCCTGATCTCCTCTAATCCTGCCTTGCTAACATAGCAGAAGTGTTCTTATCAACTAGGGAAAATGTATTTAACTTCAATGTGCTCACATATCGAACTTCTTTACTGGGTCAGAATTATAATTATTCTCCCACAATATCACAAGGGAATAATACAAAGGAGTGGATCAACTGACTAGTTCAACATCTCCTTGGATGAAACCCATTTACTATTTCCCGGAAACCCATTTATTGTCGCATGATTCCATATAACTGGAACCACGGGATTCCATCGTTTAATCCTGACCCAGTAAAGAAGTTCGATATGTGAGCACATTGAAGTTAAATATATTTTCCCTAGTTGATAAGAACACTTCTGCTATGTTAGCAAGGCAGGATTAGAGGAGATCAGGAACTCCAAAATGGCTGCCATGAGAACTGATGCGGGCGATAGAGATCTGAGGGCCTCTTTCTATGTTGGATAAGCAAAGAGCACGTTGGGTAACGCGCAGACTGGGCGTTCAGGGATCAGCGTGCACGATAACACCACTCCTTTAAATGGGGGCTTGATGTGAGGCACCCGTATCTTCGGAGGACGGACGAGGGGAATAAGGAGACAGTGTCTCTTTGGAGTAGTAAGTGCATATGTGACATCCCTGTTGTGCGAATTAGTTATTTGAAGTATGAGTGTCGTTTGGCCACCCTGCCACATTCTGAGTTGCCCTGAGTACCGCACTCGAGATAAAGTTGAACAATGAAATGAGTAATAGGGCAACTGGATATGGCCGTACAATAGGACTGGTCTGCGTGGTTAAGATGATTGAGTGTGAATTCATCTCGACACAAACGAGTGTTCTGATAGTGACGCTCCTTCCTTATACAGAGTGTGACGACAAGAGCACCCTCCCCCGCTGTCCCGGGTTTAGAATATTACTCGTAAACTCTTGTGAGTATATCAGGTCCCATTGGGTGTGGGTCACTTTTGCAGGACAGACTGACTATTAACATGTGATTTTACACGTGGAGTACACGGCAAGAGATACGGTGATAGATATGGACCGTTTTTAAACTTAAATCTCTGTATATACACATATAGATGGATCTGACACTTAAACACTTGGTGAGGTGGGTTCTGTTGGTTGCGGTGTCCACTGATTTGGGGTTTTGGTTCTGTTAGAAGGCGAGGCTGCATTGGAGATTATTTATCACGTTAAAGGATGCGTGGGAAATACAATGAATATTGTGATTAAACATGAGAAGAATGAGATTGGAGATGACGATCTGTTTTCTTTCTCTTCTTTTGTTGTAGATATGTTTATCCTCTTGGAAATTCCAAAATAGAGTGACGCGGGGGTAATACCCTCATTGAAAAAGGTAAAAAATACCCGAATAGGGGTATAGATCAAACAATAGGGACCAACACCCTGATGAATGCCAGAGTGACCCGGTTGGGCACATAGAAAACTGGCAGAAACATGTTGGTTTCAGCAGTGGGGATGGTAGGGTCGTTACCTGCCCTGGATACCCCATCTTGTTAATTTTAATCCTGCCAGAGGTTGACAAGAATAAAGTTTGAGGGTCAACCCCGAGACAGTTTTAGCCTTTTTTCTGCACTTCTTTTGGTCCCTTTCTCTTGGAGACTATTTATTTCCTTTCTTTCAGAATTACACTCCTGTGTTTGTTCTGTTTGTTTTTTCCTTTATACTTTACCCTCACCACTTTCCTTCATCATTTATTCTAAAAAATTGCGCTCCACCCAAGGTGTTGGTCTGCACCTAGGTGTATGATGTGGCCCAATGATGAAGCATGACACTTTCGAGTGTGTGAGGGCAGTATTAAAATATCTATTGATTTTCCCACTTACGGCGTCCAAGATTGCCTTATCTGTTTTTTGATTGCTTCTCTGTTTTGTGAGATTAAAAGTTACTTATCCACTGACGACAATATCCTACCATTCCAAGAAACATTCTCACTTCTCTTTGCGTCATCGGAGCTCTCATTCCTTTTATTATCTTGATTCTGTCTGTAGTTATTTTCCTTAGTCCTTTTTCAATTTTGTGGCCTAGATATTGTACTTCTTTCTGACAAAATTGCAATTTCGATGGGGGTACCTTAAGTCCTCCATCTGCCAAATGGTTTAGCAATGCTATGGTGTCCATTACTCAAGCTTTTCGAGTCTTTGACGCCACAAGTAGTTCGTCAATATATTGAACTAGCATTGAATTTTCGGGCATCTCTAGGTCTTCTAAGGCAATATCTGATTAAATATCGAGGAGCTTTCTGTATACCCCTGTGGGATTCGGCACCATGCCAAAATACGTTCGCCAAAACGGAACGCAAACATTTGCTGGCTATCATGATGCAACGGGATGGAAAAGAAAGCATGACACAGATCAATCACTGTGTACCATTCTACATCATGTGGAATCTGATACAAAATCACAGATGGATTTGGTACAATAGGACAACATGACACAACAATTTTGTTCATCTTTCTCAAATCTTGCACTATTCTGATCTTTCCATTAGGCTTTTTCAGTCCCATAATTGGTGAATTACATGGACTACTCATTATCTCTCTCAAAATACCTTGTTTAACCATTTTCTCAATTATAGGAGTAACTTCTTCAATTATCTCGGGTGTCAATTTATATTGAGGAACATTTGGGTAACTTATTCCTTCTTTCACTGTTATTTTCACAGGATCCACATTTTTCATTAATCCTACATCTTCTCCTGTGAAATCCCAGACTTCTGCTTTTACTGTCTGTTTCAATTCTTTTGGTAGTTCATCAGGGTTGAATACAGCAAAGGCTTCAGTAATCTCAGTTTCTATATTAGCCATAGTCATTTTATACAATACGTCTTCATCAGGGGTCTCAAATGCTTTACCATCAGGGGTACAAAATATGGTGCAATTCATTTTGCTCAGCAAGTCCCTCCCTAACAAATTTACAGGACTTGAATCGCACACAACAAAGCAGTGCATTTCGGAAAATGTCCCTATATTGACTTTTACTGGTTCTGTGAGATACGTTTTAATCTGTCTGGAACTACTTGGATTGTTTCGTCCGAGAGAGGAAGATTCTTAACATCAGCTGACCTAACAGTTGATCGAGTAGCACCAGTATCTACTAGGAAAGTAATATTTTCATCATTTACCTTTCAGTCCACAAAAGGGCCTGTCTGGTCTACTTCTAGAGTTGCGCCAAGTACGCACTCTTCTACCTCCTTCGGCATTGTCAATAACCTTCTTCTGACACACTCTCATCGCGTTATAGCCAATACTGCGAAACAGCGCTAGCGCGGCAGCTTAGTTACCTGTTCTTCGTTGTAGAATCCTATCTCATTACTGTATTTCTGTGAATTTACGCTCTGTGGAAAAGGCGGTTTTGGCGCCTGATTCTGTTGGGTAACAACCTGCTGCTGTCGCTGCGGTTGACAACTCACCTCTTTCTGCACCTGCGGATTCAATGATGCATTATCATTATTAGTATTCAGGGGATATTTACACTCGGATTTCCAGTGCCCTATTCTTCCACAATTATGACATGGCCATTTCTTTTTGGCTTCATCTATATTGAATTTTCCCTTTCCTTTCCCAGCATTAAATTTAGGTTTTGGTCCTGCGCCATTTGCTTGTCCAATCAACTGAGCTTCCTGCCTTTCTGCCACCTTTACCTGTGCCCACATAGCCTACTCCTTTAATTTTTGCTGCTTGGCTTCAATTTCATCACAAAAATATTTTGCATGTCTTAGTACTTCATCTATTTTCTTATTTTGCCAATCCACTGTATGCTGTTTAATCATTTCACTAATTTCGGGACGTAGACCATATACAAATCTGTATACAAAATGACTTAAATCTTTCTCACACAAATTTTCATCACCACTAAACTGTTTAAAGGCAGGGCTTAACCTCTCATAGTATGCGTGTACTGACTCCTTAGTTTCTTGATGGGTTCTGTCTAGTTTTACCCAATCAGTCTCTTTGGGAGGTACCTTGTTTTTCAAAAAGACAATTACTTGTTCATATTTTTTCATGACTTCTGAGTCAGGGGCTCCCGTCTTTGGATCCCTAGGTTATTCTTGTGTAGGCCAATTGATCATCAATTTGCACTCTGTCCATAGATATGAGAAAGGGACTGATTGTCCCATACAGTTGTCCTGAGACATCCCTCCCACTTGCCCGTGCTGTGTAGGCCCTTTTATATGTTATATAGGCCTTTGTTAAATTGACCGTAGCTCTGCCATTTTAGTGCATCGCAGGCTGATGGCAGGTCTGATCCAACTCTGACCCAACGCAGATTCAGTTCCTCTTTCTGCGAGGCCTTCTGCCTCCAAACTGGTAGCCCCCACCCTACCCGGTCGGTACCAAAGTTCAGCATCCTCTTGACACTTCGACATACAGTAAGCTGCATCCTGGCATAGCACTTGTTTCCTGGGCTGGTTTCCCGCATTTCAGGAAGTGGCAACCGCAGAGCTTAAGTTGAGAGGATTTATGTATGTATATAGTCGATTTGCGCACAATATCTGTTTGTATTTTTTGCTTCGCGTACAATGTCTGCTTATAGTTTCTGCTTGCTCTGTGTAATTTACGACAAGCGATTGGCCTGAGAAACTGACCTTTTCACCTAGTTCATTGTCAGCATTAAGTGGTAAAAGATGACATGTCTGGTGAAATTCTGCAGACGAGGTTTATTTTTGGGTAAGAGTAGCGTGCGAAGGAGCCCATAGACTAGTATATAAGGGGAGCACCCAGACACCTCGACGGATTACCTTGCTGTCTGTATGTAGGTGACAGACAGATTCCGTAGGTCTTCCCCAAGAGCACATAGAGGCTCTTGTGTTTGCTTCTGCGCCTGCTTAGCATTATGTTGTATTTTACCTATATGAAATGTCCTGTTATGTTTAGTTATTGTTCTCTTTATTTCTGATCACAATGTATTCATTTCATTCAAAATTGCAGGAATGCTTGCTCTAGAATAGATATGAGAGTACCTTGGTGATAGAGATTACATACGCTGATGCGTTTATACACTGTGTTTTCTTTCTCTCAGACAATCTGATACAGAGAGAATGGATATGTGATATTTGAATTTTGTGTTTTGTATGATATGCCTTTGTCTTGCAGTTTCTTTGAAGTTGCATCTTCTCATTAAACTGCTATTGTGATCTACCTCCAATTCCATGTCTCACATGTTTGTTTTCTTCAGTTTTAGAGCAAGCGTTCCCAGGCACCCCTGCTCAAATTAAGGTGCCCCTTTTGTCCCTGACTCACTCTCCTGCTCAGTTCTGTGGTGGCTCCCGGGGCTCTGAGTACCGCCCCTAGCTTCCTTGTCCTGTAATAAATCCTCCCTCCGACATTTTGGTGCCGTGTGACTCGGAGTGGCAGTGCCAGCAGACGGGGGCAGTAACGGCTGGGTTCGAGGGGACGCAGACTGAGCACTCGTGACTCCTTTCTGGCCGAAGCCTTTGAGTACAAGCACTCGGGTGAGTATTATACTACCTGATGTGAGGTGACGCTTGGGTACGGTTTATGAAAGGAGCGCTTGTGAGGCTTCTGTGTTTTTCTCGGCTCTCAGTTCTTTCCTGTCTCCTGTCTGGTTGGTCTCGCTAAGGACATTCTTTAACTGGGGAGGCTTGTGTGTGCGGCATGGAATTCTGAGCTGGACAGTACGGTCAGGAAGTTGTTGGTTTATTGTTTCCTTTTTGTTATATATAGATGTGTGTGCTATTGTTTTTGCCTTGAGTGCCCGGAGGGAAAGGCTGCGTCTTGCGTCTTTCACGGGCTCATTTAGCTTCATTTTTTCTTTGGTTTATTACATTTGTTTTTTGTCTGGAAAACAGACATATGGAGAAAGACAAAAAAAAAAAGAATAAGAAGTGAATAAGGGATAAGGGAGAGACTGTGTATGTCTGCAGTCTACTCAGTGGTATTAAGTTTTGGTATAGCTTGCTGTTGGGTCTCTCTGTATATAGTGAAACAAAGAGCGCCTCTTTATCAGGGGGTCAGGGATCAGCCTGGTAGAAGAGAAGGAAAGGTTCGATTTACTATCGTATTCTTTCAGCAATATGGCGCTCCTCTGATTGGATACAGTGGAGGCTCTCCCACGTCAGTACACAGTAGGAAAGAGGCTGGATTTTTCGTGACCACTTAGCTACTGGACAGCGAATATCGCCTGATTTATGAGGATTGTAAGAGGTTCCCCGGGATGGTTTATTTGATATTATGATTAAGTGTTTTTGGGGATTTGTGTGTCAGTTTCCCTTTTGTGTGTGCGCCATTGTAATAGGAAGCACGTGTTTTTTTGTCCTTCAGTGGGCAAAGTATGCAGTCATTGTTTGAAAATAAAACCCTAAACGTGCCCGACTTGCTTCTTTCTTGAAACACATGTAGAATTTCAGGACGGTATGACTTCGGATATAGTTTGATGATGCATACAGAGGTTCATTAAGTGTGACAGTAGCACTTTATTGTGGTTGGTGCTTATATGGGCACTGCAGTAAGGGTCACTGGCTGACACAGAAGCTGATTTTAGTAAGGCCATATTATTTACGTGCACAGTTATTTTGTTATTTGTATTTTTGATGATATGTTTTATGATATGCAGATGTATATTGAATGTATAAGAACATGATGGTTATGTTAAATTGATGTTGACTGGTCTGTATCGATTTTATTAGGATAAGACCTGCTAGGTAGGGTTACCATTGTAACAGAAGATCACTGCCAAATGCAGAAGATTGGTTTGTTAGTGAGATTCAATAACTAGGGAGGAATGTAACTGTTTTTTTGTACTCCCACATGTATTGATCTGCCACTGATAACCGTAGTGGTTTTCGTTTTATTGAAAGTTTTGTGTTTTTTATTTAAAATGTTTTTGCGCCACAATTGTTACAAGTATATTGTTTAGTGCTGCCTTTTTTTCCAAACCATTGATCATTTCTAGTGCTGCTAACATTAATTAGGTGTTACTAAGGTTTGAGGTACAGCATAGGTACACAGATGAATAGAATATTTGGTTACAGAACTTATAAAACCGCAGACACCATATATGTGCAAATTTCTATGATAGTGCCAGGATTAGAATGATAGTGCCAGGATTAGAAACACTGACTGAGGTCACCAGCTCCTGGCCCCGTAACCCCCTGCGAAGCAAGGTCCTTCTTTACTGCCTTGGTGAACATCCTGGTCACCTGCAGTTTCCTGACTTCACACCAGAAGGAGTCTATAACGGTCCAGATAAGTGGGAGATTAAAGAGGCATTTTATTTAACCATTAAAGAGGCATTGGGGGACGAGCTAATATATGATCACCCTGACTATTGACACATAAGGAGAGCAGTATATATATATATAAATATAGAGTACTAAGGGATACAGATGAGCAATAGTGAACATCAGTCAGTTGGGATAGTTCTGCACATACTAAATGACAGAATAATAGCGGTGCACAATCCTGACGAACAGACTATAGCAACCTTTGGGAGGCGACAAAGTGCCTTGATAGCCAGAGCGTGGAAGTTGCTGGGAGTCACACTAGCACAGGGCACTGAGGTAAAGGTATCTTCACTACACCTAGTGCAGCTGCGCCTCCCAGTGCCAACCTGTAGACCCACTACCCTGAACCCAGACCCTGTACTTGAGCTGCCACAAAGCACCCCCTCTGTGGAAGACGCTCCAGATACACCGCTGCAGCCGCCACTAGTGTCCCCTCCGACGCCATGTGCTGCTAGAGACTCCTCCACGGTATTAACCCAGCTGGGGAGCCCTGATCTCGCTTACCAGGAACCACTTACACCATCCCCTCTATTCACACCGTCTCCTCCAGGCGCCAGCCACCTGGAACAACAGGAAGGATCACAAGGCACTAGCAACGTATTAGGCTGTGAACAGCACAGGTCATTGCTGCAGGCACTTAACGACCCCAACTTACCCCTGGTTTGTGAGCATCACGCCCAGCAGCTGCATGTGCAGCTGCAGCAGCAGCCCTCATTAAGTATCATAGAGCAGTTACAGGGACGTCCTTCTATAACGCACTACCCATTACTGTGGGAAACTTACAAAACCGCCTGTTACCAAGAGAATAACATTGTTTATTAGTGGTCAGAAATAAGCCAACCCACACAATACCCTAGGTTATAAATAACAACAAATCTGTGGCAAGTGAGGTTGATAAGTGACACCCAGTGGAGGAATACTGTTATTTCTGAATACACACAACGCTAGAGAATAATGGCAACACCACTAGAACATGTGATAAAGAACTTTACTACTCAGGGGAAACGTATAAGAAAACATTGTGGAGAGCTGCACAAGCTCACACAGACCATGCTACACCCTTGGCCAAAAGAGGGTACCTTCGATAAGGCAGTACTAGATCATGCTCAAACATTCCTGGAAGGGAAGTACTCTGGGAACAAACTAGATAAACGTAAAGAAACCCTGGCTCTGTGGAGAGTCTTTAAGGACAATGATGAAAAGGCCCCAGTACCTACCGCACCGCCACCAGCCTATGACGCAGATGGCATGTATACAGAGCGAGTTGTTAAGGCTGACCTAGAGCCTAATTTAAATGATCAGGCAGCTGTAGGACATGAGGATATTTCTGCTTCAGATCCCTCAGAAGATTCACCAAACAGCATGCCAGGGAATGCGCAGGGCCAGATAACCCTAAGCTCCCAAAGCCCAGGGGTGCAGTGTGCAACATCAGGAATGCCAGGTCAGATTGATGCGCTATTCACAATAAAATTGACACCAGCACCCAACTCTGCAGCTTACCAGCAGGAAGAGGGCTCAGAGAGTGATGGAGCCTCTGGTGATTCACAGCACAGCTCCCACTTGCCGTTTCCTAGGCCTAACCCTACAGCGCCTACATTTGTCACTGAAATTGGCGAGCCCTTAGAGACAAGGACTAGACACTATGGCCCATTCCTCTCCCCTGGCCAGCAGCACAGCAATACACAGGCACACCATAACGGGTGGCGACCCCTTAACACAGGTCCCAAGCGAGAGGAAGAGTACTTGCTACATTTCAATGGAAGAAACAGAGATAGTGAACAATCTCGCCCAGAAATAATCACTGAGGCGGACATTAGTAGATGGAGAACAGAGCACAACTTACACCAAGGAACAGATAGAGAATCAGGGGACACGTCACACGAGCAACATTCAGGGAGTCCCACTGGCCACCCCGCAACAATACAGCGGTTATCATTACAAGTGGACAGGGTAGAGGATCAACTCACTGAACTAATGGGTGGTTTAGGCCAATTTAGAAGAAGGCAGCCACCAACACTAAGTGAATTGGCTGGAGCTGCAGGCCCGGTGGGTTCACGTAGTGGTGGGGTCCCAATGATCCCCCCACAGCAGGAGCCATGGATAGACTTCCATCAGGAGGTCCAAAGCATAGCCCCAGCCCCACCTCAGAGTAACCCAGCAGCTCCTCTGATGATCAACCCAAGCACACCGCAAGCTCTGCCAACAATTGTCACGCCCCCATCTATACACATACCTCAGGTAGTGCCACCAGTAGTCACACCAAGCAGGCCAGATGCACAACAGATGGACCTTGATAATCTTGATCTACCAAGTGTGCTCGAACGGGCAGAAACAAGATGGAGAAGGCAGAGAAGGACAGAGAGAGAGAGACTTGCAGTGCAAGGTAGCCATGGGCGGCCTGATGACATCCCACAAGATTATGATGTATCAGGTACTGCAACGCTAAGAACAACAAGATCTAGAACTCTGCATCACATGGCCCCTAACAGGCCATTGCCGTCAATGACCAATGGTCTGACGCCAAATGAGATAGTGATACTTGGGGAAGGGACTGACTATTATGTCAATCCATTCTCAGATAATTTAGCAGGTTGGACAGAAGCTAATGCACCTCAAATGAATGTCTGGCCTCGGGATGGGTCATTCGAACCAGAAGAAATGGCCACAGCTGAAGAATGTATTCTGCAGGGGGCAGGAGATGACGATTGGGATTACGATTATATGAGCAAGGGCCTAAGAGTTTGGCAGAAATACTCACGTAGAAATGACAACACAAGGCCCACAGGGGTGACACGCCAGCTACCCCTGTTATTTAAAAATGTTAAAGATCCCCCCCTTTATGTTCCTTGGTCACTAATGGACAAGGACAATTTAAAGAAACAACTCCCACCTCTCACAGAGGGTGCTGGAAAATGGATACAGGCCTTTGAGAAACACACTGCAGGTGTTCCATTGGCTATTGGAGATGTAAAAAGTCTGCTCACCTCCTTGATTGGAGAGGATACAGAGGACATGTTCACACGCATTGACACAAGACTGTCTACTACTAATACACGGTGCGACGGTAACCCCTTCAATAAGATTAGATCACCCCTATGGAATGAATTGCGTAGGAAGTTTCCTGACGTTCCTGACATTGGCTCTTTGATGTCACAGACAATGCAAAGCAATGAAGATCCAGCACAGTACATTTCACGAATGAAGGAGAAATGGCATCAGGAATTGGGAGAAAAATGGGATATAACAGGGGGTAATTGTAGGTTCTTTTACCACACAGTAAAAAAGGGACTGCCCGCTGCTGTACAGGACAAATTAGATGGAATAGTAGCCATGGAGTGCAAACCATGGCCAGAGATACAACACCACATCATTCATTTTTGCAAAAAGGAGCAGGAACAGGAGAAGAAAAGGTTATTAGCTATTGAAAATGCAGCAGCTAAATTAGTGCAGCAAAAACTTAAGAAAAGGGAGACCCCTGATACAATGATGGTGGCTTCACCAGTGAGTCAGATGACTGCTGTTACTAATTTCCCACAAGATGCCCAGACTGCACTAGGAGGTAACACACAAGTAGCTGCACCAAACCTACAGGCACAGCCCTTCAATAATAGTGTGCAACAACAGGCATACACCAATGAGCAACAACAGCAGTATTATGGTAATGAGCAGATGAGGTATGCAAATACTGGGATGCGGGGGAGAGGTAGAGGATTAGGCTTCCAGAGACCTGCGCCACAGCCAGGAGCACGACTGTGCTACTACTGTCAGCGACCAGGACACCTTATGAGGGAATGCCATACCAAAATGCGGGATGAGGGGAGGTCAGTAAGTAGAGGAAATCCACAACAAGCTCAAGTGCCAGTACAATACTACCAGCAGCAGCAGCCGCTGCCGCCCCAAGCAGTATATTCCTATCCTTCCCCAGCACAACAGCCAATGCTGCAGCAGGTACAATTACAGACACCTGCGATGGCCCAGATGCAGCCCCAGATCCGACAAGCACAGCCACAGCTACTTCAGCCACAGATGCCTGTGTACCAAATGGTGCCACAGACGCAAGCTCCCGTGCCTCAGGGAGCCACGATACTGCCCACCACCAATCCCTTTTCACAGGGCACCATCCAGCAGTACCAGGCTGGAGGGTATTCAAGTTAGGACAGCCCACAGACAACTCTAGTGTGTCCCGTGTTATCGTGCCTCACAAATATCAGGGAGGACCCAGTTGTGTATGTCACGATAAACAACAAAACTTATAGCTTTATGGTTGACACAGGTGCTACATTTTCCTGCATTAGGGAAGGAGCACTGCCCATCTCCAACCAGAGCGCAGACACACAGGGTTTCTCTGGGGCAATAATAAGGGTCCCTTTCACCAAGCCAGTACCAATGGAAATAGGAGGTAAATGTATTCAGCAACGCCTGCTCTACTCAACACAGTCCCCAGTCAATCTCTTGGGACGAGACCTCATGGCCAAATTAAATATGACAATTAGTTTTAAAGAGAACGGTACAATGACTTGTTCCATTCCTGGTACATCAACGTGCAGGATGATGGCTGTCACTGTGGATTCCTCCCTGAGAGATGAGATAAGAGCCCGCCCAATGGATGAGCAAGCATTTTCCACAGCGGTACACATTGTTGTTGCCAATACACCAGAGATGAATAGGCGCACTGTCCAACTGCCCAAAGAATTCCTTTTTCGTCCCCAGTCACAGAACATGCCTGTGCCTGACAAAAATATGATCCTAGGAATACACTGTCTTGAAATAACACCCACGTATGGAGCTTTCTTAGCACTAGACGACAATGCCCACACATGGGCCTGTGTCATTTTCATTGAACCTGGACATCAAGTAAGGAATATTTCAGATCACCAACTATTTGGAGATCCTGAGGAATATTCCAAAGTGGAGATTATTTACCAAAATCCAGTACCTTTGTCGGTGACAGTTGAGATTAGAACTCCAACTCCGCCCGAAGTATTCGATGCTACCCGTGACTCAGACTTAGCTCAGGTACCAAGCATTCTTTGGACAACAGGTCCCAATGACGTGGGGCTCATTATATCAGCTGCACCATTCAGAGTGACACTAAAACCAGGTGCCCTTCTACCGAAAGTGCGCCAGTACCCTTTGTCTAGGGAAGCAGAGGAGGGAATTGCCCCTACCATACAAGCACTGCTAGATCAAGGTGTGATATACCCCTGTATCTCGCCGTGTAACACGTGCCTTTTTCCGGTGAGGAAACAGAAGACTAATCAATGGAGATTAGTGCATGACCTACGCTCAATTAACAGCATAGTGATCCCAGAGTTTCCCATCGTCCCAGACCCTTCAGTGATACTTACCAACATCCCACCTGACACTAAATATTTTTCCGTCATTGACCTGAAAAATGCATTTTTTAGTGTCCCTCTACATGTAGACAGCCAGTTCTTATTTGCTTTTTCATTCCAAGGTAGACAATTTACATATAAAAGACTGCCCCAGGGGTATTGTGAGTCCCCCAGTGTGTTCAACAGAGTTGTCAAAGATGACTTGTCAAATTTCCAATGTGACAGCACCTTGCTACAATATGTTGATGACATACTCCTCTGTAGCACCACTGAGCAGCCGTGCCGACGGGATACAGTTGCTCTGCTTACAACATTGGCACAGAGAGGATACAAAGTAGACAAACAGAAACTCCAATACTGTCAGGAAGAAGTACAGTACCTAGGACAGCTGATCTCAGCATCAGGGAGAAGAGTTACCCCAGGAAGAGTAGAGGCAATAAGAAGCACTCCAGAACCCCAGTCAGTTAAAGACATGCAAAAGTTCCTAGGACTAGTGAACTACGTTAGACAATGGGTTTTTGACTATTCCACCATTACTGCACCACTCCTGGCAGCTGTCAAAACGGCCAAAGACAGGCATAATAAGATTGACTGGACACCTGAAATGACATCAGCCTTTGCCAAATTGAAAGATGAGATTACAAGCGCACCTGTGTTAGGCTCTCCTGACTACACAAAAGAGTTCTATCTGTTCACTCACTGTAATGGACAGGTCATGACAGCAGTCCTCACCCAGATGTACCCCATGGGCCACAAACCCATTGCATACTTTAGTGGCATGTTAGACTCGGTAATGAAAGGCCATTATCCTTGTGAGCAGGCCTTATCAACCGCAGCATTTGCTGTTGAGAAAAGCACCCCCATAGTCATGGGCTCCCCTCTGACACTGTACACTGAGCATGCAGTATTCGCAGTGATACAAAAAGCTAAAACAACTCTTACTACACAAAGAGTATCAGGATATGAAGTGATACTGTCATTACCATCTTTGAAGGTTGTTAAATGTCATACTGTGAATCCTGCCACGTTCTTTGTTCATCCCATTGCCACAACTGATGATGACAGTCATGACTGTGCCACATATTGTCCAGATGAGTCAGGAACAGCGAAAGAGGACCCATTGCCAGATAGTGTAATTTACTTTGTTGACGGTTCCTCTACCATTGATCAAGAGACAGGAATAAGATACACAGGTGCTGCAGTGGTCAGAGCACAACAGAGAGACTCCTCTGACTCTCTAGACATCGTACAGCAAATAACATTGCCATCACATTATTCAGCACAAGCAGCAGAGTTGGTAGCTTTGATTGCAGCCCTCAAACATGGAGCTGATAAGAGAATTACTGTGTACTCAGATTCTGCATATGTCACCACAACGACACATTCCAGCATCCTGAGATGGAAAAGGCGTGGCTTCCTTAAAACTGATGGCACACCTGTAATGCACAAACAGTTACTTGAGGAACTAATAGATTCATTAACATTACCAGTAGAAGTGGCTGTAGTGAAGTGTACTGCACACACAAATGGCCAAGATTGCGTTTCCAGAGGAAATGCCATGGCGGATTGGGCTGCAAAAGCAGCTGCCAGAGGGCCCCGACCTGTACCATCTCAAGTGATAGAGCAAAATACCTGTGCCCCCATCCTGCTTGCTCAAGATGCACCTTTAGTAGTGCAGGCAGATACACAGAGTACAATCGATGACACGAGTGAATCGCTGCTCTCAGATACCACTGATCCAACACTCCCATACACTATAGATGACACACAGCAATATGATATCATTGCACAACTACACCTACGAGAAATACAGGAGAGTGCCCCTCCTGAAGAGAAAGAGCTATGGAAGAAGAGGGGAGTGCAACAAGATGTTTCAGATTTCATTTACAGACAGACAATGACAGGGAAGCCAGTTATGCCACAGGCACTATTACAAGTAGCACTCACTCAATTACACCTTCCGGCACATGTCCCTCGTGATATCATGTCCACAACTTTGCAGACAGAATGGTTCATCCCCAATGCATATGAGCAGATTCACCGCTTCGTTCATCAGTGCCTCATTTGTCAGCAATATTCACCTAACCCAACTATGAAGACAGTTGCCTCAACAATACCAAGGCCCAAAGGTCCCTTTAGAGAACTCCACATTGATTACATAGACATGATTGACAGATGCCACAATTACAGGTACCACATTGTAGTGGTATGCCCATTTTCAAGGTGGATTGAAGCTGGACCATGTGTCCATTGTGACGCAAAGGCCGCAGCTACTTTTTTGCTTCGTGAGGTCATATGTCACTGGGGATTAACGGATGCTATTCGAAGTGACAATGGCCGCCATTTTTCAAATGATATCTTTGCCATAATTACGTCAATGTTAGGAATAAAACATAAATTGACGTCAGCCTATCATCCACAAAGCAATGGTATTTGTGAGCGCCTTAACGGCCTGCTCAAAGCCAAAATCAGTAAGATAAGTGCCACAATTGGAAAGAAATGGCTCTATTGCCTTCCCATTGCTCTGTTCACACTCAGAAACACTCCCAGTTCTGACCATCACCTTACACCTCACCAGCTTGTCATGGGCAGACCAATGAATGTGGTTGTTCCCTCCACCAGACCTAAAGTAGACACTGAAATGTCTTCTGAGATTGTGAAAGCTGAACTGTTTGATTACTTGTGTGCACTAACTCGTGCTGCAAAGTTCCTTTCTATTCAGATATCAAGGACACAGAACAAGGGCTCTATTTCTGATGAACTTCCACCTATATGCCCTGGGACAATAATCTTCGTAAAGAAACAAGTCCGGAAGTGGAAAGATCCTAAATTTGAAGGACCATATCAGGTCATAGACTCTTCACCCACTGCAGTCCGAATAGCCGAAAGGAAGGCATGGATACATCGGAGCCACGTGAGGATCCACCCGGCACCATCCCAGGCCTGAACTATGGACAAGAGGAGGGCATCATGTTTCCGTGGTCTATCCAAGAGAAGGAGTATGAAGATCGCATGGCCATCTATGGACTGAGACACAGTAACAGACGTCCCTCACATATTGAACTTTCGTCGAAAAAGATATGTACAGTCATCAGTATTTTCTTTGTTGCATTTGTAATTGCAGTAACTGCATTTCACTGGGTTGTGGTGTATCCAGAGAGAGGGGGAGGTACAGCTAGCAATACTAGATTTACCCTAGGACAACCCCAGGCAGAGACACTTCCTGACACCTATGCACCGCCCACTCTGGCACCTTCCACACCCCCTGCTAACCCAACAGAATGGGATATGGTACTGGATATCACCCTGAATGCCCATGTGCCAGATACTCATAAAAAGGCCCGCCAGAATAAGCGAAGTGTTGGGAGTGACTTAATTGTCAGAGGCATAAAGGCACCTGCCAGGTATTCGCCACGTATCACTCGCAAGCAAGCAGTGGCCTCGCCAGTAGTAGACTGGGTTAGTAAACTTCAGGACACAGTTGTGTACACCTATGACCAGCATTTCATGCCTGGTTTCCACTCTCAGCGCACTGATAAGATGTCAGAGGATAATGGGGTTCACAATGCACTGTTTGACAACATGTGGTATAGAGACATGAGGGAGGTCGGGAGGAAGGTCACGAATGAATCCTGCTTTGTGTGCTCACACATCCCTCACGCTGTGGGCGCAGACAAATTGATATTTCCCAGAGAAGTGCCACCACCCACTGCCAAATGTCTCCTACATCTGTTTCTTTGTCGCATACATGGTCAGATACAGCTCCACTCAGCCACAATAGATGGTGCGTTTGTGAATGCTACAGAGTGGGATGACAAATACGTTACATTTACAGTTGTAACAAATCCATCAGAGTATGAAAGGAGGATAGGGGTTTACCGTAGTATGGAAATGCCCATCGGCCTGTTGGAGGTCTGGAGGTACCAGTTTAGGAGACTAGGGTACTTTGCCTTCCCAACACCCCCGTCAAAATGCCACTCACCAGTGCATCGCCAAGCCAACCATAATGATTCCCAGTGCCCTTGTCAGTGGAGGCCAATATTGCGCCTGCAGGCCAACATTTATTTTAACGGCAGGTGGAATGGCCCACATGACTTGGTATGTAAGGCAGCCTCCTTAGGAGATGCCATTGTGGAGGAAGATGACATACATCGTATTGATAAGACGATAGGGGAGGAGTGCGCTGAGATATGGGCACAAGAGACTAGAAGATACACTTTCAATGAGGGTACAAGATACCAACCAAAGAAAGCATACAAGCAAAAGTCTCCTCTCCTTTGTTTCCTAGGTAATGGAACGGTCTCTGTGGGCCGCAACACAAACTGCAGCAGCACAATTTGTAATTCGGACCTTCAGTACGGCACCTCCAGCCTCATGGACATCTATTGGGCCTGCGGTGAACACATTTATCTGCAGCTGCCACCCCACTGGAAAGGACTCTGTTCCATGGTCATGATGCATGAACTACACCTGGTTGTACCAGCATCGAACATTTCCCGCATCCATACCCACCCAATGACAGGTGATGTCACCCTGCTCCACCACCGAAAAAGGAGCCTCCAGAAATACTTCTCAAATGGTCCATTTCACGAGATTCCACGAGATTTCCTCCTTTTCAACGAAGCTGAACTATTCTTTGGGGGCGCTGTCCCCATGTTCAAGACAAAAGCCAATGCTCGCTGGCTCCAAGTAACGCGATACGAACTGATGCAGCTCGTCAACAACACCCGTGATGGGTTCAACGCCGTGAAAGAAGAACTGAGACCTCTGAGACTTATGGTTCTAGAGCACAGATATGTTCTAGATCAGCTGACTGCGATGAGTGGTGGTGTATGTGCAAGGGTGGGGAAGTCCTGCTGTACTTTCATTTTGGCTAATGATGCGGACAACGGAACACTTACAAAGGCCATCGAGGACTTGGACACTTTGGGGAGACAGATGCATGAGGAAGGAGGTGCTGAAGCAGACGTTTTTGATAATTTGTTCAGTTTTGACTGGATGCCTTCATGGCTGTCTGCTGTACTAAAATTTATGATGCCTATAATTTGTGTTCTGTTGCTGTTGTGTTGTGGTGTACAGATTCTAATACATTGTGTGAAAAGATTCAGTTCTAAGATAATTGGTATGAACTACGCAAGCTCAGGAGTGTACACTGGAATACGCACTGAACAGGGGGACGGGGAAGAAGTAACTAGGCTGAACATAGTAGAGCTCACCATCCCTGGGTCTAGCACGTCACAAGCTTCCCTTGGTAGGTGTTATCAGCCCCAGGTGCCTGGTAGCCCCCCACTTCCCTCGAGGAAAGACTTAGTACACCCGTATGAGAGAATGGCTGGGGATAAAGAGGAATCACAGGGAGAAATAGAAGCAGGCCCGAATAGGAGTGATGGAGGGCTTTCTCCTCGTGACGCCACATGGCCACTGCCCCCACCGCCAGCTAAGTATGCTGTACGAATGGTGTTCATTAAAGATGAACAAGAGGAGGGAAATGAGAAAGGGACTGATTGTCCCATATAGTTGTCCTGAGACATCCCTCCCACTTGCCCGTGCTGTGTAGGCCCTTTTATATGTTATATAGGCCTTTGTTAAATTGACCGTAGCTCTGCCATTTTAGTGCATCGCAGGCTGATGGCAGGTCTGACCCAACTCTGACCCAACGCAGATTCAGTTCCTCTTTCTGCGAGGCCTTCTGCCTCCAAACTGGTAGCCCCCACCCTACTCGGTCGGTACCAAAGTTCAGCATCCTCTTGACACTTCGACATACAGTAAGCTGCATCCTGGCATAGCACTTGTTTCCTGGGCTGGTTTCCCGCATTTCAGGAAGTGGCAACCGCAGAGCTTAAGTTGAGAGGATTTATGTATGTATATAGTCGATTTGCGCACAATATCTGTTTGTATTTTTTGCTTCGCGTACAATGTCTGCTTATAGTTTCTGCTTGCTCTGTGTAATTTACGACAAGCGATTGGCCTGAGAAACTGACCTTTTCACCTAGTTCATTGTCAGCATTAAGTGGTAAATGACGACATGTCTGGTGAAATTCTGCAGACGAGGTTTATTTTTGGGTAAGAGTAGCGTGCGAAGGAGCCCATAGGCTAGTATATAAGGGGAGCATCCAGACACCTCGACGGATTACCTTGCTGTCTGTATGTAGGTGACAGACAGATTCCGTAGGTCTTCCCCAAGAGCACATAGAGGCTCTTGTGTTTGCTTCTGCGCCTGCTTAGCATTATGTTGTATTTTACCTATATGAAATGTCCTGTTATGTTTAGTTATTGTTGTCTTTATTTCTGATCACAATGTATTCATTTCATTCAAAATTGCAGGAATGCTTGCTCTAGAATAGATATGAGAGTACCTTGGTGATAGAGATCTCATACGCTGATGCGTTTATACACTGTGTTTTCTTTCTCTCAGACAATCTGATACGGAGAGAATGGATATGTGATATTTGAATTTTGTGTTTTGTATTATATGCCTTTGTCTTGCAGTTTCTTTGAAGTTGCATCTTCTCATTAAACTGCTATTGTGATCTACCTCCAATTCCATGTCTCACATGTCTGTTTTCTTCAGTTTTAGAGCAAGCGTTCTCAGGCACCCCTGCTCAAATTAAGGTGCCCCTTTTGTCCCTGACTCACTCTCCTGCTCAGTTCTGTGGTGGCTCCCGGGGCTCTGAGTACCGCCCCTAGCTTCCTTGTCCTGTAATAAATCCTCCCTCCGACAGATATGCTGGTACTATTATGTCAAATAGACTATTTAGATCAATCCACAAAACTTTCGATAATTTTACAAATCTATCCACTTGCCTATACCACTCGACTGGCTTTTCGCTTAGCCGAGGAAAATCATTTGTAAATGACAAAATATCTTGCCTAGTCCAAGGAACATGTACATATCCTCCTCCTGGAATTTCTCTCATGGGACATTCGGTCACTACCTTTTCTTTTTCTCTTACAGGGAAAACTGCAAATGTTTTATCTGAGGCATCATCTCGTTTTTCTAAACCATCTACTTTTCCATTTATCTACATCTCCCCATTTTCTCAACAAAATGATTATGTCTTTAATCTGAGTTATTCTTCCTGTGGTGTTCAGATTTTCAATATCCTTTTCAGAAAAATCTACTCTGTAGGGTTTTTGTAAGGCCTTCACTTTTTCCTTGTCTTTCATTTGCCACTTCTTCTAGTCTTTCATGTAGACTCTTTGCTCTCCATGTTATGCTTTTGCATAAAAATAGTAATTCTTCATCCTGATAATTTGTTAGCTTTTCTGTGGGGATAGTTCCTACTATTAACTCTTCCAAAACGATCCTTAGCTTGGCCACATCTATAGATTGGGATTCTCTGTCTTTTCTCTGTAAACTCTTCAACCATTCACTTAATTCTTCTGTAGTAGGACCTACTGTTTTTTCCTCATTACCTCGTTCTGGTTCTCTTGGAGTTTCTGATACAGATTCTGTAGTCATTATTAGTCTTTCCACTAAACCTGAATTTGCTGTCAAATTTTTAGGCGTACTTTGTTCTGTCATGCTTACTGTTTGTCTCCATGGGTTCTCGTCTAAACCTTTTCTTGGCTTCTCAATCTGTCTATTACTGTTATAAGGGACCGTTAGACAATGCTCATTATCTTTCTGTTTATCAAAAATAGGCCTTAAGGGACTACAGTTACGGGAACAGTCACGGCTTCTAAGTTTTTAGTCAATTCCCTAATCTTTTCAGTTAACTCTAAGGTTGTTTCCGCTAATTCTGCCAAATTGTCATTACTTATTTTACCATCCTGTTTTCTCTCTATCTCTCTGAAAGAATTATTTCTCCCTATTTCTTGGGGTACTGATTCAACTTTTATGCTTCGCAAAGTCTCTCTCATTGGGGCACTTGGTGTCAACATGTCAGAATCTGGTTGATACGGGGGTGGATTTTTATAAAACATGTCGTCAAGAACATCATCCTCCGATTCATGCACTCCATATCCTCGATTCTATATTATGTCTCTTTTCTGTACAATTTCTTCCGCTAACTTCTTTACCTTTGTCTCACAGGAAACAAACCATCAGCCATATTTGCACTTCACCATCTCCTCATTCTGTCATCATGATTCTCCTTTCCATGTGATCTACCAAACATGTATCTATACCTTCCGCCACTCCTCTGTCGTTCCCTGTCATGCATTTCATCTTCCCATTCAGTCAATGCTTCAAACTGTGTTGGTTTAGGTCTCGGTTCTAGATTCATCATTCTTTCTCTCAAATTCTTCAAAACCGCTAAATTAAATGAACCGTGTTCTGGAAATGCTAAAACTCCATCATCTTTTGTATACTTTGCCCAATTGTCCAATCAAATACAAGTATGACATCCGTATTTCGCAACCATAAAGGATGCAGGCGATTTTAGTGGAGGAAGCAACTGTCCCTCTCTAGTCTTAATCGGTTTGTCCTTTTTTAATAAACTCTTGATTTTTCCAAACCAGGACTTTTTTCTCTTTTTCTGGGGTATCGTAATACATCATTCTGTCTTCCGTGTATCGCTAGACTTTCCTTACGAATATTCTGTTGTTTTAACCAATCGTAGCGCGACTCACACTAACGCACCAATCAGGAGCGTCTATGTCACTTCGGTAATTCTCCAATCCCAGCGCGACTTACACTAACGCACCAATCAGGAGCGCCTACGTCACCCTGTATTTCTCCACTCCTAACGCGACTCACACTAGCACACCAATCAGGAGCGCTTACGTTTCTTACTGACTAGCCAATCCCAGCGCGGTCTTTCTGACGTCAGCTTTTCGCTACTCCTGCTTCTGCTGACCCCTCCTTTACAAAATGTTCTCGGTGAGCTTTTTTGCGTTCTTTAAAACTTACAAATCTGTTAGTAACGACATAAAAACGCCACCATTATCTGTTTCGCTAACAAAGAAATACTTAATGACCTTTCTTACAAGAATTCCGTCTTTCCCGAGAGCAGCGCTTACCTCTGCCCTACTACGGAATCGTTACTTCCGTTAATAAAGTAGCACATCCCTCTACTTTACCCTTCTAGCAAGAATTTGCTAACCGTTTCTCCAGAATTAAGACACCTAGTTGGAGACCCAATGCTCCTGAGAAATAAAACCAGAGTTTCACAATTAAGTTGAATGCTATTTCATTTATGCACTTTCATACGGAAAATGTAGTACATTCACACAGAATTCTGTCTTTCCCGAGAACAGCGAACAGTCTGTTCTACTACAGAATTATGACACACGTTAATAAAGTAGCACTTCCCTCTACTTTATCCTTCTAACAAGCTTAGGGAAGACCTATTACCTTTCCAGTGATAAGCGTATTCAGAGTGCCTTTTGGACTCCTGGTACCTAAGACCAAAATTTCACAGGTGACCTTCGCTACCATACATTTCTCTCATACAGAAAATGTCCCTAATTGGCAACACACAACGATGTTACCGAATCGAACCCAGACAATGCGTCGTGCAACTCCAATCGTTATACGTTTCCCCTGTATACCTACAGGGCAACAACAATCCCGTCTTTCCCGAGAGCAGCGCTTACCTCTGCTCTACTACGGAACCGTTACAAACTTCCGACTTCCTACATCCCAGAAGCCGTCAAACAACATAGAACTGGACACGACTCAACATAGAGTGCTAATACATAAACCAATACTTTCCCACAATCAATAAGCAATTTACAAGCAATAATCACCAAACCAATACAATAAAAACCATAACTCTGCTACCAGAAAAACTGATCCAGAGCAAAAACCCGAGCAACGGGGAAACAACCCGTACCGGTATCCTCCCTACGTCACACTAACTCATTCACACATGCAGTCATTGGTGGGGCCCATAACACCAACATTCACACGTTACTTCCACACCGGGCTGCACACACAGGAGGGATGAGTGATTCAAGCGCCGGACATGTGGGGGGGGAACACCTTATAACCTATAGGGAAGGAAAAGTCATTTACAAAATATACATTAACACCCTTTCACCTACAGATCCTTAATCCTAAAACATCAAGGCACTCCTCCCACTTCGGTCAATGGACCGAATTAGTTGGATTGGTTGATGGTGATTTAGAACCAGCTAAAACACATTTTAAGACTTCAGAATCTCTCTCTTAAATGAAACTCATAACTCATGAATTTTGGTTAATCAATAGTTGTTTATCTAAAATTTCATAATGATTTAAATTTGCATTTGTCTCGTCAAAGTTTAGAAAATTTATATCAAATTTTGAGTAAATTGCAGAACATCATATTTACCTAATCTGGCTATTTGTAGTCCTCAAATTAATTGGCTCTGCATAATTTTGTCATGAATCGTCCAAGAGCAAGCCAAAGCTCAAAGTTATTTGCTCAGCACGCTACAGTCCCACAGATCGGCAAAGGACCAGAGACGTGCAAGCATCTGTCATTGCCCGTAGATTTAGGAAAAGTTCGTATTCATCAGATAATCGGGCAGCATCCAGACCTTCAAGGATTCAGGAGATCGTGCAAAACGAAGCAAGGTGACGTGACCCAAAGGTAAGAGCGACACGAACACCACGAGTTCTACCCTCTCTAATCTACTACTTCTTTTACAATAAAATGAAGTCAAGAAGATACAATATAATAATTTAGGACAGTCGTGATTGGCTGGTTGAGATCGTCCGATGTCAAAATTAAGTTTTTAGTTCAGTTCAAGGGGTGAGGTCATGAGATTGACCAAAGTCGGCTTGTTCCGGTTTTACTGTAAGATTGATTGTTCTCTAATCTTGGCTGGTATCCCACTCTGTCCTTGTTCGGGTACATGGTGTATAAAGGTTAGGATGAGGTTTAGGAGATTTCTCGTGCCTGCGTAGTTCACTCCGCGCCTCGTGGAACTGTGGCTACATCGTCGTGTGGTGTCAGCGGCCATTTTGGATTTAGGCCCAAATGCTAACTTAAGCGAAACAAACACAAAAGAGTAATTAATACATAGAAATAGTGAATTTAAAGTTAACCCCTTACTAGTCCCTCTGTTTTTGTATTTATCTAGCGAATAGCAACATTTAAAGCCATTATATTCATCCTTTCGGTCCTCCTCTTGGGCAACATTACAAAAGCAACATATATCATGCAGTATTCTAAATACCACATATACTATTGTTAATATGCGTACTGATTTTAATTATACAGGTTATTTTGGCAATGCAAATGCAAATCCCACATGTAATTCGAATGTTAATAATGTTGGTTAATAAACATGCAAACTCGTTTTAATAATATTATAGTTAATTAATTATTTAATTAGTATTTTCATGTAAAATAGAGGAGGTATACAACATTTTGCATTACCCACTCCATCACTCTCTAAACACCCTAAGTGTATTCCTCAATTCCAAACCAATTTCTTATTCAAACAAGCATTCAACGATCCTCGACCTCCGACGGGCGCCATCTTGGAATGGTGATGTGCTCAGTAAAGTGTGCTGATGACTTTGGTTATGCTCTATAAACATGAATACGAATAATGCTTACTCATGTGTGAGTACAATGGCTTTAACATTGCAAAATTTCACTATCTCATATGTTTGATTATTTTTACAAGTTACTGTATGCGAATACAAATACAATAGCATCAATAAAAGGCTATCAAGTGAAAAAATGTTACATTTAGGGTATATGTCTATGTAGTGTCTACGTAGTGTATTCTTGGGTTATTCACATAGGTGCATAGTTAAAGAAAGCAGGCCATTTCAAATTTGTTGTTTAGCCCATTTGGCGTTAGGGTATTCAGCCTCTTTATCCAAAATGCCTCCCTCTGTAAAAGTTTTTTGAATTTACCTCAATCTTGGAAGATTGGCACTTGTTCTATGATTTGAAACTTCAGTTGCGCGATGGTACGTCGGCTCTGCTCCCAATGTGTATTAAGACTGGAGTTAATATTTGTATTTCTGATTTTACTTTTGTGCTCTGTCAGATGCACTTTCATTTTGCTCTCAGTTTTCCCAATGTATAACAATCCACAAGGACATTTTATAAATAGCGCTCCCGGTTTTCCGTTTAAATGGATTTTTACATATAAATACAGATGGAAAACAAGTTTTCCTTTGTCTGTATTTATATGTAAAAACGGGAAATTACTACTGCCATGCTCCAGCAGAGTTGCCTCTCCAAGCCCTCTTCCTGATTCCAGGGCTGTGCCTGCCTACTAGCAACATTAGTAAACAAAATAAGTGCCCTCGTGGAAGAGGGGAGGGGGTGGGGCTGGAGTCAGTGGAGTATGCAGTTTTGCGGGTGGCAAAAACAGGATTCGAATGCCAGCACCCCCTGGGGGTGCCAAAGCCTAGCTACGTCAGTGGAGTGTTGCCAAGTTTGTGGCCGGACTGCAGAGCAACACTGTGTATGCGTGGCTGCAAGAACAATCTGGCCACAAACTCAAAGCCTTTCTACGCCACTGACTGGAGTGTTTGCAGAGTTTGTGGCTGGACTGCACAGCCCATAACTGTTGCGGTCTCTTCTTTTTTACTGGTCAAGACAAGGACAGTGTCAACTTCTGCTGCCCCCCCTCTTTCTTCCTCTTCTTCCCTCTTTCAGCTGCGCTTCTCCTCACTTGTAGAAAACCGTGATTGTTCTTTCCTCTCCTTTCCGTCATTCGCTCCTCTGTGAAATGGCTCCAAAAAAGGAGAAACACGTTTGCTGCAAATGTCTTTGTCTGGAATTTTTCTACACTAAAATGCAGCCTCATGAGGAGAGAAAAAAGGTTTTAAGATGCAAACAATGAATACATAACTAAATAAAACAAGACAGAGTAGTCGCAAAGTGGCCAGTTTAGTTTTATTTATACCCAAACACATTAGCGTCACCTTTCAGAGTTTGTAAGTGAAGCACTACTTTTCTTTTCATGTCGTTAGCTTTTCAAGCAAATACACTCATTGATTTCTGAATAATGAGTGTAAAACATTATGGTGTCTTCCCAGTGAGTGTTTGCTTTTTTCCAGTACGTTGTTACTTTTTTTCATGCAGCATATTAGTCTAGTCTAGTGCATATTTGAATTGAGTTGCTTCCAGGTGTTTATAGCGGGGTACAATTGGGTTGTAGCTGAAATTAGTGTGTTTCTCTCAGTGGGGCAGTATGGTGTTCAGTGAGGGAGAGGATGTGGCACTCTACTGACGACAGAAACTGCAAGGCTCTGAGACAAATTGCTTGTGATAGCACTTTTAAGCGTATTTGGGACATTCTGCAAATGGCAAATTTATCAGATGAATGTATTGTGTTGGCCAATAACGAGTGCATGTGTGCATTGCCAATTTAAATAAATGTGGAAAAATACTAGCTGCAGTTTCAACTTTTGCTTGTGGCAAAAATAAATGTGGATAAATACAGATAAAATGCCCAAAAAATAAATATGGATAAATACAGATGGAAATGGCAAAAAAATAAATACCATAAAACCGGGAGCCCTATTTATAAAGTACACAACATTCTGGGAATTGCAGTCTGAGATTTGAGTTAATCTTATTTGTTCTCCAGTTCTCCGGCTTTAGTAGTATTTCTCCAGGTATAACATTATTGCAGTGGATACAGTTTCAACATTTTTTAGTACCTGCTTTACTCGCTTGTGGCTTTTTTCTTTTTTTGGATGATAGTAGCTCTTTAAGATTCCGCGCTCTTGAGTATGCAAACAGTGGCTTTTCATGAAACAAGCCGTTGAAGTCTGGGTCTGCTTCCAGTAATTCCCAACGTTTGCAGATGCTCATTTTAATCTCTCTTGAAGCTGTGGAGTACTTCGACACAAAGGCCACCCTGTTAGATGTCTTTTTTGGTTTCCTTTGCAGTAGTGACTGGGAAGAGCCAAAAACATAGGGATAAAGAGTATCACACCGAGAATTCTAAGCGCTCAATTTAAAAACAAATACGTTTTTTGCCAATTCTGCATTGGACACCCAAACAAGTGAGGTATCCTTTTTACTCAGGAGACTGAGGGGAACGCTGTGGGGTAGGACATTTGTGCCTGTGCAGTGATTCTACACAAAAATATGTGGAAAATGAGTTTTTTTCAGCTAAATTTGAGGTTTGCAGGGGATTCTGGGTAGGAAAACATTGGGGGATCCACGCAAACCATACCTCGCTGGACTCCCCCGGGCAATTATTTTTCAGAAATGTGTGAGTTTGGTAGTTTCCCATGGTGACCGCCGAGCCCGTGGCCAAAAACCCACCCACGCAAGTGAGGTACCATTTTTATCCGGAGACCTGGGTGAACGCTGGTTGGTAGGAAATTTGTGGATCCATGGAGATTCCAGAACTTTCCCACATAGAAATTGAGAACAATTTGATTTGTTCAGCTAAATTTGAGGTTTGAAGGGGATTCTGTGTAGGAAAACATTGGGGGGTCCACTCAAGCGATAGCTCGCTGGACTCCGCCGGGTGGTTAGTTTTTAGAAATGTGTGGGTTTGGTAGGTCTCCAAAGATGGCCGCCGAGCCTGTGGTCAAAAACCCAGATGACCCCCTTGCAAAACTAGGTTGTTTTGTGATAGGTAATTTTGATATCTCCTCAATACGTTTTTGGCCCTTGCCTCTTGTGGGTACTAGACCCACCCACGCGAGTGAGGTAACATTTTTCTCTGTAGATTTTGGGGAATGCGAGGTGGGTGGAATTTGTGGATCCACGCAGATTCCAGAACTTTCCATCACAGAAATGTGATGAAAATGTGTTTATTTTACAAAGTTTGAGGTTTGCAAGGGATTCTGGGTAACAGAACCTTGTGAGATCCAGCAAGTCACCCAGGGTGTCTAGTTTTCAAAAATGTATCAGTTTGCTAGTTTTCCCTAGGTGCCGGCAGGGCTAGGGTTCAAAATCTACAGCTAGGCACTTTGCAAAAAAAGGGTCAGTTTTCACTGTGAACATGTGGTTTGTTCACGTTGCGTTATGGGCTGTTTCCTGTCGCAGGCCCTAGACCTACCCACATCAGTGAGGTACCATTTTTCGTGTAAGACTTTGAGGAATGCGGGGTGGGTGGAATTTTGTGGATCCACGCAGATTCCAGAACTTTCCACCACAGAAATGTGAGGAAATATTTTTTTTTCAAAGTTTGAAGTTTGCAAGGGATTCTGGGTAACAGAACCTTGTGAAAGCCAGACAAGTCACCCCATCCTGGATTCCCCTGGGTGTGTAGTTTTAAAAAATGTATAGGTTTGCTAGGTTTCCCTAGGTGCTGGCAGAGCTAGATTTCAAAATCTACAGCTAGGCACTTTGCAAAAAAGGGTCAGTTTTCACTGTAAAAACGAAGTGTGTCCACATTGCAATTTGAGCCGTTTCCTGTCACGGGCACGAGGCCTACCCACACAAGTGAGGTACCATTTTTATCGGGAGACTTAGAGTAACACAGAATTGTAGAACAACTGTTATTACCTATTGATATTTGATGCATTTCTGCCTTCCAAATGAAAGACAATGTGTAAAAAAGAAGTCACTTTGAAAAATGTCCTTTAATTCTCATGCTAGTATGGGTACTCACAATTTCGGAAATGTGCAAATAGCTACTGTTTCTAAACTCTATAAATTGTACCGATTTCAGAAATACATAGGTGTCTATCATACCGATTTTTCACTATATATATTTTCCCAAATTAATTGCCAGATACCCGGTACATAATAAAAAACCATTGCAAGACGCTGTTCAGTTATTGGCTCTGGATTCGCCGGGTTCTTGGTGAGCCTACAAGTCCTATATATCCCCACAACCAGAAAGGTCCAGCGGATGTAACGATATATTGCTTTCAAACATATGTCATAATGACTCAAGTTCTTTATCAACAACTTTTTGTAAATGAAACATTACAGAGCAAAAAAAAAAACATATGTCATAATTAGAGGAAGTTACAGGTGAAAACGTTGGCACAAATGCCTGTTTTTTTCAACTCATTATTAATTTTTCTTATTTTCAACTGTTAGTTTCCATAAAGAAACCTTGAAGGATCTACACAAATGACCCCTTGCTGAATTCAGAATTGTATGTACTTTTCTAGAATGTATATCTTTCCAGGATCCATAATTGCTATGATATCCATTTCGACCATTAACTGGAAGAAGGTTGAAAGCACACAAAATAGGCTATGTTCCAGTAAACTGCACAGTAAATTGCCAAAACTGTGTAGAAAAACGTTGGTTTTCTGACAAAAGTCTGTCAGTCCCTGAAAGCCGGGAAAATTGTGATTTCAGCCCCACAAACCCTTTGTTGATACCATTTGCAGGTAAAAAAACAGATGCTTTCATTTGCAGCACTTTTTTCCCATTTGTCCAAAAAACAAAACAAAATTTAGCTGTATTTTGGCTCATTTCTGGGTCCCCTCCAGGGGAATCCACAAACCCTGGGTTCCTTTAGAATCCCCATGATGTTGGAAGAAAAGTATGCAAATTTGGCGTTGATAACTAATGTCAGAGGTCTTCAATCTGTGGGGCGCGACCCCCAGAGGGACCCCAGAGTCCTGGGAAGGGGGTCGCGCATTTCCAGGCCTAACTTCTGCCTGGAATACAAACCGTGCTCTTCCTTTTGGACAAAGTCAACCGCGATCGTTAAAATGCTTCAGCTGAAGTTAATTGAGTCTCATGTGCTGTAAAATGAAGAGGGCCCGGCAGACAGGTAAAACAATCCTTCAAAGAAGACTTCATGCCAGGGTGCCTTTATTGCCTGAATGAAATGCAAATGTACTCTAGGAGTTAATCTGTAAATGTAAAGGATGTTTGGGAGTGGTTCTGGCTTTAAGTGCTCGGATCACTTCAAGCATTGCGATGGCAAAGATATGTTTTTTTGTGTGGTGGTTGGCAACTGGGCTCTGAAGTTTTCCTTTTAATGATAACTGTATTTACACAGCGCTTAGTACCCCTGAGGAGGTGTTGAAGGGAAAGTTATGCAAAAAAAAAAAATTAATTACTTATAGTCTGAAATTACACAAATCTATATTTTGGAAGCTCCATTTTATCCTAAAACTCTTTGCACATTTTGTAGAAGTCTATCTTATAATGTGTGCAATGCAAGTATAAAATAATGATTTGCACATTCATAGTGCTTTCTGCCACAGGCTGTGACCTCATAGCACTAAAAATACACTATTTTCCACTGCACCAACCAAATTTCATTCTGTGGCTCTCTGGTTACACACAGACCTATGCAGTGCAAGAAATAATAGAGGTTTTATAATGTACTATATAGTGCATTTCCCACTTAGTAACAGCTTTTTAAATGTATTTTTCATTTAAGATACCCATTATTTTATATGTAGCTACCTGATGGTGAAAGACCTAAAAAACGAACAAAACTTTTTGAGGCTGATTTATGAGAGGCTTGCGCCGCTGGAGCATCAGTTTTTTTGAAGCTTCAGCGGCACAAGCATTTCAATCATATCTATGAGGCGAGACAAAGTCACCCTGCGTGGCTTTGCATGGCCTCGTAGATATGGGGTAAGACAAAACAGCGCAAGTCGCTGCGTTGCCTTACTCTATGTCAGTCAGTCAAAAAGCTTTATTTCGATAAAGATTGTATCATAAAAGCATTGACATACAAACATACAAGATACAATATATCGAAGGGGAAACATCAACTAGTCTTCTTAACACCAACATGCAGAATATAACAGTTTTAAGAATGTGCATTAAAAATCAATTTGAAGTATATTCATTAAAAATTGATAAGAAAAAATATTACATTTCAATGATAAAAAGACAGTTTCCCTAAAACTTTTGTGCAATAAGAACATATTAAAAAAAATAAAAAAATAAAAAAATAAAAATAAAAAATATGAAAGAATTCATATTGGTAGACGTAAAGATTTAGCCCTAATGTTCCAAGTCCACCCAAAGAATTTTGCCACACCGCAAACCAGCACTGGGCTGGTGTCGGAACGTAATATTCTAAGTGCAACCCGGTAGTTCGACGTGCCCAGCAAACGACATACAGGTCACAACCATCGACTTCTTGGATTTTTGTAGGCTGGGCATTCGAACATAATGTGCGCCGTGTTTTCCACCAACCCACTGCAGCTCAAGCAAGTTGATGAAGTTTGGTGGGGTGGCTTCCTTTTGCTGGTGCGCTCGCAAGTTGGTAGTGTATTGAGTCTAAATTGGATGTACAGCGATCTGTCGCTAGGGTTCTGTACAAAATCCAAGTACGGCTCAAGGATGACGGCCTGTTTGTGTATATAGAAAGCTTCGGTCAGGGTACCTAGATTAGGATTATTGGACTCCTGAGTATCTATCCAAGTCCAATAGGCTCTCTTCAGGTCTGCCTTACCCAAGGGTGCACCTTGCTCCCAAACTTCCCTGAGGCCTAGCAGCAGAAAAGACTTCTTAATACAACAAAGCCAACTGATTCTGTGGGACCCCGGGGAGTTCATTACTTCTCTGAGGCCCTCAGTATATTTCGCTAGTTCTGGGGTACGCCATAATCGAGCCCAGAAGAGCAGGGGGCGTAATCTTGCCATGTCCTTAATCGTGCGTCTGCCCAGATCTCTTAAGAGAGGTTTGAGTGGGGTTCCCCTTGGGAGTGAGACCAATTCTCTCATGAATTTGTTTTCAGACCTGGAAATTTCTTCAAGATTTTCGAAGCCCCAGAGTTCGGCACCATACTACTCTATGTCAATTAGGCGTTCCAAAGGCGTTGCGGTGGGTGTTCCCACACAGCGCCCATGGATTTTGACGCTGCCCCAGATTTACAAAACCATGTAAACCTGGGGCAGTGTCAAAACCTTACACCTCCCCATAGCAGGCGTAACAAGGAGAAATGTTTTACATTTCTCCTCGTTTTCCTAATGCAACACACATGGAAAGAGGAAAACTCCTCTCATGATTGTTTTTGTGCAGGAAGGTGCCCCTTGTTGCACCAAAACCATCCTGCCTATGTTGGCGCTAGAAAGCAATTTGTGTGCCAACATAGGGGGAAAAGGACAAGAATGGACCATATTTCATAAATAAGGTGCACTCCTGCCCTTTCACATTGGCTTAGGGCAGCGCAGCAAGAAGATTTGCGGCGCTGCCCTACGCCATTGCCTCATAAATGAGTCCCTTTGTTTTTAGCCACACCTTTGACCATGCCCCCAACCACTGACCTTTGGTTTGCTAAACACTGTTTAATTTATTTCCCCAATGTATAAATGATTTGCTGTGCGAATTGGGGGCATTTATGGTTGTCGATAGTTGGCAATAATGAGGAGGCCCAAGATCTAGACATTTTTGTCAGGAGGGGGTCCTTACGCCTAAAAGTTTTTGACAGGGGGGTCTCGGCATCCAAAAGTTTGAAGACCTCTGCCTTATGTGATCAAAAAGTTACAGGGGCCTAAGCGCGAACTACCCCGAATAGTCAAAAAACTGATTAGCACGGGGGAGGGGAGGCCTAGCAGCGAAGGGGTTAAGACCGTTGTCTGCATGTGAGAAGGCCGACTGGCTGCCTTTATTTACACCTAATCATAACTAATATGGCACATGTACCTCTTCTCTCCTCAGCCACACACATCACAAAACATAATTACAATACCAAGTATACACCAACAGCATCTAGTACTAGCACACGGACACACGCACAAGCACACACCAGATACACACCTTAAGTAAATCAACGAAACTCCCACTGTGCATATAATCAATAATGACACCACAGCTTCTCGCAGCTAGGAGTCCAACATATCTTAACTGTCACACTCATAAACAACTTGTACAATTAAGAAAATATCACACTTTGCTACATACCACCGCCGCTTAATTACTCATGTAGTGACACTGAAAAAAGTGACACCTTTTTTGTCCTACATGCACAGTCACAAACAATGAGCCAGTACATCATATCATCTAGAATGAACTGTAGAACTGACTTACAACGTAAAAAGTCTACACTGGCCAAGTACTGCTCTCAAAATAAAATAAAACTCGTTGCAGGAACATTTAATAATGCAGCAGGATACAAAACACAAATGTTAATGTCTTCTATATTGTCAAAATTGCCAGTGTCACTAAAATATCACCGAGGAAAAAAACTAAATTAACCATACGGAAGAGCTGGAAAACGAAACGGCCACAATTGTTGTTTTACACGTTTTAAAAGTTAGGGCCAGTTCCAAAAACCGGAAGATTGTACTCACTCACCATCCTCCGTGGAGTTCGTTCTTCGTCCATGAGTTGTTTTCTCTCTGTGAATTGTTTCTTTCTCCGCATACCCCAACTGACATGCTGGCAAAAAAACATCATTTTGGTATATTCATTATTTTGGCAAACTCCAAAAGAGCGAGACTTCACTCTCTGACATCGAGGCCTTCTCTGCGCCAGTTCTGCCATCCACACACGACATTCTGACCTGCTGCAACAGTCCTTCTACTATCCTAACGATCCTGAGCACCTCAGCTGGACCCTCGCGACGACACCCGAGGAAAGCGCGTGCATCAGAACGTTGAGTCGTCACAGGAAGGGCCGACGCCCAATAGAACGAGTGCTGACACCTTCCCAAACGCTCTGAGGCGCTGAACAAAGACGTGCCCAGCTGTTCCTTGACAGAACGGCTAAATTGTGCCAGCAGGCCAAGAGAGGTGCACGCGCTCGGCCTACTTTTGCTAAATGTAACCGTTTGAATAAGAACTTCAACGCACAGCTTGGGTTCAGCCAACAAAGCCACTCCTTAACTAAATAAACCCAAAGGGCGTCTGCAAACACTTAAGAGTCCGTTATGATAAACTCTCCAAGGCCAAACGACGGGTGAAGATAATGGGGTGCCCGTTTCAATCGAATTAATAGGCACCTCACCTATACCCGTAGGCACATTTAAGGGAGTAGCCAGAACATTTTAATTCCCCCCACTTAGAACGAAACCTTCCTTGACACAGAGTGACAAAAACGACCCTACTAAAATAATTCCATCCACAATACATTTAGCTATCAAATAATTAATCACCCCGCCCTTCTATCCACCCTGTATTCAGCATCCTTTCAATTTTCCATATTTCCATCGTTTCACGCTTCCATTCATACCTTCACCATTCCACACATCCAGTCACACATTTATCCATCCTTTCACTCATCCAATCTTTTAGTCAGCATTCCATCCTAAATAATTCCATTCAACGTTCCAACCATTCTTGCCCCCTTTATCCTTTGTTCTTTTTTACCCTTGCATCTGTTCATAAATCCTATCATTTTTCCTTCCTTCCTTTCTTGGTTTTTTTACTTTCACATTTTCTTCCTTTAGCCGTTTCTTTTCTCCATTTCGCCTGTATTCTTTACACTTCCTACTCCCAATCTTTCTCTCTTTTCTCATCTTTTTTTCCCTTTTACATTTCTCTTGTTGTGCTGCTTCTCCATTTTGGAAGTTTTCAAAATTGCTCTCTCCTTAAATGAACTTGGCTTACTGAGCAGCCCCCAACCCCCAGTCTCAGTCCCGACCTGGTATATATGTAATGAGCTTATGTCTGCAGAATAAAAAATGAAACTAATAAAAGGTTCAGTGGATCGATTTACGAGGATATCGGGTCCTGTGGTAACCCCCACATTACCTGTTAAAATCGAGGTGTGGGGGGTTCTGATGCCACTGGCTGTTTTCCAATGGGAGGCCGACGTCAAGGAAACGCCCTCACCATAATATTCAGTCCTGCCAAGTGTCACTCATCGGAGGTTACTGTACTGCTAATTTGTAAATTTTCCTGCATCACTTCATTGGATTGTTGTCACCCTAATTGGTGCTCTCTTAGAAGTCAGCCTGGTCCCTGGAGTGCATTCATTGCACAGGCATGCACCTGGCTGTACATGAGCCGATAACTTTTGATGAAGCATGATTTTTGCGAAATATTCTTGCTTGATCAAATCTGCTCATAACTGTGTTATTAACAATACAATGATTAATGGTGTGAATTTTTAACATTATGCACATGGACATATTTGAAGGTACGACGTGAAAGTGTGCAAGAAAGACACAACATGTTTAGTAAAATAGAAGCTGCAACGCTTAACATGCTGAAAGCATGGAAAATTCTATGAAGTGGTTTTACATGTTATGAGAGAGAGACTGGAATAAATATGCATTTAGAATCATGCATGTAGAAATTTGAAATAGTCGTAAATAGCAAACGCTTACAGAAAATGTTTTATGAAATGTTTATCCTATTTTCATAACAAGAGAAAAACAAATCTTATTAAGTTTGATTATTGAAAAGTTAGATTATACTTATGAATGTAATGAGGAAAATGAATCTTTAATTCCTAATTCTTTATGTGTTTCTTTCTAAAAAAAAAAAATATGAATGCATGTGTTTTATTCCTCAGGAAAAATAACGATTTCTGTTTTCTTTATGAAGGCCTCAAACCCTGCTAGAGTAATTTTCCTTTCCCTAATGTAGGCCACAGAAGAATGTATTTTGCCCTTGACTATTTCTAAAAAGATGACTTTTTTTTTAACTTTGCTTACCTTATCACTAGGATTTCCTCTCTACAGTTAAAGTATTTCTTTCTATGAATAATTCTGTCAACTAATGTTGCAAGCTGATTGGAAGTGAGCGCGAGGACATGGAATTCTATTTCAGGACCGGAGGCTTGGGATTAGGCTGAATCTTTCTCCATTTATTTACTCCAGCAGCGTTTATCAAAGAAACCAGTAATAATAACAAGCATTTGCAATGCAATAGGTCTCGCATTTACGTGAGTTTGAGCTATTGACATTGTAAATGACAATGCCTTTTATTTTTGTTTCTGTTTTTAAAACATAAATAAAAGGCATTGTTATTTACAATGCCAATAGCTCAAACTCGCGTAAATGCGAGACCTATTGCATTGCAAATGCTTGTTTTATTTGTGTTTGCTTTAAAAGTGCTCGTGCTTCCAATTGACCCTCAGATGCAATGAAGAGACAGCCGAGGGGCTAAGAGAACAACAATATGGTGTCAGTCACTGAGGTAAAAGTGTGCGTGACGCCACTTCATCTAACCCTGGCATTTTGGTGAATAGATGTGTATCAGAGACTCAGTGATGCAGTGTGAAGGGAAGCTCCGCTGTCATGTGCCTTGGTCTTCGCCTGTACTCACTGCACTGACAACCATAAGCTCTGAGTGAGACAGCTCATCACAAAAACACACATGCCACTGAATCTTAACAGGCAGAAAACAAAGAGACAAGTAAGGGTGAAGCAAACCAAGCAATGCAGCTGAGATACAGTCAACGACTGACAGTGAAGGGCGAAGGGACAGAAAGGTGGCGGGCAGAGGCAGACACGAAAGAGACATCCAGTCTGAAGATCACACAGGGGAGAGGAGAAAAAGCTCAACCGGCCAAGGAAGCAGTGGAGGCAGCAACAGACCGGGTGAGATGGGCTGGAAGGACACAAGGAGACTAGAAAACAGGGACAGACGGTACCCTGCTGACAAAGGCAGGGGGAGGGGAAGGGACGATCAGAGGCAGTGAGTACTGGACACAAGGAGCAAACAAGACTCACATGACAGTGCGGCCGCGAAAGTGAAAGTGATCGCGATCAAACATCAAAGCGGCCGTGCGGCCGCGACAGCGAAAGCAAATGGTGTGCAGGCTGCCAAATGGTGCGCGCGCCCGGCGCACATGCACGGTATTTGGAGGCCTGAAAGCACTCGTTTGCACTTCCAGATCCCCCATTTACAAAAGCTCTCGCGAGAGCAGCGCTAAAGCGCTGTCTCAGGCGAGACCTAAAAACTACATTTCCAATGAAACAACGGGAAATAGAAAGCGATAAGGTCCAACAATATTGTCCAATCCTGAGGCAGGACACCCAATGACTTCCCCCAAAGACGCTCTATCCTCATCTTTCTTCACTGCTCCAGCAGCACCCAGAGAAGTGTGATTCTTCTCTCCCTCATGATTACTGTTTTTTCGAATAATTAATGTATACTTTGCTTTATTTGCCTACGCGCAAATGTTCTTGATGTGTGTTTATCCTTTGAACATGTGCGGCAGTAATTCGGAGGTGTACGACCGCAGGAGTGTCTCTCGCTCCTTCGCGGTCGCTAGTCACTGTCAGGCTCTCTGCCCTACCGCCGCTAGGGGACCGCATGCCCAGTTTTGCATGCTTGGATGTGCCTCTACCCCCGTGAGCCCAGCGAGTCTCCTGTTTCCGCTGTGTCAGTTGCGGAAAGACACGCACGCCTGTGCGTTTGCGAGCACACACGTGGGAAGTTGATATTTCAATGAAATTGGCGTAATAGATGCTTGGGCCTAAGAGAGAGCCCCTGCCTGGAGCCTGACACCCGTGAACCGTGTAAGAATAAACTGATTTTAGGAGGGACCCGCCCAGGCAGGAAATTACCCTCAATACCAGTTGGGAGTGGTCCCAAAGCCCATCCTTAATATCAGCATACATGCTCAAAGTAATACAGGGTATATTCTACCTAGTTTAACCCATTGGTCTACCCATAGTCCCCAATTGTAATAAGTTATGTAGGACTTTGAGGATTATTATGAGGAGGAGGTTACCTACCTGCCCACTGATGATCATTTTTGCCATGTCATGGATACCTCCATCCTCAGGGCGGTGTCACAAGTGGTTACGCCCCTGGAGAAGAAGAAAACCCAACTGCAAGCCTTCAACCTCTCGACTCGAGGGAAGACCTGTCCGGGACTAACAACCCCCTACCTCCAGGACGGCCCTCCACTGCCATCCCAGACCCTAAGAGAAAGCGCGATGATGATGCGGGAGTGATGCCAACGCTTTCGCGCGTTTAAAAAAGGCTTTCATGGATGCCTAGCCCCCTGCAATCCCCACCAAGCCTTCAGAGAACCTGGCGAGACCGTCGAGCTACCCTGATCAGTTGCCCTCCGGGGACCCTGATGAGTCCCCCCAGACCTCTGATGGAGATGGTGACTCAGGCCGGCAATGGTGCCCGACCAAAGTGAATCAGACAGGAATTTCCGAGGCAGACAATGATATGTTGAATCTTGATGATCTTTTACACCCGAGGTCAGTGGAACAGGTTCTGGCCCCTAAGGTAGCAGCTTATATGTCGGCCAGACTTCGTAAGCCTCTAGACAAGGAGGTTCGAAGCTGGCTGAGGGCAGAATGCCCTAGGTCAGCTCTGAACGGGAAGTTTGCCGTCACGCCAGAAGTGGACTCTAAGATGGCCACATTCCTAGCCGAATTTATTCGTGATCCCAAGGCATAGACCAGTCTTGGCGGACATGCCAGGATAAACTCTTGGACACAGCTGTCCCCCTGGCTAAGATATGAGACATGGCGGAGGACGTCAAGGCCTCGGGCAATCTTATGTCCCCGGAAACACACTCTAGTTCGGCACAGAGGGCTGTCATTTTTCTAGGGAATGCAAATGCAGCAATGTCTACTGAACGTTGCAGATCTGTTGATGTCCAATTGTGGAGAGAATTTGATGGGTCTGGATCTATTGAAAAAATTGCATGCTACGATATATTGCTCCCCAGAGGGTGTCTATATGACAATGGGTCTGAATGTTGTATGTGCTATGTATTGCTTGTCTAAGGATGCGCCGCTCCCTGTTGAATTTAGAGATGTGCCACCCACACTGTGGGCAACGGATGACACAGATGTGGGTCTGTTGCAGGGACCCGGTGGACAGGGCAGGTCTACATTCAAGTATTACGCGCCTCAAACTCCTATAATTCTAGGAACCAAGCGCTATACATATCCCACCGGGCACTGTTGAAGCCTGGGGATCATACTAAATAGGGTAGATCCAGGTACCATAACCATTAGGCACCACCGTGAGTAGAATACCTACCACACAATTTAGTTGTAGATAGTTCCTATTTTAGGTCCTGAAGAATCGCGTAGGATATTATTCCAGGAGCGAGAAACATGTTGACTCACACTTGAGACAAAGGATTACACTACACAAGACATTATACTCGGGCTAGTGCCCTGTTTTTCGGTTTTTACTTAGGGAAGGAGACCTCCAGAATAAATAGTGGTTTACTTTGGTACTCCCAACCCTATTTTAACTCACTTCACTGCATCTAGACGATTCTGCCCCCACACCCGCACTTCACCATATGGCATTCGGATAAAAAGATCTCCGACAAAGAGCCCCTAATATTGGGAGCACGTCGGGTATTGCACCGCAAACCCGACGAGGAGCAGCCCAGATGATGAAGCATGACACCTGCAAGGGTGTGTGAGGGCATTACTATCCGATCTATGGATTTCCCATACGGACCCAATTCCTTGGGGCACCTGGGATCTCTGTCTTTCCTGACTCTGCACTTCCTTTTTTGAGAGGAACGGCATAACCTCTTTCTTGATAAACATTGTTCTGGGCATTCGTTTATGCTGGACCTTTCACTCTTGTACGAGTGGAAAAAGCCCCATACGTCCCCCGCTTTATTGGTTACTCTGTTGCAGATATCGCCTGTTTTGATCCGTGTGAAGGAAAGTGCAATTTTACCTCGTATTCCTCAGTATTAGATTCCACAGGCAGGCGAGCGTGTTCTGACAAAAATTATGCAAGACTTGATTGCTTCTATGGGCACAGTCGAAACTGATGAGACATTGAGTGCACGTGCCCTGCCCCTAGGGGTTAGTTACTCACTCACCCAATTTCTCCCTATTTCCTTAGAAAAGTCCCTGGACATCGTGGTAACTCTGAAGTCGGGCTCTCCCTCTGACCTCTGACCAGCTAAGATCCTGAAGAATATTGTGGAACCCATACATTCTGCAGTTAATTCAGTTCTTAACACTTCGCTTGGACAGGGAGTGGTACCTAGCTGTTGGAAAAAGGCAAAAATCATCCCCCTCTCGAAGAAGCCTACAGCGGATCCTGCGGTTGCAACCAATTATAGGCCTATTTCCCTGCTGCCCTTTTTCTCAAAGGTCCTGGAGAAGTACGTTAACCTCGTGCTAACAGATTATATAGAAGCAAACCATGTGCTTCATGACAGCCAGTTTGGCTTTAGAACCACTCTAAGCACAGAAACAGCCCTATTGGAGGTTTCGCAAACTATTAAAACTCAGATGGACAAAGGGGGCAGTGCTGTGCTGATACTGCTGGATTTATCCGCAGCCTTTGACACCGTGCCCCATGACCGGCTCCTGCACAGGCTAGCGGAGTGTGGCGTTGGGGGCATGGTGTACAATTGGTTTGCTTCTTTCCTTACTGAGCGGCAGCAGGAAATCTGGTCTCCGCCCTTTACAGCCGCCATTCCTCCAATGCAAGTGGGGGTATTTTCTTGGATGCGTCTTAACCAACTTAAGTGCAATCCAGAAAAATCCAAAATCATCTTTTTCGGCTGCCCCTCATGTGCTGACTGGAATTTATGGTGGCCCTGCGACATGTCCCCTCCTTCGGCCCCAGTCAGCACGGTTAAAAACTTGGGAGTCAAGTTGGACACTAGTCTAGCGATGAAGTCCCAAATCCAAGCTGTCGCTGGTACTTGCTTCAGCTTGTTAAGGATGATAAAAAACGTTCTCCCCCTTCTCCCGGTGGAATCCCGTAAGATCATAGTACAAACCTTAATCACATCAAGGTTGGACTACGTAAATATCTTGTATCTGGGACTGCCAGAGTATTTGCTCAATCGGCTGCAGGTTGTCCAAAACGCTGCAGCCAGAGCTATTCTTATGGTAAGCCCCAGAACGCGCATGTCGCCCCACCTGAAAGAGTTGCACTGGCTCCCGGTGAGAAGGAGGATCCAGTTTCAGGCCTTAGTGCTCGCTTATCGTGCCTTTCATGATATTGGTGCGGTTTACTTGAGAAGTAGGATCCAACGTTATCAGCCTCAACGGGTCTTAAGATCCTCTAGACAATCCCTCATGGTGATTTCGAAGATCACGCGATCTCGGATATGACGACGGTCGTTCCAGGTTCAAGCCGCTCGCCTGTGGAACAAATTACCCCTTTGTCTCAGATTGACTCAGGACTTGTTGTTTTTTAGGAAACAACTTAAAACTTGGTTGTTCCAACAATAACATTATGGGTGTCGGGCGTGGCTCTTTCTGTTTGGGTTTTTGAGATTAGCACCGGGAGAGAGAAAGGAGTGGTTGAGGAGATGACTGCTAATGTTTGTAACACTCCCTTTCTTTGGATCCTCAAACGAACTCCTTCGGGTCCCTCTGAGTGTCATGAAGATGTTTATCACTTTGTGATTGATTTGCGTGAAGTTAACAAAATAGTGATTCCTCAGTTTCCAGTTGTCCCTGACATTACGACTTTATTGACGATCATCCCTTCTTCTGCTATATTCTTTTCTGTCATTGACTTGAAAAACACTTTTTTTAGCATCCCAATTCATCCTGACAGCAGGTATCTGTTCGGGTTCACCCTAGCTGGCTTTAGATTCTCAAGGCTATACAGAGAGTCTGAGTATCTATAGTCAGGCGTTGAAAAGTCAGTTGGATTCTTTATCGCTTCCCGCAGGTGATGTATTACTTCAGTATTTGGATGACCTGCAGTATTCTCGACAGGAGATCACCTATTTAGGTCACCTACCATCAAAGGAGGGTAGGAGACTGACACCTGACCGCATCAGTACCTTTGTGAAAATGCCGGCTCCGCAAACTCAGAAAGATTGCGCACTTTCATAGCTATCACTTCCTATTGCAGGCAGTGCATACCTGGGTACTCACTGCTTGTTAAGCCCCTATTGGCACTAACTCTTAAAGATGTTCATGAGCCCCTGCCTTGGACGCCGAAATGTCAGCAGTCTTTTGAGCAATTGAAAACTGTGCTTTGCTCGTCTCCAGTGCTTGGTACCCCCAACTACAATAAGTGCTTTGTGTTGTATGTCCATGAGTTGGGTTGTTGTGCGCTTTCTGTTTTAACACAAAAATTTGGAGATAAGCAACGGCCGTGTACTTATTTTTCCGCTGTTCTAGAGCCTGTCGTGCGAGCCCTTCCGAGTTGTCTAAGAGCGGTCGTGGTTGTGGCTGTCTTAATACAAAAATCGGCAGGACTCTTACTTGATACTGACCTCACAGTCATGGTACCCCATGCTGTGGATACACTTTTGAATAAGACAAGGACACAGCACCTCACCAGTGCACGTCTGACTGGTTACGTGCTGACGCTCTTCCAAAAGCATACCACATTCAAATGCTGTGCCACTCTGAATCCAGCCACGTTTCTAACCCTCCCTTCTGAGAATGAGGAAATTGACATACATGATTGCATTTTTCGGACGGAGGAAGAGATGAAGGGAAAGGTAGACTTAACTGATGTTCCCCTATCCGACCCCAAAGAGGAACTATATGTCGATGGCTCTTATTTCAAATTACCATACAGCACCACCACTGCAGCATACACAATTACTACGCTGCACACGTTAAGTGAGACCTCACAAGTTCCCTATCAGTCCGCCCAGGCAGCTGAAGTAGTCACCCCTGTACGAGTCTGTGAGTTGAGCGAGGGACTGGTTGTTAATATTTATACTGACAGCCAGTATGCCTTCGGGGTCGCCCATAATTTTGGGCGGCTCTGGGCAGAGAGAGGGTTCCTCACCTCCCCTGGGACACGTATTCAGCATGGTCCTCTCATATATAGGCTTCTGTCCGCTTTGACGCTCCCTAAGAAATTGGCAATTGTGAAGTGCTGTGCTCACAAAAAGGTCACTGATAAAGTGGGTGAGGGGAATGCTTTTGGAGATGAGACAGGTAAGGAGACAGCTCGCATGAAGGTGAAAAGAATGTTTGTAGCAGGACTGGCCAGATGGGTACCCGAGTTCTCTATGTTTGAGGATACACTTGAGAATGTTAAAGAAATCTAGAGTGAGGCCACAATGGAGGAATTAGCGGTGTGGCAAGAAAGCATAGCAAATTTGAACAATGAGGGATATTGGCTTGATAAGTCAGGGAAGCAGAGATGGATGTTGCCAGATGCATATGTTCTTCATTTAGTGACAATGGCCCATGGCCCAGCTCATATCAATGCTATGGGTATTTGTAAGTTGTTAGACCCTGTATCATTCTAGGATAGGGTTGTCACCTTACGAGGTCGTGTTCGGGCGCCTGGTGAATGTCTGGGGCATCCCACGACCTCGTAAGTTTTCTGAGATTGAGTATCCTTTACTTATTGATTACCTGTACCAGTTAACTGAAAGTCTACGTTTTATTCTCCAACAGATATGTGAGCATCTACCACCTGTACCTGAGGGGCCTGGACATGGTATGCGGCCTGGTGATTATGTCCTGGTGAAGAATTTTCAGAGGAAAGGGAGTTTGCATCTCCGCTGGAAGGGACCAATCCAGGTACTCCTATCCACCCACACTGCCATAAGGGTTGCCGGCCGAAAGCACTGAATTAATTTGCATCACTGCCGTAGAGTACCTCTGCCCTTACCCTATGACCTGTGGGTGAAGGAGGCTATCGGGGTCTCAGAGTGGGAATAGGTCCGACGATTTGTCCCCTTTTCTGATGCCAAGCTCACGTGGACCCAAACGGATGCCAAAAAAAACAAGGTACTAAATGCGGCAACACCCCCGGAGATCAAAGCAATTGAGGAGCCCCTTTCTACTGCCCCTTTGTTCCTGAGCCCCTTTTCACCGACCCTTCTGTGCCTGGAGCCACTAGGTACTATTTTCACCCCCGACAGAGGAATAGTGCGCCGAAGGAAAAGTCAGATTAGCTTGGGATGGACTGCGCAAGTCACGGTGTACTTTGCCTGTAGTACCAACACTGTTAGTTTAGGGCAAGGTGAAATTAGTGCATCATTCGGACATTGGACAGGATAAATAGACTCTGCTCCCTGTAGGGGGGCTGGGAGGATAGAAGTAGGTGAGAGCAGGTGTAATTCCACATATGAATTAAGAACAACTGATAGTCCACCCTTAATACTACCCACTAATGTCTATTTTGTCTGTGGATCCCAAGCTTATGTCTGGCTCCCGGAGTGGTGGTTGGGCAGGTGTTATCTCTCTTTCCGCCTTCCCCCTGTGTATGTAGCTCCATTGAATTATCACAAAGACCATAGGCTGCAGTGTCAGTGTACATTTGCCCCGAGTTAGAAGGCTTATTGACACGAAGGATTTAGATCAGACAGATACCACCTTACAACAGTTTGAGGATGCCATGAAGGGTATTTTACCATTCTGGGGCCCCATGGCTAGTAGCCTTCTACTTCGCCGGCTCGCAAGTGCTGTTGAAGGGGTTATTAATACAACTGCAGGGATACTGACCAATATCACTGCTGAGCTTCAGGCTACGAGGAGCTTCACTTTACAAAACAGGATGGAGTTAGACTTAATTCTTGCTGATCGGTGAGTGGCCTGCCACGTTATTGGCAGTAGCTGCAGTGTGTACGTTCCTGACCACACCCCCAATGTGTATGTTGCCTTATAGAAGTTGCATAGGCTTTCATCTGACATACATCAAGAAAACGATACTTGGACCCTCTCTGGATGGTTTTGGGGTTTGTTCACGTCCTGGGGTTGGAAAATTTGTATCTTTCTGGTTGCAGTTGCTGGTATTATCTTTACATATTATCTATGCATACATTGTCTCCCTGCTTGTTGCGCTTATTGCATGAGTACTCTGAAGCCTAAACAAAGGATAGTAGCCACTGCCACGAATGCCACGATCATGATTTTGCAGGATATTAATGATATTTTGATTATTTATGAAGGTATCTTTGACTATTGATCATGCATGCACACGTTAGCCTATAGTGGTGACATTTATTTTTTGCAATATGTTGTCCCCTTCCAGGTTGCCCTGCAATGGTTTAGCAAATGCTGCAAAGAGGGTCTGTTGGAATACAAATGTGTTAGCTGAGTTATCCATGCATTGTATGTCTTAAGTTAGCATTCATGGCACCATTTTAATTCCAGCCGCCATTTTGGGTCATGATCGAAATTAATTTCTCTCTCATGTTCTACCCCAGCTGAAGCCAGCTGCAATTGTTTTCATTTCTCCAAGGTTGAGCTTTGCTGTACTAATGAATACACTGTATTTGTCTGTGCATACCTTTACTGCTAGATGGGCCTGCTCCCACCCTTAGAGCGGCGGGTGCAGGCAGAGGAACCTTGCGCTGAGATAGCATGTGCCCGGTCTCAGGACCGAAACCCATCCTCTGTATCTCCTTCGTTCATCAGCTACCAACTGGAAATATCCAGTCAGGGTGGTTATTTATTGGCTCTGAGTTATACTTATTGTAACACCATGCTTGCTGAAGTCAGTCCCTCTGCAGCAATCGAAGGAGGCTGGTTAGACCGGACTCCACTCAAGTGTATCCTGAATAAAGCTTACTTGGTTTGTATTCTCTACTATCTGACCGACTCTTCCTTTGTATGGACGGCTGAGAGGTGGTCGCCAGTGACCCAGGTGATCCTCATTAGGTCACTTCCTTTAATCTCTTGCAGAAGTGAGCGATCGTACCCTCCATCCTCCATCCGCAAGGCTTCCTCAGCAACATTTTTCTTGTGGAGAAACAGGATGGGGGCTATCGCCCACTAATAAATCTCAAAGATTTCAACGACTCGTTAGTGTATCACCATTTCAAGATGGAGCTTATTCACCTCCTCAGGGACCTTTTTCAGGATCAGGACTGGATGGTCAGCCTGGATCTCAAAGCTGTGTATCTTATGATTCAAATGTTTCCTCCTCACAGGCGCTTTCTTCAATTTCAGTGGAAATCTCAAGTTTTTTAGTTCACCCCCTTCATTTCGGTCTATCCTCCGCTCCGTGGTGCTTCACCAAGGTGAAAAAACCCGTGGTGGAGCGCCTCAGGTCGAAGGGGGTCAGACTGATAATCTATTTGGATGATATTCTTTTTATGAGTCAATGTCCGCAACATCTGCTCGCCCAACTGCAACAAGCAGTAGGCCTCCTGGAATCTCTGGGTTTTGTGATCAACGTACCCAAATCCAACCTTATTCCTCCTCAAAAGATGCAATTCTTGGGCTTTTGATAGATTCTGTCAATGCGACTCTGTCTTTTCCCTCTCGCAAGTTGTCCAAAATCAAACACGAGCTGCGACGTTTGCTAGGGAAGTTCACAATATCCTTACGCCACCTAGCCAGGGCGGTGGGCCTTTTGTCATCATCAATGCAGGCCATATGCCCGGGCCCTCCCCATTACAGGGCCCTCCAACACCTCAAATGTTCACACCTTCGCAAAGGTCTAACTTACTCCCAATTTGTACACACTCTTGGAGGAGGCCAAGACCGAGTTGCAGTGGTGGATCTCCCACATGCAAGCCTGGAATGGCCGAGCTATCTTCAGATCCCAACCCGATCTAGTGATAGAATCCAACGCCAGTGGTTCAGGCAGAGGTGCCAGGTGCGGGGACATTTCTACCGGCGGAAAATGGTCATCCACTGAACGGGACCTTCATATCAATTGCCTGGAATTAATGGCAGGGTCCTTCGCTGGGAAATGCTGGACCAAGGACAAGGCCCAATGCTGTGTTCTACTCAAAATGGGCAAAGTTGCTGTGTTCCGATACATAAATCACCTAGGGGGGACAAGGTCCAAGGCTTTTTTGGACCTGTCACGAGATTTCTGGGAATATTGTCTGTCCAACCAGATATTGCTATCGGCGGAACACCTTCCGGGCACATCCAATCAGGTTGCGAACTGGTTTTCTCGCAATTGGAAAGATACCAGTTTATGGAAACTTCATCACAGAGTATTCCAAGAACTCTAGTCTCGGTGGGGCCCCTTCTTGATAGATCTCTTTGCCTCTCCGGTGGATGCCTAACTGGAGAGGTATTACAGTTGATGCCCGGAGGCGTTGGTGATGGATGCATTCCTGCAGGATTGGAGCACGGAACAGGGTCACGCCTTTCCCCCGTTCGCGATGATAATGAGAATGTCAACCAGGTGAGGAGACAGCAGGCGGACCTAGTGATGATCACTCCAATCTGGATGTCTCAAGCCTGGTTTCCAGGTCTGATGGAACTTTCCTGGGATTCTCCAATCCGTCCACCCCACTTTCTGGATCTCCTCAAAGATTCTTAGTGGAGTCATCATCGCCTCCATCTCTCGGGCGGTGTTCACCTGATGGCATGGCAGGTTACAGGCAATATTGGAAAGTGCCAGGCCTTTCAGCAGACTCTGCCTTGTTGCTCGCAAAGTCTTGGGCAGAGAGCACTAACAAGAGATACCATTCCATCTGGTCCAGATGGGGGAGTTGGTGTCTTCAACAACAAGTGGATCGGATGAGGGGCGAAGTTGTCTACATCCTTAATTTCTTAGCCTCTTTGGCAAAGGAGGAACGTAAAACAGGAGTTGACCCGTTTACCCAGTTGAGACCGGGTTAATTATAATAGCAAAACAACAATGTCTCAACCAGTAATTATAAAGGCAATGAAAGTGAATGCATAAATCATTAAAGAAGGGAAACAGGAGACCAAGATAAGAAAAAATGCATTATTATTATGCAAATAGTTAGGACAGCACTATATCACAACTGAATTAAAGTAGCCAAAAAACACCAATTGTGTACTGACCGTGCTCAGTGCAAGTGATAAGTGCAGTTACACAAGTGATATATATACAGCGTGAAGCGGCGCAAAATAGACACAGACAATAATAACAATCAACATAAATACAATAAATAATTTGTGTTAAGGATTTAATCCTGCGGTGGCCGTAAATTACACTGGAATGTCGACGGCGTTTCGACCTTGTTCAATAAAGGTCATCATCAGGACAGTGGCTACAGTTTTTAGGAAGTGCTGAAATCATGTAGGTAACAAATCCCAGGACAATCGCAAGGGTCGCTGAAAAGCGATCGCAATCAATGGATGATGTAAACAAATAAATTGAGAATAAGCATCAACGTGGGAGATGCACAGGAACGCTCTCCATAAGAGCAATCAATGCACGGGTAAGACTTAATCACCTGGGTGATTAAGTCTTACCCGTGCATTGATTGCTCTTGTTACTGGGGACTAATTTAAAAGAATTCCTTTTACCGATTTTTTGATTAGTCGTCTTCGTATTACGAATTGGCACAGCTAATACCCTCCTGCTAAACTGAGCCTTGAACTCACGGCCATAACGCTGCATTGGTTAACTTATGTAGAGTGTTCCTGTGCATCTCCCGCGCTGATGCTTATTCTCAATTTATTTGTTTACATCATCCATTGATTGCGATCGCTTTTCAGCGACCCTTGCGATTGTCCTGGGATTTGTTACCTACATGATTTCAGCACTTCCTAAAAACTGTAGCCACTGTCCTGATGATGACCTTTATTGAACAAGGTCGAAACCTCCGTCGACATTCCAGTGTAATTTACGGCCACCGCAGGATTAATTCCTTAACACAAATTATTTATTGTATTTATGTTGATTGTTATTATTGTCTGTCTCTATTTTGAGCCGCTTCACGCTGTATATATATCACTTGTGTAACTGCACTTATCACTTGCACTGAGCACGGTCAGTACACAATTGGTGTTTTTTGACTACTTTAATTCAGTTGTAATATAGTGCTGTCCTAACTATTTGCATAATAATAATGCCTTTTTTCTAATCTTGGTCTCCTGTTTCCCTTCTTTAATGATGTATGCATTCACTTTAATTGCCTTTATAATTACTGGTTGAGACATTGTTGTTTTGCTATCTTTGGCAAAGGAGGGCCTGGCTCATAGGTCAATCAATACCTTCCGGTCGGCAATATCGGTGGGTCATAGTCCAGTAGACAGTCACCCAGTTGGTAAGCACCCGCTAGTGTGTAAACTGCTGAGGGGTATCAGACTCTCTGTACCTCCGGAACCTCGGTACTCATCTCTTTGGGATGTTAACAAAGTTTTAAACTTGTTCCGATCATGGTCATCTAACAAGTACCTATCCAGGAACAAATATCGGCGAAACTAGCAACCCTTCTATGTTTGATATCTTGCCACAGGGTGTCTGACATGAGGGCCTTGGATCTCACAGGCCGAGTCTTCACTCCAGAAGAAGTTACCTTACATATCTGGAGAAGAACCAAGTGTAATTCGAGGTTGGTGTCCTATCCTGCATTTCCTGATGTCCCTAAGCTATGTGTGGTAAGTGCACTTAAGGCCTATGAAGTGGCGGCAGTGGACAAACAGGGCGTCAGACAATTGTTTATAGCTCTCACTAAACCAAGCGGGGCAGTCTCATCGCCTACGATTGCGAGATGGGTTTGCTGGGCGATGTAGGAGGCAGGGATGGATACATCTCATTTCGGAGCTCATTCTGTTTGAGGCGTGATGCCATCAAAGGCTTTTTCCCTGGGGGTGCTGTTAGAGGACATCCTGAACACTGCAGACTGGTCCTCAGACTCCACCTTCAAAAGGTTATACTTTAAGTCTGTCACGTCATTGGCATCTTTGGTGGTGGACAAGCTTTAAACTAGCCTAATCCGAAGCCTCCGGTCCTGACATAGAGTGAAAATTTCGTAGCTATCGTAAAGGAAAATTTCAATTCTATTAAGGACGAAGAGGTGAGGATTAGCCCACCCATTCAGTTTGAAGTCCCACCCAGAACATCTACATATGTCAGGTGAGTAAAATGTTTACAACTTCTTCTACGACCGTTGAATTTGATGGTTATTTATTCTCGTTCTAATCGTTGATGGTATTGTTATTTGCAGTAGAACGTGTTGTTGCCCTATTGTGGTATTTACAACTATCCCTCCGTGATTTAGGTACGAACACCAGTAAACAAAAGTATTCTGAAGACTTGCTGGATGTGGTTGCAGGAAGAAAGAGGAGTATAGAGCATCCTCGAGGGAACCTTTCGCTTTCTATTTGACATTGTTTCATGGGAAATGTAGTTTTTATTGTTACTGGTTTCTTTGATAAATGCTGCTGGAGTAAATAAATGGAGAACAATTCACCCTAATCCTCAATTCTGTGTCCTTAACAGAATTAAAACTTTCCTTTACGTTAGCTAGCAAATTTTTCATAATTAAAGTTTCTTTCCTGCTTCCGAAGAGTGATGATGACATTCAATTTTAACAAAGAAATTAACATAGAAATCCGGATGAACTGACTGAAATGATGATCACCTCATAAGTTTGACCAATGCAATCATGTGGAACTGTGAAATTTTGGGTATAAATATTACCGTGAGAAAAGAACGGGGCAGCAGCAGTTTCTATGAGAAGAGAGCATATGCTGCTGTACTTTCTATGCTACTCTGGCTGGCTACCTTTTCAGCCAAAGGGTTAGCTATTTCTGACTATTGCACGCTGTACATTAGTATTCTCTGATCTAGGTTCGTATGAAATTGCATAGTGATTTCCAATGATTTATTCTATGCTTTTCTCTCTCTCTCCCGTCTCATGCTGTTATCGATTATAAGATGTATTTGTAAATGAACTGTTTTTTCTTGTTGTGAACTTACCTGTAATATATATATTTTTTTAAATTTTTATTTAAGAACAGTGAAGCGACATTTATGTGTCCAGTCAAATGGGATAAATTCTGGCTTAGTGTATACATACATACATAGATCAGTTGCACATTTCAATATTTTAGTATCCTTTTTTTTATTTTTTTATAACTCTTTATTTAACTTTTCATGTCATACAGTGCATCAGCATTACACACTTATCCGGACATTGGCAATATGGGCAAATGAAAAAGGCACCAGCAGCAAAACATAGCACAGTTAACAGTCCAATCATTTACAAGTGGCAGCCCATAACCCTCCTCTCCAGAGCCTCCTCCAATTTCCCCTCCTATTCTGCAGAGAGCCACTACCCCTCAGCGCGTACTTGTATACCCGCCCCAGCCGTACAGGGCACCCCTGCAGACATATAGTCGTGCCGCCCCATCCCCATTCGTGGAGAGCCCATACGGGCCATAGCGGCAGTGTGCCGGCACGTCGCGGGGGAGCAAGATCGCAAGGCAGCCGTCAGGGGGACCCCCGGAGCCAGCAGCGTCCACCCCTCCCATCCGCAGACTGGACGACCCTCCCCAGGGGAAACCGCACCACATGCATCCCCCCTAGCCAGAGCCACCCGCCGGTGAGTCCACCCCTACGGGAGCAGACGGCGATCGCTGGGCGCAGTTCGCCGCCAGGTACTGTGACAGAGGTCCCCAGATGTCGGGGGGACGGGATTTGGGTGGGAGCAACTCTGAATACAACAGAACATTCTCCTGACAAGTAACCATATCCCGCAGCCATTCCTTAAATTTGGGCCGCCTCCCCCGCCCCCATCGGCACGCTATGCGGCGCTTGGCAAGCAGCAGTGCGCAGGTAACGAAACGGCGATCCGGCTTCGGCACATCCCGAGTATACCCCAGAAGAGCCTGTATAGGAGAGGGCGGCAGCGGGGATCCCAGCATCTCCCCCAAGGCCTCATACACCTGATCCCAATATTCGTCTATGCTGGGGCAAGTCCAGGCCAGGTGCAAGAAGTCCGCTCCAGGAGAATGACACCTGTCGCAGCGATCGTCATCACGTAGACGGAATCTGTGCATCTGGGCAGGAGTACAGTAGAGGCGATGGAGAAACTTGTAGTGGATGATGCGGAACCTACTACTAGATGAGATCATTTCAGTCTGCGAACAGCAGAACCCCCACTGCTCATCCGTGAGCTCAGTGCCAATCTCGGCCTCCCAGCCCGCACGGGACCGCAGCACCAGGCCCCCGTCCCGGTCATATATCCCCCGATACAGTGCAGAGACCATAAGCGAAGGCGAAGGAGAAGAAAGCATATTATGAAACGGCTCCAGAACTGGAGGTTCACTCGGATATGCCGGTAACACTTTCTGTAGCCCACTTCGGAGGCGAATAAAGGCAAAAGTTTCCAGGGGGGTAGGGACAACGTCCCCGTAGAGGAGCGGGAGATCGCGAAATCTACCCGCATGAAAGAGGTCACCCCAGTTAGCAAACCCCATCTTCAGTTTTATTCTCCGGAACAGTTCTTCTCCGAGAAGCGGAAGAGCCGGGTGGTACACCAGGGGCATCAGTGGGGAGTAGAGAAACGGCGACCCCAGACGATCCTCGATCGCGCCCCAAGCGTGCGCCGTGGCCTGCACAGGGTTGCGATCCGCACGGGACGATGGCACCTCTGCGAGGACTGCCCCCTCAAGCGGCACCGGATCCGCCAACCAGTGTTCCACCGCCGTCTGCGGCATGAAGGGCAAAGGTCGATACCAGTAGTACGCATAGTGCGCCTGAGCACAGTGATAATAAAGTTGAAAGTCCGGTATATCAAAGCCGCCCTGCCCATAGGGCCGAGTAAGGACCGACCACCTGAGCCGAGGTCTTTTCCCCCCCCACACCAATCGGATAAGCTCCGATCTTAATTCCCGGAAAAAAAACCCGCCCGGGTGAAACGGAATATTGAGGAAGAGGTAGAGCAGCTTGGGGAGCACGACCATCTTTATAAGGGAAACTCGACCAGCCATGGTTAGGGGCAGGGTCAACCACCGGGCCACATGCGAGCGTATGGCCTCGAGCGCCCCGCCGTAATTCATACGCAGCACCTCCTGCCGGTCCCTGGAGACCCACACTCCCAAGTATTTCACGCTCTCATCGCACCACTCCAGCGGATAATCAAGTGGAATTTTCTCTATACCCTTCGTGAGGGGGAAGACCGTGGATTTGCCCCAATTGATGTGAATTCCCGAGTAGAGCGCAAAGCGGACAAACTCTCGAAGGATGGGGTTCAGATTCTCCCGCGGATGCTTAACGTAGAGTGTGAGGTCATCTGCATAGAGCGACAGCAGGACCTGCCGTTGCTGGCATCGCAGGGAGGCCGCGAGATAGTTCTGCCGGAGACGGGACGCCAGGGGCTCCATCGCCAGCGCAAAAAGAAGAGGCGACAGCGGGCATCCCTGTCGAGTACCCCTAGTCACCCGGAATGGAGCTGAGACTCGGCCATTGATAAGAACCCTCGCCTTGGGGCTACAGTATAGTATCTGAACCCACCTAGAAAACACCACAGGCATACCCATATTTTGAAGGATCAAGTGGAGGTAATCCCACTCGACCGAATCGAACGCTTTGGTGGCGTCCAGGAAAACCGCCACCAAAGCAAGAGAGGAGTCCGCATTATTCAGCACCGAGAAAAGCGTCCGCAAATTGTGGGATGTGGAGCGGCCCGGAATGAAACCCGCCTGATCCGGCAGTATCAACCCCCCGACCAGAAGGTTTACCCGGTTCGCCAGCACCTTGGCCAGGACCTTCACATCACTGTTAATGAGAGAGAGAGGTCTGTACGAGTCACAGCTATCCGGGGGTTTTCCCGGTTTAAGGAGAGAGACAATGAGCGTCTCCGACATACTGGGCGGGAGGGAGCCAGTCTCGTTAGCCTCTTCAAACACCTCACGCAGAACCGCTGCGAGCGGGTCAATGAAAGTTTTATAGTAGTCAATTGGGAAGCCGTCCAGGCCTGGGGATTTTCCCGACGCAGTCTGCATGATGGCTTCTTTGATCTCATCCAAGCCTATAGGAGCCGCCAGTAACTCACGTTGGGCATTCGACAACCATCCGAGGGTGAGCTCAGACAGGTAGTCGGTCATCTCCAGGGGCGCTACCCGTTGAGATGTGTACAGGGCGGAATAATGAGACACAAAGGTAGACAGTATGGAGGGTGTGTCGCACTGCAGGGTGCCATCCGGGGCCCTGACCTCCAATATGTGATTAGTGCCGCGGGGGGGACGAACCGCCCCCGCCAAGAACCTGCCGGGGCGCTCCCCCTCCCCATACGCGCGCGCCCTAAAGTGCTTACCGCGGAAGCGCACCTCCCTCTCAGCCGCAGTCTTGAACTCGGTCAGCTTAGTGCAGTAGTCTAATTGGATCGCGGGATCTCGCATGAAGGCAGGGTCAGTTTCCAGCATCTGCAAAGCTCGTTTCAAGGCCGTCAGCTCCGCGCGAGGCGAGCGGAGCGCGCCCGAGCCCTTAGAAATACACACACCCCGCATGGTGGCCTTAAAGGCCTCCCATACTGTCGCCACGCTATCCACCGTCCCCCGATTACGGTCGATGAACTCTGTGATCTCCTGGCCCATCTCAAATTTAAACAGTTCATCCAAGAGGATGTGAGGCTGCATGCGCCACGGAAGCGGATCCCCCACCAGGCCGGACCGGGCCAGGGTAAGGAGCACAGGCGCGTGATCGGAGTAGGTGCGAGTTAAGTGTCTCGCCCCCAAGAGAGAGGTCCCCAGTGTCCTCGACAGGAGCATGTAATCCAACCGTGCCCAAGTGGAGTGCAACATCGACCAGTGCGTGCCCTCCCTAGCACCTGGGTGCATGTATCGCCATGCATCAAGCAACGAGTGCTGCGCCATGAGGTCTAGAACGTAAGCCTGGGAGCGAGGATGATGCGCCGCGCCCGCGTTAGAACGGTCCAGGGCGGGATCAAGTGTGACATTAAAGTCCCCTCCCCAAATCAGGTGTGCGGAGCCTATCTCCAAAATGACTTCCCATAAGGCAATGAAGTGTGCAGGACCATCCACGTTAGGCCCATAGGAGGAGACAAGTGTAACAGTAGCATTGCCCATCCGTCCCCACACCACACAGAAACGGCCTTCGGGATCGAGTCTATCCCCCAGGTGAACAAACGGGGTGTGTTTTTTGACAAGGATGGCCACTCCCCTGGAGGACGTGGAGTAGGAAGAAAAAAGACTGTATGCAGCCCACCGTGACGCGAATGTAGGCGCCCTATGGGGGTCAGTGTGGGTTTCCTGTAATAACGCTATATGTATGCAGTGGCGGTCCAGATAACCTAGGACCTGGCGGCGCTTGCGCGGGTCTCCCAGCCCCCTAATATTCCATGTCAAGATATTAAGCTTACTGTGCGGATCCAGCTGCTCCCCCCGTTCTCCAAGCAATTTTACTCGTGGGGACCCCATTCATTAATCCTGGTGAGACCCCGCAGACTGTCCCCCGCTCCCCGCAGAGCAGCCCGCCCAGTATCGGGAAAATGCCAAACACCCCCTCGTAGGCCCCAATACCCAAAGCAGCTGAGCTGTAGCCTAAATAGCGGACAGTGCATGTGCCGAGATTGAAGTGTGTTGTCACAGATACAAATCCCCCCCCAAACATCAATCCCCTGAAACAACCCCCAACCCCCATCCCACCCCCACCCACCGCAGCAGCCCAATCCTGCCGGAATCTAGACTCCCGCCCCTCCCTGTCAACGAACATAACAATAGAAGTGGGGTATACCCTCAATAGGAGCCGCTAGGGTGCCAGACCCACCCTCCCCAATCCCTCTTTGCACCCACCGCACCAGCACCCCTGCGGGTGAGGAGACTACGTGGGACAGGGGGGGAGTGCCAGGGCGAAACAGTTCAATGTCCGGTCCAAAACGGCATAAGCAGTGGACAACGGCCCAAGCAGGGATCCAGAAAGTAGTATCCGCCAGCCCCCCTGTCACGGAGGACAAGGCAGAAGGCAGAAGCAGTTCCTGCCAGGACAGAGGTGAGCCCCCTCATACAAACAGTCACTCCATGGCAACAGCCCGGTCCCCAACCAAGCAAGCTGAAAGAAACAGGAGCAATGAGGGGCAAGGCAGTGCCCACCTCGGGTAAGAGACAGTCGTAGGGGGAAAGAGACACAGAAATAACCAGGATAGCAGTACTCATCCTTCCGACGCATCCAGCGGGGAGCAAGAGCCCGACTGCGCCCCAGGGCTACGACGTTGTGATGCCGCAGAGGGCTGCTCCCGCAGGAAGTCCTCCACCTGCTGCGGGTTACCGAAAAACAGGGGCTTGCCGTGAAGAGTAATCTTGAGTTTGGCAGGGTACTGCATGGCGTATGGTATGTCCCGTTGTTGCAGCTTTTTCTTCACTCCGGCAAATTTGCGGCGAGCCTCCTGCACCGCCTGGGTAAAGTCAGGGTAGAAGGAAATGGTGACATTCTCATGCAGGATCGGTTGCTTCTCCCTGGCGAGTCGTAGCAGGGCATCACGGTCCCTGTAGTTGAGGAATTTGATGATGACTGGGGGCGGCGGAGCCCCGGGGACCGGCCGCGGCCCCAAGGAGCGATGGGCACGCTCCACCACAAGCTGCGGCGAGAAGGAGTCTCGGCCAAATTTGTCAATGAGCAGACGCTCGATGAAGTCCTCCATGCGGCCTCCACCGCTGGACTCCGCTAGGCCGACCAGGCGCACGTTGTTGCGTCGGGAACGCGCCTCTAGATCTTCATTTTTGTCAGCAATGACCTTAAGCAGCCGGTCCATCTGCGACAGTTTGGCCGCGCCAGTCACGGCGCCATCCTCCAGCTCCGAAATGCGCCCTTCCGCCTCCTTCAGGCGCTCCCCATGCTGATCCAGCCGGTGTACAACCGCCTCCAGTCGCGTGTTCATATTGTCGATTTTGGCGTCGATGGAGGTGAGGCTCTTCTGCATGCTTAGGAGGATCGTCTTCCAGTCTACCTCCTCCTCCTCACCGAGGTCCCGCTCTCCGCCATCCCCCGGCGGCGCCCGCTTCGCCTCTGACTTGCCCATGGCGACTGCCGGCGAGGGCCCAAGCCCACCAGTATCGAGCCCGCTCAGCAGCGTCAACGATCTGACCCCAGACGCGCTCCAAGTGTCAGGCCGTGTCAGGGCCCTCCAGTCGTCCAGCCCCCCGCAGACCGCCAGGGGCACCCAGGTCTACAAGGCCCCCACACACGTCGCTCAGCCCCACACGGGAGCCCGCCTCCTCTCAGCGGCCTTCTTAGCACCAGCGCCGCGGCTCCTCGCACCAGGGGTCTCAGGGTCCAGGCCGAGCGGGGTCCCCAGATCACTCCATCAGCTCCCCCCAGTACCAGATCAAGGGCAATGGCCGCTACCCAAGGCAGCGCTGGAGATCCCCTCTCTGAGATCCTCCGCAGAAGGCAGATCCAAGGAAGCGCGCCACAGCTCCCAGGCGCGTCAGTCAGGCAGGCGAGCGCAAGGCGGGCCCACCGCGGAAGGCGCAGAGGCAGTGCGATCTCACCTTGGGGGCCCAGCACGTCCACTGTCGTAAGGAGCCACCATCAGGGGCAGCGCGAAGGGGGAGGGGGACCGGTCCAGCCTCCAGACAGTCCGCAGGGGGGCAGCGACATCAGCCACGGTCAGTGTCTCGACCTGGGCCCACAGGGCCTCGCGGATCCCCAGGCTCGCGCAGGCAGAGGCCGCCGCTCATCAGCTCCGCCCAGAATGCCGCTCCGCGCCTTCCGGCAACCGCAGTCAGTAGCTCCGGCACCCGGCCACCGATGCCCTCCAAACTCGCTCCAGGATGTCCCGCTCAGTTACGCTGTCCATTAGCAGCGTTTCAGGGTAGATTATCGGCCCGGAGGATGGTATGACAGGATGTGATTTCGCCCGGCCGGCGAGAGCCTCACAGAAGTGCGGCCATGACGGTCCAGCGCCACCTAGCGCCCCCCAATATTTTAGTATCCTTGGGTTACATTTTTACGGAGTACTTGGAACAGAAGAAGAGGGGACAATTGGTGGGACACAGATATTACCACTGTATTCATTCCATTTGCCCCATATTTGTGACCATTGTTTTGGGCAGCCTCTTGCAACATATACAGTTTTCTCCCAAATCATGCACCAGTCCATGTCGGTCTTCCATGCCTCCACTGTAGGAGCCGCACTTGTGCCCCACATTTTGGCAACGTTCCTTTTAGCTACCATCAGACCCAACGTCACCCAAGTTTTGTCTGTGCTATTCAGATCTGTAGGTTCCCAAACATTTAGGTGCCGATTCCGATCCTGTAAAACCCGGGTACGAATGGTCGTACGGAGCGTATTCTCCGTCCGACTCGTACACGGGAAAACCACCTTACAAACCCGCAAGTACGATTCGTACAGAAATGCCATTTCCGTACGAGTCGTACAAAACACTGACCGGCTAAAAAATACCCATAATTCCGATCCGGAACATCGCGTACGTGACGTCCGGATGGAGTCAGGCAGCATTTTACGAACCAGCAAGTACGATTCGTGCCTACGTCACTCCCACGTAGCATTTTTTACGGGGGCCAAAAACTGCCGGGAAATTGAGGACGACGCGAAGAAGGAGCACCTGTACGCGACGGACAGCCATGGACCCCATCCTACGTGTCATCCCGGCCCTCATAGCCTACGACCTGGTGCACAGGAACCGAGGCAGACGCCACAGAAGGTCAGAACAACACCCAGTTAACAAGTAAACATGGCCTGTACATACCTTACCTCCAGGGTCTGGTCACTTCGGGGGGGTGGGGGCGTGTCCACCAAGGCCTGCGTCCCGCCACAACGGAAGTGGACGTGGACGCGTCCCATCACCACAACAATTGTGGTACGCACCGTACCCACGCCTTAAGAGCGTGGGTACGGGTCATACCACGCCTACCCCTACGTCACCCCAACAATGGCAGTACGGCCCATACCCACGTTCAAAAGGCCTGGGTACGGGCCATACCACCATTCTTGGGGTGACATAGGGGTACACGTGGTGCGACCCGTATCCACGCTCTGAAGGCCTGGGTACGGGCCGTACCCCCAATGTTGGGGTGCCGTAGGGGTACGGCCCGTACCCAGGCCTTCAGAGCGTGGATACGGGTCGCACCACGTGTACCCCTATGTCACCCCAAGAATGGTGGTACGGCCCGTACCCAGGCATTTAGAACGTGGGTATGGGCCGTACCACCATTATTGGGGTGACATAGGGGTACGCATGGTACGACCCGTACACACGTTCTCAGAGTGTGGGTACGGAGCACATCACGCGTACCCCTAGGGCACCAGCACATCATTGATACAAGGCGTACACATGCCACGAATGATGGGATAGGGCCTGGTGCAGCATCTGACCAGTATATTGGGGGGGTGTATGCCCAGGTGAGCAGTGTACTGCACCAAGGGTGCAGGCGGGTGGGTGGGTGTCATGCTACGATCCACATCAGTGGATAAAGACATAGGGGCGGGTGCCTCTCACTCCCAGCAGTGCCCAGACATATGCGGGGTGGGTGCCTATCACTCCCAGCAGTGCCCAGACATATGAGGGGTGGGTGCCTATCACTCCCAGCAGTGCCCAGACATATGAGGGGTGGGTGCCTATCACTCCCAGCAGTTCACTCCCAGCAGTGCCCAGACATATGAGGGGTGGGTGCCTATCACTCCCAGCAGCGCCCAGACATATGAGGGGTGGGTGCAGAGGACTCCCAGCAGTGCCCAGACATATGAGGGGTGGGTGCCTATCACTCCCAGCAGTGCCCAGACATATAAGGGGTGGGTGCCTATCACTCCCAGAAGTGCCCAGACATATGAGGGGTGGGTGCAGAGGACTCCCAGCAGTGCCCAGACATATGAGGGGTGGGTGCCTATCACTCCCAGCAGCGCCCAGACATATGAGGGGTGGGTGCAGAGGACTCCCAGCAGTGCCCAGACATATGAGGGGTGGGTGCCTATCACTCCCAGCAGTGCCCAGACATATGAGGGGTGGGTGCCTATCACTCCCAGCTGTGCCCAGACATATGAGGGGTGGGTGCCTATCACTCCCAGCTGTGCCCAGACATATGAGGGGTGGGTGCAGAGGACTCCCAGCAGTGCCCAGACATATGAGGGGTGGGTGCCTATCACTCCCAGCAGTGCCCAGACATATGAGGGGTGGGTGCCTATCACTCCCAGCAGTTCCCAGACATATGAGGGGTGGGTGCAGAGGACTCCCAGCAGTGCCCAGACATATGAGGGGTGGGTGCCTATCACTCCCAGCAGTGCCCAGACATATGAGGGGTGGGCGCAGAGGACTCCCAGCAGTGGACAGAGACATGGGGGTGTGTACATCATCCTCCGATGACCAAAACTCCATGGGTGCATGAAGGCATCCACAATGTGCGACTATGTTGAGAGTGCCATGACAACACATCACTGACAGCAGTGTCCCACTCCGATGAGGATGGATGTCCTTCCCCCACTGCATGATACACCACATGTGGGTGTGATGACAAATTACACATGCATACCCACCCCTGGCGGTGGCAGCACAATACACACACTGAGATCATGCAACAAGACTGTATACTCATGTTAAACCCTACTAAACTAAGAGAGCCTAAGGGAACACACACTGTCACGCACATTCCAGGACTGATAGGAATGCACAGGTGCTGGGGCAGCCAACAAGTTGTTGCCTCCCATGGAAGGAAAAGGGTGGAGTACCCACAGATACAATGCCCACAATTGTCAGTCAGGTGAACAAATACCCTGCAGAACAAGTAACACATGTGTGCTAGGCTGGGAGTACACACATGCATAGTGCGGAAAAGGGACCATGTCCACATGAAGCCTGTTAGACTTGGGGGTCTCTGGTTGGCGCAAGGTTGCCCTTGTGTCAAGCAGGAACCCTCTCCTCTACGTCAGGGCGCAGGATAACCCCTTGTGAATGACCCTTGCTCACCCTCTAGGTGCGTGGCGTGAGCAGCCAAGGCGATTCCTCAGGCGTTGTTGGTTAAGCACTTACAATCATACACACAGTAAATACATCAATCCCCCCAGAAACGGACACCAGACTTGGATATGTAGAAAAATACGCTTCTTTATGTAAAAATAGGTATATATATCTCAGCAGACTTATCACAAGACCAATAACGTTTTCGCTATGCCACCAGGTTATAAAGCAGGCAAATGTTCTTTGTTCGTAGTTTCAAATGGATACTTTGTAGTCTCTTGCAAATGTTACTTGTGGTTCCAGTACTTACAGCGATCGATTCCTGCGAACGGGGAAATAAGGCGTTGCGGGCCCCGAGCCCGATACTGGAACTTCTTCAGTGATGTGGAGAGTCGGCACAGGTCGGTGCGACTCTCAGCTTGGGAAGTGGTCTTGGGTCCTCGATCAGCGGGTGTGGGCAGGTAGGCAGGCGCGGCCAGCGACCCTCAGCACGGCGGTGCAGGGGGGTCTCCACAGCGGGGGCGGCGCGGCCTGAGATGTCCGGGGATAGCGAAGCGGGGTCACAGGGCACGGTCAGTGCAGCTGGATGACCCGGCGTAGATCACAGTCGTCGGACGGTTTCTGGCCGGAGGGGTGATAGCGCGTTCAGCGCGCTCCAGTGACAGGCGGTGACAGGGGTGCAGGCAACCTAGCCCGGGGACAGAGAGCGGCTCCGGACGGAGCGAGGTTCTCACGGGGTTGAGGCAGGCAAGCTCCTGAGTGTCACGGCCCTAGGAGGGGCGATGAGGGGCGCAGTCTCTTTCCAGCGGGATGCACACACGGCTTGAATCGGAGGACGAGCAAAAGCACAGAGAACCCACTGGTCCTGGGGTTCAGTTCAGGGGGCAAGCTCAGATCAAGCCCTTGGAGAATGTTTAAAGCACAAAGCAGCAAAGTCTTTTCAGTAAGTCTCTTCCTCTCCTTTCTCAGCAACGCAAGCAGCAGGCCAGCTCCTCCAGCGTCTCCTTCTCCTTCTAGTCGGGCAGAGGTTCTTTGTGGTAAAACAGGATTCTGATTTCTTAGGAGCCAGGCTCCTACTTTTATACCATGATTCTTTTGTTCTTTAGCGCCAGGAGGCCTGGGCCTGGCTCAGTCCAGTTCTGGAGCACTTTGTTATGGTGACTCTGCTCTTTCCTTTCAGCAGCAGGGCAGAGACATCAGCCGCTCCACAGGGGGCGGCGCCGGCGCCGGCTTTGTGGTGGCAGAGCACAGGTCTATTCAAGAGTCAAGGTGTACTCCTCCCACCCATCCTGGTGTCACCTCTCTAACCACCACCTGGCAGCCGACCTGTCTCTGGGGATTCCCCAACCCTGCTCCTTACTGTTGCTAGGCAGAACACACACACACAGCAGAGGCGGACTGAAATGGCCAGGTCAGTAAATACTAACTTTCTAAAAGTAGTATTTACAAACCCAGGATATTAAAATAAACTTGACTACAAGAAGTATTTTATTATTCTGAGTTCAGGCATACTAAACTTGACATTCTACCATGCTCTCTGAGTCCACTGGGGTCACAGCGTGTAGTGACTCCAGCAGCCCATTCTGGCCTATGGAGAGCAGGTAGCCTTCAATAGTGAAAAACGAAAATGGCTGTAATTCACTACTAAGACATGCCACACACATCAGGGCATGTCCTACCTTATGCCTACAATGCACCCTGCCCTTGGGCCTACCAGAGGGGTGGCTAATATGTAGGTAAGGGAAGGTTTAGGGACTGGCAAGTGGGGGCACTTGCGTAGTCAGCGCGACGGTCCCAGACCGCGCACAGGGTCTGCGGTGGCAGACCCTAGACACATTTTACAAGGCCGCTTTCCGTGGGTGGCGCAACCAGCGCTGCAAGCCCACCAGCAGCATTGGCATTCACAAGCCCTGGCACCCCTGGTGCACTTTACTGGGGACTGACAGTGAATCCAATAAACCAATCATGAACATCAATTACAGGTACACTTTACCTAGGGAGCACTTGCACTGCGGCACGGATTAGCCGTGGCGCAGTGCCCTGAGCGGACAACACCAGCAAAACAATCGAGGCACACCATCAAAAAGTGGAAGGGAAACTCACGCCAAGGTGCCAGGTCTAACACGTGTCCCCTCCAGCTGAAATGTGGGAAGAACTACCCTTGCCCAGGGGGTTCCTCGTCACTAAGGCGGAAATACCTGGACAGACCGTCAGCGTTGGCGTGATCTGTACCAGGACGGTGTTCCACCGTAAAGTCCATACCCTGTAGGGAGATGGACCACCTCAACAGCTTCGGGTTCTCACCCCTCATTTGCATCAACCATCTGAGGGGCCTGTGGTCTGTCTGAACCCGGAAGTGAGACCCAAACAAGTAGGGTCTTAGCTTCTTCAGCGCCCAGACCACAGCAAATGCTTCTCGCTCAATTGCACTCCACCTACTTTCCCGTGGAAGTAACCTCCTACTGATGAAGGCTACGGGTTGGTCCCAGCCCTCCTCAGTCATCTGTGAGAGAACAGCCCCTACACCATGCTCTGAAGCGTCTGTCTGCACTAGGAATTCCTTGGAGAAGTCAGGGGCCAAAAGCACGGGCGCCGTGCACATGGCAGTCTTCAGGGTGTCGAAAGCTTTCTGACAGGTGTCAGTCCAGATCACGTTCCTGGGCTGCTTCTTGGAAGTCAGCTCTGTCAAGGGGGCAACAATCGTTCCATAGCCCTTGACAAACCTCCTGTAGTACCCAGTGAGCCCCAGGAAGGCCCTCACTGCGGTCTGCGTCTTGGGGGGCTCCCAAGCCAGGATGGTCTAAATTTTGGGTTGCAAGGGTGCCACCTTGCCACTCCCCACTTGGTGTCCCAAGTACACCACGGAACCCTGCCCGATCTGGCACTTGCTTGCCTTGATCGTGAGGCCTGCTCGGCGCAGAGCCATCAACACTTCCCAGAGGTGGCGCAGGTGTTCGGGCCAGGTGGCACTGAACACTGCGATGTCATCCAGGTAGGCGGCACTGAACGCATCCAGCCCAACCAGTACCTGGTTGACCAACCTCTGAAAGGTGGCAGGGGCATTCTTCATTCCAAATGGCATGACTCGGAACTGGAAGTGCCCATCTGGTGTAGAGAATGCTGACCTCTCTTTGGCCCCATCGGTCAAGGCGATCTGCCAGTACCCAGACGTTAAATCAAACGTGCTGAGGAACCGGGCAGCCCCCAGCCGATCAATGAGCTCATTAGCTCTGGGGATGGGGTGCGCGTCAGTCTTAGTTACTGAATTGAGTCCTCTGTAGTCCACACAGAACCGGAGTTCAGGTGTGGCTCCCGGCGCAGCAGCTTTGGGGACCAAGACCACGGGGCTGGACCAAGGACTGCTGGAGGACTCAACCACCCCTAGCGCAAGCATCTTGGAGACCTCCTCCTTGATGCAAGCTCTGACCCTGTCAGTTACCCTGTAAGCCTTGTGCTTCACAGGTAAGCTGTCTCCTGTGTCCACATCATGGACGCACCAATCTGTGACACCAGGAACCAGGGAGAACCTATCGGGAAACTGCCCCAGCAAGTGGCGGCAATCTTCCTGTTGTTCGGGCGTCAGGGTGGGTGAGAGGTTAACTCCATCCACTGACCCATCTTTCTCAGAGGCTACTAAGAGGTCAGGAAGAGGCTCGGTCTCCTCTTCCATTCCATCATCAGTGGCCAGCAGCATGCCCACTTCGGTCCTCTCTAAGTGGGGCTTAAGGCGGTTAACATGTAGGACCCTCAAAGGGTTCCTGGGAGACTGCATGTCCACCAAGTAGGTGATAGGACTTTTGCGCTCCACAACCTCAAATGGACCTGTCCACTTATCCTGAAGTGCACAAGGCTCCACTGGGGCCAAGACCCACACCTTTTGTCCAGGTTGAAGCTCTACCAGAGTGGCATTCTGGTCGTACCACCGCTTCATCTCCTCCTGGCTGGCTTCCAGATTTGCCTCAGCAAGTTGCCTGAAACGCCTAGTCTGGTTTCGGAAGGCCAGCATGTAACTGTATACATTCTGGGGAGGTTTTCTGGGAGATTGCTCCCAGCCTTCCTTTACCAAACTCAGAGGTCCTCTTACCGGGTGACCATACAGAAGCTCAAAGGGGCTGAACCCTAGAGACTTCTGTGGCACCTCTCGGTAAGCGAAGAGCAGGCATGGCAAGAGGACGTCCCACTTACGCCTCATTGGACCGTCTAGGCCCATGATCATGCCTTTGAGGGTTCGGTTGAATCTCTCAACCAACCCATTTCCTTGGGGGTGGTAAGGAGTGGTGAACTTGTAAGTTACCCCACACTCCTTCCACAGGGATTTCATATATGTGGATATGAAATTGGTCCCCCTGTCGCTCACCACCTCTAGAGGGAATCCCACTCGGGAGAAAATTCCCATCAGTGCTCGTCCCACCACGGGGGCCGTCACTGTCCTCAGAGGGATGGCTTCAGGGTACCGGGTGGCATGGTCCACCAAGACCAGGATGAACCTGTTGCCCAGGGCTGTCTTGGGGTCCAGAGGCCCCACAATATCAATACCCACTCGCTGGAATGGCGTACCGACCACGGGGAAGGGCTGCAGAAGAGCCTTGTGCTTCCCTCCGCTCTTACCACTTGCCTGGCAAGTCTGACAGGTTCTGCAGTAGGAATCTGAATTCTTGTGCATTTGGGGCCAGTAAAAGTGGGTGACAAGCCTGTCATAGGTCTTGTCCATCCCCAAATGTCCTGCTGAAGGCACATCATGAGCCAGCCCCAGTAGGAAGGTTCTGAACTTCTGGGGTACCACCAGCACACGGGCTGACCCAGGTTCAGCAGCCTTAGGCTCGGAATACAGGAGGTCACTCTCCCAGTACACGTAGTGTGTTTTGGCCTGAACACCATTGGCCTGGTCTGCAGCCTGCTGCCGCATACCCACGAGAGAAGGGCATTCTTTCTGCTCCCTGCAGAATTCCTCCCTGGAGGGACCTCCTTCTTGCTGCCAATGGGTCAGCTCAGGCAGGTCTCCCAGTTCGGCAATCTGTTCCCCGGTAGGCTCCAGAGCATCCCCCTCAGGGTCTACTTCCTCCTGGGCCGTGGGAACTTCGGGGGCCGGTTTCCCGCGCCTCCTGCGCCTTCTCCCTAAGGCCGGTTCCTGGACCTCTCCCTCAGGCTCCAGGACCCTCTCAACACCCCTACTGGCTGCCATGGACCGGGTGGTCACGCACGCCCAGTCGGGTAGACCCACCATCCTCAGATGCGTGGTCTTCTCCACCTTTTCCCAAGGGGAGCTCTCCAGGTCGTTCCCTAGCAGACAGTCTACAGGCATGTCAGTTCTCACAGCGACTTGTAGAGTACCAGAGACCTCCCCCCACTCAAAGGGAACTTGAGCCATTAGACAACGACTCTCTATGTTGTCAGCGTTGACAACCCTACAGTAGGCATTGGGTACAATCTGCTCTTGAGACACCAGGTGTTGCCTCACCGAGGTCACGCTGGCTCCTGTATCTCTAAGAGCCTCAACCTTTTTTCCATTGATGGTCACTACTTGCCCATATTTCTTAGTGTTAGAGGGTAAGTAGGTTTCAGGGACCATCTCACTGTCTCCTAGCGAGACTAGGGTCATCTGCCCGGGACCCCCACCCCCCTGGACTGCTACCTCCTCCCCAAAATTAATATTAGCTACTTGCCGGGGTGGAGCACCAGTGGGTGCGGTCTTACCAAACAGGCGACACTTAGGATCAGAGGCAATGTGACCCGGGTCACCACACCTGTAACAATTGAAGGGCCCCTTTGGAACAGGTCTACCTGTCGGGGCCCCGTTCTGCTGCGGGGGTGGGGGAGGCTGAGAACCCTTCTGCTGGTTCACTTGGGGATTACTTTGGGGGCCTTTTTGGAACCCTTTCTGTTTACCCCTGTCCCCCCCACTCTTCTGCTGGGGACCCTGCCCACCTTTGGCGGAGTCTCCCACTTGACCCTTGTGGACCCTGGTGCTGAGCCAGTGGTCCACCTCCTCAGCAAGCTTCCTCGGGTTGGACAGCTTGCTATCAATCAGGTGCTGGCGTAGCTCAGGAAAACATTGACTGGACAAGTGCTCCCATGCAATTAAATCAAGCAGCCCTTGATAATCATTCACCTTGCTACCCTTCACCCAACCATCCAGTGCTCTGCAGAAAAAAGTTACATACTCCACATACGTACTCTCAGGGATCTTCTTAATCTCCCTGAACCTCTGTCTATATAGCTCAGGTGTTAACCCATACCTGGTCATTAAAGCTTCCTTCATGTGGGGGTATGAGGCTTGGAGATCTAAGGGTAAATCTAATAGTGTGTCACGCCCTTCAGCAAGGAACCTTCCCCACAACCCCGCTCCCCAGTCTTTCTCAGGGACCCGGTGTGAAGACATGGCCACCTCATAGGCTCTAAACCACTGCCCTATGTCATCCTTTCTAAAATACTCCTTTACTACATCTTTGGGGATGTACACCTTGGACTCTACCTGCACCGGTGGAGTGCTGCCACCAGAAGGAGCAAGGTCCAAACTTTTCGCCTTCAGCTCCAACTCCTTCAATCTTATATCATGATCCATTTGGCGTTGTTGTGCCTCCAGGGCCAACTTCTGCTTTTCCATTTCCATTTGTCCTGCCAACTTTGCCATCTCCATTGCATGCGCCCTGTCTGCTGCCCTGTCTGCCAGCTCCTCTGGCGACCGGACTCTGCTGGGCTCCTCAAGGTTGTCGGGTGGAACGATGTCCCCCGCATTCCGTGGGTCTCTTGACTCCTTCCAGGCTCTCAACGCCTTGGTGTACTGGTTCTTCTTCCTGAATCCAGCATGGGGAACTCTGAATTTTACACTGTAGCCTTTCAATTGCTCCGCTGTGTAACCTTCCAGTCTCTCCCAATCCACCTCATCCATTCCAGAAATCACAGAGTGCTCTTCCAGCAGAGAGTGAGCCAGGCATGGTTGCAGTAATGGCAGATGTCTCAACAAAGTCCAAAAAATGAAAACCTGTGGCTGCGTTACTTGGTCTGCTCTCACTATCTGGTGATTAATAATTCACTGTATGCAAATTACAAATGCAAATCCGAAATCCCAGCCGCTGCCAACAATGTTAGACTTGGGGGTCTCTGGTTGGCGCAAGGTTGCCCTTGTGTCAAGCAGGAACCCTCTCCTCTACGTCAGGGCGCAGGATAACCCCTTGTGAATGACCCTTGCTCTCCCTCTAGGTGCGTGGCGTGAGCAGCCAAGGCGATTCCTTAGGCGTTGTTGGTTAAGCACTTACAATCATACACACAGTAAATACATCAATCCCCCCAGAAACGGACACCAGACTTGGATATGTAGAAAAATACGCTTCTTTATGTAAAAATAGGTATATATATCTCAGCAGACTTATCACAAGACCAATAACGTTTTCGCTATGCCACCAGGTTATAAAGCAGGCAAATGTTCTTTGTTCGTAGTTTCAAATGGATACTTTGTAGTCTCTTGCAAATGTTACTTGTGGTTCCAGTACTTACAGCGATCGATTCCTGCGAACGGGGAAATAAGGCGTTGCGGGCCCCGAGCCCGATACTGGAACTTCTTCAGTGATGTGGAGAGTCGGCACAGGTCGGTGCGACTCTCAGCTTGGGAAGTGGTCTTGGGTCCTCGATCAGCGGGTGTGGGCAGGTAGGCAGGCGCGGCCAGCGACCCTCAGCACGGCGGTGCAGGGGGGTCTCCACAGCGGGGGCGGTGCGGCCTGAGATGTCCGGGGATAGCGAAGCGGGGTCACAGGGCACGGTCAGTGCAGCTGGATGACCCGGCGTAGATCACAGTCGTCGGACGGTTTCCGGCCGGAGGGGTGATAGCGCGTTCAGCGCGCTCCAGTGACAGGCGGTGACAGGGGTGCAGGCAACCTAGCCCGGGGACAGAGAGCGGCTCCGGACGGAGCGAGGTTCTCACGGGGTTGAGGCAGGCAAGCTCCTGAGTGTCACGGCCCTAGGAGGGGCGATGAGGGGCGCAGTCTCTTTCCAGCGGGATGCACACACGGCTTGAATCGGAGGACGAGCAAAAGCACAGAGAACCCACTGGTCCTGGGGTTCAGTTCAGGGGGCAAGCTCAGATCAAGCCCTTGGAGAATGTTTAAAGCACAAAGCAGCAAAGTCTTTTCAGTAAGTCTCTTCCTCTCCTTTCTCAGCAAGGCAAGCAGCAGGCCAGCTCCTCCAGCGTCTCCTTCTCCTTCTAGTCGGGCAGAGGTTCTTTGTGGTAAAACAGGATTCTGATTTCTTAGGAGCCAGGCTCCTACTTTTATACCATGATTCTTTTGTTCTTTAGCGCCAGGAGGCCTGGGCCTGGCTCAGTCCAGTTCTGGAGCACTTTGTTATGGTGACTCTGCTCTTTCCTTTCAGCAGCAGGGCAGAGACATCAGCCGCTCCACAGGGGGCGGCGCCGGCTTTGTGGTGGCAGAGCACAGGTCTATTCAAGAGTCAAGGTGTACTCCTCCCACCCATCCTGGTGTCACCTCTCTACCCACCACCTGGCAGCCAACCTGTCTCTGGGGATTCCCCAACCCTGCTCCTTACTGTTACTAGGCAGAACACACACACACAGCAGAGGCGGACTGAAATGGCCAGGTCAGTAAATACTAACTTTCTAAAAGTAGTATTTACAAACCCAGGATATTAAAATAAACTTGACTACAAGAAGTATTTTATTATTCTGAGTTCAGGCATACTAAACTTGACATTCTACCATGCTCTCTGAGTCCACTGGGGTCACAGCGTGTAGTGACTCCAGCAGCCCATTCTGGCCTATGGAGAGCAGGTAGCCTTCAATAGTGAAAAACGAAAATGGCTGTAATTCACTACTAAGACATGCCACACACATCAGGGCATGTCCTACCTTATGCCTACAATGCACCCTGCCCTTGGGCCTACCAGAGGGGTGGCTAATATGTAGGTAAGGGAAGGTTTAGGGACTGGCAAGTGGGGGCACTTGCGTAGTCAGCGCGACGGTCCCAGACCGCGCACAGGGTCTGCGGTGGCAGACCCTAGACACATTTTACAAGGCCGCTTTCCGTGGGTGGCGCAACCAGCGCTGCAAGCCCACCAGCAGCATTGGCATTCACAAGCCCTGGCACCCCTGGTGCACTTTACTGGGGACTGACAGTGAATCCAATAAACCAATCATGAACATCAATTACAGGTACACTTTACCTATGGGCACTTGCACTGCGGCACGGATTAGCCGTGGCGCAGTGCCCTGAGCGGACAACACCAGCAAAACAATCGAGGCACACCATCAAAAAGTGGAAGGGAAACTCACGCCAAGGTGCCAGGTCTAACAAAGCCATGGCAACATACTCCATACACAAGTACAGTGACTACCAAGGATGGCACAGACGATGCAGGCGGAGACATTGCTGAGCAGGCATGGCCAAAGTTGAAGGGATCCGTCACACACCAAGGATATGTAGACACAGGTCAGCACAACAATTGGGAAACACCCTGCAGGGAAGATGTCAGGTGCCACAGAGGAAGGAACACTCCTTGGGACAATGTCACCATACAGTAAGAGCTTACATGACCAAAGGTTATTTGCATAGACCTTGTGATGGCACGCAGATATCAGGGTCCACCCCATGAGCAGCACACTACAACATTTCCCAGACACCTAACACATTATCACCACCCCAACTCATGGAGCAGCAGCACCAACAGCAATACCAGAAAAGCATTAGTGTGCAAATGAAAAACTAAATGCTTTATTCAGCATAAAAATAATATTTGAATTGAAATGTACACTATATACAAGGCCCAGAGGCCAGTCCATATGCGAACTCCTGGGGGGGAAAACATTGGGACGCATCTCCCCTAGCTTGCCTGCACAGTTCAGAGTTTCTTTTCATCCACAGGGGGGGGGGGGGCATCATGTGGGGGGGAAGGACCAGGCACCGCAGGGACAGGAGGGGCAAGGGTAGGTGTTGTGGGTGCAGGGACGGACGACTCCACCACCACAGGGGGTGGGGCAGCACCAAAGGTGGTGGTTAGGATGGCGCAGCACACGGTCGCAAGGCCTTCCAGCGTCTCCCCTGCACCCGAAGGAACCACAGGCCCCAAGGAGGGGGGTGGGGTCGGAGGGATGGGTTGCAGCGCTACTGGGGGAGGGTGTGGACAGGGGGGGGGGACTCAACTCCCCTTCCCGGGGACTTCCTCGACCGCTTGCGGGGTGGTGTCACACTGGGGCTGAGGGACAGACTGGCCATGAAGGACTCTTTGTCTGACTGTTGAGCAGGGGAGCTAAGGGGAGTGGTTGTGGAGGAAGTGGGTCGTGAGGACTGCGGACTCCCACTGTGGCTGCGTGGCTGCCGTTTCCCCCCCGACCCAGTGGGTGTGCCTACTTCCCCCTGTGTGTGCGTGACAGGAGGTGTGCGCTTGGCCTTCCCTGTTGGTGTGCTGCCTGTGTCTGGTGGGGTGCGTGCATGGGGATGTCTGGGTGTGCTTGGGACAGGCATGGGAGTAGGAAGTGTGGATGGTGCAGGGGTAGGGGGGGACGGAGCGCTGCAGGAGACCCACTGATGCTGTCAGTGACGAGTCCATGGACCTCAGCAACATCCTTTGGTCAGACATCGCTGCTGACATGCCCTTCTTGTACGACACCATCTGTGTCAGTAGTCTGGTGTGGCCATGGAGGACATTAAGCAGCGATGTCTGACCAACCTGCAACTGCCGCAGGATGTCCACAGACTCAGCATTGACTGCAGCAGGGGAGACAGGGGCAGGGGGTGCGGTGCCTGGCACGAAGGAGACATGTTGTCGCCTAGCACAGACAGAAGGGGCCCGAGCAAGTGGGAGGGCGGTGATGGGAATGGAGGGGGCGGCGAGAGATGGAGTGCTGCTTTCAGCTGTGGGAGCAGCCTCCGCCCCCTCTGGGAGCTCAGCCTCGGACCCGTCAGCGTCATAGTCGGTGTTGGGACTGGACAGGTCCTCCGCCTGACTCCCCTCGCCCTCCGTGCCACTTGCTGCGCCAGACTCCCCAGCACTGGTGGCACCGGTGCTAGATCCCTCCTCCACGTCCGTGCCGGTGTCTCCCTCGGTGTCCCCCGACGATGCTGTGGGCAAGGTGAAGAGACAGGAAATAATCAGACACCTGTATACATATGACACATGAGTCCAAACTACATAGGTCACAGTGCATAGCATGAAAAGCATCATGAGTAACATCTACAATACTACGCACATATGTAGGCCCTGCACTACACAGTTGGTTGACCCACCATGCCACTTGGAAACAATGGAGAGCATGACACAACAGCAAATAACTTGATATCGAATTATACAGAGAAGCAAGTGTCTGTGGACAGTCGAGCACAGCATCTGGACCACACACCGTTGCCAAAAAAGGATGAGCAGGAACCATGTCTTTAAACTTTAGACACATGCTGCAAAGCACAACCATTAAACCCTGCACAACATGACTGGGTCAATACTTGTTGAGTGTCTGTTCAGACTGTCATCACACACAGGCCAGACCTGGAAAGGAGACATAAGGTTTGGACATGTAGGCCGTGTCTGCACAGACCCCCCCCTACCTGAGACTATGTGATTGAGACAGAGGAAGGACTTACACCTCTTCATCTGGGATCTCAAAAATGGGCTTCATGAAATCCAAAGTGCACTCTAACTACCCCTCGTGGGGCTGACCACACATATTATTGACAAACAACCATCATCAGATAGTTGTACCGAGACACACAGGCACTGGCCACAGTGAGTATGCACAAGCCACATTGGGTCACCCTGTACAGTGGACACATGTAGCACACTTTACGTAAATACAAATGAGGCCAGGGTAAAATGCCACAGAGCCCAACCTATGCTGAAGACACAGAGAATGTCCACAGTTTTGGATGACACACATGATTCCTAGGAAAAGGTGTCTCAGGGGACTGTAGTGGCCACACTGCTCCATGGTCCTGGATAGATCTGACTGCAACAGGAGCAACAGTCCCCGCACTATGCATATCTCCCCCTCATGCACATCATCTCTGAGGCCACAACATCGGTCATGCATGCTGCAAGTCTGTTCATTTCAAGCCTCACACTCCTATGTTGAGACTCAGCATCAGTGCCAACAATCATGGACCCCAAAATGACTGAACTGGACAGGGCAGAGGCAAGGTCCCAACACATGTCACAGACCACCCCCACACATGATGCTGCAAGCTTTGGGCACTTGGATTAACTGGCAGCCTAGATTACCTTGTGCAAGAGTGACTACACACAGACCAGGGAACACATGTCAAGGAGGGGAAAGGAGGAAGAACAGCAGCGGATGACTTTGGGGAACAGGAAATGCAATGCACATATTACCTGCCAGTGTATCGATGCGACTGGGCACTTCCCAAAGCTGGTGACACACAACAAACACACATGTACCTACCCCCTTGCTGCTGCTGCATCGCCTGTAACCGCCTATCCATGTCAGGGAAGACCACCGCCAGGACACGCTTCATTTGGTGGGTCAGGCGCCGGCGCCCGCGGTTCTTGCCTTCTGGTGAGTCCCCCAGCAGGAACCGGGCGATCCTCCTGGTCCAGTACCGGATGTCCTGCCAGCGTTTCCTCACCTGTGCCAGGCGCCGACTGCGACCCTCCACAGATCTCACGGCCCTGACGGCCCGCTTCCATATCTCCCCCTTCTCGTAGGCGGTTACCTGTGAGGATGACAAAGTGAGACAACATCACTACACCTGCTCCATGTCACAGAGACACACATTTGAACATCTTTGATATGTTGAACAGGGCATAGTATGCTGCCAACGAATAGCACCTTTGTCATAGGGACATTAGGCTCAGTGGAAGCCCCAATGCACTACATGGCATTGAAAGTACACAGGTGGCATGAGGGGTGCAACACACTCCCTGATCATGGCACACACTGGACATCACAAGCAACACAAAGCTGATGGCCAGCACCTCCAAGCAGTCACATGCCCCAGGCCACTGACCCAACAACAGCAGACTACACAGACACACACAAGCACAGATCATTCACCTGCCAGTGGCAACAGCCGATACAAACCTCACTCTGCACATGTGCCACTTGCCTGGGAGGTGTCACAGGTGTGGGGCTAGCCAAGCAAGTCAGACACACAGCAAGGCTTACTTCTCACATCAGATGGGTCGAGCTGTTGCCTCCTCCATGCAGCTGTGGTGCAACACTCCACATAGACACTCACCCACATGACAAGGAACATTCACACACATCAATGTCCAGATCATTTGGACACTCTCACCACAGCTCCACTCAACTCACACACATCTGTGGGTACAGTCACCTGTCACACGGGGGGAACACTGAATCACCTCAGGACTATAGAACAAGAAGGGCCAAGAGGATTAGCTATGCTGAATGTGCCATGCAGAATGCAGTGAATGTCACAGTAAGCACAATGCAAGTGAGGAGTGCACACATGAACCAAATCATGCTCTGCATGACAGACATGAGCCATTCCCCCCCCCCGGGACCCACTCTAAACAACATTTCATGTCTGTCCCACCTGGACACAATGCCAGAAGTGCCAGTCACAAAAAGAAGGGGCACAGTCAAAGGTAGCAGAGTCAGCACTCACCTGCACCCCTGGTCTACCATACAGGCTGGGGAACTGTGGGAGGATGACGTACAGCAACGCCTCATTCTCCTCCTGGGTGAATGGCTGGGCCCTCTCCACAGACCGCGACATGGTGCCAGATGAATCACAAGCAGCAGCAGTGGTGTCGAACCAAAGGTTGTGCAGGCAAGTGCCCTTTCATGGGTTCTGCCTGACTTATATCTGCCTTGCTGGCCTATTTCAGTAACAGGAGTGCAGAGTGATTGGTCAGACTCCTTTGCATCCTACGTTTCCTCCAATCCCTTTAAACATACACCAGTGACAGCATTAGCATTTTTTCGAATTTGCAGTATCATGTCAAGTCAACAACCACTTTGCAACAATGTATATTGTGGCCAACTGCTTTTTCCAGGCCACATGATGGAAAAATGTGAACTTCAAACTGGGTATCCATGACAACCAGCATGCATGTAGGCCCTAATACTTGTCCCTTATGTGTCCCCATTGTAAATTTCAAATCCCCACACAGGTACGGTGCGTTTCACACGTACCCCTAGGGCACCACTACTCTAGTGCTACGGGCCGTACACGCGTGTGTAGGGCCCGTAGCACTATGGTGGTGTTGCCGTAGGCATACGCCATCGTGCTACAGGCCCTACACACGCGGGTACGATCCATAGCACGATGGCGTACGCCTACGGCAACACTGCCATAGTGCTACGGGCCCTACACATGCGGGTACGGGCCGTAGCACTATGGCGTACGCCTACGGCAACACTGCCATAGTGCTACGGGCCCTACACACGCGGGTACGGCCTGTAGCACTATGGCGTACGCCTACGGCAACTCTGCCATAGTGCTACGGGCCCTACACACGCAGGTACGACCTGTAGCACTATGGTAGTGTACGCCATAGTGCTACGGGCCGTACCCGCGTGTGTAGGGCCCGTAGCACTATGGTAGTGTTGCCGTAGGCGTACGCCATAGTGCTACGGGCCGTACCCGCGTGTGTAGGGCCCGTAGCACTATGGTAGTGTTGCCGTAGGCGTACGCCATAGTGCTACAGGCCGTACCCGCGTGTGTAGGGCCCATAGCACTATGGCAGTGTTGCCGTAGGCGTACGCCATAGTGCTACAGACTGTACCCGCGTGTGTAGGGCTCGTAGCACTATGGCAGTGTTGCCGTAGGCGTACGCCATAGTGCTACGGGCCATACCCGCATGTGTAGGGCTCGTAGCACCATGGCAGTGTTGCCGTAGGCGTACGCCATCGTGCTACGGGCCGTACACACGCAGGTACGGCCCGTAGCACTATGGCGTACGCCTACGGCAACCCTGCCATAGTGCTACGGGCCCTACACACGTGGGTATGAGCCGTATCTCTATGGCGTACGCCTACGGCGACACTCCCATAGGGATAGGACCAGTGTGTACACGTACGTGTGTACGGTCCGTACACACACGCGTACTCCTACCCAAAACCCATATAGTGATACGACCGTACACACGCCCTCAGAGCGTGTGTACGGTGCGTTTCACAGCTCACACTGGTGATAGGAGGCGCACAGGAAAGGAATGGAGGTGTCAGACTCGCACAAGGATGGACATCAAGTCATTGTCAGTGCAGTGCTTCATGTGTAGGGCCTAGGTATGTCAGGCAGTGAGCTGGCACATGTCTCCTCATGTTTTAACCCAATAGTTGTGTGATGACCTGTGTACACATGTCATGTGTGATGGGGCACTATGTGGCGCACTTCCCCTTCACACCTTTTACATGTGTGCATGTAGTTCAAACTTGTCAAGCACTGCATCACTGGCATGGCACAGTCACCAACACCCGCAACTGTCCCCTGATGCCAGGTACACGGATGATGACACCTGACATCTCACTACCATCGTGCCCCGATGTGACTATGTCATGTGTGTGTCATGTGTTTCCATGATCTTGCTGTTGGTGTTCCGTCAACGGCATCTGCTGTAGCTGCATCAAACATGTGTCTGTGTGTAGATGCCCATGTCACACTATTACGCACACCAGGACACATGCGGAATAACACGTAACGTGTGTCTGTATGCATCGAACAGGGACTTGCGAGCTTAGGACATATCAGCGTAGTCTCAATGTCTGTGTGATCATTTTTGACATGTACCACTTCATGGCAAGGTATTTGGTCTGTCCCTTTTCCATGACATGTGACCTGTGCGTCCAGCTTGCCGGCAGCTGTCTGTATGAGATAACATCCTTCAAATGCACATATGTGGATGTATGTCACTCCTGCAATGTGTCTGGCTGTTCACTCACACTGGCCCACAGCTACTTTCAAGGCATGTCATGTAGACCTTGACAATCCACGTTTGTAGCTGGATCTTGGCTGGCATACGTGTGCAGGATGTATTGCACAGACCAGACTCTGTATGTAGCATATGTGTATTAGCTGTTGAACATGTGCTCAGTTCATTGACATTGGTGTAGTAATGTACTCAATCTTCGTTATTCCTTCCAAATTTCTGCAGGGCACCACCTCTCCCCCGACCAATGCCAGACTTGGCTGCCATGAGGGAACATGACTGCATACGCCGCTACAGATTCAACCAACAGTTAATTGTGGACCTGACAAACAGGCTGGCCCCACACCTCCAACCGCGACACAGTTATCCGACTGCGCTGACCCCCAAGATGAAGGTGATGTCAGCCCTACATTTCTTTGCCACCGGTACGTTTCAATTGACCATAGCTGATGTGGGTGGTATGTCCCAGACCATGTTCAGCTGTGTCCTGCATGATGTTTTAGAAGCCATGTTGGAGCACCTGGATGAATTCATCCATTTTCCAACTCCTGAGCGGTTGACAGGTATCAAGGGTGAGTTCTATGCCCTGGGAGGGATGCCCCATGTAATTGGGTCCATTGATGGGACACATGTGGCTTTGGTACCACCACAGGCACAGGAGGTAGCCTTTCGTAACCTTAAACATTACCACTCCATTAATGCCCTTGTGGTGTGTCTTGCTAACATGGTGATTTCCCATGTCTGTGCACGTTTTCCAGGGTCAGCACACGATGCCTACATCATGAGGCGTAGCAGGGTGCCAGAAATGATGCTGCAGCTGCACAACGAACAAGCATGTCTTGTTGGTGGGTAGACTCTGTTTGTCCAGTATTCAGCGGTATTTTAGTATGTGACGGCATCTCCTGACCCACTTCTTTACATGATGTTTCCATGTAGGGGACTCTGGCTATCCCAACATGCCATGGCTGGTGACGCCTCTCCGCAACCCAAGAACAGCTGCAGATCACCGTTACAACAACGCCCATGGGCAGACCAGGCGAGTGATTGAGAGGACGTTTGGCCTCCTGAAGAGCCGATTCCGTTGCCTCCACAAGACCGGCGGGTCGCTCCCATATGCACCGGTGAAGGTCTGCAAAATCTTCCTCGTGTGCTGCATGCTGCACAACATGGCAGTGGAGAAAGCTGTGCCACTCATCCTGGATCCCGATGAGCAGGAACATCCACCCGTGGAGGATGAGGGCCTTGGTCACGAGGCAAGTGAGGAGGAGGAGGAGGAGGAGGACATCCGGAGTCAGCTCATACGCAACTTCTTCTCATAATGGTGAGTCCCTGGGTCTGAGTGTGCACGCTTGGAGCCTTGTGTGGCATGTGTTGCAATGTGTGTGTCCAGCTGACTGTATGCGAAGTGACTTTGAGGTGTGTGCTGATGTGTCACTCGAGTGCTGATGTCATTCCACACATTTTAGCTGACACACTCAATTGACAACTAGTATGGTGTCAACCTTATTCATGTAGAGTACATGACCATGCATGCGGATGACTATGTGTTTCCTGACTTCTTGTGTGTCTCTCATCCCCACGTATTTGCGCATGCTGTCTGCTCGTGGCATCGTTGTGCTCCTGCTATTCCTCATGAGTAATGCAACGTGTGCTGAATCAGCGTTACATGCACCGACATGGTGAGAAGTCTCCTTTGGGTAAGGATTGCAGCAAGGCTTTTTGGGTGTGGTAGTTGTTTGTAATGTGTGGGCACTGCTCCTGTGCAGGTATTGTTACTATGCATACATGTCGACTCACCATGGGGCACATAACATGTAGCATGACTCACATGAATTGATAGTCACACTTCGTGACAGTCATCTGTTATGGGATTGTGGATTTTGATGAAGGCATCTATGTGAGTACAACTTCCCTCGGAAACATACAGGAGGCTACGGGTGGACATATTGCGGGACATCCCCATGAGAGGCTCAATGGGGAATTGCAGCCTCTCCGTGTGCAGCAGGGGATGTTTGGCTCACTCCCTTCACTTGTGTGCCACTCCCATGGATTGACAGCATCTGTGGTGCGAAGGGGGTGTCCAATGTAGGTCCCACATGTTAATCCAAAAGACCATGTGAGTCTGTTAATATTGATGCATTTCCATAGGTGTGAGCCTGAGTAATAAAGGTGTTCCTCAGCCTCCAAGGTGCCTCATCTCTGTCAATGCAGGTCTCTTGCCACTGTGCATGCACCATCTCTGGCATGGTTGTCAAGGATTGTGCATATGAGTCTATGTGTAGATTAGCAACCTGCATGCTGTTCTACATGTATTTGATTGTCTATTCTGTATGACGTCCATGGCTGTGTATGTGTTTTGGTATGTTGGTCCCCACAACGGGCCGTCAACACCTTCTGGGGTGTGTTTCCTGTGCGCAGCTTGGCCTTCAGTTTCATGATCCGGTGTCAGTCATCTTTGGGGATTGTGCATCCTTTGTCTCTGGGTGTGCCATTGAAAACCGGTCACTCCTTCCTTGACATACACCTGTTGCAGTAGTCCTTTCTGACATGCTAGTCTTTGTGTGGAAATTGTGGCATAGTTCCCAGGCCATGCCGCCTGCTGTTGCAGCCACTGCAGCAAGGCCACACAAAGTTTCCTGATTTGGCAACACACACATCAAAGATGCTCCTCCCTTCCTCCATCAACCCATTCATTTGGCTGTCATCAGCTTGTCTGTGCCACAGTTGCGGCCACGCCGTCCCAAAGGCTGGACCGTCTGCACATGCAACGTGCACATTGCACGAGCCTCATGTCCTTGCATGACCCACATCACACTACAGTCTGATGTTGCAGCCACCCTCCAAGCAATGTCCATCCACACATCTTCCGCCAGCTCTCAGGCATACACTAAGCGCACACACAACACCTTTGCATGATGAGTGTGCAACTCCGTCTGCCTACACAGCGCTGTCACGCCTTCCAGGCCCTGTCACACCCACCAGGTCAAGTCCCTCCTACTCCCCACTGGCTCTGTACCCCGGCAAGGACATGGGAGTGGGACTCAAGGCTTCTGCATCTAGTATGCTGTCGTTGTGAGGCACATGGCACAGGTATCATCTGTCAGCGTGTCAAACTACAATGCGTCCAGGACCCCCCAGTCCACCATCACATGCGCACGCAACCTCATCATCAACTCGTATGCCATTGACAGCCACGTGCTCCTCACCCTCACCAAGGGCGCAGACATTGCCAGTTCCAATACTCTAGATTGCATGAGATCCATTGATGAATGGCAGAACAGCAGCCACCTGAGGCTGGACTTGTATAGGACTGAGGTCAACATCTGAGGATTGTCCCCTTACAGCTGGGTCAACTGCTTGTGTCCCACCCGCAGTAGCTCCACACAAGCACCCAGTGTCCATGCACACAAGATGGTGTGCATCATGGATTGCTTGCTCACATTTGCCATGGTAATCACCAGCATCTGTGCCTCAGACTGCAACACCCTCTGCATTATGCACATGATCTCCAGATAGATCCACTCCAAGGAAAGACGGACCATCCCCCAGGTCCACGACAACATCAGTGTCAAATACTGCCCTGCCCTCGACGGGGCAGCCACATCCAAACTCCCAGGACACTTGTCCACATCCAGGCTGCATCTGCACACCTCGGCGGCAACATCCCGCGCCCCAGCCACATCACCGTCCAGCAGAGATAGCTGGAATGGATCACTTTGTGCTGCAGGATGACCTTCAGACTCCCCACCCACACTCAGGAGGCAGGCCACAACTCCGACCCAACACAACCGGGCTGGACTGTTCCCATGAGGCACAGGGTCAGACTGATTTGCATATGGCCATGTCTGAACTGGGGTAGCAGAGTGGGCTAAAGAACGGTGATGGATTAAACCCAGATCAGTTGACTGGGGGTGAGTGCTTGCAATGTTCAACACTCCGTCCATCATTTCCTTTGGTTTTTGCTTTGTTCGCCATAAGTTGGCAGGGTATGCTCAGACGTGAGTCCCTTGCTTACTTTGCCACTGGATTCAAGCAAGCCTGGCTGAAGACGGCTGAAATGCCAGAAACTGGTCCTAGGAAGCTTGTTTCCGGTCCAGGGAAGACATGGCTTGGCAGTTCGGGTTGGACTGTTCCCATGAGGCACAGGGTCAGACTGATTTGCATATGGCCATGTCTGAACTGGGGTGGCAGAGTGGGCTAAAGAACGGTGATGGATTAAACCCAGATCAGTTGACTGGGGGTGAGTGCTTGCAATGTTCAACACTCCGTCCATCATTTCCTTTGGTTTTTGCTTTGTTCGCCATAAGTTGGCAGGGTATGCTCAGACGTGAGTCCCTTGCTTACTTTGCCACTGGATTCAAGCAAGCCTGGCTGAAGACGGCTGAAATGCCAGAAACTGGTCCTAGGAAGCTTGTTTCCGGTCCAGGGAAGACATGGCTTGGAAGTTCGGGCTGGACTGTTCCCATGAGGCACAGGGTCAGACTGATTTGCATATGGCCATGTCTGAACTGGGGTGGCAGAGTGGGCTAAAGAACAGTGATGGATTAAACCCAGATCAGTTGACTGGGGGTGAGTGCTTGCAATGTTCAACACTCCGTCCATCATTTCCTTTGGTTTTTGCATAGTTTGACATTTACACACACATATGTTGGTGAATGATGCCAAATGACAGCAACATCTCATGACAAAATAAAGTATTTATTTTTGGTGGGATGAGTCTTTTGGTGGATGAAGTAAGGTGCTCTACCGGGTGCATAGAATTCAAAGTTCACAGGGGGAGATGGCATCCTTGTCAGTTGGAGTCATCAGAGTCCAGACCACAGTGTTGGTCATCATTGGTCAGACTGTGACCAGCAAGTCCATGTGGCAGAGAATGTCATTGGGTGAGGTGGTGCTGTTGCGCCAGAGCGCCAGGTGCCAGGCCAGGTGACCTGGGAGATGTGGATGGTCCGCTGGCTCTCACGGTCTTTTCTGTGGACGACCCACCTTCCTCCGGGGACCCTCAGATGCAGGCCTTGACGTTGTCTGTGATGCTCCGTCGGACGAATCCTCCTCCTCCCTCCCTGTGGCTGGTGCTGGTCTTCACCTGGTGTCACAGGGAGGGTTGCCCATGTTGTCGACAATCCGATGGAGTGAACGGCTCATGTCCGTTTGCACCGCCAGGAGCTCAGCCAGTCTTGCCTCCATCCGTCCTTAGTGTTGTTGTTGACTGGCATGTTGCTCGGCCTGCAGGTTCTTCATCTCGTCGAGGGTCCCCTTCATCTCTGTGAGGCTCGACACTACCTGGCTGATGCCCCTGGTGTCACGCCGGTATGTGTCCAGGATGTGGTGTATGTGTGTTGTATGTGTGACATACCGGTTCCCTCAGCTGGCTGGTCAGGTTCGCGCCTCCGCCTGCCTCCACTCCCACCACCCCTGCCCACACGAGCCTGGCCTGCCGTTGTGGGCACATCGGGTCTACGGGACCCCTGAGGGATGGCATTATCGGGGTTGTCTGCCTCCTCCTGGGTGCCCGGAGAACCTTGTCCCTCCTGGTCAGACTGGCTGTGTTGTTCAGTGCGAGCAGGGTTCCTGGGTGTCTCCTGGGATGTGGCAGGAATGGGGGTGGTGGTTGGCACAGATGTACCTGACGCAGGTGCTGCAGGGGCTTGGGCACCAGAGGGGCCAGGTTGGTCGGGGTCATCCACGGAGTGGTGAGAGTCGTCGCTGCCGGTGGGCTCATCTTCATGCTGAGCCTGGGACTGTGATTGTTCCCCCCATTATTGGGGGGAGGTTGATGACGTTGCCCTGTGTGTGAGAGAGAGACAATGTTAATGCTGTTTCATGCCACATCCATGTTTCATACATATTCAAGTTGTCACAGATCCTCCAGGTAGTTGGATGTGCCTAGCATTCCTCACAATGTCCACTTGGGGATGGGTATGTTGCGGGGGACAGTTTGGTATGTTCTCCTGAGTGTTTGACCAGTAGAATTTTGGCTCGGATGCTTATTTGGCGATGGATTGGTCTTGTTGTGTCACATGTCCATTGTGAGAGTGGGTAAATCCGTTGCCTGCCCTGGGGGTGTGTGCTTGTGTGAGGGGGGGGTGTGTGACCGGGCCTGCTGTTGGGTGTAGTGTGATTTGTCATTGGGTCTCCCAGGTGATGTGTCTGTCTCCTCATGGTGCATGCTGGCATTACAGTGAGTTTGAGTGCCTGTGCTAGATATCTGAGCTTGTGTAGTTGGTGTTTGAGTGTACAGTGGTCACAGAAGGGCCTTGTGTTGCATACAGCAGGGCCAAGTGTCAGCTACCTTGTCAGTACTTTGCCAGTCCCTGTGCATTGGGCATGGTGCATGGGTATGTACCTAGGCCATGTGGGGTGAGGGCATTGGTGTCTGCTTCGAGTTGCACAATGTGTTGTGTGAGCCCCACCCTCCCAGCATCTCGGACATCCAGTCTTGGGTTTGTGGTTGGTGTGGCCTTGGACATGGCATTGCCTTTATTTGTGAATGGGGCATGGAGACGTTAGTGGCATGAGCGTGGTGTTAGAGTGTGGTTGCGTGCGGTGAGGGCTTGGGGGAAGTTGCGTGCATTTGGTGTATTTGTGGTGTGGATGGCATTCCCCCCATGTTACGTGAGTTGTTTGTGTACTCACCAGGCTCTGCGACTCCTTTGACTCCGTGTACTCCCACTGGCGGTAGCATGGCGGATGTATGTTGTTACAACGCACACTTTTACAACGCATGCACTTACAACGCATTTTTTACAACGCAACATCCACTACAACGCATTCCATTACATAGCATGACACTACAACACATGTTTAAAAACTACCTTTACAACGCATTCCATTACATCGCATACTATCTTTACAACGCATACCATTACAACGCATAGTATAGGGGTAAAAATTACTATTCTAACTCCAGGGGGTGCAACAGTAGGGTAAGTGTTGGATTGCGTTGTAATGGTATGCGTTGTAAAGGTAGTATGCGATGTAATGGAATGCGTTGTAAAGGTAGTTTTTAAACATGCGTTATAGTGTCATGCTATGTAATGGAATGTGTTGTGGATGTTGCGTTGTAAAAATTTCGTTGTAAGTGTAGTGCGTTGTAACAGTTGCGTTGTAAAGGTTGTTCACCTAGCATGGCCATCACCTTCTCCTCCCAGGGATGGTAATGTCGGGTCTGTGGGGCAGCCCGCCTCCAGTGATGTTACTCTGGGCGTATTCCTCGTTCATCTTCCTCTTGACTGCCCTGCGCAGATCGTACCACCTGGCTTGGCATTCATGCCTGGTCCTTCGGATGGGCGCAACAGCATTCACCTTGTCGACGATCGTCTGCCACAGGCTTGTTTTTTGGGCTATGCTGGTCTGTCTGACCAATGTTCCAAACAGCTGTGGCTTGACTCTGATGACTTCGCTGACAAGGAGGTCCAGCTCTGCCCTTGTGAACTTTGGATTCTTGTCTGTGGGCATGGTGTGGGGTGTGGGTGTGGATGGTTGTGGGTGTGTGGGTGTGAAGGTGTAGGTGTGAATGCGAAGAGGGGGTGTTTGTGAATGAGGTTGTGTGAAGGTGTGTAAGTGAAGGTGTAGTTAAGGTGTAATAAAGGTGCAGTTGTTTGTCTGTGGGGTCTGGCAGCAGTGAGTCTGTTGCAAAGGCTCATGGGTTGTGTGTCTGGGACCTTTTTATTGGTCCATTTGTGGGTGTGGCTGGGTTTGAATTTGTGGTGGGTGTGTTATAAGAGGTGGTTGTGATTTAGTGCCTCTGATTGCCTGTTTGGATGTGCCAGGTCAGTTATAGAGATGTATTTTGTCATGTTGAAGTGTTTTGTGGTGTTGTGCGAGTTGAATTGACCCTCCTTGTGCTATTTTACAGTGTCCTGGTTCTGTACGAGTCATTTTCGCGTAGGTAAGGTCCGTACATACGCGATGCTGGGTGAGGGTGCTGGGGTACGGTGTTGGGGTATGGTGCGTACAGGTACGGGGCTGGGGTACGAGCCTGGGGTGCGTCGCGTACAGGTGGGGGGCTGTGCTAAGGTGTTGGGGTACGGTGCGTACAGGTGCGGGGCTGTGCTACGGTGTTGGGGTACGATGCATACAGGTACGGGGCTGGGCTACGGTGTTGGGGTATGGTGCATACAGGTATGGGGCTGGGCTACGGTGTTGGGGTACGGTGCGTACAGGTACGGGGCTGGGCTACGGTGTTGGGGTACGGTGTGTACAGGTACGGGGCTGGGGTACGAGCCTGGGGTGCGTCACGTACAGGTGGGGGGCTGTGCTAAGGTGTTGGGGTGCATTGCGTACAGGTGGGGGCTGTGCTAAGGTGTTGGGGTACAGTGCGTACAGGTGCAGGGCTGTGCTATGATGTTGGGGTACGGTGCGTACAGGTGCGGGGATGTGCTAGGGTGTTGGGGTACGGTGCGTACAGGTACGGGGCTGGGCTACGGTGTTGGGGTACGGTGTGTACAGGTACGGGGCTGGGCTACGGTGTTGGGGTACAGTGCGTACAGGTACGGGGCTGGGCTACGGTGTTGGGGTATGGTGCGTACAGGTACGGGGCTGGGCTACGATGTTGGGGTACGGTGCATACAGGTACGGGGCTGGGAGACGGGCCTGGGGTGCGGCGCGTACAGGTGGGGGGCTGGGGTATGGTCCTGGGGTATGGGGCGTACAGGTGCAGGGCTGGGAGACGGGCCTGGGGTGTGGCGCGTACAGGTGTGGGGCTGTGCTACGATGTTGGGGTACGGTGCGGAGGGGGGTACGGTGCTGAAATACGGGGGTACGGTGCTGACATGTGCAGGGTGTGGGGGGCTGTATGATTCGTATCCGGGCACAAGTTTACCCCTGTACATGTAGGCTACAGCGTTCGCTCCGTACGGGGCATTTTACATGCGGTTGTGTATTCGGACGGGCGGTACGGATCGTACTTGCGCGCTCGGACTTCTGTTTTACGATTTGCACGTAAAAATGTCCGGCTCCCTGTCGGACACTTTTCCCGACGCTATTCGGACGTAAAAATTTACGGCTCCCTCTCTGACCATTTTCCCGACGCAATTCGTATGTATTTTTCACGTACGAATCGCACTTCGCAGTTTGTACGGTACTTGTACGATTCGTACGTAAAAATATACGATACGAGTCGTACGCACATTTTTTTTCCCGGATCGGAATCGGCACCTTAGTAGACATCTTTGACATCAATTTCCATGCTTAACCCAAGGACCTCTCTGAAACAATAGTGAATTCTGGTCCAGTATTTCTGAATGTGAACACACTCCCACAGTATATGCATGAATGTGCTTTCCTGGCCGCATTGTCTCCTGCCCCCCAAGCTGTCCGCCCTGCCCATCCTAGCTAGCGTGGGTCAAGTAACGTATACTCTATGAAGGATCTTAAGTTGGACCAGTCATAATCCTGCCACTCATATTCGTCCAGCTCTGAGATATCCTCCTCCCAGTGTCTTCGGACCGTTCCAAGGAGGTCTGGGGCATTGTTAATCAGTTTTTTATATGTTAGGGATACCGCTTTTGTTTGCATGTATCCGTCGAGCAATCTATCCTCTAACGGTGAGACCTCTGGGAGAGACTCTCCCTTCGGTATCTGTGATGTCAGTGCATGTCTCACCTGTAGGTACCGAGAGTGTTCTGTGTCAGCCATCTCATACTCCTGTTGCAGTGTGGCAAATGATATGACACCTCCCCTTTTCCATAAGTCACCTACCTTTGAGATCCCAATCATATCCCATTCATCATATCCCTTTGTTTTTCCTCAGAGTGCCCAGTTGCTCCGAATCCCACAGGGGAGTGGCCTGTGTCATTTTCTGCCCCCAACCCATGCTTCTAGTGGCAGTGTGCCACACTTGTACCGAATGTCTGGTCGGCCCTGCCAGAGAAAATGTAGTCGGTTTTGAGTAAAGGGCCATGCTGAAATTACCACCTGATAGTAGCCATTTGTCCATCTTATAGCCCGGGTCATCCCAATGACGGTATGTGTAATGATTGAAAGCAGCCAAGTGGGCTGCCCAATAGTATTTTTTAATGTCAGGGAGTCCGATTCCCCAATCGTACCAACTCTTCACCAGTTCTGAGAAGGATATGCGGGGTTTTCATCCCAGAGCAGTTCTCTCTGGACACTCTCCACCTCTTTAAAGTATTTCGCCGGAACCGGGTTAGGAAAGTCCTGGAGCGCATAAAGGAAGCGTGGTAGTGACATCATTTTAAATAATGCAGCTCTTCCTAATAACGATATTGGGAGAGTTTGCCACATCTCATTTCAATCGTTGTAGTGGGGGGAGCAGGTTACGCTCATAGCTAGTTCTACGGTCTGTTGTTAAGTAAATCCCAAGGTATTGGAATCCGTCTTTCGCTTCCTGAACTGGACAGTCCCTAGGTTGGGAAGGAGGCCCTCCACTGAGGACATACATCAAGGATTTACTCCATTTAGTGAAGTATGGCCCGAACCCCATCTTACTTAAAACTGCGAAGAGGTACGCCATTGAATAGAATCGAAGGTCATTGTGGCATCCAATGACACCACTACTGCTTCTTCTCTTAGAAATCCCTGACGTCCTAACACTCCAAGTAGCATCCTCAAGTTAATGGCCGTGTTTCTATGAGGCATTAAGCCCGACTGGTCCGGGTGTACCAGTTTTCTAATTACTCGGACCAAACGAGCGGCAAGTAGCTTGGACAGTACTTGGGCTCGACATTAAGGGGCCGATTCCGATTTCGGCCGGCAGGGCTCCGAACGATGTTCGGAGCCCTTCCGACCGAATCAGAACGTGTCGGCCGGATTCCTTTCCGAACGAGCCATTCCGATGGGCTTGGTCAGAATCCGACTCGTATTTCCGGATGGCTTCGACGGGCTCGGAGAGCCCTTCGGCCATCTGGAAATCCTTCAGTACTCCCCCGGCCGCCTCTTCACGACCGACCGGCACGAAAAGGCAGTCGGAAACTGTCTTTGGGGCCCCCCAGTAGGGCCCCCATGGGTGCAAGGCCACCGAATAGCGGCCTGGGGGCACCTATGGTGCCCCTCTGCTGACGGCCACAGGGTGCAGGGATGAACTGCACCTCTGTTTTCACAATGCAAGCATGCATTCCGCTCGGAATGCATGCTCCCATTGTGAAGCATACGAGTGCGACCGAACAGGGTTCGGTTGCATCGTACTTGCAGGGCCGTAATTGATGACAGCAGGTCCGTCGGTTACGGCTCCTGACTGATGTCCGACGGACCAGAGTCCGTCCGACATCAGAATCGGCACCTTAGTAGCGAGATAGGTCTGTACGAAGAACACTTATTTCTGGGTTTACCCGCTTTCTGTATGGTAACCAGTGTAGCCACCCTTTGATCGTGAGGGAGCACACCCAAATCACAGCTTTCCTCAAACATGTCTCTTAAATGTGGCGCAATTTTGTCAGGTTTCAGCTTGCATAGCTCGATTGGCAGCCCATTGGGGCCCATGGCCTTACCCGATTGAAGGCCTCTTATTGTCTGGGCTACTTCATCGTTAGTAAAGGCACTGTTGAGCAGTTCCTTATCTTCATTCGTTAAAGTTGGGAGCATTATGTCTGAAAGCAGGGCTTTAGAATCTTCTTCTCGAAAGGAAGTGTGTGTTTGGTAAGTAGAGCGGTAATTATTGGCGAATTCATTGGCTATTTCTTGCGGATCTACTAATGTTGCTCCGGACTCTATCGTTAGTTTGGACACCAGCATTTGCCAATTCTTTTTTTGTCTAGCCAGGCACACACATTTATCCAGCCTTGTCCCCCACCTCATACAGTCTTGTCCCTACTCAGTGTCATAACCACATCAGTAGCAATAGTTTTATATTCCTCTCTCTTACGTTTTAGCGTATGGAGTCTGTCCTGTGTCAGTGGTCTCGCTGTTTCCTCCTCAACAAAGAGAATTTCATCTTCTAGTCTGACTAGGTCTTTAGTCTTTTTTTACGCACCCCGGTAATCAAGGAAATTGCCTGCCCCCTTACCATTGTTTTGAAGGCTTTCCAAAGCATTTGGGATGACCTTACAAACTCTTTGTTCTCCAGAAAATAATGTTCAATGGCTGTTGACAATTTGTCTTTAACAACTAGATTTCGAAGGTACCAGGGGTTAATCGGCGCTATTCCTCCCACCCGCTTCTTGCCCAGGGCCACCCTGGCCCATATTGGTGAGTAGTCAGATATGCCACAGGCCAGGTGTGTAATTTCCTGAATACTTCCTATTTGGGCCGCTGGAGTGAGAAGGTAATCTATTCATGATAAACTATTGTGTGCCCCTGAGTAAAAGGTATGCTGGACAGTTTCGGGGTGATACACCCTCCATGCGTCGACTAGTCGCATTGTATCTAAAAAGTCAGGAAGCCATCTTTGTGAGGGGTTTATGTTACGGGGAGGACACCAGTGGAGTGTCCTGGATGCTACAGAGTTAAAATCTCCACTCACTACCAGGCAACCCTCAGGGAAGGACAGTATGACATTACCTAAATCTTTGAATGTCAGTCCCTGCAGCCCTAGAGGGATGTACACCGCTACTATTGTGAGTGGTTTTCCCTCCCACTGCCCGATATGGCCGCATACCTGCCCATCACATCTGTCTAGGTGTGGTTTATTGACATTGGGAAAGAATTCTTGATCATAATTCCCACCCCCCTGGAACCGGTGGTGAAACCCGAGTGAACAACAAGTAGGTATCCCCATCTACTCAAAGCCCTGCATGTATTGCCCATGAGATGCATTTCTTGGAGCAGCACCACATCCGGCCGGGGCTTGTCTCCTGATGTATTGCAATACAATGCTACGCTTTAATTTGTCCCCCAGACTGTTAACATTCCAAGTTATGAGCTTAAAACTTTTGGCCCGCTGCATTCCTATTTGTATGGTTGTATCCAACAGATCCCCTCTCGTTCCCTGTATCGCTCAATGTCGCACTATCTAATAAAACATGAAACAATTCAATCCTAACCCAACTACCCCCCTTACTGCTCCCCTGCACTCTGGGCCTCAAACTGCCCATAATCCCAACCATGTAGAGTGCCTGTCGCCCTTAACTATAGACTAAAAGTAGAATTTATTGGGGGGTGAAACTCCACCGGCCGATCCCTACCCAGTCTGTAAACATCATACACCACGGGGGTGACGAACATAACAGACATAATGATTAGTAAGACACTTAGGGGCATATTCACGAGGAAGTGGCGGTGAGAGGCATAGCCTCCTTGGCTTAATGCCTCTCACCGCCACTTTGGAAACACCAGGCTGCACTCATTCTCAAGAATGTGTTGCAGCCTGGCATTTCCCCCTGCGACGGCGCTAAGTCTCACGACTTAACGCCAATGCAGGCACCCTTGCACCACAGTGCAAGAATGTCTGAGAGCAGGGAGGTTTGTTTATGTACAGGAAGATGTCCCTTCCTGCACATAAACAAACCTAAAATGCTGTTTAGTAACTTACATGTGTGCTGCTTCATGCAGCACACATGTAAGTTGCAAAACGTCATTTTTTAAAAGGTTTGTTTATGTACAGGAAGGGACATCTTCCTGTACATAAATGAACCATGGCATTTTGCTATTTCCATCTGCGCTGCACAAGGCAGCACACATGGAAATAGCAGAAACTAGGAGAAATTAAGCATTTCTCCTTATTTTGCTACCTTAAGACAGGATTTTTCTGGTCTTAAGTTCGGAGCTGCCATCTATTATCGCCGCCCTTGATAATAGGTGGCAGCGTCAAATTCAATGGGTGTTGCGGTGGTACGCCCACAGCAACACCCACTGCACGCCCCCTTTCACGCTAAGTTTAACGTGAAAGGGGCCCTATTCTCAAGGCAGAATTAAGCCACTTAACGTTAAGTGGGTTAATGCTGCCTTGAGAATAGGGCACTGGCCCTATTGACACGGGAACGTCAAAAAAAGTGACGTTTCCGAGGGTGCACAGTCTAAATATCGAGTTTTAAATATCAACCTACAGTAATATCGAGTTTTAAATATCGTAGGGATAGAATATTGAAATCAAGAATATCGACGACCTGAATATCGACCTGAAGGTAAGAAATGTTGTTTTTGTTAATATCGAAGTTAGTAATATCGATTGCAAAAATATCGATGTTACTAATATCGATATTTATATTAGTGTTATGTGTTTTATTATGTATTTTATATGTATGTGTTATATATTTTTTGTAAAGTATTGTACTGGTTTTTAAATACATATATACATTTTTTAGAAGTTAGTAATGTCTTTTTAAGTAAATTATGCGTTTTAGTACCGTAGCGAGTTGTGGGTTTATAGGGGAATAGGGTGGGAAGTAATTTAATTATAGTAAAATAATTAATAATTTTTAGGAATTATTAATTATTTTTAATTACATTTTGCATTTTAGTTCTGTAGCGGGTTGTAGGTTTATAGGGGAATAGGCTGGGAAGTAATTTAATTGTAATTAAGTAATTATTTAGTTTTATTTATTGGTATTGATAATCAATGTATTGTTAAATAATTATTAATTGGTAATTAATTTTTTAATAATTGGTAATTAATTTGTATTAATTGATGAATTGGTAATTATATTAAGTGTATTAATTTATTATTGGAGCGGGTTGTGAGTTTATAGGGAATAGGGTGGGAAGTAATTTAATTCTACTTAAGTAATTATTAATTTTTTTGTTGGGTATTGATAATTATTTTATTGTTCATTAATTATTAATTGGTAATACATTTGTATTATTTATGATGTATTGGTATTTATCATTAATTTATTGTCAATTTATTAATTGTAATTACTTTTTAATAATTTTTTGGGGATTGGAATTAATTTGTTGTTAATTGATTTTTATTTGGTAATTAATTTGTATTAATAATTATTTATTGGTATGTATCATTAAGTTATTGTTAATTCTTTTTTTTTATTAATTATTTATTGGTATTGATAAATAATTTATTGTTATTTAATAATTAAATCATTATTCATTAAAAAACATTATTTTAATTATATGTATGTTATTTTTAACCCCTACGCTAGCCAACACTTTCCCTACTGTTGCACTCACTGGAGTGGGAATAGTAATTTTTACCCCTACGATACCCCACACTTTCCCTACTGTTGCACTCTCTGTAATGGGAATAATAATTATTACCCCTATGCTATCCAACACTTTCCCTGCTGTTGCACTCACTAGAGTGGGAATAGTAATTTTTAACCCTACGCTATCCAACACTTTCCCTACTTTTGCACTCTCTGGAGTGGGAATAGTAATTTTTACCCCTATGCTATCCCACACTTTCCCGAATGTTGCACTCACTGGAGTGGGAATAGTAATTAGTACTCCTACGCTATCCAACACTTTCACCTACTGTTGCACTCACTGCAGTGGGAATAGTAATTTTTACCCCTACACTATCGAACACTTTCCCTACTGTTGCACTCAATGGAGTGGGAATAGTAATTTTTACCCCTACGCTATCCCACACTTTCCTTACTGTTGCACTCTCTGGAGTGGGAATTGTAATTTTTACCTCTATGCTATCCCACACTTTCTCTACTGTTGCACTCATTGGAGTGGGAATAGTAAGTTTTACCCCTACGCTATCCCACACTTTCCCTACTGTTGCACTCTCTGGAGTGGGAATAGTAATTTTTACCCCTACGCTATTCCACACTTTCCCAAATGTTGCACTCGCTGGAGTGGGAATAGTAATTTTTACCCCTACGCTATCCAACACTTTCCCTACTGTTGCACTCTCTGGAGTGGGAATAGTAATTTTTACCCCTACGCTATCCCACACTTTCCCTACCGTTGCACTCTCTGGAGTGGGAATAGTAATTTTTACATCTACGCTATCCAACACTTTCCCTACTGTTGCACTCACTGGAGTGGGAATAGTAATTTTTACCCCTATGCTATCCCACACTTTCCCTACTGTTGCACTCTCTGGAGTGGGAATAGTATTTTTTACCTCTACGCTATCCCACACTTTGTCTACTGTTGCACTCATTGGAGTGGGAATAGTAAGTTTTACCCCTACGCTATCCAACACTTTCCCTACTATTGCACTCTCTGGAGTGGGAATAGTAATTTTAACCCCTACGCTATCCCACACTTTCCCTACTGTTGCACTCTCTGGAGTGGGAATAGTAATTTTTGCCCCTAAGCTATCCAACACTTTCCCTACTGTTGCACTCATTGGAGTGGGAATAGTAATTTTAACTCCTACGCTATCCAACATTTACCCTACTGTTGCACTGTGTGGAGTTGGAATAGTAATTTTATTCCCTCCATTATCTAATATTTTTTGTATTATTTTAGCTAATGTAGTATATAATTAATTTTTAAAAGATTACATTTTTTTAAAAAAAATTGTTACATATATATATTTTATTTTTATTTATATTATTTGTTTATGTGTATAGATGTATTTATAATTTATAATTTATGTTATTAAAATAATTATTAAAACATATTAATAAGTATGTGTATATAGCATATGTATATATTTAGGTGCCGATTCCGATCCGTTAAAAAAAATTACCGTACGACTCGTATCCGTATTTATATACGTACGACTCATACAAGTCCCGTACAACCGGTGAAGTACGATTCGTACGTTAAAAATACATACGAATCGTATCGGAAAAGGTCTACGAGACATCCCCGGACAGTTTTACGTACGAGTCATAAAACTGAAGTCCGAGCGCACAAGTCCGATCCGTACCGGCGTTCCGAATGCACAAGCGTATGGAAAACGTCCCCAACGGAGTGAACGTTGTACGACCCCTACCCCGGGTACACTTGTGCCCGGGGTACGAGTCATACGGCCCCCCGAGCCTCCCCCCACCCGCCTATGTCCGCACCGTACCCCCCCACCCGCGTATGTCCGCACCATACCCCAGGCGCACCCCAATCCTCGCGTATGTACGGACCGTACATACGCGAGGATTGGGGCACGCCTGGGGTACGGTGCAGACATACGCGGGTGGGGGGGTATGGTGCGGACATACACGGGTGGGGGTACGGTGCGAACATACGCAAGTGGGAGGTACGGTGCGGACATACGCACCGTACATACGCACTGTTGGCCTATGTACGGTGCATACCCCAACAGCGCATATGTCCGCACCGTACATATGCAATGTTGGGGTACGCACCATACATGATGACACGTACGATGTGGTTGATGGCGTGTACGTCGCGTACCGGGCCCCCTTTTCGTCGTGCATCGCAGCGTACTTAGCTTTTCCGGCACTTTTTGGCTCCCGTAAAAAAATAGCCGTGCAGAGTGCTGTAGGTACGAATTGTACTTGCTGGACCGTAAAACGCTGCCTTACTCCGTGCGGACATCGCGTACGTGCTGTCCAGGATCAGAATAGTAGGTATTTTTTAGCCGTACGGTGTTTTTTACGATTCGTACGGAAATGGTATTTCTGTACGAATCGTACTTGCTGGTTTGTAAGGTGGATTTCCCGGGTACGAGTCGTACGGAGAATACGCTCCGTACGACCATTCGTACCCGGGTTTTACAGGATCGGAATCGGCACCTTAATGTATTTATAAATGATATATATATTATTTATAATATTTAAACATCATAACATATTTTTAACTATGTTTATTTTAATTATATGTATCATTTACTTTATTTTACATTCTTTTTTTAACAAAAAAAACCCGATATTTTTAACAACGATATTTTTAACAACGATGTTTTCCCCCCGATATTTTTCTACTTACCATAATGTAGATAGGATGTTGATATTCTTGACTTCGATATTCTTGCTGCGATATTGTTATAGGTCGATATTCTGACCTTCTATATTTTGTCAGTGATCCATTCCCGTTGTGATAGGGGCTTGAGAATATGCCCCTTGGCGTATTGCTCCACAGCATCATCTATCAATTGGGCTTTGTCACAAAATCAGTTCTGGATCACATCAACATTCAAATGTTCTAGTTCAGCAGATGTCGGCTTGATCACTCCGACTGCTGCGATCGTCTCATCCGGTCCGGCTTTTAATCCCTGCGAGCATTGTGTTCTTTTGCTGGTCTCCAACCCTCCAACCAGTCCGCAGCTGCTTCTGGATTGTCCGAAAACTACACTTTACTTTCGGCTTCGACTCAGAGCCTTGTAGGGAATAGCATTGCATATTTTGAGTCCTCTACCCCTGAGCCGCCTCTTAATATCAAGATATGATCTATGTTGTCATTGAACATTTAACGTGAAGTCCAGAAAAACAGAGATCTCGCAATTTTCATACTTTAGTGGAGGGACCACTCGGGCAGTATGCAATATGTTGTCGCTGTCTCTAAAGTTCAGGAGTTTAGCCAGCATTAGACGGTGGTGCTCCAGGTTTTGGTCTTCCTTCGGGAACTCTGTGTGCTCTCTCAACAACAAAGAACTTGGACTGTCCCTTGGGTTAGAGATGTTTAAGTATTAGCTCTTCCACAAAATGGTCGGCCGCAGGACCCTCTGCTTTTTCAGTCAGTCAAATTATTCGTATGTTGTTTCTCCTGGTACGACCTTCGTAATCGTCCAACTTTTCTTCCGCCAGCTTACGAAAGGCTTGCAGGTCCTTAATGTCTTGTTGTATTTGCGTTGAGTCCCCTATGAGGCCTGCGGTGACTGCCTCCATGTGTTTGACTTTCTCCCCCTTTTTTTCAGGTCTGCTCTTATCAGCATAACCTCCAATGTAATTGCATCCATTCTGTGCTCCAAGGAGGGACGTATTCTTGAGATGGCGTCCATGATGTCCTTCAAAGTTGGATCTTGGTCTTCACACTCTGGTCCAGCCGCCATTTTGCCTTTTACGTTGTGCTGGGAGTCGGTTGGTCTCGGTATTGCAAATTTGTGCGAGCCTTTAATACCCTTGCGAGCAGCAGAATGTGCCTTTATGACTGCATCCGTCTTGTATGAGGTTAATCTCACCCAGGCCAACAGGTCACAAGATGTCGACTGTAATCAGGGCTTTCATTTTCTTATACACCTGATAGCAAGACCCACTTCCTTGGTGTCCACTCCACCGCGGCAGTAAAATATTAATTAGTACGGCCAAACCAGTAACACTATCCAATTGTTCATCGGGGGGCCGGAAGGGGGCACGGATGGTTCGTGCTGCTCACTGTACCTTACAGGCACACTTTATTGGCCTCTTCATTCTCTCCGAGGATAGGACCAATGCCACGCTTGCATCCACCAGCCCCCGTCAGGCCTTCCCCACAATCTGCCGATCTCAACTCAGGCTGCCTCTATCTGCGTCCCACTGAATTTTCCCAGAGGCAGGCTGCGGTCCCCTGCCTCGCGTTGTCAGGAGGGCCAGCCTCATGACGTTACCACCCACAGCACACAATCACGCCGGGTCCCGGCTCATGATTCCGGAGAGGCCGCAGGCCGCCGCGTCCTTTATCTTTTCAGCCGCGAGGTCCCGCAACTCAGTTTTTCATTTGTTGTGCCCACGGTGTTTCTGACGGTCCTGCCGCGGTTTCAATGACAAATTAGTGTGGCAGATTACGGTGCATGGTTGGGGTATTCCGGAGCTATTTTATCCGGCTTCCATGTCGTTCGGTGGCAAAGCCACGCCCCCCCAATTTACCTGTAATATTGAAATAACCCAGACATTAAGATTTCCTATGTACTTGTGTATTTACCATTCAGATTTTGAGATATTCTGATAAAAGTAACTTGTATCCAGTGTTTGTCTTTATTAATGAATTATTAGACATAATGTATATTGTGATAACGATGTCCAGACAGGCTTTCCCTTCATTATTGGTCCTCATGAGGGAATTAGCATCCGTCTCTTATTATCAACTCCCTATTAGCTCCAGCTCTGCCAAAGATATATCGGAGCACCTGATATATGTAAATAGTAATTGAGTTTCCATGGGCCCAAACCTTTAATTATAAAAAAGTTCCTAATTATAATAATTTAGGGATAAAGTGAATGATTATAAAATTTACGCTGTTTCCGCTGGATCACTTTCCTGTCTTGACTCCCCTTCAGCTTGTAGCTGCTGTGAAGGTCTGTGAAAAAGTTGTCACAGTCACCAGGGTACCGAGTATCCAATTGTTCATGGCTTAGCAGGCCCCCTCAGCACTGTTGCATGCTTCGCTCTCAGAGTTAGTGATCTCTCATGGGTGTCCGAAACCATGCAGCTCTGGTGTACAGAGCCAGGACCTGACAGTCAACAATCAATAACACTTGCCTAACCACTAACCTCGGGTACCTGAGCAGTGTGCTGCCCTGCGTAAAGCACTTTAATGTCTATTCAGGGTAGTAAGCGCGTAAATCGTGTCAATGCCTATTCAGGGTAGTAAGCGCTATAAAAATAAAAATATAGTTGCAATTACAATTTGCCCTTTTGAAGAATGCCTTCAACTTGTTCACCAAGTTGTGAACATGGACCCACGGCTGCTCTTTGTGAACATTCAACCCCAGCTTCTTGGATGAAACCCCAAAATGCTCAGTGCCATTGTCCTGAAAACCTGGTCCCTAGGGTGCCCCAGACTGAGCACACACTGACACAGGAACAAGACCATTATTGTCTTCAAGAATAGCACAATGAAGATGCCATTGGGTGAAATATAACATTTACCAACTTATTTCTTTCAAAAATATATGAAAGCTGTGAGAAGTTGGCCTGATATATGCTGTCCACTAGTTATAGTGGGCACCTTTTATCAGTCCAAACAACGCCTTGTTGGTTATAGGCTTTGTTGAAAGCTATCCTAGTGGTAGCCATGGAGAGCAGTCTTCAGGCTAAGTCTTGAAGGAATTTAAAGCAGCTTGTTTTACCAGTCTATAATCTCTTGAGTCACTAAATGAAAGATGTCCACACCAGGTATATATATAAAATATATGTATTTATTACTAAACACACCCTCCTAGTCTCTTTATGAGACTAGAGGTTAAAAACACATAAGTTACACTTCAATAATCATAGCAAAATAGCACAAATACACATCAGGCCCTAGGGGCGAGCCAAACCATATACTAAAATAGTGGTATAAGAACCACGACTTAACTAGACACAAGGCCTAGAGCCTGTAGAATTGCTGGGACCCCAAGAAACCACCCAAGGTAGTGACACAGGGGACCCACGGGGCCGTGTGCAGTGTGTGAACACAGCCGCGAGCTCCCGTTAGCTTCTATGGGGAAAGTCGCGGTTAGATTTTTAAAGATTGGGGACACTTAGAAATGAGTCAGGACCAAACCCTTTTGGACTTACGAAGTTCTAGGGCTAGCACCCACAGGAGCACTGGAGTACTCGTGTTAACTCACTCAGGGAAGCCAGGTGCATAGGTGTCTTTTGGTGTCGGGTCGCGTTGTCGATTTCAATGAGAGCTGGCGAAGAAGTGCTGCTGCCGTGAAGATGCGAAGTGTCCGCAGAGATCCAAGCCTGGATCAAAGATGAGAAGAAGCTGAAAGCAGAGGGGACAGAGTCTGGGTCACTAGCCAGTGACCAGGAAGGCGATGGACAGATGCCCACAGATGTCGGGTGATTTCAGGTGAAAGAGGTGAAGCTTGACTCTTCAGCCACGAGGACCAGGAGGTGTTGAGGACAACCAGGAGCTGGATTCGAGCTGCCCAGGAAGGTGCTGCAGTGTCGGTGCCTGGATTGGACACAACAAGCCTTGGCAACAGCAACCCACGCAGAAACAAGAAAGATGCTTCGGTGCAGACCAGCAAGGTCTGTGGGACTCACTACTTGGTAGGAAGTTGGGGCACGTCTGGAGCAACCAGGGAAGCCCAAGGAAATTCAAAGTTACCCCCTCAGGGACCCACCAGTCAATGGACCAGGGATCGCAATGGGACCTCAAGATGAAACACAAACTGGCAGCCCACGGGTCACTCGGAATGACCAGGCCTACAATCTTCAGTGGATTCAGTGCTCAAGGTAGGGGCTTCAAATCAGCCCAAGCACGATTTCAAGAGATGTCGAGAAGTTAATGCACTTGCAGAAATGCATGGTGACCAGGAGTTCCAGTTCCACGCTACTCACGAGGGCTGCGGGTCTCAGCTTTGCTGGGGACTCAGGTCGGCCTCTGAGATGTCTGGAAATCCTCTTTCTGGGCTGCAAATACTTTGGAGTCCGGTGGGAGCTTCGATAATGCAGACCGGCAAATTGCTTAGTTGGTGCCTGCCAAGCAGGGAAGTCACTCCTTGACCCCAAGGGAGATTTCTTCAGTCCTATGGTCTTTAGCAGAGCGTTGAACGTCCAGGATTCAGCTTCAGAGTTTCGTCCAGGGTAATCTAAAATTCTGGTTACAGAGGTTCCTTACTTATACCTAAGGAAGGGGTTGGACTAGCTCTGGGGACCCACCTATGGGAGGGTTTGGAAAGAGGGGTGGCTACACCCATTTCCTTTGTCCAGTTTAACGCCAGAGCAGGGGCTGAAAGCCCCTGAACAGGTCTGAGCTGGCCTGTGCACAGGGACACCAAATGTGCCCCCAGTGCAGGACTTCAAAGCACCCAGAGAGTTCTCCCACCCAGCCCCGATACACATAATCCTGTCTGGGAGGTGGTTAAACCTCTCTGTGACAGGAAACCTATTGTCCAGGCCTACCCTGCCGGAGTTTCGGTCAGCAGTAGGAGGCCAGACTTGTGCCTGTGGCTGCAGCATCCATTTTGTGATGCCAGGGCTCTATTAAGTTTCTACTGGGTATACCAGTGCTGCCATTTCTCTCCCTCTAGAAGGGCGGGATCATACTCCCACGCCAGTTACTGGTGTGAGGGTATGATTCAAAAGGTGTTTGACACCAAACACGACATGTTTCCGTGCAGCCAGTCCAAAGTCAGCATTTACCGTTGGGTTATAATGCACTTAAGAGTATATGGTTAGGCTGCACTACAAACAGCATCAGAGAAGGGTCTCCGAATGCTGCAGAGGGGCTCTGCTCATGTAGGGGCACCCTCTCACATAAGAACCAAGCACTCTGCCTTCATTATTGATAATATATATGGAAGAACAATGGTTCCAGTGGATAATAAAAAGAGTGATTTAAGCAATATATACGCACAATGGCAATAGAATTGAAAAGGACTTTGTGATGTCAGAGGACAAAATGAAATCTCTACACAGTTGAATCGATACTGTATTTTATACAAAGCAGTAAATGGTATATACACTTCTTTTAAATCACAAACGTAAAAAAAAAATTTGTGCATAGTGTCCCCAAGTGGAAATTGGAACCAAAAAGTGACTGTACAAAACAATAATGCTTTTTAGAAAAGTGGGTTTCCATAAATAAGAAAAGACAGAACGACCATGTCAATACAATTTTTTTTAAACAGTTTACATATGCAATGACACAGGCTGAATTGCGGTCTGTTCTATATGCTTGTCGACGGCGTTTCGACCCTCCTGTGAATGCGGGGTCTCTTCAGGACTAAGGATGCTGGGACATCTGGATGTGAAAGGCGCAGCCTAAGTGAAGTGCCTTCGTGAGAAGTGAAATAAAGAACTCACGTGAGGACCCAGCCGGGTTCTCACGTGATGGGCGGCCGGCTCTTTAGATAGGAAAAACAGGGCTGAAGCGGCTCCTCAATTGTGTTGCTACAGCCGTAGCAAATGGATTCCCCTTATCTCATCTCGGCGTTCAGGGGTGTGGCATGAGATAGTATCACAATGAATGGAGTTAAAGATCAATCTCCGTGTCGATGCAGCGACCAGAATATGCTGCAGAAAAATGAGCGTGCAATGCGCTCTTGGTGTGATAAGTTCATTATTGATAAGGCCTGCATTAGGAGTGACTTATAGGTTTATATGTGTGTATATAGATATATATATATATATAGTGATATAGGTAACCTATATCACAGTAAGGGGTGCATGCACCACTTACCCAGGCTGCAGTAGCAGACCTGTGGTGCCATTTTGGGTGGCTTCCCAGGGGTGGCATAATATATGCTTCAGCCCATGGTAGGCCTCTGGGGTACCTATGCCCTGGGTACATAGTATACCATATACTAGGGACTTATAAGGGCACCTCAGATCCAATATGTAATGTGCATAAAGTACATGGAATCATTTTAGAGAGGAATCAGCTAAGCTGGGGCACTGAATAGCAGGGTCCCAGCCAGACTAAATTTGAAAAACAGTGAAACACCAGCAAAAAGTCGGGGTAAACATGTGAAGCAGATCCTACTCTCCTACAAAAGCCAATAGCCCACTTTGGCCTCTGTATCATCCACAAGAGGTAAAGAGGCTACACCGTATTTTCCTATAAAAAATGGTGAAAAATAGATGCGTGTGCATGTTTTTTAAATACAAAATTAAATGTGCGTTATCATAAAGTTACTTCCCCTGTTTTAAACACAATTAGTGATACCTGGACTGGCTGTGGAGGCATGATCCTACCACACATGAAAAGTAAGTCAAGGAGTAATCAGTGTAAGTCTCCAGTGATGCCCAGCCTATATTGACATTATGTGTGCTACCCACAACTATATGTGTATGCCAGAATCTCCCAGAATAAAGTATAAAACCCCACAATGGTGGAGAATACCAACGGAGCCGATCGGGGAGGTTATATTCAGCAGGGCAGTGCACCCGGGAGTCAAGGCCTATCAGGCACTCCAACCACCCGGTCAACAGGCTCATGACGTTTTCTATTTTGCGAATTTCAAGTATATTGACAACAAAGACCATATACATTATATTCTCAGGAAGGTATTTTTCCTTTCACACACTTTCTTTTATAATTAGTCTTTCACGTTATCACACGTCACTGTGAGTATAGGGAGGGATCCTTAAGGTCCTGAAGAAGAAGCCTGGGGAGCTTCGAAACATGTCGGCAGACATAGGAGGCACAGCTCATTGAGGCATATACACCTCCCCCCCCCACATTTTATTAATACCAGCTCAAAGGTATATTAAAGTTTTTTAGACCGACGAGCCAGGTATTTTTTATCTCACTTTTCCCATTCACTCCAGACCCTTCCTCTCACACCCCTACATTACACATAGTTGTCTCATGACAACAGTGCTCCCACGCACACGTAGGTCGTAGCACACCCTGTCCCGTAGAGGGGCGGGAAGACCCCTATGATGAAGCATGACACCAAGGGTCCTTTTGGTGTGTGAGGGGTATTTTAACAACTAGTGTATATTCTCCACCATTGTGGGGTCTTATACTTTATTCTGGGAGATTCTGGCATACACATATAGTTGTGGGTGGATCACTATGTTTATTGACTAAAGCTTGGGAGGACGTATCCACCTCCACCACTCATGTTGAGTGGTACCTCTCTACTCCCCCTTTTGTTCCTTTTGAATTATTTGTGCTACACCAGCAAGGGCAGTGCTGGTGCTCTGAACTTCGGCCAGCAGTAAAACAAGATGTAGATTAGTGCCTGTAGGTTGACACTATAGCCCTAATTCCGATTTTGTTGGACTGAAGGTGCTTTTTATCATACCTGATACATAACAATACCTCAGAGTTCATTATTTATGGGATGTGATAATTTTTGGGGAGTAACATGTGGCTTTTGGTGCTTAAAGCACCAAAATCCTCATGGTGCGGTAAATACCACTTACTTTCCCCCTGTTTACTCCGGCAAGATTGACCTGCCAAAATTTAACAAAGGGTGATTTTTTTTATAACACTCTTTATTAGTGCAATACCTTCATTTATAAGTGTCACTAGAACATAAATAATTGCAGAACAGTGAGTACGATCTCTTGTTTGTAGCATGCATACAAAGCTTGCACAACCCTTACATAAATCACATATTGATGAATGCAGAATAACTATGCCAATCCCCCCAAACTTTATGATGTTTCTTTGGGTATCACCTTGACTTATACAGAAACTGCTCTGCTGTGGCACAATAGTCCATCCCTCAGACTCACTCTGCTGCCGAGTGAGCCGATTCCGATCTTCAGTGGAGTGCAGTATCTCTATCAGCAATGATAAGTCCCACAGCTGCGACTAATCTAGTGTACACCTTCCTCCCATTTGTTCATCAGACCAGTATCACCATTTGAAATCTGTTTTATTTAATATATCTTAAAAAGCGGGCTTACATCCCACCCTTGCGTTTTAATTGTTTGTGTGCTTGCCACTTTAATTCTCTGTTTCTATTGGTTATAGCATTCAACTTCCTGTTTTTCCTCGCATGTTTCTCTTATTAGTGTCCCGAGTCCCAAGTACTCGTGTTCATTCACTTTGTGGAAACTTCTTTCTTATGCGCAGGCGTATTAGTACCCCTGCTAGCGCAGCAGCCATTTTTTTTGGGGCGAGAAGAGATTGAGTTGCCCAGAATCACATGCTGTAGACCTCACAACGGGCCTTTGGAAGCGCATTGTAAACAATGAATTTCATTATTGTACGAGTCACTACAGCTCCCATCATGCTGCTACCAGCTACTCGCCTCATATCTCGTGCTCTCTTTCCTTTACTGCCACTTCTCACAAGTTCAGAGCCTTCTCTGCTTTTTAGGTCTCGCTGAGCCCAGCGCATGCGCTGGCTCAGAGAGAAATTTTAGAGGTGAGTTTTCAAAGTGCTGCTGGCTGGCCTAGCGCTTGCATTCATGCGACCGTGCACGCGCGAACCGCTTGCCTTCAGCAGCACTTTGAAAACTCGTGCGTCATCGCGATCACTTTCGCTTTCAGAGCGATCGCGATGACGCACGCTTTCAATGCTTGTTCTAATATTTTATGCAGCTGCTTGGGCAACGCTAAACGCCTCTATGTGATACAAGGTAATACAAACAACAGCAGGGGTCAACTTTCACATGCAAAACGTATTTGGTGCTGAAAGTTCGCGAGTGCAGAGCCAACCTACGAGGAATGCCAACTACACTGTTATCTATGCAAAATGGGCGTCTCAGAACAGAAGCAGCACAAACGTCGATTGGTTTTCGTGCAAAGTCAGATCTACTAAAATAGTGTAACCAGCGTGGACACATGCATAGCTCGCTTTTGAATGGGTGTCCTTTCATTTAAATATATACCTGTGAGGGTACCTAATTTACAAATCTCGCACAAGGCAGCTCTGTCTCACCTTTGCACCATAACGGAATGCTCGGCTTGCATTACAGTAAATTTTTAGCATGTGCGCAGCCAATGCCATCATCAGCACACAACTCATATTAAATATGGCTCTGCACTATTTGTTCCTACCCACAGAGTGCAGTGCTGAACCGCACTAATATCAGTCATTAGCTCAGCAGTTTATTTAACCACTCCTCGCTCAATGGCTTTCCTAATGCAACTAATGGCAACTGCCCACTCTCTTGTTGCCCGGTCACGCATGTTCATGCATAGCTGGGCAAGTGCGTATATAAATCACTGCGGTTTTCTTATGCTTATGCTGTTCAGCATCTTCAATAGCAATTTGTGGTTGTTTTTACTGATGCTGAACAGCATCAGCAAAAAATAAATGGCAGAGCCCATAGGTCTGAACTGGACAAACCAAAAAGTAAGGCCTTTTGGCTTGGCACATAATTGTTTACAAAGGCCAGCGGTTTTTGAAAACTGAAGATTCCTTGACTTCATTCCATAAACTTTATCAAAGAAAATATGCTTACATTTCCCAAATATCTCCTAAGAAGTTAGGCTTTTAGAAGCAATGTCGAAATTGAAAAACTAATGTCATTTCCATAGAGAAAATTGTTAAAACAAAAAAGAGATGTCCTGAGTCATTAAGATTCATCGTGGAAAACTTGGCAAAACGTGGCCTGACCGCACGAGTGGTTGGCGTGGCATCAGTCCTGGCGGCTGCGTGTGGGCGCACCTGCCAGGCATCGTCTTCCACTGGTTAAGTTTCCTCTAATCTTTTGTTTGCATCGTCGCTGCCTGTCAGTTCCGGTGGGCCTTGGAAACACGCGGAAATAACGGGGTACTACCTGACTGAAGCTGCTGTCGGAGACAGTCTTGCTTAACTGTGCCAAGGCCACGTTCTCCCTTCACACAAGTGAAACGTATTACTGTGGAGATCCACGACATGGGCTTACTGACTTGGTGACATAGTCTTATAGCCCACCGCCCTTTATTGGCTATTAAAGGACACACAAGTTTTGCCTCGGACCATTTTATTTCGTCCATCTTAATTATCACTTTCTGCTTCAGCTAGTAGTCTTGGATTTTAATCAACCATTCTTTTAAACTCTCTCAATACATTTGAGTCTTTATCTTTACAGTATTCGGAGATTGTGTTTACTTTAAAGCTATTACTGTCTGTCCTCTTTCAGGCAATTTAGAATGTGTTCGGATGTTAATTTCTCTCCCATATTCCTTTGATATGACTGCTTTGTTGGCGAGCTGATCTTCTTTGTTTTCATTTCCACTTTTTGGTGTGTATGTATCCACTTTTTAGTCCCCTCTTTTGTGCGCTCCGGATATCGGGTTTCTCTCATTCCCTGTCTCCCCAATCTGCTGCTATGTATGTCTTCTACCCTTTCACCTTGCACAGCTTCCTGCTTTCGCTTATCTACTCCACTACTTCCACCGTTTGAATACATTGTCAGTGTTTATTACTAAAACTCTGGTGTTGCCTAGTTTTGAGAAGAAATAAAAGGATATTCATCGTGATACTTAAACTTATCTTCTGAATGAATTCCCTTGCATCATTGCTGTTACCTGGATCCTTTCATGATGCTTTTGTATCAATATTTCCTTTTCGGGTGTAAATACATACAAATAAGTATCGTAGAAACAAGATATTATCACCCTCCTTATTAGGCGCATCCTACTAATCTCTTAACTGTTCATGCTCCATGATCTTGCAAACCCTATCCATTTTGATCCTCGTAACCCTTGATTCCAGCTGCCCTCTGTGTATAAATGGCCCCCTGTTGTGCTGTGTTTCTGTTAGCTCTGTTACCAGAGCCTTGCTGCTCAGCAATGGGTGCTTCAGTCCCATTATTTATGAAAGAAACATGTGTGGAGGTTTTTGGGACTATAGAGTCGCCATCATTGAATTCTTTTGAGGGGACCAGTTCATAGTCAGTTCATTCCACGCCCAAAGGGATATATGGTAATTGAGACCCCCTTCTTAATAGGCATATATTATGATCCACAGCTGCACTCCAAAGAGAACGATAACGTCAGAGAGACAGAAAATGGAAGATAGAGAGAGATAGGCCCAGTGCTAAATTTGTGGTAAGTAGGGACCCAAAGTTTTACTTAGGAGCACGGCCGCCCCGCTGCTGAATGTCAGGGTTGCCAGCTACCAGCGTGTCCTAGTCATGGTTCCGCATCATGCCTTTTTTGAACACCCTGCACTACAGGTCATGGGTTTGAATACCGACCTTTTCAACTTCATTTATTTACAGACTTTGATACAGCGCCAAATGGTATGTACAGGGAAAGTGGGAAAACACAATGAAAACGTTGATGGTGCCCGGGGAGGGGGTGGGCTAATAAATGGACAGCTTGTCTTTCATCATTTCAAGTTGGTCGTAATACATTCTATCGCCAAAAGAGTTTGTGCCTACTGCAGAGAACAAGGACATTAAGGCTATCTCCTTTAACCTCCTCCATAATGAAATCTTAGCAGTCACCCCATCTCTCCTGCGGATGGATGTATACAGGGCAACAAGGGTCTTAACAGAGGCCCCAATGACACCGGCTCCACTCTTGTAGATCTGGTCAGCGTTTGACAAAGAAAGGTGCTGACTACGGATGCCGCTAAGAAAAAGCATTGGCATAGCCAAGAGGTCTCGCTTTTGGGACCTTATAAGTATTTAGTTATGCAGCCATTCTCTCCTTCTTCCCTGCCTCAGTCCTTCTCTCTCTCTTCCCTGCCTCAGCCCTTCTCTCTCTCTTCCTTGTCTCAGCCCTTCTCTCTCGCTTGTGGGACCTTATAAGTATTTAGTTATGCAGCACAATATCCTTGGTGCTACAACATCAACTGTTGCATGGCTAAACACATATAAGGTCCCAAAGGCGAGACCTATTGGCTATGCCAATGCTTGTTATAACTCCAAAGGAGTTAACCCATAAAGCCAGTTCCTCCCTGCCAACTTCCCGTTTGTTCTTGTGCCCCTCCTGTGCAGGATTTTCAGTGAAGGCTGCTGGGGTGCTTTTCCTTTTAGGAGTACCGAGACCTCCTTTTTGTGTTGTATCAACCTTCTTTTCAGGTAAGGTACTTTTCTTCTATTTAAAAAAGGGGAATCCCTGTGCAGTACTCTGTATCTGATGGTGCAAGGTGGCACCTGTTTACATATATTTATACTGCTTTGTTCTTTCTCTAGTGACTTAATAGTGCACTGGGCTGTTTTTTCAGAGCATTGTGGTGCGGGGTCCTGCAAAGCCTTTATTATGTTGGGAGTGTTGTGCCTTTTTTTTCTTTTGCTGATTAGCAGTACTCGGGTTCCGAATGTTAGGAGAGGTGTGGAGTTTCAGTCTGCCCGCCTAATTTACTTCAGAGTGGTGCTCGGGGCCTGCAGCATAGAGGGTTGTACGGAAATGTGTCCCCTTCTCCATTTGCCTGATAGCGGTGTGCTGGGCCCGCGTTGCCGGAAGAGGTACGGACCTCTACCTCTCCTTCTCCTCTCCTGCTTGCAATACAGTGCATTGGCCTGTATTCTTTTTTGACAATGGTGATTCATTGGTTCAGGGACTTCTGAACATTTAGTGTTTTTTTACATTATAGCAGCACAAACATTGCTACTTTCCCCTTCTTACCAGAGGTGTCAGAATAGTTTAGGTGTTAGATCACTTGCACTCTTTACTTTGTCCCCGAGATAGCAGGCAGCAGCACTCTTTCCACAAAGTTTGTATTGTTGTAAACATTCTTCAATATCCAACAGCTACAGCCCAATGGTTAGTTACTTTCCCTTAATGAACTGTCTGGTGCGCCGTCGCACACCAGATTCAAGCCACACATAAGCCATGAAAGTCAAAGGACAACAAGTACACAATTTTCACCAAGTAATCCATGTAAACCAGATTTATTCTAATTTTCGTCAATAGTTCCAAAGTACATTCAGAGGCAGCGTGATTCCAAACTTTAAAAGCTGATGAAATGCCAATCCAGGCTTTTTTCTGCAGAACGTTAGAAGTCACATCTCATCCTAGGTAACCTTTGCAGATATTCACCCAATGAATTTTGGGCAGGGTGCTCTTCGTCAGGGGTCATTGTAGTATAAAAAGAAAGGCCCATCAGCAAAAATAAATAATCACTTAAAATATAAACATAAATGAACTGTTCAACTATATGCCCCATGCGGTCTAAGAAAAAAGTACCCAACAGCCTCCACAAAATGGAAATGCAACCAATTGTTCCCCAAAATACATGCTCAGTTCAAACTCAAAAATATTTTTTTTGCGAAAATAAATGAAATAAGCCACAAAGGGCTCAGTGCTAAATGTTTGTCCTGTTACATCATAAGTCAAATGGTCTCTGTGCTCAACTATCCATATACATCAACCAATGACATAAAAACAAACAATAACCTCACAGTGCAAAACATGTCTGATCCATGTGCCTTATTATGATTCGATCATCCACGGACCGCCTGACTCACGGTGGTGGTCTCCTGAACTAGGGCGGTCAGGCCATCGCAACCGCCAGGTAATCTCCGTTCCCTGGCATTAGGGCAGTGGTCCTCAGGCCGCAATATGCTTGGCGGGACTGCTGCTTGCCCGCCAAGCACATAACGAGTTTCCTTCTCTGCCACAGTTTTATGGCGGTGAGCCTGCCATGAAAACTGTGGCAGAGAGGAGACAAAGAGGGCCCCACAGTGCCCCTGGGTGCCTCACGCCATTTGGATGCACACTGGGGGGCTCCCCAGTACTTGCAAGTGCATGGACTGCAGCAGTCCATGCCATGCAGGTACTGCCTTTGATGTTCCCATTACTGCCAGGGAATACCAAAGAACCGCCTGCCAGACCAGGAGAAAACTCCTGGTCTGGTAGGCGATTCATACACAGGTTTGGCAGTCCTGCTCATGCACTGCCAAACTCATAATAAGGCCCTTAAGCTCCAGTGCCCCAGCACCGAGGCCGGCAGCATGAACGCTTCATCTGGTGTTCGTGAAAGCAACTGAATTGTGTGCGGAACTAACTGATCAGTTATCAATCCTCTGTGAGCTCCACAGGTGACACCCATTAATCTAAACATGCAGTGGAGTTCAAACCAAAGCTGTAACCAAGAAACTGAAATGAAAAGAAATACGTGGGTAATGAAATGTGAATACTAAAACAAAATGTGCATTCCATTCCTGGGTTAGAGCTTAAACCATGCGAATCATTGGGGTTACTATTTGTCAAATACAAAATAAATATGCGAAAACTCCTCAAATATACAAACACGGAGTGACTATTGAGCAGTAAAATAAACCACAGTACAAAAAGTCAGGAACTCAAATGTTTTTGTTGAAATAATAACTAAGGCAAAGAGAAATAAAAAGAGTCCTCTTTAAATGAATCTGCTATAACTTGATCATAAGAAATAATTCCTACTGATGAACTTGCTGAAATTCGGCCGACCCAGTGGCCTAGGAAACAGTGTTTTTTCCTAATCTGTTCAATGTTCAGGGTGCAGACAATGCGAGGGACAGCAATATATAAAATCAAGAATTAGTGATTGAGTGCAAACGTCATTTATCTGATGATTCGTCAGGTTTGAAAGAAGCTCAATGGCATAGTTGTGGGGGGCAGGCTTGATGCCTACCAGATTCAAGCCGCACATAAGCTGTGAAAGTCAAAGGACAAAACGTACACAATTTTCACCAAGTTTAATCCATGTAATCAAATTTATTCCAATTTTCTTCAATAGTTTCAAAGTGCATTCAGAGGCAGTGGGATTCCAAACTTTAAATGCAGACGAAATGCCCTTCCAGGCTTTTTTCTGCAGCACATTAGAAGTCACATCTCATCGTAGGTAACCTTTGCAGATATTAACCCAATGCATTTCGGAAATAATGATGTAACAGGACAAATATTTAGCACTGAACCATTTGTAGCCTATTTCTTTTATTTTCACAAAAATGTTTTGGGAGTTTGACCTGAGGATGTATTTCGGGGAGCAATTCGCTACACTTCCATTTGGTGGAGGCTCTCGGTTACTTTTTCTTAGACCGCATGTTGCATATAGTTGAACAATTCATTTATGTTTATATTTTACGTGATTATGTATTTTTGCTGATTAGGCTTTCTACACTACAGTTACCCCTGATGAAGGGGCTCCATGCCTGAAATGTGTTGGGTGAATATCTGTAACAGCTACCTAGGATGAGATGAGACTTCTAACGTGCTACAGAAAAAGCCTGGAAGGGCATTTGGTCAGCATTTAAAGTTTGGAATCATGCTGACGCTGAATGTATTTTGGAACTATTGAAGAAAATTGGAATAAATCTGAATCACAGAGATTATTTTATGAAAATTGTGTACTAGGGTTGTCCTATGACTTTTGCTGCTTATGTGCAGCTTGAATCTGGTGCACAACGGCGCACCAGACAGTTAATTGATTTTGCATCGTGCTACTAGGGCAGAGCACGCATCAGGCCTACATGCCACAACTATGCCATTGAGCGTCTTTCAAACCTTTTGAATCATAAGATAAATGAGGTGTGCTCTCAATCACCAGTTCTTGATAGTTTCTTTCCCTTGCCATAGAAGCTTCTTCTAGTGTGTTCAAATCCCAGTGGAGTTGTTACAGGGTACTTTATCTGCTGTTTGTTTTATTTTAAAACACACTTCATTTTGCAATCTTTTTGTTCCTTGTGAAGATTGTGCTCATAAAACCATCTCTCTCCGTAACCGAGCGACTCGGATGTGATGTTTAGATGCCATGCTTGTTATCCATGCATAAAGAGTCACCGCCTGCACCTGCCTAAATACGTAAAATGCTATCCCACCCAGTGTTTTTTAGCAGGTGCCTTTATATCTTCCTGTTGCCAATGTGGAGGTGCCTCGGATGGGCAGAGTGGATGAGCACTGTCCCGTACAACTGGGAGACCCCGTGGTTCTACAAGGAAGTGTAGAAGTTTGTGAAGGAGTTCAGGTTGGAGGCTGCTGCCCCTGCCACATGGACCCCGAAGCTTGTCCTACGCCAGATACGTGCAAGGGACATCAGCGAGCCAATCAGCGCCCTCCCCTCTGCCACAGCGGACCACGTGTGGAAAAACGTTGCATCCAAGCGCCTGACAAACTAGCACAAAGACATCGCCTGGATGGCCATCCAAGGAGGACTTCCAGTGAGAGCCTTCATGCACGCAAGAGGACTCAACCGATACAAGTCCTGCTCAAGAGGGTGCACCTTGGACTAGACGACATACAATCTCTTCTGGGAGTGCGCGTACGCACAGGACCTGCTGACGGCCCTAGGCAAGGAGCTTAGGGCCTGGATTCCTACTTCATGCATCACCGCGGACTCTGTGGTGTATGGTTTGTTCCCAGAGACACATGCACTAGGTGATCTCCAGGGCTGCTGGAGGCTTCTGTGCTGTTTTAAAGATGTTCTTCTGTTTTCCAGGAACCGGCTGGTAGTAGGGAAGAAGGAGACATCGACCCTGGTGTGCTGTAAGACGATCCACGTGCAAAAAGAACAATTGATTGACAGAATGCAGAACAATGTCATACATTCAACCCAGTTCAGAGATCTAGGCCTAAATCCATATTTTTTTTGCTCACCATGCCATTCCAGTTTGGACCCATCCATATGCAAATCAGTCTTGACCCTATGCCCAATGGGCACAGTCCAGCCCGAACTGCCAGGCCAGGTCCTCCCTGGACTGGAAACAAACATCCTAGGACCTGTTTTGGACTTTCAGCCCTCATAAACCAGGGTAGCTTGACTCCAGTGGCATGGAGAGCACGGGACCCACATCTGGGCCTACCTGCCCCACTCTGGGTGACAAATTCTTAAAAGAGCAATTGATGGACAGAATGCAGAACAATGTCATACGTTCAACCCAGTACAAAGATCTGGGCCTAAATCCATCATTTTTTTGCTCACCACAGCCTCCTGCATGACTACGCTGCACTGGACGGATCAGATGATGACGATGACTGAGGACCCAAAGGGGTTCACTTGTACCCTAGCACGGGGGGACCCTGGAGGGGCCACTAACCTGTTTTTGTCCATTTTTCTTTAACCTAGGAACTAGTTGGCGACAAGGGATAGGAGAAGGCGGATGAAGACTGGTGGAGTAAATTTAGTTATTTACTGTATGTATTTGACTAAAGTGACCTTTTCCCTTCACAGGAATAAGGTCAATGGGATAGCTTGTGCACTTGTTGCCAAGTTTGTTACCAGCGACTGACAAATAAATAGGGTATTGTGGAAGGTGACGATTGATGTATCTGTACCAGAAACAACGCCCTGACAAGTATTTTTTTTCCCATCATTGGGGAGAGGATGTAGCCATACAGCTAGAGCTGCCCACTTTGGAGCTGGGGAACCATGTTTGAGCCTCGGTGTTGGCTCAGCTTCCTCTGCCTCTGATTCTGGGCAAAACACTTAATCTTGCCGCTCCTACCAAATAATGAACGTGTCCTTGTGTAACGTAAGTTATGTAACTGTGCTCATGTAAAGCCCTCCAATACCTCGGGGTCGAGTAAGTGCTATATAAACCTGCAACAAAAAAAGAAATTCAAGATGGGTAGGTCTCTGGGTCGGTGATGTAAAACCAGGACATCATCAGCTTGTAATGGTATTCTATCCCCTGCACCCCCGACGTTCAGAAGCTGTTTATTTGCACGTAATGACTTGCCCATTATTCTATAACCATTGCAAACATGAGCCGGACGGCATCCTTGCTGTGTACCTTGTTCAATGTCAAAATAAGGGGCCAGCTCCACATTCACTCTGACCCTCGCCCATGTCTTAGAATAGAGTACAGATCCACAGCTATAAAAAAAGGAGTCAAAGTTCGTGCGTATCAGTAGGCAGAACAGCAATTACCAGTGGACCCAATCGAAGGCCTTTTCTAAGTCTATGGATACTACGGCCAGGGTTGTGATTAGTGGATGCACTAAATAACAACCCACTGGTAATTCTGGCCCCTAAGCAAACAGGATTTTGGACAGGGGTCGGAAAACAACCTACTCATAATCAGGGCCAGATGTAGGCTAGGCTGCTCAGCACTGACTCCATCAGTCAGTAAAGTTTCCCTAAAAAATAAATACATCATAATAATGGTCCCACCCACGGCACCCACTCCTATCTGTTGGAGACCGCGGGGGAGCCTCAAGGCCCCCAGTCCCTGCCGGCTCCCTGCGTCCTGCGGGAGCCGGCATTGCTTTTTGACAGAGGGAGTTGCTAACATGCAACTCCCTCTGTCCACAAGCAATTCTACTTCACTTTCAGCAAGCAAGAGCTTTTTTAATGCTCTCGCTTGCTGAAAGTAGAGCAGTGTTTGCTATGGCTTGGTGGGAGTAGCAAACTGCAATGTCCCAGGGGTGGGCACCCCAGGACATTACTGGAACCGGCCCAGGGGGACGGTGGTTCCCAGGGCCATCTAGGGCTTCAGGAAGGGGGCCGCACAGACCCCCTCCTTTGCTTGTATTTGCCCCAGCGAAGTGATGATCCCCAGGGTTGCGGAGAGACTAAATAAATAAAAAGCCCTTTCTCGCATTATTATTTTAAGAAGCTGTGTGGAGGTGGTGGTCACCGGGGCCCAATGTGTCCCAGGAGTGGGACCCGTTTGCCGCCGTCCATTATTAAAGCAATGCCCCCGGGACCTGGCCTGCCCTGGGGTAGATAATAAACGAAGCACGGGGGCCCACGCTTCATTTAAAAATGTGACTGGATCCGCTGGCTCTTTTTGGCCCTGCTGGGTCCCAGTGGGACAGCTCTAAGAGGCCTAGGAGTTCAGGGTGTTTCTACCCTGCCCTACTTTTCTTTGTTTTTCTTTTTTTGTAGGAGTCAGTTCAACTGAGTCTCGAGATGGATGTCAACACTTCCTTGTTGAAGTGTTGGCAGCCAATCAAATTTCAATAGGATTGCAATAGGATTTTGGGCTACCAGATATCTTGATTTTTTAAACTTAAATATCTCCGAAACAACTGAATGGATTTACACCAAATCACGAAAGCCTGATTTCTGGAACAACATCTAGCTTTTTGCCAAATTTAGTGTAATTCTTTTCAGCTGTTCGGGCTGTAGTCATGTTAAATATCCTCGTAGACACAACATGGGGAAAATGCATTTTGGGACCCCACTTTTTTCTCGGTTTCTGCTTGACGGATCATTCTGAAACTTTCAAGATAGAAGCTGAACCAAAAAAAGGAGACGTTTTGTGACAATTTCGTGAAGATTTGTCAAGCAGCATCAAAGTTATTGGAAAAACAAAAAAAGCTTTTCCTACAGAAACTTTGGTCCTAATTATGACCACCTAGTAGGTAATATGTGATGTGCATTTTGTATTGCACACCATAAGTGACAATTTTAAGGCTTTATTTTGTATTGTGTGAGATGAACCATAAATGAACATGGCCGTTTATTTTAGAGGTGCACGAAATTCAGTTAATTTGCCTTCACTTTATTAGGAAAAATTAAAAAAATCTACACGAAAATACGTGTAACAACTTGAAATGCATTGGTGCACCTTACATTGAAAAATGATGTCAGAGATTCATTTTGCATTAAACAAAATAGTGAAAAACAGCAATCTGCTTTTTTGTTTACTCCTGCCTGAGCCTGCCTTGATACATATATATATATTTTTTCCCGCCAATTTCAAAATATAACGCAGGACTCTCCTTGGGGTTCTCTTTTCTTTATTTTTCAAGCCATCTTACTCCACCAACACGTTTCAACCACACAGGTCTTGGTCACGGTACATTGCAATAGTTCAGCTTCGCTTTTACCTTTTTATACCAATCTCCCACTTAGCCCATTATGAGGCATTGTGGGATTAGTAGTCATATATATCAAAAACTTAATAAAGGGTTGTTATTCACTTTTTCAAGTGGATTCACCATTAGATAAACATATTACCTTGGCATACAACCTTATATGCCAAGGCTAGATATGAATACATGTTACTTCTATTACTCCCAATACATCGTGAGTGATTCAATTAGCATGGCATTGTGTCTTAGTGACACTTGTGGGTTCGTACCCATGTTTGCCTCTACACAATAGCAACTGCTATAAACCTTGTTGATTCAAATGTTTAGGCTAAGTGTTTTTTGTTGTTGTTTTTTTCTTCCTTTTTTCCAGGTTTTTCTTTTAAGGCTGAGTGCCCCAATTGTGCACATGGAGTCATATAACGATGTATCGTCCATACCTCAGCCGTAAAAGAAAAACCTTTGGGAATATTTGGGCCCTCAGGCCTCACGGAATTCTGTTGACATGATTTCACTTCTTAAGAAAGGATTGGGTTTCAGTCCGGCTGAAGGAGGAGGAGATCTTTGTAGAGTTAAAATTGATTTATTCAAATATATAAGAAGTTTGAAATTGAAAAACATTTTCATGAACAATCCGAAACTGAATAAAAACAGTAAAAATATCCCTATGTGTCTGATGTCAGATGTTCTAAGTATTCAGGATATCTTGTAGTGTAGTTCCTATCTCCCTGATAGGCTCTGCGCATTGGAATAACATACACTATAGATTTGACATAGGACTACGGTCAGTATGTCTCTATCGAGTATATTAAACTTAATTACTTGTGTGTGCCAGCTAACTCAGAGGTCACTAGAAACTTCTCAGATATACAAGAAGGGATTCGTCTCTGACAACCGCATAAACATGACAACTTTGTTTGCCTTTAGAATCGGAACAGTCTCAGAAATGTGGAAACAAAAGCTAACAGTTTCACTCAGTCAATCGTGCATGCTTCGTTTCTACAGAGTTGCACAGAAATAGAGAGACGGGCATTTCAATAAAAGGGTTTATTGAACAGTCTTATTTCTCATGCAAGAGATATGAATTGCTACAATCGTAAGACAGACTGCAAAGTACAATATGTCAGAGGTTAGCAGTAAGATACAATAATACTGCAATAGCATGGTTTGTAGCTATGACATATATTAATCAAAATACATACATAAATAACATAAGCTAAAATGTGATACTCATCTGATGCTTCTAAATTTTTCTACCCCAGTGTACTTAACCTAAGTGTAGTACGAGGTTTGAAGTAGGTGCCATTTCTAAAGAATAGCTAGTTATATTTTAGTTTAGCCAAGAGTTGCCAAAAGTTTTTCTAACTTCTAGTCAGCTCCATACCTTAGAATGAGAGAGGTTGGAATCTCTTTACTGGACTCGATAGTCTAACCCTCGCAAGGGAAGTCAGAGAGCACTGGAGCTGGATTCTCTGCGAGGAGGATGGCAGCGTCAGGTCAGTGCATCAGGCTGGAACTCGATCTCCTTCCGAACTTGCCGTGGCGAACCACATAGTCTGAGTTGGATCGAATCCTCCGGGAACCGCAATTTGCCAGGGCAAGTGCTGGTATATTTATACCTTGAAGGTGTCTAGGAATGCCAGTATTGACGTAAAAGTCGGGCAGAGGAACGTCATGAATGAACCCCTAAGGAATAGATGTTCATGCATACTTAATGAGTTCTTGGAGAAATCAGTATTCAAGCTGAGGGAAATTCCTAGAGGCTTAAGGGTCTGGTTTTCCAAGAATTCGTTGTGACGTGGATGGACGGATGTAGGTGGCCATGCCTGTATTTGGTTTGTATGGACAATGTCTAAATAAGGGCCGGATTTCTATGTCCAAATAAGGGCAATGTGAATTGTACCTATATAAGGGCATAAATCGGGAAACCTATGTACGGAATCTAAATCTGCACACAACATCTATGATACTCAACTACTGTTATCTATCACAGACCTGGTGAAATCATCCAGTAATATGGACAATCTCTTGAAAGAACTTAATGTAGACATGGACTACACAATAGCTAGTGGGCTTAAGACTAAATCTAAATGGACTCTTACCCTACCAGGTGGCAACACTATACACACATTTTACAAACTGGCGTTGGAAGACTCAGACAGATTTGATCACAAAATGATGGACAAGAGGACAAGATATCTTGACAATTTAGAGAGAGGGGAACGGAGGGCGATGGAACTTTTGACTGCAGATAATCAGATTACCATCAGGGAAGCGGATAAAGGGGGCAACATTGTGGCCATGAATAGAGAGGATTACAATCAAGAAATATTAACACAACCCAATGATAACATGTGCTATGGAAGACTGGAAATCAATCCCATTGGCCCCCTTACCATTAAGATCAACAAACATCTGAGAGAATGGTACTCTGAGGGACTGTTTTTTTTTTGTGTAATCATTTTTATTGGCATTTGTATTTTGAAAGTACAGTACATCATAAGCAAACTCTGGTAGAACATATTCTGATCAAGTATACATCTGATCATGGGGTAGAGTATTGTTTCAGTACATGACACCTTCAACATTTTAATAAGTAGTAATGCCAACATAGAGAGAGGTGTGAAGTGAGTCATGTAGCCTTGCAGGGCATCTGACGAGCTGTACTGGGAACCGGGTGTTTGCTCTCACTGTCAACCCTACGCTTTGTGTGGGGCTATGCACCAGTTAATGATTTAAACTGTACAAACCACAGGGATAAAACTGGGGCACACTGTATCTGATGGCATGTCGCATGGTAGGTAGGAATCTGCAAGCCACTACATTTTAGCTGATTCACGTTTTAGGCACGCGCAGGGGAGGGAGCTGGAAGAGACTGCTGGGAGCGATTTATGTGTTGTTAATTTACGGCCTCTAACCTCAACCCACCCTGTGTCTGTTCGATGGTGGGACTGCCGGGGTCTGCATTAGGGTGCACGTGCGCCATGGGGGAACGGGCAGCCTGGGATAATGGCACCTCTGATGTTTTTTTCGCAAAGGAATGGAGAAGGATAGCCCACGGCATGGACAAAGGATGCTTGCGGATTCCCATGACTTCTTCGGACCGGAGCATCTCCTCCTCTGCAGCGCCCCATTTCTTAACTGCCCCCACCCATGCCACCATTGGAGGCCCCCCAGTGTCTTCCAGTGCATTGCTATGCACCGCTTAGCTAGAAGAAGCGCCAGGGATGCAAAACGTGACTCAACTTTTTGACTCTTTCAACTTTTGTTGATGTCTAGCATGCAGGCCTCCCAAGTGCTTTTGTCCGTGAGTCCTGTGACTGCATGGAGGGCAGTGTGGATTGTGGCCCAATAAGGGTGGAGTGTTTGACAGCTCCAGAACATATGTATAAAAGATGCTCCAGGTTCCGGGCATCTGCGGCATCTGAAGGACGCAGCTGGGTAGTATTGCTGGAGTTTCTCGGGGGTGAGGTAGGCGCGGTGTAGTATGTGCAATTGGATGTTCTTGAAGTGGCAGTTGCGGAACACCTTTTTGGGGAACTCTAATGCCCGAGCCCATTTTTTATTGTGAACTCAGCTTCCCATTTTTCTCAAAGGGGCACAAGGGTGACAGAGTTTAGGGCTCGCACTGCTTTGTATATCCAGGTGACCAAATGACGCCCTAGGCCCATCTGCAGTAGTGTGTGGAGTACCGGATGCGTAGGGGGTTCTGTATCTATCGCACATGACACAATTTGCTGCAATATTCTAGCAGTTGCGTATGTAATAGAAATTGCCCATTGGGGAGCTCCACATCAGCCGCCAATGCTGCGAATATCTGCAGTTGCCCGTTCAGATAAAGGGAGCCTACCTCCGTAAGGGAATGCGCTGTCCACACCTGGAATGTTCGTTCAATATAGTGTGCCTTACCTCTGGGGAACCCCACCAGCGGCAGGATGGGGGAGTATAGGGATGCCTCGCGATTCAGCCTATATATGCGTTGCATGCAGGCGTGCGCCACTGTCACCTGAAGGGGTTGGCTCTAGATCGGTTCCGCTCCTGGTAACAGCATACGATGTATGGTTGGAGTCGGAATCACTCCGGCGGCTGTGGTCAGTTCCCCGAGCGCCTGGTCCGCTGTCCAACGCGACACCCATTGAAGCTGTGCCGCAAGGAAATATGCCTCAAAAGAAGGGGCACCGAGCCCTCCCTGGTCCAGGGGCAGCTGAAGTTTGGTGAGGGCAATCTGCCTGCGGCCCGAGCCCCAAATAAGGGTCCCGAGGAGGGTATCCAGCTCTTGGAAGAAGGAGCACGGCGGGACCACAGGAAGGTTAGCGAAGTAGTATAGTAATCTCGGAACTAGTATCATCTTGGCGACTGTGATTTTGCCGACACCAGCCAAGGGGAGATCCTTCCAGAAGTGTACTGAAGATCTGATGTCAGCCATTGCCCTACAATAGATCCCGTTGTAGAGATCTTGTGGTGTGTGGTACAAGCGAATGCCCAAGTATCGCACTGCTCAGGGGCTCCAGGAGATACAGACATCACCTAGTAGTAGGGGACATGGGGTGAGATCACTTGCGAGGGGGTATACCATCGATTTGGACCAATTTACTCTGAGGCCCGCCACCGCCTCAAATTCTTGCAATATACGCAGGATGGGGTTGAGATCCGACGCAACATCGCGAACATAAATGAGCACATCATCCGCGTACAGTGATACCGCGTGGCTAGATTCTGCGATCAGGATACCCCAACTCTCGCTCCAAATGCAGAGATGGATCACCAAGGGCTCCATCGCCATGGCGAAGAGCAGGGGAGAGAGCGGGCAGCCCTGGCATGTACCCCTGCACACCGGACATGAGGACGATATGAGGGGCCCTATCATCGTCCGGGAGGTGGGCGTAGAGTAGATACGTTTGGTGTAGACAAGGAGGCGGGGTCCCACTCCCATGTGGCGCAGGACCTAGAGCAGGTAAAGCCACAGAAGAGTATCAAATGCCTTTTCCAGGTCCAGGACCAGACACGCCACACGGGAAAAGCGGTCTCGAATCTGGTCCTGAACGTGAAACAGGTGCCTTATATTGGAAGAAGTGTTCCTGCCTGGTACGAAACCATTTTGATCGGGGTGGATCAGCTTTGGGAGGACCGTGGCATGTCTATCTGCTAGAAGTTTCCCGTAGATTTTGTAGTCCGTGGGCAGTAAGGCTATGGGCTGGTAGGAGCCCAGTTGGTGCGGGTCTCTGTCCGGTTTGAGGAGGGAAACTATGACCAACTCACACATGGATTGTGGCAGCTCACCCTTGCCCAGGGCCACCTGGAACTGTTTTACTAGTTGTGGGACAAATTGCGTCGCAAAGGTGCGAAAGAACTCCAGCGGTAGGCCATCCACCCCTCAGCAGCTGTTATGGGCTCGTCTATGTCTTGCCTATCACTATGCGCTATGCAGGGGGTATCCGCGCAGGAACCAAGTAAGATGACTGGAGCAGGGGCCGCATATAGTAGCGCATAGTGTTGCCGAAATACATCAAGAATAGAAACCTGCGAGTGTATTAAAGTGTTTGGTGTAGTGCTGATGGCCGTGATCAGCGGGAGAGCCGCATCCTGCTTCACCAGCCACGCTAGTAGAGTGCCCGCCCTGTCTCCCTCCCTGTGCATCCTAGCTACATATGCCCCAAAATTATATCTGCGGAGGTCCGCCAGCGCCCCGTGTATGTGGTTTTAACATCTGCTACTTGGGCTGGTGTGGCTTTGTGCTGGCCAGCTGTGCATGTGAGTGTGGCCAAAGCTCGCTCTGTATCGCAAATGCGTCGCTCAAGGACCTGGCGTACCCTTGTGATGTGTTGGATGCATGTGCCCCGTATGACAACTTTGAACGCGTTTCATTACGCAGCCCGTGTAGTGGCCCTGTCAGTGTTCTCTCTGAAGTAATTTTGTATGTGTTCTACTTGCGTCTGTTTGAAGATCGGGTCATCTAAGCAATCCTTGGGCAGGCACCAGGTGAGGACCGGAGGCCTGGGCGGGCGCCACTCCAATGTGATTGTGTGGGCATCGTGGTCTGACAGGACCCTTCCTAAGCAATCAGAGCCCAGAATAGTAGGCAGGATGGAGGGGGAGCAGAGAAAGCTATCTAGCCGAACTTTGAGGTCATGCGGTATTGAGTGGAATGAGTGGATTCGAGTGGTCGAGTGTTTAGAACGCCAGGCATCTGTGAGCGACCAGTGGGTTGCCCATGCCGCAAAGCGTTTGGGTTGGATTACTGTTGGAGATGGAGGGTGGGGGGTGGGGGGATAAGATCAGTCTAGGGTCGTGTTTTGTACACATTTGTAATCCCCTCCCAAGATCCAAGGAGTTTGGACATCAGAACTGAGCGGTATGGAGAGCGTGTCCCAGAATTTACACTGGTCCCCGTTGGGCACATAGATGCTCCCTAGAAGGACTGGCTGACCATCTAAGAGTCTCTGCAGCAGGCCATAGCGCCCGTCTTGGTCGATAGTTCAAGATTGCTCATGGAATGGGATTCCTGGGCGCACCTATTTAAGATTCCCTCGAGCATAAGCGGAGTATGTCGTAGCGCAAAAGATGCCACGCCAGCGCTTTCACAACTTAGCCAATTCCCCCGCAGTGAGATGGGTTTCTTGAAACAGCGCTATCTGTGCTTTCTGGCATTTGATGTAGGCACATACTGAGTGTCTCTTGCGTGCTGTATGCAAGCCTCGCACGTTGACTCTGAGTGACTGGTAGATGAGGAGGAACAGCTATACCTTAAGATTTTTGGACCCACCTTCCCCAGCCTTTATACCTTGCCCAAGGCTCACAAGCATCTCACATTCCCACCAGGAATACCCATACTGTCTAGCATAGGGGGTGCCACAGAGAGGTCGGTGGAATATGTAGACCTGTTCCTTCAACCCATGATGCAAAGCCTCCCGTCCTACATAAGGGACACAAAACACATCCTAAGTATTTTATCTGATCTAACATGGGAGGAGGACATAATTCTGGCAACATTAGATGTGGTAGGCCTTTATACCTGTATAAAACCAATCTGGGCATGAAGGCTATCGAATCGCATTTACGCAAGAGACCGGAAACACAATGGCAACGTACCAGGATGTTGTTGTCTATGATGAATTTGATCCTCACTAATAATTGCTTTATCTATGAGGGTCAGTGGTACAAACACAAACGAGGGGTGGCAATGGGCTCTAAATATCACCCATCTTTTGCTAACTTCTTTATGGGGAGATTGGAAGATGAATAGATATGGAGCCAGAAAGGTAGTCCTTGGAATGAAAACATTGTATACTGGGGGCGATATATCGATGATTGCTTACTACTATGGTCAGGCACTGAAAAGAAATTGGTTGAATTCTGTGAACACATGAATACCAACACACTGGACATCAAATTCACATACCATTACAGCAGGACACACATTATTTTTTTAGACATGGAACTATACATAAAAGATGGAAAACTCCATAAGTAGGCTACATGGTAAGCCTACAGCTTGTAATGATATTTTACACGTGAACAGTTCTCATCCACCCCATCAGATTTGGGCAATACCTTATGGAGAATTCCCTAGAGCAAGGAGAAATTGCAGTGAGGATAGTGAGTTCCATTCATGCTTGGGTAAAATGAAAACCAGATTCAAAGCGAAAGGGTATAATCCTCATTGCATAACAAGAGCAGAACAAAGAGTCTTGAAACTATCAAGGAGAGAGACACTAATGGAAAAAAGAAGAAACACCACGTCAAACCAACCAGTAAGAATAGTCACAAATTACAATGGTGTGACGGATATCCTAGTAAAAAGCTTGAGCAAGCATTGGGATAGCCTAGTAGCCGACAAATCACTAGAAGAGACTACCACTAACAGACCGCAAATTACGTACAGAAAAGGCAGGACTTACTATCCTTAGTCCCAGCATTCCACATGACAAGAAAGATCTGAATTGGCTCACTCAACATTCACTAGGTTTCCACAAGTGTGGGTCATGTAGAGTATGCAGATGGGCTTCAGACAACAAAAAGGATTTTGCTGGACAGGACGGACATGAATATGTGATCAGACAGAACATTAACTGTAATTCGAAATATGTAGTTTACATCATTGAATGCAAGTGCAAGAAACTATATGTGGCAGCACAATTAGAATGTTGAAGGAGAGAATCAGCGAACATGCAAGGGCGCTGAAACAATGTCATGACGAATAGCCCATGGCAATTCATGCTATGGATTGCAAAGCACAGGGACCCCCCAAACAATTCTCGTTCTATGGGATTGAATTAATTGCACAGAACTCGAGGGAGGGGGGGGCAACAGAGATCTGAAATTACACCACACAGAGGCAACTTGGATCATGCGTCTCAGAACGGTGGAATGTGGCTTGAACACGGACCACTAGATGCAGTATTTTCTGGGGGACTAAATGATATCGACGTTACTGCTCAAATGATACCTTTTGATTAATCTTTTCTTTGATATGTTTAGACATGTCCAGGATACATGCCTTGATTGCGCAATTAAGATGAAGTTGCATATGAAAATATTTTAAACATGACATGATATGCACATAGGCAAAATTGCGTGTATACGTTTGGATTTGTGAAGAACAAATTTGTACTTTATTTGTTTATGAAGATTGGCACAGAGATGTATGTAATGTTATCTGACTTGTTGATCAAACTGTTGTACTTTCCAGAATCATCTCAAGCTGAAATGAGGTCCTAACTCAATAATGATTATATTTTCGCTCATCTTGTTACTGCATATGAAATGACTAGGAATCATTCACCAGCACTACCCGTATAGTTATATTAGTACATATATGGACATATTGTAATCACCAACTGTATGATTACAAGGTCGTGAATACGGTGATCTGTGTACTCACTTTCCCCTCATCTTTCTCTACATACAGATACTGGCAGTTTATGCACTCCCACATGTTCACTTAATAATTTGCTATATTCACCTTACTCACCAACCTGATTCTAGACCTTTATTTCAGATGAGCCTACCCACTTGTACAACTTTTACTATAATTTAGTTTCGCTTCACACTGCTGCTGAGTTATATTTCTATGAATATTTCAAGAGATTTGGGATTAGGCGTACTCATCTTTTTGAAATGCATTTTATCTTTCGTCTATTACTAGAGCGTAGCTTCCTATTCTTATAACATGGTGACATGGATAATTTGGAATACGTCCTTCTGACAGTATCCGGTGGGTGCGCATACTGTTTCTTACTTTTGGTATAGATGCAGTCAAGCTGCCATTTGTGGGTCAGTGTAGTGTGTACAATGACTGGCATCCTCGTGCCAGAAGCTTGGCTCAAGGGTGTTTGATATGTGTTATGTATTCTTTCAAACAATGTTCCATGATCCGGTGCTGAACGTTGCATGCCAGGATTCTGACAACGTTATTCAGTTGTCAGAGATCCTGGTATGCGGCGGGAGCGTCTGGTTGTGGGTGTTCATTTGCATGAATTAAAGAAACACTTACGATCTTCAAAGTGTTCCTGGACCTCATTACTTCATTTGGCGACAAGCGGACGAAGCTGCACGTCCAGCACCCACCAGCCAAATCTTCTCATCACTCGGATTCATCAATTTTCCTGCTCGTCGTTTCCTGCATCTGCCAGAAGCGGAGGCCCTCAACGGTTCCTGCTCCTGACTTCGATCTGGTGCAAACAGCAGTTTTGGCAGTTTCGGGCAGACCAGCCTATCGGGGATCGTGACGTCATTCTTCCCGTCACTTCCCATCAACGCTTCATTGCCTCACCTCGCATTTTCACGCATGCGCACTTACGCATGACGCGTATGCACAGCAACGCTGGCAGCCATCTTGCGGTCAGCTTCTTTGTTACCTTGGTAACCTGAGGCAGATAACGCTACGCTGCGGAGGCACAGCTTATTACTTCATTCGCTGCTTTTCATCTGTGAACTCTTATCCTCGCTTCGATCCCAGGTAGGATCCAGCCTGCACGCTTCTACGGTGACAGGCACACCTTGTCTATTTCAAAGTACTATTCTATTTACACGCTTGAGCCTTCAGATTCGGTGATAGGCTCACCTTACAACATTACTTCACATGGTGTTATTTACTTTTGCCTGCTTATAATGTTGAGTTCATCTTTTTAAAGATATTCTTTCTCATTGTACACCAGCAATTGCATTTAACTTGTTCTGTAAATTATATTTGTCTTTAATTTTACACACAACAATGGCTTCTTCTCAGCAATTTGCACAACCGCCTCCTTTCTTGCAGCAACCTGGAAAACCCAGTATTCCATGGCATGAATGAGTAAAAGCTTTTGAAAACCACATCGTAGCCATTGATGCCATCAAATTTCCTCCAGTGCGTAAGGTAGCAATTCTTTATGGTTGTCTTGGTCTTGCTGCACAACACGTTTTTGAGAACTTACCCAAATTTCCTACTCCTGCTGTTGAAGCTGGTGATGCTGATCATTGGAACGCTTATAAAGAGGCATTATCACGTCTTGCAAATCACTACGATCAGGAGTCAAAGATTATGCTTGAGAGACATAATTTCTTTAGGAGAAAACAAGGTGAAGATGAATCTGTTGAAGTGTATATCGCACAGTTGTGAGTTTTAGCGTCAACTTGTGAGTTTGAAGCCGACCCTGAAATTTACATTCGTGATCAATTTGTTTTTGCTTGTTTCTCAAGAAAAATTCAGCAATGCCTTCTTAGTTGTAGAAAACCATCCCTCCAAGAGACAATTGATATCGCCAAGAGTATTGAGAGATCTATCGTTACTTCTAAGGTCCTTCAACAAGATCTATCTCTCAACCCTTTCAAGACTCCTACACAGGACATTGTCAACTCTGTGAATGCTATTTCTACGCATAAACCTACTAAACAATTTGTCAAAAAAGGAAATACTTTCTGCTATAGATGTGGGTCTAAATCTCACTTAAGCAATTATCCTATGTGCCCGCTATTGGGAAAAGATGTGTTCTTTGTAAAAAGATTGGTCATTTTCAAGGTTCATGCAGATCCTCAAAAAGACCCACCAGTATTAATAGCGTTGACTACTCTGAAGCCATTAATGATTGTTCAGATCAGTTTCAAGATATGGTAGTTTCTATTAAATGCAATTCCGTTTTTACTCCTCACTTTATGAAAGGCCCTTTAGGAATTGCATTCTTTGGTAACGTGGAAATTCCCATTATGGCAGACTCTGGTTCTCCCATAACCATTTTATCAGATGTTATATTTCACGATAAATGGGAAGGTTCCATCACTTTATGTCAAACTGACATCAACCCCAAGGCTTTCGGGGAGTTTGACATAGACATGATGGGATATTTCAATTATAGGCTGGAATGCTTAGGGAGATCCATTTTCACAAAGGTGTACGTCGCAGTTAGAGGACGCAATATCATTGGCTGGCAGGATCTGGCGAAAATGGGTTTACGTCTTATTCCAGGTTCTGATAATCCAATTGCTCTTGGTGATCTCCCTCAGGGTTTCACTCCTGCTGGCTCTAGGAATGATTTGCAGCCCAAAAATGATTGTTTATGTCTCACAGACCATACTTCTGATATCAAATAGGTCTTGGATACATTTCCAAATTTATTTTCTGAAAAGTTAGGAACTGTTAAAGGTTTTCAACACCAAATTAGGTTGAAATCTGACGCTCAACCTTTTGTCCATAAGGTACGTCCTTTGCCTCTTAGTGCAAAGGATGAGCTTAAATCCGTCCTTAAAAAATTATGTGATGATGGCATCATTGCTCCTTGTGACTCCTCAGAGTGGGTTTCTCCCATCGTTATAGTCCGAAAAAAATCTGGTGAGGTCAGATTATGTGCGGACTTACGCACTTTGAATAATAACATACTTATTGACTGCCATCCTCTTCCCAAAATTCATCAACTTCTGGCCAATTTGGGAGGGGCGAAATTTTTCTCACTCATTGATCTGCGTTCAGCTTACCATCAGGTTCCCTTAACAGCTGATTCTCAGGAGTTCACAACTTTTGTCACGCCATTTTGAGTGTTTAAATGCCTTAAATTACCTTTTGGTTTAGCCTCGGCAGCCAGCGTATTTCAAAAAATCATGGACAATCTTTTTAAAAACATTCCAGGGGTCCAAGCCTACCAAAATCATATTCTTGTCTATGTTAATGACTGGGAGACTCATTTGAACAACTTATCTTCTATTTAAGCAAATTGGATGAGGCAGGCATGAAAATCAGGGCAGAAAAATGTAGATTTGCCACACAGCAGTTGGAATACTTGGGTCATACGCTTTCTCTGGAGGGTATCAAGCCCAAAATGTCTCTCATTAAAACTATTAGTCATGCCACTCCTCCCAAAGACAAAGACGCACTTCGGTCTTTCTTAGGCTTAGCAGAGTACTACGCCCGTTTTGTTAAAGGGTATGCACAAACAGTTGAGCCTTTGCGTTCTCTCCTCCGTAAAGGTTCAAAATTTGATTGGCCTGAAGAAGTTGCGACTTCTTTTATTCAAGTTAAGAAGCTTATTATGGATGCACCTGCCCTGCACCCTTTTCACGACTCCTCAAAATGTTTAATTATGGTAAACGCTAGCCTCACTGGGTTAGGTGCTGTTCTTGGTCAATGGGTTTCAGGTAAAGAACACACCATTGCCTTCTCCTCAAGAATGTTAAAACCATCTGAAACTCATTATAGTACTATTGAATGCGAGGCTCTTGCCTATGTTTGGGCCATTGAAAAGTTCAAGAATTACATTTGGGGACGTCAATTTGAACTTTTCACTGATCACAAGCCTCTTACGCAGTTATTAACTGGTAATGGACTTGGCAAAGCATCGGCTAGGTTAGTTAGACTGCTGTCTAAGTTACAAGAATTCCATTTCTCCATTAAACATATTTCTGGAGGGAGGAACTTTAGAGCTGATTGCCTTTCTCGCATAGCTTTTCATGATTCCTCAGAGGTTGAGAATTCAGAGGATACGGAATGTGTTATTGCTACGCTTGATGCTGTATATTCTTGTCCAAATATCACTGAACAATCTTGGTTAGAAGCACAGCATAAAGATGAAAATCTTAAACTTGTCTCTGAGTATATTGTTAAAGGTTGGCCAGAAAATAGGAAACTTTCCAATGAGTTGAAAGCTTTTGCCATGGTTTCATCTGAGTTATCTTTAGTCAATAACATGGTCATGAGACATGATTGGTTTGTTCCCCCTTCCAGTCTTAGGAATGACATCATTAAGTTTGCTCACAAAGGTCATTTAGGGATTTCATAGACTTCTCAGCTCATTAAGTCATACTATTGGTGGCCATCCTTCGAATCCCAAGTCAAATTTTTTATTGATTCATGCCCTGAGTGTCTATTATCGGATAAGAAATGGAAAGTCATGAATACACCACTACACCCTGTTCCTTTTCCCACAAAACCTTGGTACAAAGTTGGTTTAGATTTTTCTGGACCGTAGGATCTTTTGCCACATGATCTAAAGTATATCATTTTGTTGACTGATTACCACTCTAAGTGGATTTATCACGTTTTGTGACTCACCCAATTCTTCTAATGATATAACATTTTTGAAGAAAGTATTTTCTGTTGAAGGGTCGCCTTCGGTTGTAGTTTCAGATAATGGCACTCATTTCATTTCTCAGAAATTCAGTTATTTTCTTACTGATTGTGATGTCACACACTTTAAAGTTGCTCTTTACTCGCCAACCTCCAACGGTTTGGTTGAAAGAGCAAATAGATTAGTTAAAGATGCTATTCAAACAGCTCTTTCCTCTCAACAAGATGCTCAAGACTTTCTTGAAGCAAAATTATGGGCTTACAACATTTCTCCTCATTGCACCACTGGGGTTTCACCATTTTCGCTTCTAAGAGGTAGGGCTGCTCACACTAATTTGTTCCCAAAGTGGTTGATTAACAAACATGCCAAAAACTCTCTTTGCAACAGGGAGGTAGCTTCTAGAGCTTCTCAAAAACAAAGTCTCATGAAAAGTATTCATGATGATGGTAAACTTTTCAATTCCCCACACCTGGAAGTTGGTAGTTGGGCTCTCATTAAGAATCCTAAAAAAGTACCAAAGGGGTCTTCAAGATTTTCTCCCCCAGTGCAGGTTACTGGTGTCAGTATAGGCTCAGCCTTGCTTGGTCATAAAGGATGGTGGAATAAAAGATCGCTGGTTCATCTTTCTGATTCTCCAGCTGATTCCTTACTTAAGTTATCCAGACAAGAATTAGAGGATTCTGATTGGTTTCATTTACTACACGATTCACCTGCTGATGTTGGAAATTCTTCCACTCTGTTTCCCATTATTCATCCCAGTCCGGAACATAGTTCAGGTACTCGTTCTGTTGTGACCAACGTGGATGCATGTTCCTCTTCATCAGAATTGGGAGTTCGCTGTAGGAGATTGCCCTCAAAATTAAAGGACTGTGTTTTGTCATGATGCTGTGATTTATCGCTTCTTATAAGCTTTTGTTTATTTTGATTTCATGTCTATTGTACTATATTTGATTCAGTTCGTTTTGCTCGGTTGTTCTTTGTTTTTAGTTTCATGTGGGGAGGGAGAAGTTGTAGTGTGTACAATGACTGGCATCCTCGTGCCAGAAGCTTGGCTCGAGGGTGTTTGTTATGTGTTATGTATTCTTTCAAACAATGTTCCATGATCCGGTGCTGAACGTTGCATGCCAGTATTCTGACAACGTTATTCAGTTGTCAGAGATCCTGGTATGCGGCGGGAGCGTCAGGTTGTGGGTGATCATTTGCATGAATTAAAGAAACACTTACGATCTTCAAAGTGTTCCTGGACCTCATTACTTCAGTCAGCTGTCTAGCGCTCTGACACGCTCCAGTTTAAGAGAAGTTTCTCGCTACCTGATAACTGCTTCCGGGTCACTTTGGAACCTCGGAGTGGCGTTACTACGGCCAGCGTACTCACTGTAAAGTAAGTTGTTTGCGAATGGGGACATAAGAGGGGGGCAACTTTATTGTACTTTCTCATCATGTCGACTGACACAGAATTTTGGAACCTTATTTCAGGTACTCGCACTCGAAGTACAGATTGAAAAACTTACCTTATATTTGGACATCACCTACAGAATACAGTTTTTACTTGAGGTGAGAGTTAGGGGCATGCCTTTTGGGCCCATGATTAAATGGTATGGGGACTGGTATTACATTACAGCACCTATTCTTATAGTGTATGTCCGCTCTATTTAATTAGGAACTGTGTCCATCACAAGGATATCATTATAGACGGTCATATTTATCTACTTAGCAGATGGGACAGAATTACGACCGGCGGAGGGTGAGATGGTTTTCTCACCTTCTCACTTATAGCATTGACCACCTCACTGGGGTCCTATACTTACACTTGTGTCATTTTGCTTGTTACCGTAGAAGCCCATCAATTTTTTCAGTGTTGCCAGAAGGTAGGATACTCCCCACGACAGTACAGCATGAGCACTTACTCCAATGCATGAATCACACAGGGTGAGGGCAAATACTCTTCACTACGGGTTACTGTGTTCTGGTACTATTACCAAACCTCATCTAGATCGATGCTTAACTCTATCAAGGGAGGATTCTCCTCGCCACACCATCGCATGATCACTTGACTATTTGCATGAATGATCAGACCTCATTCGAACTGACGCTTAACTTTAGTATGGGAGTCTTCTCCGAGCCGCATGATCACTTTACTATATGTATGAAATTACAAGCATTGAGGGCTATACTCCTCACTCTCATCAGTCCAAATTTTAGACCCCATGTCACCTCACATTGTCTTCTCTCCATGCGAGTGTCTTTTTCTCTTCCAGGTCTTTGTTCTTCTCTCTCTTCTCTTCACCGTTTTGATGGTCTTGTAGTATTGTTCAACTTACTACTGTCAGTTCACAGTATTGTAATTATGGTCACCCTTCTGGGTCCTCAGAATTGCAAATCTTTGGACCTTCCGATGACACCACTGTATCTATGTTATTCTAACTGAACAAGAGAATGTTTTCCCAATACACACATCTTTGGTGCACTGTGACTTTGCGTGCACCTTTTGAAACTTAGGGTTTCCATGTCTTGGTGTATGGTATGTGTTTAACATATCATATTGTACTGTGCTATGTCATGATTCAATGATATATTATGTTTCATTCTACATCTTTTCATCCCTGAAGAAGTCGTGGGGTACTTACCCAGAAGAAACACATGTTGGTTGGACAATTTTCGGATTAAAGGAGACAAGATAATCACGACTACACTGTTTTCATCTCATTTGTATGATACATGTACCCATTTATTTTGTGAAGAAATCTGACAAACGTCTTATTGAGCATTGTAATACTAGTGAGTGCATAGGCTTACTTTAATCATGTTTTGACCCTAGGGTCCTTTTTTGGAGGGCTTAGGGTGTTCTCCCTCACCTTTTTGCACCGCTTTACTGGCATTTAACAGATATTACACACACTTCATTGGTGTCATCTCCTCCTACATAAGATACCCCCCCATTTTTGCGTTTGTTTCATTGTAAAATAAAACGATGTTCTTGTATCGTTTTATTTTACATTTGCCGGCTCTTAGCCAGTGGTGTTGGGAAGGCATGGGAGGGGGAGGAGTGTGACATGCATTCTACTCTCTAAGTGCGCATATCTGTTTTGGCCAGCCGACACACATGTGCACTTAGGTTTTCTGAAGCCCAGCTGCATTGAGCAGCCGGGCTGGAGAAACCCCACAGACTCCATGATCTGAGCAGGGCATCTTTCCTGCCTGCTCAGACTAATCCCCGTGCTGCTCTGCAACATGGTGATTGGATGTGAGTCTGTCCCAGGGGCTGCTGAGACCTCACCCAAGATCAGGAGGAAAAGCAGCGTGATGCTAGAGGCGGCCGGCGGCTGAAGGTAATTTTATTTTAATTTTATATTGTATGCCCACCACCCCCTGCGCAATGCCTCCAGCGTGACCCACCTGCCCCTCCCCCCTTTGCTTATGGCGGCTGCTGCTGCTCAGCACACGCTTTACCCGATGACATGTAAAAAAAATATAATCGACAAAAAGCAAAATATGGTAGGGGTGTAAGTTATGATGTAAATTTTGTATTGCACACCACAAGTCACAATTTTAAGGCTTTATTTAGTATTATGTGAGATGAACCATAAATGACCATGGCCGTTTTTTTAGAGGTGCACAAAATTCAGGTAATTTGCCTTCACTTTATTAGGCAAAATTAAAAGAATCAACACGAAAATATGCGTAACAACATGAACTGCATCTGTGCACCTTGCATTGAAAAATTATGTCAGAGATTCATTTTGCGTTAAAAGAATTGTTAAAAACGGCAATCTGCTAATTTCTTTACTCCTGCCTGAGCCTGCCTTGCTTTACCTCATGTTCCCCTATTTCTTAGGCCCATCCACTTCCACCTATTCCATTCTTCTCCACCTCTCCTCTTTTTTCAACTTTATTCTCACTTCTTGGTGCATTTTGACTGCTCTGTGTGTTTAGTTTTTGATTCCCCGCCCATTTGTCTTTTTTTGTCAGTCTTCTCTTTTCATCAGTTCCCCTAGCTATGGCAGAGGTAGGCCTGGCTACTGTGCTCTCCAAGACTTCATGTGGTCGACGGCGAAACCAGCAGTGCTAATTTCTTTCTGTGCTGCATCACCTAACCATTTTTTTTGATTTGCCAATATCTTTGGCGCCGTTTGACGAATCTTCAAAAAATGTACAAAACTAATGGCCTGCTCTGGTCAACTCCTGTCTTGAAAGTTTCAGAGTGATTCATCAAGTTGGGGCCGAGAAAAAGGGAGGTCCCAAAACGTGTTTTCACCATCTTAATTTCCATAGGAACTTTTGTCACAGCTACAGCCCGAACTGCTGAACGGAATTACACCAAATTTGACAGAGAGGTAGCTCTTGTTCCAGAGTGCACTCTTTGCTTTAAATGGTGTAAATCCATTCAGTTGTTCCTGAGAAATGTAAAAATAATAAATATTGATATCTGGTGACCGCGGTGGATCCACGAACCCTCCCGATCACAAGCTTCATTTTGATTGGCCGTCAACACTCCAAACGAGAAAGTGTTGGCAGCCATCTTGTGGCTCGGTAGAACCGAGTCACAAAAAAAAGGAAAAAGTGAAGAAAAGGGGGCAGGGTAGAAACACCCTGACCCCCTAGGCCTGCTCAGGGGGTCTCACAAGGACCTCCAGGGCCCCAAAAAGTTTTTGTTTTTAAACGGCAGGATTCGCAGTGGGTTCGCGAATCCTGCAGCGAAAATAAAAACATAAACGAAGCACGAACTCCCGCGCTTCGTTTTAATGAGCCCCCGGCAGTGCCAGGTCCTGGGGGCAATTGGTAAAATATATGCGGGCCCTTGGAGCCCCGGGGACAACCACCTCCTGGGGCTAAATTAATTATGCATGGGGTACATGTCCCCCCGCAGCCCAGGTGACTGCCACCTCCCCGGGGCTTTTAATAAAATCCATGGGGGGGCTCTAGCCTCCCATGCTGCCTGGGGGACCACCACCTCCCTGGGGCTACATGCTTTAAATGCGGGGGTCCACTTGGCCCTCCTCAGCCCCGGGGACAGCCACCTCCCCGGGGCTGCATACATGTTGGGAGGGAGGCCGTTTGGCCCCCCTCCAGGAGCCTTCCTTGGCCCTGGGGACCGCCACCCCCCAGAGCAGGCTCCAGCAATGTCCCGGGATGCCCACCACCGGACATTGCGCCCACCCTGCCATAAAAAACACTGCTTTGCTTCATGGAAGCGAGAGCAGGAAACCTGCTCTCGCTTCCATGAAGCAAAGCAGAATTGTTTTTGGACAAGGGGAGCTGCCGCGCAGCCCCCTTCCTGTTTAAAAAAAGAAAATGCTCAGTCCCTGGGGGATGGGGTCCCCAGGACCCTAAAAATATTAAGGGAAGGGGAGCCATACAGCCCCTTCTAACAAACTCCTCAAAACAAATAGCTGGCATCTCGCCGCAGGCCCGACCCCTTCCTGCACCACCCTGCAAACATGCCTCCTGGCGTGTTCTGGGTTGCGGGATTAGGTCCCCTAGAAACTTACAGGTCCTTAGGGACCAACTAGCCCACCAGTTACCTCCAGTAAGACCCACACAGTGGGATTGCTGAGAGATGGTCCGAGGCCACGCCCCTTTTTATACCACTCTGCAAAAGCACCTCTTGGCACACTGCTGGTGGGGCAATGAGGTCCTCTTGTGTCCTTAGGACCTGCAGACGCCAGTGGACTTCATCCCCCGAGCAGCAGTGCGCCAGGCGGTGTGTTTGCAGAGTGGTGCAAAAAGGGTACGTGTCCTCGGACCTCTCTCAGCAATCCAGCTGTGTGGGGCTTACTGGAGGTACCAGGAGGGATAATTGGCCCCCATTGACCCTCAGGAGGCAAGGGGACTTCATCCCCAACCAAGAGCATGCCAGGAGGCGCGTTTGCAGAGTGGTGGACACAGTAAGCCCTGTGTCCACCTCTCAGCAATCCCACTGTGGGGCTTACTGGAGGTAAAAGGTAGGCTAGTTGGCCCCTAAGCACCCCCAGCAGCGAAGGGGACTTTAATGCCCATTGAAGAGCGTGCCCGGGAGCGCGTTTGCAGAGTGGTGGAAAGGGGGCATGGCCTGCTATGAGAACTTAGCAATGCTGTTGTGTGGGACTTACTGGGGTAATAGGAGGAGTAGTTGGCCCTTAAGATTGTCCTTGGGGGCCAAGTACCCCTCCTGTTACATCCAGTAAGTCTCACACAGTGATATTGGTAAGACGTCTTTGGAGGCAATGGCCCCTTTTCTTCACCGCTCTGCAAATGCACCTCCTGTCACACTGCGGGTTGGGGGATGAAGTCCACTTTGCTCCTGAGGCACTTTGGGGGACAAGAAGCCCTCCTGGTGCCTCCTGTAAGTCCTACGCAGCTGAATTCCTGAGCGCTGGTTGGAGACCCAGACTCCTTTCTCCACCTCTCTGCAAATGCGACTACCACATTTGCGAGAGTTAGAACTATAGGCATTGTAAATGTAAAAGTGTTTTACTAATGTTTCGTGGAATAGATGTAGATTGTGTGTAGTGGAATTATGTGTTGGATATGTAGTGAAATTATGTGGATAGACTTTGACTTTGATGTGGATAGAAGGTATGTGGAATTTAGTGTATAGGAATTATGTAGAGTGGGATTATGTGTTATGGAGAGTAATTATGTGGTATGATAGTCTGTGTTGTGGAGTGGTAAACTCAGGTTTAGTCTTCCTCATTTCCATAGAAGCTAAACTATAAACTCAATGAGACAAAAAAGAAGGAACCACTGAGGAGCACTTCTGGACCTAGTCAGAGGTATGAGCAGGGCCACTGGAATTATGCGACTGTTTTGTTGGACCAACTTTCGCACAATTATACATTTTCCGCATTTACCACATAATCCATCATCTGCTGCATCATCTGCAGATTTGAACATAAAAAACCTTGTTTCTAGCTCAAACTGCTCAAACGCTATCAAAAATGCAGCAACAAGTGTTACAGTGTGGTGGAAGGCCCTTTGCAAACCTAGAATGGTCACTTGTAAATTATTGCTAAATGTGTGTGTTAAATTGGTACTAATGGTGTGCAAACCACTCTTGCTTCTTTCTGCACCTCTCTTGCCACTTTCTGCATTTTTGTTTCTTCTTTCTGCACCTTTCTTTTTTTCTGCACTTCTTTTGCCTCTTTCTGCTCATCTCTTCCACTGTCTGCACCTCTCTTGCCTCTTTCTGCACCTCTATTGCCTCTTTCTGCACCTCTGTTGCTTCTTTCTGCACCTCACTTGCTTCTTCCTGTACCCCTCTTGCCTCCTTCTGCACCCCTGTTCTCTCTTTCTGTACCTCTCCTGCCTGTTTCTGCACCTCTCTTGCCTTTCTACACTTCTCCTGCCTCTTTCTGCACCTCTTTTGCTTCTTTCTGCACTTCTCTTGCCTCTTTCTGTACTCCTCTTGCCTCTTCCTGCACCTCTGTTGCTTCTTTCTGCACTTCTCCTGCTTCTTTCTGCACCTCTGTTGCTTCTTTCTGCACCCCTCTTCCCTCTTTCTGCACCTCTCTTGCCTCAGTCTGCCTACCTGTTCCCTCTTTCTGTACCCCTTTCACCTGTTTCTGTAACTCTTTGCCTCTTTCTGCAGTTGTCTTGCCTCCTTCTGCACCCCACTTGCCTCTTTCTGCAACTGTCTTGCCTCTTTCTGCAACTGTCTTGCCTCTTTCTGCAACTGTCTTGCCTCTTTCTGCAATTCTCTTGCCTCCTTCTGCACCTCTCTTGCCTCGTTCAACATTTCTCTTGTTGTTTCTGCACCTCTCTTGCGTCTTTCTGCACCTCTTTTGCCTGTGTCTACACCCCTCTTTGTGAACTCTCTTGCCTCTTTCTACACCTTTCTTCCCTCTTTCTGCACCACTCTAGCCTCTTTCTGTACTTCTGTTGCGGCTTTCTGCAGTTCACTTCCTACTTTCTGTACCTCTCTTGCCTCTTTGTGCACCTCTCCTACCCCTTTCTGCACCCCTCTTGCCTCTTTATGCACCTCTTTTGCTTCGTTCTGCACTTCACTTGCCTCTTTCTGTACCCCTCTTGCCTCTTCCTGCATGGTTATTTCTGCACTGCTTTTGCTTCTTTCTGCACCTCTGTTCCAAATTTGTGCATCCCTCTTGTCTTTTTCTGCACCCCTCTTCCCTCTTTCTGCACCTCTCTTGCCTCAGTCTGCCCACCTGTTCCCTCTATCTGTACCCCTTTTGCCTGTTTCTGCAACTCTCTTGCCTCTTTCTGCAGTTCTCATGGCTCCTTCTGCACCTCAATTGCCTCTTTTTGTCCTTCTGTTGCTTCATTTTGCACTTTCCATGCTTCTTTCTGCACCTGTCTTGCTTCTTTCTGCACCTCTGTTGTCTCTTTCTGCTCTCGTCTTCCCTCTTTATGTACCTCTCTTGCCTCTTTCTGCACCTCACTTGCCTCTTTCTACACCTCCGTTGCTTCTTTCAGCAATTCTCTTTCTGCACTTCTTTCTTGTTTCTACACCTCTCATGCCTCTTTCTGCACCTCACATGCTTCTTTCTGCATCCCTCTTTCCTGTTTCTGCACCCCCTCTTTCCTCTTTGTGTAACTCTATTGCCTCTTTCCATACCTCTCTTCCCTCTTTCTGCACCACTCTTGCCTCTTTCTGTATCTCTGTTGCTTCTTTCTGCACTTTTCTTGCCTCTTTCTGTACCCTTTGTGCCTCTTTCAGAACCTCTTGCTTCTTCCTGCACTTCTCTTCCTCTTTGTGCACCCCTCGTGCCTCTTTCTGCACACTTCTTCCCTTTTCCTGCACGTCTCTTAGTTCTTTCAGCATTGCTCTTGCCTCTTTCTGCGCCCCTCTTGCCTCCTTCTGGACCTCTGTTGTTTCTTACTGCACTGCTCTTGCTTCTTTCTGCACCTCTCTTGCACATTTCTGCACCCCTCTTGCCTCTTTCTGTACCCCTCTTGCCTGCTTCTGCACCACTGTTGGTTCTTTCTGCACTCCTCTTGCTTCTTTCTGCACCTCTTTTGCCTGTTTCTGTAACTCTCTTGCCTCTTGCTGTACTTCCCTTACTTCTTTCTGGATCTCTCTTGCCTGTTTCTGCAACTCTCTTGCCTCTTTCTTCAGTTCTCTTGCACCTCTGTTGCTTCTTTCTGAACTTCTCTTGCCTCTTTCTGTATCCCTCGTGTATGTTTCTGCACCTCTGTTGGTTCTTTCTGCACTGCTCTTGTTTCTTTCTGCATCCCTCTTGCCTCTTTCTGCACCCCTCTTCCCTCTTTCTGTATCTTTCTTGCCTCTTCCTGCACCTCTGTTGCTTCTTTCTGCACTTCTCTCGCCTCTTTCTGTAACCCTCTTGCCTCTTTCTGAACATCTGTTGCTTCTTTCTGCACCCCTCTTGCTTCTTACTGTACCCTTCTTCCCTCTTTCTGTAACTCTCTTGCCTCTTTCTGCAGTTCTCTTGTCTCCTTCTGCACCTCTGTTGCTTTTTTCCTCATCTCTCTTGCAAATGTCTGCAACTCTCTTGCCTCTTTCTGTACTTTTCTTGCCTCTTTCTTCACTTCTGTTGCTTCCTTCTGCACTTCTCTTGCCTCTTTCTGCACCCCTCTTGTCTCTTTTTGCACCTCTGTTGCTTCTTTCTGCATTTCTCTTGCTTCTTTCTATACCTCTGTTGCTTCTTTCTGCATTTCTCTTGCTTCTTTCTATACCTCTATTGCTTCTTTCTACACTCCTTGTGTCTCTTTCTGCACCCATCTTCCATTTTCATGCACATCTCTTGGTTCTTTCTGCACTATTCTTGCCTCTTTCTGCACCGCTCTTGCCTCTTTCTGCACCTCTATTGCTTCTTTCTGCACTTCTCCTGCTTCTTTCTACACCTCTCTTACTGCTTCCTGCACCCCCTTTCCTCTTTCTGCACACACGGCTACTTTTAAACTGACCTCAGGCTCAGAAGTGCACACATGCAAGTGCAGAAAAGGGCTGCTGGCCTCTAAATGGCCATGCCCTATTATGTGCTAGGGACTTAGAGGTAGTTTTAACCCCCTTCCCTATTATGTACTTGAGCCTTACAGGGGAGGTCATGCCAATGACAGGGGTACCTCAACCCACAGTATACCCTAGTGTATGTAGGTGGCTTCACTGTATTCTAAGTGTCTTTCAGCATAGCACTGGCTCCAGGCCTGGTTAGGTAGAGCCCAGGGTCAGTCCGAGTCAGTTACCACCAGGACCAGTCAGCAAAAGGTTGGGGGGTGCCCTGGGCACAGGATGACTTTGCAACAAGGCCTCTTTCTGCAACTCTGTTGGTTCTTTCTGCACATCTCTTGCTTCTTTTTGCACCTTTCTTCCTCTTTCTGGACTTCTGTTTACGCTTTCTGCATTTCTCTTGCTTCTTTCTGTGCCTTTCTTCCTCTTTCTGCACATGTCCTACCTATGTAGGCATAGTTAGAAATTAGCATTTTAAAAAAACCTTAGAAATTCACTGAAATAATTATAGGTTTCAGGGACGTTATAGTTAGAAATTAGCATTTTAAAAAACCTTTGAAATTCAATGAAAAAACCTTAGGTTCCAGGGACGTTATAGTTAGGAATTAGCATTTTAAAAAACCTTTGAAATTCACTGAAAAAGCATAGGTTTCAGGGACGTTATAGTTAGAAATTAGCATTTAAAAATCCTTTGAAATTCACTAAAAAAACGTAGGTTTCAGAGACTTTATGGTTAGAAATAGCATTTAAAAAACCTTTGAAATTCACTGAATATACCACAGGTTTCAGGAACGTTATAGTTAGTTGGACATTTTACCCATACAAAACCAGAGAAATTCGGCCGTTATAGTTAGCTAACTCGCGGCCCCGCAATGCACTACTGATATTACATAATTCATGACATGGTCAGTGACATCACTGATGACATCTCAAATGACATCACTGATGACATCACTGATGACATCATCCACGTGATAATCTGATGCACCTCCTCACACCCTAATATAACCATTGATACACCCACTCTAAAATAAAGACTACAATTTTCAAAACAATAGACACACCAATACCAGTTACTACAGACCCACTCACTGATTCTTAGGTCTACACACATATCTACTCATTCACCCATAGAGGTACTCATACATGCAGTCACTCATCAATACAGCTTTATCATAATCAATCAATCAGGGTTTGTTAAGCGTTGCCACTCACCCATAAGGGTCTGAAGGCGCAGGTGGGTTGGGAGGAGCAGCTCTGGTCCTTCAAGAAGGGGGTCTAGTCATCTAAGAGCCAGGTTTTGAGGTTTCTTGTGAAGATGGGGAGTGATGATGTCAGCCTGAGGTGGAGCGGTAGGGCGTTCCATGCTCTGGCCGCGAGGAGGGAGAAGGATCGGCCTCCTGATCTGGTCTTTCTGACGTGGGGAACCACGGCGTAGGAGAGCTGGGCTGATCGTAGGGTTCTTTGGGGTGCGTGGAAGTTGATTCGGCTGTTGAGGTATGCTGGTCCGGTGTTGTGGAGGGCATTGCATGCGTGGGTGAGGATGTTACGGTGATTCTAGCCTCGATGGGGAGCCAGTGAAGTGTGCGCAGGTGTTGGGAGATGTGGCAGTGTCATGGTAGGTTGAGGACCAGTCTTGCAGCGGCGTTCTGGATGTTTTGTAGCTTGCGGATGAGGTTTTTGTTTATTCCGTCATAGAGTGCGTTGCCGTAGTCGAGTCTGCTGGTGACCAGGGCGTGGGTTACATTTTTTCTGTGCTCGAGGGGGATCCATTTGAAGGTCTTACATAGGAGGAGGGGGATGTGGAAGCAGGAGGATGTGATGCCGTTGATCTGGCCGTCCATTTTGAGCTCGGAGTCTAGGACGATTCCAAGGTTGCGTGCGTGGTCCGTATGGGCGGGTGGGCTGCCGAGAGCGGGGGGCCACCAGGTATCGTTCCAGGCATCTGGGTGTGGGCCAATGAGGACTACTTCTGTTTTGTCGGAGTTGAATTGTAGGCAGCTGCTTTTCATCCATTTGGCAACAGCTTCCATGCATTCTTGGAAGTTGTGTCTTGCGGTGTTGGGTTCGTTGGAGAGGGAGAGGATGAGTTGGGTCTCATCTGCGTATGAAACAATGTTGAGTCTGTAGGTTCTGACGATGGGGGCGAGAGGAGCCATGTGGATGTTGAAGAGCATTGGGCTGAGGGACGACCCCTGTGGGAATCCGCAGGGGGTTTGTGTAGGGTCCAAAAGGAAAGGGGGAAGTCTGACCCCCTGCGTTCTGCCAGAGAGGAAAGAGTAGATCCAGTCGAGGGCCTTGTTCCAGATACCTGCATCGTGGGGTCTGCATATTAGGGTGCGGTGGGATACCGTGTCGAAGGCCGTTGAGAGGTCGAGGAGGATGAGGGCTACTGTTTCTCCTCTGTCCAGGAGGGACAGGATGTCGTCTGTTGCAGTGAGGAGGGCGGTTTCTGTGCTGTGGTTTTTCCTGAAGCTGGATTATGACGGGTCAAGGATTTTTTTATTTTTTTTAAATTTTTTTTTTTATTGAGAGTTCAAATATAACAATACAATATAGAAAACATGATACAGATGAAATCCAATTAATATAGTACGAGAAAGAGAGTACTAAGAACATTCATGCAAATTGTCATTTTAACATTTAAAATTGTAAAGTGCAAGGTTGTGTAAAAGCAAACGATCAATCGACTGTCATTGAAAGTCAAAAGATTTTGATTGAATGAAAACAGTACGTAGCATTTAGATACAATGAGCGTCTTCTCAGCTAATATTCCAGAGTTGAGTTATAAAGTGCAGCGTGCGAAGTCGAGGCAATCGTAATAGACTAGTAGACAAAATAGATGTTCTCGGAAAAGTATAAATCTGGTTAAGTAATAGCAGGACAAATTTAAAGATCAAACACACTCCAATATTTATCATATTTTTTGAGAGCCCCTGATCTAAGAGCATATTTTCTTTCCCTACCCTGGATTCGGAGTAGTTTTGTCTTCCATGCCTGGAAGGATGGAACAAGATCTGTTTTCCAGGACTGTAATATGAGGGATTTAGCTATTAAAGAAGCTATAAAAAGGGACTCATCATGTTGGGTGTGGATAGGAGAGCAACCTAGGAGGGGAATTAGATCATCAAATACAATATTAGTTTTGAGAACGATTGAAAGATATTTCTCTATTTCCTTCCATAAAGCCTGGATTTTTGGACACTCCCGGACAATGTGTTTCCAAGTGCCTTTTCCATCACAGCGGAAGCATTTGTCGGCTACTTGCGGGAAGATATTGTGTAGAAAGGACAGGGTTCTATATATTAACCATTTGTTGTAAAATTGCATACGTTTAAAATAAATTTGCTCCACGAAAGATGGTTTTATTGAATTTATTTATTTTGTCCCATACCTGTTGATTAAATGTGGTATCTTCCCTCTTTTCCCATCTTTCAGTAATCTTGCTATAGAGGTCATGGTCCTTACTTTCTTTTAATATTTTAATCCAGATACTCATTTTCTTTTGTATTTTATTATTAAGGATAGTGGAAATATTTTCTTCATTGAATACATTTCCTATATTGAGTTCTCTGAGTTTTGGATTTATCCTTATAAAGGACCAGTTCAGTGTTAAGTGCGAGTGGATTAACTGGCTATGAATTTCGTCCCAAGATTTATACCTATTTCCCAGCAGAAAGTCTTCAATTTTCTCAAAACCATTCTCCTTCCAAAGAGTTAATATATTTTTGTCCATACAGCAAGCATCTCCCAAGCTAAAATTTATTAAATTCGTCTTATTACTTAAAATGGGTAAGTCATAAAATTAAAAAAACTGAGTTTTCACCTTGGAGGGATTTATATCGTACTTTTTTGGGATCTTTCGTGGTTCTGACCGGATCATAGATTTTCAATTCCAACAACATCCTTTTCATAAAAAAATTATCTGTCTCATGAGAGTCTAAGAAAAAAAACCTGTGGCTATAATGTGCAAAAGACGCAAAATAATATTCTTTGATATTTGGGAGGGACAGCCCTCCTTGTGTAGATGGTAAATATAAAGTGCTCAGTGCTAGTCTGGGAGATTTTTTTGCCCATAAGAAAGAGGAGATCAGAGTTTCTATTTTTTTAAAGTAAGAGGCCTGGATTGCGCAGGGAGTTGCGCTAAAAAGGAAAATAAAAAGGGGTAAGACCGACATTCGAATTAGCGATGCCCGCCCCATAAGAGACAGGGGTAGTAAATTCCACCGATCTAAAAGTGAGCCCACCTTTTTTAATAAAGGTAAAAAATTAAGTGAAAAGAGATCGTCTGGGCTATCTGATATAAGTATTCCAAGATATCTCTTTGGATCCGTGTTGTATATCCGCCTAAATTCTGGAACTAAAGTGTCTATAGTGCAGTTAAGTAGAATAATTTCCGTTTTGTTTACATTAATTTTATAACCCCCAAGCTTTTGAAAGTCATAGAATATTTTTAAAATCTTCAATTGACTTGAGGGTTTAGAGTCTATGAAAAGGGTAATATCGTCCGCATATAATTTTATGTTTGTCATTCCTAATATTGGGGCAGTGTCAGCTTTGATATTCCTGATGGCGATCGCTAGAGGTTCAATAAATAATGCAAATAAAATTGGCGACAAGGGGCATCCTTGTCGCGTGCCTCTAGTAACCTCACAGGACCCAATATTAGTGTTATTGATGATAATTTGTGCCCTAGAATTCATATACAATTGACGTAAAAGAGAAATAAAAACATTCGGGAAATTAAAACTACGTAAAATTGCAAACAGGCAATCCCAAGACACTAGATCGAAGGCTTTCTCCGCATCTAAAAACCAAATTTGAGCCTTCACCTTATTAGTTTTAAAATAATCTAGTGCCTCCAGTAAAAATGTAGTGTTGGAATGGAGATGCCTGCCTGCAATAAAACCACACTGATCATGTGCTACCAGAGATCCTACTATTTTATTTAATCGATTTGCTAAAAGTTTTGTAAAGATTTTGTAATCTGTATTCAAAAGGCTAATGTATGAGTTTATATTTTCATTGTCCTTTCCTTTTTTTAAAATACTGACCACCACCGCTGTATGAAAGGAGTCCGGTGGGGGACTTCCTTGCAGTAAGTTATTCATTAATTTCAGAAGTTCCTTACGTAATGTTCCCCCAAATTTTTTTAAAAATTCAATGGGAAGGCCATCCTCGCCGTTGGCCTTGCCATTGGGGAAGGCCTCTATAACTTCATCTAATTCTAATAGTGTAAAATCCTGTGTAAGGTAATTCTTACCCTCAGCATCTATTTTAGGTATTTCAAGTGGCTGTAGAAATTCCGTGATAGAGTCAGGTGTAGCACCCTCAGTTGCTTGATATATCCCCTCATAGTGATTTAAAAACAACTCACCGATGGAAATGGTGGTCTTAACTCGTATTTTAGTGATGGGATCTATTAGCTGATCTATTCTATTACGCACCTGCTTTTCTTTAGATTGCCAGGCCAGCAGCTTTCCTGTGTATTCACTCTCCTCATAAATCTTTTGTGCTTGTGAATTACTATTTATCTCACCTAAATCATAATAAAAGTCCTTCATCCTGCACTTCGCCTCGTGGAGTTTGTGTCCAGAGATCATAGATCTGACCATGTAGTGCTCTTGGGTTGCCTGCGAGAGTTCAGTTTGGAGTTTGGTTTTCTCCTCCCTTCTTGCCTTGAGCTTGGGAATTTCTTTAGATGTAATTATTCCACGTAAAGTGGCTTTAAATGCATCCCAGATTATATTTAATGGGGCTGTACCTCTATTCTGTATAAAAAATTGCTCTATCTTTTCATTAATATCCATGCACCATTGTTGGTCAAGAAGGTTAAGTTTATTAAAAAACCATCTACTTGTAAATCTTGCTTCATAATTCCCCAAATTGACCTCCATGCAAAGAGCTGCATGGTCTGAAAAAGCGTTAGGTAGATAGGCGTAATTATAAAATTCTAGGTCATGGGATGACAGAAAAAAATCTAGCCTTGACGCAGAATTATATTTTGCTGAGTGGCATGTATACTCGCGCTTGGTAGGATTTAAGATACGCCAATGGTCAGTAACATCTAGGTCAATTTTACAACTTTGGACAGCTAAGGCAACTTGGGGTTTATTCTGTCGGCGGTCTTTCTTGGAAGAATCCAATCAGGGGTTTTGTAATAGATTAAAATCGCCCCCCCAAATTATCGGTCCAGAAAGACCGGTTAATGCCTGCTTAACCTGTAGAATAGCTTGAGGGTCGTCCAAAATTGGTGCATAGATTGTGGCAAGAATAACATTAACATTGTTTAATTTACCGTATGCAACTGCCCATCTACCTCTGGGGTCTATGGACGACCCTTCGAGGTTTAAACCTACATGTCTCCCTATTAATATGGAAACTACTCTCTGGGCCATCCCGGCAGGAGCAAATATGTTATAGCCCGCCCAGCTTTTGAAGAGTTTAGCTGACTCTGCCTGATCTTTGTGATGGGTTTCTTGGAACTAGATAACGTCTGGTACAAGGTTTTTCAACCAGCACTCAATAGCGTTCCTTTTACGAACGTTATTCAGGCCATTAACATTTAAAGAAATAAATTTCACCATGTTATTTGATGTTCAAGATAATAGACGTAACCCTCAGCTAATATGCAGATGTGCAAATGGGCAAATGTGCAAATGTACAGACAGCAGCAGCAGCATATATAACTAATAAATAATATATATATATATAACAGTAAAGAGCAATACATGCAGAGTCTAAATTTCAATGTGCAAATATGCAAGTGAGCAGCAAGAATGTAAGGTGATGTTATCTGAGGAAACATACCATTCAATATGCAAGACATGGACAACGCATTGTAGAATCTGACCGTATGAATATATAATATCGTCATGGACAACGCATTGTAGAATCTTATCCTATATAAAAAATAGACCGTATGAATATATAATATCGTCAAATAAAAAAAAGAATACAGTTGTCTGTGCAAATATGCAGATAAGCAGCAAAAATAGTACAAATAGCAGCACGGGCTTGAAGGTTTTAAGCCTCCCCTAGTGCAAAATAGGCAAATATACTTATAGGGTCTTGTCATCTTAACATGATCCATATGGACAAAAATGACGAGTGCGAGATATTATTTGTGCAAGATGAGAAGGGAAAAAAAAATAAAAGGAAGAAGAATAACCTTACTCATACCGTAATCAATAAAGTGTGGAAAAACATATTGCCTTTGAACTCTCTTTTTTCCCCCCTTGCGACACCCCCCTTCACCCCCTTCCCTCCCCCCTTGAGTGGACGGAAACCCCAGTGACCCACTTCCGCCCTTCTCTGTTGTATCTTCTTTTTGGATGCCATCTCATTGCATCCTTGTGTGCTTCCTGTTTCCATCAGGTGTCCGCCCTAGGGTAATAATAACTACAGCAAGATTCAGCAACCTATTTAATTACCCCCCAAGGCCGTCGAGGAATGTCTGGGCTTCGTGTAGGACCGAGAATATAACAAATTTTCCTTTAGCCAAGACTTTAAGATTCGATTGCTGCACTATCATGGCTTGGGCTCCCTTGCTCTTAAAGGAGTCGATTAGTTTCACAAAGTCCCTGCGTCTGTGAGCAGATGCTGCCGACATATCACCAAAAATTCGAAAATTATTCATCCCCTCCACATTAAAAGTTCTTTTAGAAAATGCAGTATTTAGAATTTTTTCTTTTACCCTAAAGTCTGAAAAATTAAGCAGAATTGTACGGGGGTATTTCAAGTTATTAGGTTTATGTGCAGGGACTCTGTGCGCCCTTGTGATAGTCAGGTCACCTTGTAGTTCAGGGATAGCTTTTTTCAATAAAGAGTCTGTCCACATGACTACATCTTTATCTTGAAGGCCCTCTGGTATGCCTACAAGTCGTAGATTAGATCTCCTATTATAATTCTCAAGGTCCTGGAGTTTTTCCTCTAAGTGGGATTTCTCTCTATTAGCCTCCACGAGATTTTTCTGAATTGTAGTTAAGGAGTCCTCTAGAGAAGATATCCGAACTTCGGCTTCAGAGACCCTCAAAGGAATGTTGCCAAGGCACTCCTCCATCTTCGTAAGCCTGCTGTGTAGGAGTGAAATTTCCTGAGCCTGAGAGGATTTGAAGTCACTTAGTTCCTGGAGGATAGTGACCAGGATATCTTCCATCGTGTTTGCTTTTGTAGCACTCGGAAGAGCAAGCAAGCCGTCATCTTGGGAGATCGGGGAGGCTTCTAGGCTTAGGGCTTGACTTGGAACTATCATGGTTTGCTTGCTGCTTGAGCCTGGGCTTGGACTTAAAGCTGGTGGCAGCAGAGGATGAAGGGAAAGGGAAGTGTTGGAGGAGATGACAGTTGGAACCGTTGGTGTGGGTGATGCAACCTCTTCTAGCCTTGTCGGTATCTTCTGCGTTGTGGGGCTGCATACTTGACCTCCAGTGTTGAAAACATCATGCTCTAAAGTGACACTTGCACTCCCCTGCTTTAACCCCCGTGTGTAGGAGTGCTTGAAGACTGTCCCTGCTGAAGAAGGGGTTTTGAAAAGAGAGGGTATTGTTTCGGGGTAGAGCGACACCCGTGACAGGTAGTAGAGGACATAATAGCAGCCATGACCGTTTTGTCCGTTTTTTCCATACTTTTACCCCCCTGGTCCATTCTTGTTCCCTTGTCTTTCGCACCTTCCTCTTCTTTGTCGCCAACAGCAAGCAAGCTCAGTTCTGCAGATAGCTCAGATAAGGTCAGGCTCTCTACCTCTTCTTCTTCTTCGCCCTCCTCTTGATCATTTTCCTCGTTGTCGTCATCCTCAGCACGTTTCCTTAACACATTATACTTATTTTTTCTGTATAAGTCAGTGGATTCCAGCGCCTTCTGTTTTAGGGCTTCTTTTTGTTGATTTTTCCTTTTGCTTTTTCTCTCTCCTTTTGTGGTTGATGGAGATCTGGTCGGAGTTGGGAGCTTAACCTCCTTTCCCAGCTCTAGCTTGGACTGTTTGCCCCTCGTTCTTGCCGCCATCTGAAACGTATCTTTTAAATACGCTTATAAATGCATTGGACCAGATCGCTACTAAGTGAGAGAGGGAGGAGCAAAGTTCATGGCGTATGAGGAGGGAGAGTCAGCTTTTCCCCGTCACAGTTTTTCAAAGCTTTGCAATCACCATCAGGATTACATTCAATGCACCGATGAGGAGTCGCAAGGAGGGCGCAAGGAGGGCGCGGTACAGCAGAGTGAGCGTGAACTGGGTAAAACCCAGTGCGCCTTACCTCACAAGCAGATCAGCAAACCAGCGTCCGGTGGCCAATGCCCCCAGTTTCCAGTTATTCGCCATCAAAGGTGCAGCGGGTTTAATCACTCCGTATAACAGCTGACAAGGCAGACGCCGAGCAGGGACAGCAGCGTTGCTTTACCCCTTCACCCCCTTGCAATGTTCACAGCTTTGCAACCAGATTTACAGACAGCGCACCAGCAAGGAGTCTCAGAGGAGGGCGCAATACGAGCACAGAGAGCGCGAACTGGATAAAAAACCCAGTGCGCCTTACCTCGCAGAGCGGACCAGCGTCCAACGTCCAGCGGCCAGCGCCCAGCAACCAGTGCCCCCGGCTCCCCGGTAGTTCGCCCCCGTAGGCGCCAGCAGCACTCCAAGTATTTTCAGTTGCTTCGTATGGCGGGACACCGAGCAGAAGAAGCAGAGCTGCAAGCACCCACCGGCACGTCAGAGACACCGCCAGCTCCGCCCGTCAGTAGAACAGATCCCGCAGTGTAGTCTCCCGAACTCAGCTCGGCTCCAACATCCAAGCGAGGAACGGCAACGGCAGCGGCAGCGGCGGCGCTCTGTCCACGTGGGCGTGTCCACAGAGAGACCTCGGAAACAGGAAGCACAGCGGTGGCGTGGGTGGGTCCACGTCAGCCGTTCATCCTCCTAGCTCGCGCGGGCACACAGAGAGTAACGGGTCAAGGATGTTATGCTCTTTGGTGAAGGTGGCGAGTTGGCTGTTGATGGCTTTCTCAATGACTTTTGCTGGGAACGGGAGCAGGGAGATGGGTCTGTAGTTTTTGAGGTCGGTGGTGTCCACCAAGGGCTTCTTCAGGAGGGGGTTGATCTCAGCTTGTTTCCAGTCGTCGGGGAAGGAGGTGTTCGTCAGGGAGCGGTTGATGGTGTGGCGAAGCATGGGTGCGATGTTGTCGGCGGCTCTGTTGAAGATGTGGTGGGGGCAGGGGTCCTTGGGGATCCCGGAGTGGATTGACTTCATCATCTTCAGTGTGTGTTCAGTGGTAAGGGCTGTCCGGCTGTCAATCGTTGGCTTCAGCACGTCGGGGTGGCTGGTGGGGGTTCCGTGTGTTGGTTGTCTTTGGCGAAGTTGTCGTAGATGTTCTTGATTTTGCGGTGGAAGAAGGTGCTGAGTTTGTTGTAGAGGTCTTGTGAGGGGGGATGTCAGTCGACTCACTGGTGAATTGGGCGAACTCCTTGATGATGTTGAAGAATTCTTTGCTGATGTGTGCGCGTGTGGAGATTCTGTCTTCAATTGCAGCTTTCTTCGTATTTCTGATAAGCTGGTGGTGGACAGTGGTGGTGGCTTTGAAGTTGTGTTAGGTTTCTGTGGATCTGGAGTTCTTCCAGGTCTTCTTGAGGAGGCAGCAGGTGCGCCTGGACTCTTGGAGTTCGGGGGTGAACCGCCTGGCCCTCTTGGTGTGTGCGTTGTTGTTCTTCTTGAGCGGGGCTATGGTGTTGACGCTGTCTGTGATCCATCTGTGTAGAGTTCGGGCGGCGGTGTTGGAGGCATCGTCTTCCTCAGTGGTCGAGTGGAGTTGCTGAGTGAGGAGGTGAGCTGGTCTTCAGTGATTTTGGTCCAGTTTCTTTGTGGGAGCCGGTGCCGGTGTCTGTGGATGGTGGGTGTTCTGAAGGTGAAGTGGATGCATCGAGGGTCTGCCCACGGGAGTTCGGTGGTGTGGCTGAAAGTGATGGAGTTTCCTGTTGAGAAGAGGGGATCAAAGGTGTGTCCAGCTGAGTGCGTGGGTTTGGTCACAATCTGGCGAAGTCCAATGTTGTGGAGGTTATCCAGGAGGGATACGGTGTTGGGGTCTAGTTGGTTATCGAGGTGGAAATTGAGGTCTCTAAGTAGGGTGTAGTTGGTGGATACGATGGCATGTGGGGAGATGATGTCCATGATGGAGTTGGTGAAAGGTCCGCGGGGTCCAGGGGGTCAGTAGATGAGGGTACCCCGGAGGGTGGTGGTAGGACTGGCCAGTATCTTGAAGTGCAGGTGTTCCATCAGGTCGGGGAGTGTGCTCAGGTGGAGGGTGGATTTGTGGACGATGGCTGGATATTTTGTATCCTTGGGGGATGGCGATGGTGATGTCCGGTCCCGAGGTGGTGTTGATCTAGGTTTCGGTGATGAATGCTATGTCTGGGGTGGTGCCATTGAGGAGGTCCCAGATTTTGGTGGTGTGTTTGTGGAGTGATCTTACGTTGAGGAGGATGCATTGCAGGGTCTTTGTTTTGGGTGTGTTCTTGCGGTCAGGTTGTGCTGGGTCCGTGTTCCTGGCGGTGCTGTAGGTGTGCTGGCAGTGGTGACAGCTGAAGGGTCCATGGGTGTCAGCTGGTGATGCTAGCTTGAAGTTGTTGGTGCGGCCTGGGTTGAGTGTGTGGAGTGCCGCTGTGTCGTAGCATTGGCGGCGCGGAGGTCCAGGGTTCCTGGCGCTGGTTGCCGTCGGGTCATGGACGGGCGCAGTGGCGCGACCACGCAGCGGCCTGCATTAAGTAGGGGAGGGAAAGAGCAGCTGGGAGGCGGGAATGGTAGGAAGCGGTGAGCGGGAGGTGGGTGGGTTCTGCGCTCGACAGTGAGTCGCAAGGGAGGGCAGAAAGAAAGTGAATTAAACTAACCTAAGGAAAACTACCAAAATTATATAAGACTAAATAAAATTACCCAAGCAGACTAACAATAAGAATACAGTGCCAAGAAAAACACAGGCAGGCACAAAGAAGCAGGTCGAGAGCGGTCTCGAACCCTGCTCTTCTGGGTCAGAGGCGGCCGTGACTGTCAGGCAGAGCTGCGTGGAGGGAGAGCGGTTCCCAGGTCAGGTCAGGTCACTTGCTCATATGCACTCATAAACCTATACAGACATTCACACACCATACTTATCCACAGAGTTACTCACACACCTAGTCAGTCATGCAAAGAATCAATTACACTCCCATTTACTCACCCATACAGTTATACACAGCACCTCACTTATTCATACAGATACTAACACATACTTACTCTCTTATACAATCACTGATACAAGCACACACTCATCCATACAGCCACTCTCACAATCACTCACTCTAACATATAGTCATTTATATACTCCAACACTCACATATACTGCCTTTCACATATGTAGTTATACACATGCACCACTGATATATCCATTCACCCACCAACACTCCCATACACACACTCACCCACCCATAAAGCAGTGCATTGCGGGGGCGCAAGTTATAGTTAGCTCAACTAACTATAACGGCAGAATTTCTCTGGTTTTGTACGAGTGAAATGTCGAACTAACTATAACATCCCTGAAACCTGTGTTTTTTTCAGTGAATTTCAAAGGTTTATCAAATGCTAATTCCTAACTATAATGTCTCTGAAACTTATGGTTTTTTCAGTGAATATATATTTACATATAAATATATTATGTACATATATATATATATATATATATATATATATAAATGATGCATATTATATATTGTATATATAGATAGATAGATATAGATATTTATATATATTCATATTCACAGAAAAAAACACAGATTTCAGGGATGTTTATATATTTATTTTATTTATTTATAAAGTTTTCTATAGCGCGAACATGACCCTTATGGGTATCTGAGCGCTTCACAATTTTGGGTGAGAGGGATACAGTATAGGGAAGCAAAAACATTTGTTCATTACATGATAATTCAAGACGCGTGCAATAATCTAGTAGGTGTCCGAAACCTTCACAGGAGGTTAGGGCGGATACAGCAATGGGTGAAGAACATTCAAACATATATAAGTACAATGCATGCTAAATAATGGTATTCCTGGGTATATAATCATGTCCAAAGTCAATCAAGATGAGCAAATAGAGGGCAGCCATGTAGTGTACTAGTCAAGGCCTATTCAGGCAGGAACTTGAGCATTAGGATTATTTTTACTTCTTTTTTTAAGTAGGCGGTCGAGGAGAATGTACGGATTTCTGGAGGAAGAGAGTTCCAAATCTTTGGGGCAATGCCAGAGAAGGCTCTGTTACTCGATCTCTTTTTGTGGAAAAGCTGTGGTTTCAGGAGCATTGTACTTGCACTTCGTGATGCTCTGCAGCCCTCTGATAGTTCTAGTTTTTGAGCTAGATAGATGGGGGTCTTGAAGTGGAGGGCTTTGTGCGTCATGCAGGCAATATTTGGGTGAATTCTGGCCTTGTATGGTAACCAGTTTAGGGACTTTAGGGCTGGGTAAATGTGATCTTTTCTTTTTGTCCCAGTAATCAGTCTTGCTGCGGCATTAAGGGAAGCCCTTAACAGGGGCCAAGCTCAGTTTGGGGAAACCACACAGTGTGGAACTGCCGTAGTCTAGGCTTGGCAAAACTAAAGCTTGTACCGCCAATTTGAAATATTTCTCTGGAAGGAATGGTTTGAGATTCTTTAGTATATTCAACTGATGTTTGACTCCCTTGGTTGCATTGCTGATATGGCTCTTCATATTCAGGTGCAAGTCTAGTGTGATTCCAAGAGATTTAGCATACTCAATGATGTGGGGGGAACAGTTGAAGGTTGTGAGGTGTTTCATCCAAAGGTCAGTCTTGGGAATGTGATTAGGGGGAGCGATGAGAAGTGATTCCGTTTTGGATGTGTGAGCCAGTTTTGAGTGTTCATCAGGATTGAGTTGAGTGAGATGATGTCTTCTGGGGAGGTGATTTTCAGATAGAGTTGAGTGTCATCCGCATACATATGAAAAAGGATGTTTGCGGAGTTCAGACCATTTGCTAGCGGTTCCAAGAATAAATTTAAAAGTAAGTGTGAAAGAGCAGACCCCTGTGGAACCCCCATAGATACTGTATGGGGCTGAGATAGAGTATGATTCAACTTTATTCTTTGTGATCTGTTTTGAAGGAAGGAAGTGAACCACTTCAGTACCGACCCAGAAAGGCCCATCCTGTATTCCAGAGTATATAGTAGTTTGATGTGGTTCACAGTGTCAAAGGCAGAAGAAAAGTCGAGGAGGATCAATAAGCAGGATTGATTATGGTCTAGGAATTTTAAGATGTCATCCGTGATGTGCGTGACTGCCGATTCGGTGCTGTGTCCTTTCCTGAAGCCAGACTGATGATGATCCAGCAGTTGGAATTTTTCTATGTGTGAGCAGAGTTGGGTTAGCATGCATTTTTCAAAATGTTTTGCCAGTGTGGGGATGTTGGAAATGGGGTGGAAGTTGTGCAGATCGGAACTGTCTGCGTTAGTTTTTTTTTAGGATAGGGGAGACCTGTGCTGCTTTTAGACAGTCGGGGATCATGCCTTGCACTAGAGTTGCATTGACAATCTTGGACCAAAAGGGGAGGATGGCGGCTTTTATCTCCTTGAAGATAGGAGGGGGAAGAGGGTCACTGGAGTGGTTAGACCGCTTGATTGCGATGAGGGTGTTGTAAATTTCATCTTCATTGAGGTGAGTAAAGGTGTGCCAGGATGCGTTGTTTTTTAGGCTTAAACTAGGGGGGATGAGTGGCTCTTGGTGGGTAGGTAGGGCTGTGGCTTTATATATTGGGAGAAGGGCCCTCTTTGATTCAATGTCTAAATTGATGCTATTAGTTTTCTGAGAGAAGAAGGTGGCTAAATCGTCACAGTTATAGTTAGGCCGACATTTCACTCGTACAAAACCAGAGAAATTCACCCGTTGTAGTTAGCTGAGCTAACTATAACTCGTGTCCCCGCAAAGCACTGCTGATGACGTCACATATTACATCACTCATGACATGGTCAGTGATATCACTGATGATAGCATGCAGCTCCTCTTGCCCAAAAGCAATTCTGCTTCACTTCATGGAAGCGAGAGCAGGTTTTCTGCTCTCGCTTCCATGAAGCAAAGCAGTGTTTGCTATGACAGGGCGGGATCTGTGCTCCCGCCCTGCCATTGCAAACTGCAATGTCCCGGGGGTGGGCACCCCGGGACATTGCTGGAGCCGGCCCTGAGTGGTGGCGGTCCCGAGGGCCAAGGAGGGCTCCAGGAGGGGGGTTGTGCAGCCTCCACCCATTGTGATTAAAGCCCCGGGAAGGTATTTGCATAAAGTGTGCCCTGGGAGGTGGTGGTCCCTGGGGCAGGAGCCCGCCGACTTAATATAAATTATTGAAGCCCCGGGGAGGTGGCAGTCCCCAGTGCTTGGTGGAGCCCGTGAGGCCCCCCACCCAAAAGAACTGAATGCCCCGTGGAGGTGGCGGTTTCTGGGGCTGCAGGGGCCCATCATATATTTTCCTCCTTGCCCCAGGACCTGGCCAACCCGGGGGCCTGTTAAAATGAAGCACGGGAGGCCGCGCTTTGTTTTTGTTTTTTGTCCCAGACCCTAGGCGAATCACACCGATTTAAAGAATATATATATCATTTTGGGGACCTCAGGGTCCCTATGAGACCCCTGATCAGACCTAGGGGGTCAGGGTGTTTCTACCCTGCTCCCTTATCTTTATTTTGACCTTTTCTCTTGTGACTCGGTTCAACCGAGTCACAATATGGCTGCCAACACTTTTTGGTTTGGAGTGTTGGCAGCCAATCAGAAGTCAGCTCGTGCTCCAGAGGGTTTGCGGGTCTACCGCAGCAGCCATATATCGATATTTTTTTATTTTATAAATACCATTTAACAAAAAGAATGGTTTCTGAACCAAGAGCTACTGTTTTGCCAAATTTGGTGTAATTCCGTTCAGCAGGTCAGGCTGTAGCCTTCTCCAAAATTCCCTATAGAAATTAACATGGATAAAACACGTTTTGGGACCCCCCTTTTTTCTCAGCCCCCGCTTGACGTATCACCCCAAACCTTTCAAGACAGGAGCTAACCGGAGCGCCCCATTAGTTTTGAAACTTTCTCGAAGATTCGTCAACCGGCGCCAAAGATATTGGCAAAAGAAAAAAAGCGCTTTTCCTATGGAAACTAGGTCCTAACTATAACTACCTACTGGTGACCGCCAGTAGGTAGTGTGTATCCATATATATATTTTATATAGCCTAAGGCTCATGTATTGGAGCAATGTTTGGTGGATGGAATTTCTGTGAGCCGGGCCCGCCTTGCCACCTTAAGGATCAAAAAAACAGACATTTGTCTATATGAAAATCCAATGGAGTGCTGGCAAGGGAATATAAGAGACAAAAACACTTCCCTCACACTAATACATCAATTATAGGCAACTAGTCCATTAGATTAAGTACACCCACAGACCAAGAGTAAATTTATCAAATATTTTTTTGTTTCATTTATTTATCAAAAATATATTTTTTTCTTTAATAATTATATATCCATTTTTTGTTCATTTTCATTCGTAATACACAAAATGTGACACAAACATTTAAAGAAAAACATGTCCAAAGCCCAGTAAGCAGGTTGATAAGGGAGCCAATCAAAAAATGTAATTACTCATCCAAGTCAATACATGAGAAGAGCCACGAGAATAGCTAACAAAGAAAACTCAACAGGACAATAAATGACAACATACAATAAAATATACATAAAAGACAAAAACAATAAACAAAAAAGAAGGCGCCTTCTTTTTTGTTTATTGTTTTTGTCTTTTTTTTTTTTTTTTGTGCGACAGCTGTTGGCTCTTGTCTCTCTCCTTCTACATGGAGCACTACATGCCACCAGACACCTGCAACGCTTGTGACAGCTGGCTTTCATGTCCCCTCTGAAGTCTCGCTTGGAGACCCAGGTCCTTCAGACAGGGTTGTCCGCTGGGTGAGTCCATGTCCCCAGGGGATAATTCCTACACCTAGTTATGTTGTCTTGAGTTCAGGGTTGTGGGGGGTGGGTGGGTCTGATAAGTCAACCTGTTTGGGTGGTTGGAGTGGGAGGATGGGAGAATGTTTGTGACTTCGTTCTTAACAACTAGGGTTTGAAGGAAGTGGCCTAATTATAGTCACCCGGGTCACTAATGACCACCTCTCAGCCTTCCATACCAAATGAAGAGTTGGTCAGACAGTAGAGAATACAAACCAATAACTTTTAATTTGATACACTCAGAGCGGAGCCCAGTCTACCCAGTTGCTAGAAATGCTGCAGAGGGACTGAAATCGACAAGCATAAAGATACATTATGTACGTTTCGTAACTGAGCTAAAACACGGCAAAACCTAACATTGCAGAAACAAAACCTAACAGAGGCCTTTTCTCAGAAATAGCAAAGATTGGTTTCGATCATGATTCAAAATGGCGCCTAAACAGAAAATGGTGCTTTGAATGCTAATTTTACGTAGGCAATGCACAAACACGAATATTTCTATTCTAACAGACCCTCTTTTTAGCATTAGCTAAAACATTTTCTAACGGCAACAAGAAAAGTTTAAAACCAGGAAAACATGAGACTATGAATAAAACTCCTTCTGAGCATTTCATATTCTCAGTATCGGGAATGGAGACTGTAAGGAGGTAAGAATTCTCAAAAATGCCCTCATCTATCTGCATGAGGTCGTCTATTTCTTTCTGTACCATAATTACAGCGTTGGTATCATGAATCGATATTTTCCTTTTAGGGGTGAGAATGGTGGTGCAATAGGAGCAACAGAAGGGAAGGTACTGAATAAGAGCACAGCAAAGAACTAATATTACTATCAAATAAATCACCTTTTCAAGAATCCGCCCCTAGCCACCAAAAAGAGACTGTCATTTAGCCAATAGGGTCATTTTTGACATCGCTAAGTTAGCATGAGCTCTGCTGTCATGATGCTGCTTTTGCGCACGTTGCTACATTACTTTATTTTGCAAGACTCTATTTAAGCCTTTCACATGAGAACCATGTGCTTTGTGCATTCTCGGTCTGTTCCTGGAGTTTAGTCTAAACACTGTGAGCAAGGTCAATAAACAATGCCCCTTGTTATTCTGTTCTGGTCAGTCCCTAGCACCTAGACAAAACATGCTAACACAGCTGCGGCTGCTGGAAAACCCGTGCTTTGATATTATGGGGATACATGTTGGTTTAACTCACACTTGGAGAGGGACCTTTCCAGGGAGAAGAGCCATGGTGTTCCTATGATGTAAAATAACATCTAGGCACTAAGGTATGGGGTCTGCTGACAAAGCCCAGCGATCTTCTATTATATAATAATACTTCTTCTTACCAAGGGGAGGGTGGTTAGGCCTTATAGTCCTTTATTCACTGTCTTTATAAGATGACATCTCCCTTTATAATATATGGACTTGCAACAATGCTAACTGTTTAAGGTTTATGCGTTTTGCTGCTGGTAGTGGCTCGTATACTGCGTTATAGAGCACGATAGTTAAAATAAACATTTTAAACTATGTCAGATTCTCTGTCAATTCTTATTGTGGACAAGTACGAGTGAGTGAGCGAAAGGGTACGTCTTGTTACCGCGATTCCTGAGAGAGTCTGGAGTGTTGTCTTCTGGGGTGTCTTATCATTTGTTTCTTCGTGATTGTTTAAAAGAGCGAGTGGGACATTATAAATAGTTGGTCCTGGGACTGTGAGTACTGAGGCGGTAGGAAGATTGAGCCCCTATACACCGAGGTAGCGTATTCCTTTGCATAGTTCTGTGAATGTGCAGAATCCCTGCAACGTGGCACCGCCAACGTTTGGTCTGGTATTTACCTGCAAGACTCCTGAGTAGTGCTTGTGTTTGTCCACAATCCCCTCACTTCTGTTTCCGGAGACAGTTGTGACGGTGTAGCCGCCTATATTTGAAATTTTATAGGTTTTTCAAGCTTGAATTTTAAAAGGTCTTTCTCTTTTCCTTACCCAGTGTTGCGCTGCGGCTCGTAGGTTGTTTTAATATTCTTTTCAATATGGCGGTTGCCATAGTGGCTCCAAACCGCACTCCAGTCACAGTTTATTTGACTCAACATGGATTCCCTAATGCTGGTGCTGCTCTTATTTTTGTTGTTGAGGCGAATTCAGCTCACCGCTTTGAGGAATTCTATTCTTGGGTCACCTTTCTGGCAGTGGATGGAAATGATAATTTCATCCACGAATATACTGCCACTGCACTTCCGCAGAATTATCGACCTTATAGATCTCTTGAAGTTCCGTTGACAGCTTGGCAACATACCATATGGTTTAATGGCGTCCTTCCTCACTCTTTGACAGCATCGGTTTAGGCCCCTTATCAATTGACGGGGTCACATGGCCCGTTTTGGCTGGGTATACCTAACATCCAAATTATCTTAATGTAACTGTCGCGGAGCTATGCATATTACATACAGCGTTAATATGTGTACATAGGGCTATTATACAGTTCATGTCGCACAACATACAGGTGCCACCACCTGGAGTTGCTGCACAACCACCAGGACACGGTGGTTTGGTTATAAGTCCCCTCATTATTAATTCGGTGAAGTGCAAACGTCCTCAAAATAAGGATGAACTTCCTTATTGGCTTGCTGAAAAATTTGGGCAACTCGAAGCTGTTTTTCCAAATACCACTCCTGTTGAGAAACACAGGATCTTGACTATGAGCTTACCTAAAGGCCTTGTTCCTGAGTTAGCTGATTGTAACACTTCAGGTAGAGTGTTTGCAGCGGTATATTTGATGTGTTTTGGCACCCCCTCGATGACCGTTCTCCCTTCCATGATAAAACGTGTTCAGGATGAACACGGGCCGAAGCGGCCCTGGAGTTGCGAATGAGACTGGTGGGAGTGTTCGACATTGTTTGTGATATGATCCTTGCTAATGTGAAAAGTGAAGCCATAAGCTTACAAGTGTCTTAGTAATTGGAGGCTGTTGCTGACGCAGACAAACAGCGCAAATTACCAAAGATTATTGCTAAAGATTATAAAACCTTAGGGCACAATAGTCTGGGAATTTAAACTTTTACTCAAACTCAACCTCAACAAAAAGCCCAAACTGAGAAGGTTGGTCGCCCGTTCTTTCCTAAAACAGAACTGGAGTAAAAAAACAGAGGCAGCAACACCAGAAGCAAGGTTTGCGTGCTGGTTCACCGACACCTGATTCTTGTGAGCGTACTTATGATTTGCATGACCGAGTGAAAAATTAAGACTCGAGACAGATTTCAAGTCCCGGATCAGCGCTCTCCTCGTTCTTTGCAGGACAGATCGGACTCTCAAGTTGGTGGTGGAGAGCGCCAGGAGCGCACCAAAGGCGCGACCGCTCAGCAGGGACGAGATCAATCTCACCAGTTTGACATAAAAGCCAAACAAGAGGTACTGCCTCGTTTTTGACCCCCTTATAAAAAAACAGAAAGTTGCCCCTTTGACAGCGAAGTATGCCTCAGACGGTGAGAATGCTAGTCCTAGATTGGATATGGGCAGTGACACTCCTCGACAGCGCGGTGGAAGTTACCATAGTGCAGGAGGCACTGTGTCCCTGTCTAGTGGTGAGAGCAACTGATATATTTATTACAGTAGAAACAGCAGACACACAAGTTGCACCCCCGGATAGACTCTATGAAATTATCGTCCAAATTGAAGGTGATATACAGCTTGCAATTACAGAGGTTTTCTGAGAAAATCTCACTTCCTTGTATGTCATTCTGTTGGCAGAGGCAGATTGGCCTCCACCATTTGTAATGGCTTCTTCTAGAGGGGAGGACGTGACACTTCCGAGTTTTTCGCGCCATGTCCCTGAGGAAGCTACAGAGGCTTACGCATCGGAGCGGGCATTGGCCCTTGCTCCGGCGGTGTATCGTAATCAAGTAGGCTGGGATAAAGATTTACCGGCACATGAGATTCCTTTACGGTCTATGCCACAGCCACAACCGCAATATCCAATTAGACGGGAGGCTAAAGTTTCCATTTGTGAGATTCTGACTCAATTGGAATATCAAGGCATAATTGGATCCTGTGTATCACCAATGAATAATCCTCTTTTTCCGGTATCGGAGCCGGACGGTTCGTATCACATTGTATTGGATCATCGAAATTTAAATAGACTCGTTCGTACATTTGCAGTACAGAACACACACAGCTCTGCATTAGTGAATAATATAGTTTGTAAAAAATACAAAACGACACTGGATATATCCAATGGTTTTTACAGTCACAATTTAGCTCCTGAGAGCCGTGACTTGACCGCATTTACTGCGGTCGGCAATCAAAAAAGATATACGTGTTTGCCTATGGGCCATAAGAACAGTCCCGGGGCTTTTGCCGCACGTGTTGTGTCATTGTTACACAGCATAGACCCAGATGCGTTCTCATATGTAGATTACATTTATCTGACGGATGAAGAACTGATACGGCATCTTGCCTGCGTCAACCGAATTATTATGTCGTTTGTGGACTTTGGGTATAAATTTTATTTTGGTAAATCGTACACTGCTTGCTTAGCGGTGCTCTTCTTGGGCTACAAGCTTAATAATGAAGGTAGGGGGTTGGCTGTCCACTTTCTGGAGAAATTAGCACAATTACAACCTCCATCTACTTTGAAAAAAACTTCATCTTTGCTGGGATTTTTTAATTTTGGGAAGACATACATTCCGGATCATGCCCAGCGTATCAAACTGCTTTATGCATTGATACAAGCCACATATTCTTCTGCCAGCTGGCTTCCAGAACACACTTCTATTCTTCAATCTTTGCAGTCTGATCTGCTAGCGACTAACTTCTTGTTGCCACATGATAATTCTACGAACCTGGTCATCCGAATTGTGCCGGGGATGGTGGGTTTCACTTATTTGACGTTCAACGAAGGCGACACGGTACCTACAGCATACAAATCACATTTGTACACATTAGCGGAAATGCGATTTTCAAATATTGAAAGATTTTGACTGCGGTACAAATGGCGATTCTGAAAGAAAGATCTCTAGCACAGCGAAAACGCATTTTTATGATTTTGCCGATACCTGCTTTAGAAGCAGTGACCAAGGCGAGTGTGTTGTGTAGTTCCTATAAAACATATACAGGATCTGCGCGTTTAGACAACATACACTGTAGGATTGATGTCAGACGAACTCTGATCACCCCCACCCGGTATGTTTGTCTTCTTGTACCAACTAGCTCACAGTGCCACTAGAATCTCCTCTTACAAAGGAGAGAATAGCTCCTGGCAGCCATCGAACATGACAACCCTGATCCCTCAGGATCGTGGAAACAATATACTACTTTTCGCTCAGTAACTTGTGCTTACTTAGTCTGTCTCAGAGAGATACACCGAAAACAAGCTGGGAGTTTTCAATAATCATTTATTGTACAGTTGTTATTCTGGTGCAGAATAGATGTGCTGCAACAACCGTTAGACTGTATGAGATATAAATGATTAACAGTACTATAAAGGTAAAAGGATGGTATAGTTCTCCCATCGTACTATAATCATGAATACATTCAAGTATGTGAAACACATGATAGAAAGATGCATACTCCTTCGATGTCTCCCTAACTAGATGTACCTAAGTGTATCTAGCATGGTTGTAGGTGTTAAGCCAAGAATTCTTCTAGGATTCAGTCAACCCCATTATCTGAAGTGAGACTATGGAACCCCGTCCTGGTCTCGAGCTGAACACCCCGCGAGGGATGTTAGACCACTGAGAGCTGGAGTGTCTGCATGCAGGAACCTCAGCGTCTCTGGTCAGTGTGTCGGCCGGGAAGTCTCGGTCTCCTCTAGCTATCTTAGCAAGATGTGATGTATATATACCCATAGGTCTCCCAAGGGGTCCTGCCTTGCTGTATTACTGTGTCGGCCTAAGGATGACGTCGGGCATGAACTTTGTACATAGATTTTATACAGGAGATGGCACAACCCTCATGCATAATGTATGAGATTTCGAACTAGGGAAAACCCACGTTCTGAATGCAGTGTAATATCTAGGTAAAAGGTCAGTCCCTGTAAATCATGACAAGTGTAATGTGGGGAGAGAATATAGGTGAAGGGTAACAAGTTTACCAAGGCCTATATTATTGAACCTATATGGAATATAACAAGTGTACCAAATTCTAAAGCTTTACATCCCAGTTGGATACAATGGGCTACTTCATTGACATCAGCTGATGTCATGTTTATCTTAGATCCCGTTTTGCAGACACAGGAGTTTTAACAGTATGAACATGTTCATCCTCCTCCATTGTCGTTTCTTCCTTTGGATCAGTACGAAAGTATCATTTATACCGACGGTTCGGCTCAACCGGCCATCGGATCCAAACATGCTTATTCAGCGACTTGCGCTATTGTGGCTGGTTGAATCGTAAATAGTGAATTTAAGTCCTCCATTGTGCATACACAGGCACTTGGGGACTGTACGGCACAATTGGTGGAGCTGCATGCTCTAGTTGTAGCTCCAGAATTCGCTGGTCCTAATGTGAACACTCTTTTTTTTCTTCTTTCTTTTTATTAACCATCAAAAGTCAACTTTACAGGGCACTGAAAATGCATACATGCTTCGAGTCTAGAGCATACATAGGTACAAGCATACTAATATTACAGAGTAACAACAAAGACTATGGCGTAAGTTGGTCATCTGAAACAGGATCTGGGGGAGGCACAAATACATCCGCGATAGTTATTCCATTTGTTCCATATGGAGGACCATTTTCTGGGACATCCAAGGGAGACATATACCGTTTTTTCTCTGAACATACACCAGTCCATGTCATTTTTCCAGGAGTCCATCCTGGGTGGCTCCTTCGCTCCCCATAGCTGCGCAATGTTTCGTTTAGCTATAATTTGGCTCAGCGTAGCCCAAATATTCAAGAGACATCTCTTAACCTCCAGACGTATGACTACTCCCGACACCCGACTCATACATTTGTGCACGTGTGACCAATAGGACTGGATAAGGGGGCACTCCCATATTATATGCATAAAGGAACCAATCTGCCCACATCTGCGTTTACAGTCACCCTCATCCATCCTTCCCATTTTAACCAGGGTTGGTCCAGAAACATATATCCTGTGGAGGATCTTTAACTGGACCTGATGTGGTCTAGAAGAGATGGCAACCTCCTTTGGGGAGGCCAGAGCCTCCTGCCACTCCTCATCGTCCATCTCCAACCCGGGTGTAATTAACCAGCTTTTTATTCGTCAAAGGTATAACTCCATCCAGTATATAACCATCTAAAAGTCTGTCCTCTAGCGGTGAAGCGGCCGATAGGGAGGTGTCTTTGGGTAGATTCGACCGTAATGCATGTCTAACTTGGAGGTACCTGAAGTACTCTGAGTCCGCAAGCTCATGGCTTTGTTGCTAATCGGCAAACGACATCACATCCCCATTTTTCCACATGTCTCTGATAGTAGAGATTCCGATCAGATCCCACTTGTCAAATCCTTTTGTGGTGCCCAGTGTCCCAGTCGTTCCTAGTCCAATAGGGGAGTTGCTAGAGTGAATTTCTTATCTCACCCCAGGCTCTTGCTAGCCACATGCCATATAGCCACTGAATGTTTAGTCGGTCCCGTAAGAAGCCTAGAGTAGAGAGCTCTGTAATACGTACCCCCAGGTAGTAGCGATTTGTGCATCCTGTATGCAGGATGAAACCGAGTTTATATATGCAGTGGTTTATGGCTGCCAGGTGTGCGGCCCAGTAGTATCGTTTTATGTCAGGTAGACCGATACCCCGTCGTACCAACACAGGACCAATTTCTGCAGCGCAATACGAGGCCTTCCCTCCCACAACCAGTTTCTCTGCAAGGTTACAGATCACTGTATAAGGCGGTTTGCAAGTGTTTTGACTAGAATTATGGGTTTGGCATTCAACAGGGAGATGGGTCTGTAGGAGGAGCATTGACTCATGGGCTTACCGTCCTTGTATATTGTCACCAGTGTAGCTACACGCTCGTCATATGGTAGAAGCCCCTTCTCTCGGGTCTCAGTGAACATATTGCACAGGTGGGGAGCAATAGCGTCCGGTTTTAGTTTGTAGAACTCGATCGGCAGTCCATTAGGGCCTGAAGCCTTGCCAGGGCGAAGGCCCCGGATCGCTTGCACCAGTTTGTCGTCCGTGAGGGCACTGTCGAGCGTATCCCTTTTGTCAGCAGTAAGGGCCGGCATGCGGATGTTCCTGAGGAGCTGCTCTGAGTCTGTGACGGAGAAAGTGGAAGTCGACCTATACACGAAGCTGCAATAGTCAGTGAACGTATTCACAATTGCTTGTGGGTCAGTCACTGTGTCCCCCCCCTCGTCTATCAATTCTGGGACCAACCTATTAGCCAGTTCTTTCTTGTACAGCCAGGCCAGCAATTTCCCGGCCTTGTCCCCAAGATCATACAGTCTACCAGCTTTTTCTCTCCCCAGTGTTTTGGCCGTGTCTGTAGCAATGGTCCTGTACTCATCCCGTTTAAGCTGCAGGGTATGTAGCGTCTCTGGTGTGAGTCCTTCCACCTCCGTGTCTTCGAGGCAAAGGATCTCGCTCACCCCCTGGGCTGGATCTTTAATCTTGTCCTTTCAAGTCCCGGCAATCGAGGACAGGGCCTGTCCCCTGAGCACCATTTTGAACGCTTCCCACAGGACCTGTGCAGATTGGACCGTGCCCTCATTGTCCCGAAAATAGTTGACAATAGCCTGGAGGAGTGTTTTCTTGACAACGGGGTTACGGAGCTACCAGGGGTTAATGGGCGCAACCCTCCCAACCTGCCCTCCCCCCAGGACCAGATGAGCCCAAAGCGGAGAGTGGTCTGAGATGCCCCTTGCCATGTGCCTAACTTCCTGTGTCTCTGTTATCTGAGCTGTAGGGGCTAGTAGATAGTCGATACGGTAGAAGCTTCCGTGTGCACCAGAATAAAAGGTGTGTTGAACAGTGTCAGGGTGGAGTGTACGCCACAAGTCTACCAATCCCATTGCATCAAGGAAGTCAGGGAGCCATCTCTGCGAATGCCTAATGTCCCGTGGGGGGTGGCGGTCTAGGAGCTCCGAGACCACTGAGTTAAAATCTCTACCTAGTACTAATCGGCCCTCGGGGAGTGAGAGTAAAAGAACACCCAGGTCTTTGAACGTCAGGCTCTGCAGTCCCGGAGGGACATACACCATCACTAGGTTAAGGGTTGAGCCCTCCCATTGGCCGGATATCGCCACAGTCCTTCCCATGTCATCGACCCACTTGCGTTGTACAGAGAACGGGAAGGAGTTCTTGATCATAATGCCAACTCCCTGGGAACCGGTGGTAAACCCAGAGTGTGCCACCAGTCTGTAACCCCACCTGTCCAGTGCTTTGCAGGAATTGCCGACCAAGTGTGTTTCCTGGAGGAGCACCACCTCCGGGGAGTGTTGTTTAACATGTTGTAAGACTATGCTGCTTTTGAGTTTGTACCCCAGGCCATTGACATTCCAAGTTAACAGTCTAAATTGCCTGTCTCGGTTTTTCCCCATTTTAATTGACATAGTTTGTACTCTTTTGTGCCAACTCAGAGAATAGAACAGTCGACATGACTAAAAAAATAATGAGAAAAAAGAACACAACTACATTCCCCAGATCCTACCCAACATCCCCCCTCCCTGCTCCCCTGCGCTCTGGGCCTAGAACCGCCCAGGATGCCCGTGGGGTTGCAGTGCGCTCTATAAATGCTATAAATAAATAAATAAATAACACTGCAGAGTGCCTATCCCCCAAACTGGTAACTAACAGTAGTTTAACTTGGGGGGTGGGTGGCTGCGCCTTTGTGAAGCCTCCCCGATAAGAAGAATAATTAAGGCTCCTAAAATCAAGGCTGTAGGCAACAAATCTACTATTTATCAACAAATTTCCCAATGTTGTAATGACTGGCCCCACTTGAGTTTCTACGAGCCGAGAATGCCCAACTCAGGCCCGGCCACCCCTTCTCGAGTCTCAAGGTGTGCATCTTACAGTTCAGAGGTAGTCAGAGTCCCCAGGCAGCTCACGGGCATTCATCTGCAACCGTCATGCTCCTCCGCACGTCTCCAGCCTTCAAACCAGTCCGCAGCGTCTTTTGGACAATCAAAAAAGCAGGCTCTACCATCCGCCTCCACCCGGAGATGGACTGGGAACAGCATTGCATATTTCACCCCCTCTCCCGGAGCTTCTTTTTAACTGCCAAAAATGATCATCTTTGTTTCTGCACAGTAAGGGTAAAATCCGGGAAGAAGGAGATCCCAGTGTTCTCATAGCGAAGTGGCTGGACATTCCTGGCGGACTGGACGATGACATCCAGGTCTCGGTAATTTAGTAATCTGGCCAGGATCGGCCTGGGCGGCGCTCCAGGTTTCGGTCTCCCACCAGGGACCCTGTGTGCCCTTTCGACCACAAAGAATTTGGATAGTCCCTTGGGCTGGAGGTGAGTAAGGATAAGGTCTTCCACAAAAAGGCCCGTGGCCTGCCCTTCTGCTTTCTCTGTGACCCTGATAATACGCACGTTATTGCGGCAGATGCGCCATTCATAATCATCCAGCTTCTCCTCCGCATGTTTCCGAAAGGTCTGGAGGTCATTAACTTCGCGCTGTGGCTGGGACGTGTCAATGAACAGACTGGAGGTGGTGAGTTCTAGTTGTTTTACCTTTTCCCCAATTTTCATGAGGTCTGCCCTGAGAAGTGTTACGTCCGTTGCAATAGTGTCCATCCTCTGCTCAAGGGACACCCGTACTCCAGAGATTGCATCCAAGTCATCCTGGAGCGTTAGTTCTGCGGTAGCCCCTTCCGGGCTCTTTGATGTGGTGACAACGTGCTGTGGATCTGGAAGCGTTGACTTTGGGTAAGTGTACTTATCAAGTTTATTGGCTTGCACTACTTTCTGGCCTCTGGTCCCCGACATCGTCGCTGAAACACACCAGTCCCCCGCGACTCCAAAACCACTATGGGCCCCAATGTGACCCTGGCACAGGTATCACATGACCACGGGAGGACTGCGAACTGCTGTGGTCACTGAAGAAGGAGCTATACAACAGTAGTCCAGGCCATGGGAGCCCCACCCCAGACGGAGCCAAACGCCGGGCACCGGGGAAACCCAGGCAGATGGCAGGCAGCTTCAGGGTATTGATAGAGTGAACACCTCTAGGCGCGAGTGTTGGGCACCCAGAAGCGATATCCACAATCTTGGCAGCCCTCCCAGCGCATTGTCCAACACAGCAATGGGTGGGCAGTTGGTGGAGGCCCAGTCCAGGCTCCTTCAGAGTTTCAAGGAGGCAGGCACTGCCAGTTGTGTGTCCCCGCCACCAGGCAGCTGCCCCAGACAGCCATGTGGGGCAACTCCTAGCCTCAGAAACCCCCAGAACTTCTCAGGGCCGACACGATGGGGGCGGCGCCCCTCTCCAACGAGGGGGAACACACACCATGGGAGAAGGTGCCTGGGCCGCGTCCACCGAGGTCAGGGATGGGAGGAAAGGATCGGGGCACCGCTCCGGCGGGCCTGCCCAGCAGTTTGTCGTCGCCAGTCACACCGGGCTGGAAGCCCCAGAGTGACGGCCACAACGCAGCCGGGAGCACTCACCTGCCTCTCTTAGGGTGTTAGCCAAATGGCCATGGGATCCCCTGCTGCCCAAATCCACCGCCAGGCATTCCGTTGCACCCTCCGTTTGTCACGTGCATCCCCAAACACCGGATGGGTCGCAAGCCACAACCACACGTTGATGGTGGCCCGTCAACGCATGTCACCACGCCCAGCGTTCTGCACCACTGCCTACGGATGGGGGGGGAAGCCGGCCAGACCTCAGTCTTCTGCCAGGTGTAGTCCAACCTGCTCTCGGCCCGAGCCTCCGTCGCGAGCCTGGGCCGTGGCAGCAAGATTGTTTGCGCGTTCCAAACACGATTAGAGCCGGATCTGTGTGGCGGATAGTCGGGTAGGGCTCACGGGTGTCGGAGCTCTACAGACTTGCGGCCATATCGCTTCGTGGCTAGGCCATGCTCCCGTGAACACTCTTATTGTATGCAACTCTTACTACTGTGTCCAATATTTTATTGACAACTTATTCTTTTGGTCTCAAAATGATTATCGAGACTCCAAGTACAGCGCAATAAAGCATAAAATGCTTTGGGTTCGAGTGGCGGAACTTAAAGTACATCTGCCACTCACACAGGTTATACATACTGTTGGCCATCAGCGTGTGGGAACACATGCTGTTGGAAATTCTTTGGCTGACGAGGCAGCCAAATCTGCAGTAGCCACGTGTTCCATTGCAGCAGTTATAATGTCCATGACTAAAATAGATAATTATATCTGGCAGCTATAGCTGCTACGATGGATGGAACTGATTTTCCGCAGGGCTTCCCTTCTAAGTATTCTTATCATTTGTCACCCGAACAAGTTCCTTATGCTACAATACCGTTGGTTAGGGATTGGCCGATTCCCAACATGGACCGCATGCTTCCTTTGATCATAGCCGCACACAAGGGCATGGCTTCTGCAAATGCTGGAGTTGCTGCAACTGTTTCTATTTTACAGCAACGTTATTGGTGGCGTGGTTTATATAGACAAACCCGTAATTATGTGCTTTCTTGTGACATTTCTCAACATATCAAACCATTATGGTTTCACGTCCACCACAAACACAACTATATATATCAAATCAGCCATTTGGCTGTGTATATCTTGATCACTGCTGTCCATTGACTTCTGATACTGCATATAAATATATTTTTGTTGCAGTTAATTTGTGCACTAAATTCCTATGGCTTTGGACACAACGCAGTGCTGATGCTCGAATTGTCATTAGAGATTTGCGTGTCTTTGTCAGGACGTTTGCCTGTGGCACCTTCCATTCTGACAAAGGTCCAGCGTTCGCCTCTAAGGTGTACAAGAACGCAATCAAGTCTTTGGGGGTGCCTGTGCAGTTTTCGTCTTCATACAGGCCTGAGGGCAATTCTATAGCGGAGCGAATGAACCGTGACTTAAAGCAATCTTTGACAGCTAGAGTCTTAGGTACTGGCAGGAACTGGCTGCCCCATTTGTATGGAGTTCAACATGCACTTAATAATCTCCCGAGAAGATCTCTGGGTGGGCGGACCCCATATAAAATGCTCATTGGCATTAAAATGTTTGTGCCAGACAGTTGATGGTCTAGATGTTGTGGCGGCTGCCGATAGGTTTGATGTAGATAACCATTGTTGTATGTTGCAGGCCCTACAGAAGACCCATGAAAGCTTCACTACAGAACACTTACCCTCTTCCAAATAAACAGCAATGCTTTAGAATTTGGTCCCTCTTATCGTGCACCGGTCCCAGTTCTTGGATTGAAGGGTAATCCTACAGTGATACTACCACCTTTGCCTGGTCGCAAAGATAACAGATATATTTCAATTGACAATGTCAAACTACACCATCTGGCCGATTCTGAATAGTGTGACTCCTGGTAGTTCAAGCAACGCTATTTTCCTGAATTCGATGGCTTCAACCTCTTCGACTAATGACCGTGTCGTTGAGGGTGAGATGGAGACTCCTATTGACTTTCTGCCTGTTATCCCCTCATTCTTCTCCAACGATGACGTTGTGTATGCTTATCCTGCCGATGAGTGCCACATTGAAGTACCGGACAGTCCTTTACATCATCAAGCTATTGCTGCACTGCCTCCGTTAATGAACGTGGGAGCAAGCGGTTATTTTGGGGACTGATCGAGCTTCTCTTATGACTGTTCCTCTTCGTCATCAACTGTGACAACTCCACCAACGCAATCCAGTATTTTCATCTCCTCGTTCAAAAGAACCACCCTGGACCTACATCTGGCTGATGCTGATGCTTATACTGATTTTCCTCTTCATGTCGATTGGGTTTGTGACAGTGTTCTTCTTGATAATCAATGGTCATTACTTGCCAGAACGCTCTGCTGTGAAGTTGGTTGATGGAATTCTGGCTCCCCACACATCATCCCATATCATGAAACGTGATCAAACCCTTGTGAACATTTCGGCCTTCCCTGTTGCTGATGGCATAATTTGGGATAAAGTTGCATTCGAAATTCATGGTCTAACATAAGTCCTCAACATACCATACGTGTTTGCATTTCCTTAGGAGATGTGGTAACACAAGACATACATTCTGATGATTGGGATGTACAAACAGTACATTCGTTATTTTCCGATTTAAAGTATTATACTGCTTTTAATGCTGAAGATTTGTATTTAAATTCTGCTAATTATGCTGAATTATTCCGTTACCAACATTATGGTCATCATTTTTTGCATAAAACAAACACAATATGACCTGTTTTAAATTTTACACAGTGGGAACATTGTCCAACTCCCCTAAAGGGAAGTTCTAAAACGCTTCGGAAGAAGTTCACCTATTTTACTGATTACAACACGTCCAATGCAGAATCCTATTTCTTTAAATTGAGATTGCCGTCTCAATCAAAATTTATGTTGACGCACACAAAGTTAGTTTATTCGAATTCATTTAGAACTAAATTAGCCTTACACGGTTACGAACACTGGAAAGATACAATTGATTTGAAATTGATTTGGGGTACCAAGGCTTGGCAGGTCCAGGGAACCGAAGCTTTGGATCGTGCTTGTCTCATTCCAACTCAAATGTTATTTTAAATGACACGGTGCACCAAACTACTTGTTTTGGCTTGGCTACAGACAAAAATTATTATATTCCATCCATTCCCTCAATGGCTGAGTATGATATTTGGCGTAAACATACCAATCATACAATCGACGAACTACAAGCACTGTTTTGAAATGGCAGTTTAAATATCTCTGATGTTCACCTCTCATGATGGTTGTTGTGGCAAACCAATGCCAATGCCTGTCAACTGCGTTTTCATAATGCTAAGACCGGCTTCACACAAATTAGACCTGATCCACGTTTCCCGCATTCACATTCAGCCACCACGTACTAGGTAGGGAAATTGTGTTGGCAATGGTTGGAACACTCTATACTGTTGTCAGTAAAATAACACCTGTCTCTCTTGTCGAATTACATTAATTTGGCTGATTTTATCTTGGGTTCTAAATCACCAAGGTCAAAAAGATTTATCTATGAGGTTTATAATGAATTATGGAAACTATCGCAGATGGAAGAAGCGTTCCGTCCGTGCCAAATTGACAAAGCAAATTTGGAGAAAGTTCTTGTAGTTATCGACAATAGCATAAATACATTGTCTTCCTGTATTTACACATTGGATAATATTGTTTCATCTGTCATTGATATTGTTCAAAATGATGGATCCGTGTTATACTGTGATCAAAATCAATTACAATCTGTGATGCAATTTGCATGGACGTTGCAAACTCTCAAAATGGGTAAAGCTCCATGGGATTATTTGAACGCTTCTGCATTGTTTATGCCATTAAAATTGACTGATAAACAAAGGTTCATATCCATGAAAGACGCTATATACACATTGTTGCACATTGAACAATTAGAACATTTACCATTTTCCATAAAAGAGACTGATTCAGCTGTATGTTTAATTCATGGCATTATTTCTCTGCCATTCTCGCTATTTCAGTTTAAATCTTGCATGAAACACCTCCCGATAGGCCGCTTTTAACCCCTGGGTAGTGCATTTCTTCATGAATTATGGTCCTTGCCTTTCATCTACACATGTCAACGGGAAGGTAAGGACATTTTCCTAACAGAGTAGGAGTGCGATTCCACAGTAGGACATTCCCTAGTTTGCAAACAAGTTAAATTGCACGGCACTTTTAACGTGTCCACCACTAATCTGGCTTGTTTTTTTAAAGGTACGCCTGTCCCAACAATAAGTCCCGCACTCACATTGCTTTCAAATGGCAGTTATCTTATTTTGAATAACCACGACTGCTGTGGCTTACTGGCAGGCATCCCGTATATAGTGACAGTTTCACAACTTGTTGCTTGTTGTAGCAATGTGCTTTTTCCACCCTCGCATGGGATTGTAGATAGTTCTCTTTGGCCTTCCATTACGACTTTGAAAACAGATTTCAATAAACTAAGCAGACTCAAAGCGCTATTGTTTCAACAGGAAGTGGCTATCACTTCAGCTTGAGAGACCTTCAAACTGCAGGTGGCGAGAACATCTAGTGGGATTCAGTCACTCCTGAATACAAATCTCCCACTCCATTTTGGCGAACTGATAAATCAAATATTTAGTGCGTCTGACACAGAAGGCCTTGCTAATTTGTTTTAACTTGTGGGATCCAGCCTTGTGACCACTTTTCAGATGATTTTTGGAGTAATAACGGCCTTTATCCATTCTATTTTTTCCAGTGCATTCAGAGGGTTCCCCTTAATACTAGCGCTTGCGGGTGGTGTGCTGATACTTCTGCTCCTGCCCATCTTGTGGTAGTGCACAGACTCGGCCAATTGCAACTGTACCGTGACTGAATGCAACAACTTTTTGGATGCTTGCCATTAGCAACGCTTGGCGTAAGTTATGGACTAACTTTTTGCTTTGCCTACTTCACTTGTGTTCTACTGCCGGCAGTGCCCTTTCTATTGGGTCTTGTATTTATGCCTCTCTAATACGTCATGCACTGACCAGGATTATGATCTGTTGGTGGGTCCATTACTGGCCCATGACCAGCCTGTTCTGGGGATGGCCGTTTGATGCATGCTGCTGCACTTGGAGTATTGGCTGAATGGAATACCTTTGCGGATGCACAGTGTCTCTTGCAACTCAGTTTCATTGAATATCACGCAAGTTTCCCGGATATTCTCTTGGAGGCATCTGATTATGAGGAACACGTGCGTTACTTCGAACTACTTGACTGGATGGCATCCCTTTTTGGTACGAATGATAAGGATGACCTTTTGGAACAAATTGCATTCTTAAGTTCACAATATTTGATTGAATTTCCAAATCCACAATAATCATGTTTTCAACAAAAATTGATTTTTCTTTTTTCAAAATGTTCCAATTGGTGTTATTTTTCTTTTCTTTTTTCTCTGCTTATCTTTTAACTCTGTTTAAGTCTTTTACCTATATGCTATGATCTTACCAAGGGAAGGGTGTCATATGGCTGATAGGGTCATTATCGACCTTTCTAAGTTAGCATGAGCTCTGCTGCCATGTTGCTGCTTTTGTGCACGTTGCTACATGACTTTATTTTGCAAGACTCTGTTTATGCTTTTCACATGAGAACTGTCTGCTTTGTGCGTTTTCGGTCTGTTCCTGAAGTTTAGTCTGAATACTGTGAGCAAGGTCGATAAACAATGCCCCTTGTTATTCTGTTCTGGTGAGTCCCTAGCACCTAGACAAAACATGCTAACACAGCTGTGGCTGCTGGAAAACTCGTGCTTTGATATTAAGGGGATGCATGTTGGTTAAAAACACACTTGGAGACAGACCTTTCCAGGAAGAAGAGCCATGCAGTTCCTATGATGTAGAAATAACATCTAGGCACTAAGGTATGGGGTCTGCTGACAAAGCCCGGAGATCTTCTATTACAATAATACTTCTTCTTACCAAGGGGAGGGTGGTTAGGCCTTATACTGGTACATGCATCAAGCAAAAATCCAGTCGGTAAAATACCGAATCGCTAAAATCACCCGTTAGCGAGTGTCAAAAACCGATTCCCAATGCATCAACCCAAATTGTGAGCAAATAAAGAATCGCAAAATAAATACCGGAAAAATAACTAATCGCAATTAACCAATCCTCAAAAATACCGAATCGCTAAATACCGAAGTCGCAATAACCGGAACTCACAAATAGCTCCCGGCAAGTGCCAATGGCTAATAACCAATCTCCACCCAATGCAACACCACTCGCAAATACCGAAAATCGCTATTTAGCATGAGCAAAATAAGGGGAATCAGAACCTGGAGGTAAAGTCAACAAAAAAATTTTTTGAAAGAGAAAAAAAAATGTACACATGTGCAACTGATTGTGCTAATCAGCAAACCCTTAAATGTAGCCCAGGAGACCCTGTTGGCTAGCACAAAATGGCAGCCCTCTACGTGCTTGCAAGGAGGATGCGAATCAATGCCGCAGGACAGCGCAGGAGAAGGGTCCAGGAGAGAGTATTCAGACTGCGCATCACCTTGCTCGGACAGAATGAGGACGAGGTGTACGAGAAGTATCGACTGAATCGTGCCATGATAATGCGCCTCATTGCAGACCTGGAACCACTACTGCAGCACCAGACACATCGGACCAATGCAATCCCTGCGCAGGTCCAGGTCCTATGCAGCCTGCACCTACTGGCCTCAGGAAGTTTCCAGGGGGTAATCGCCGTAGCCGGAGGCGTATCGCAAAGCGCACTCTCACGCTTCTTCCAGAAATTCATAGACGCCATGCTGACAATGATCCACACCCACATCAGCTTCCCCACAACCCCACAGCAGTTGGACCGCACCAAACAGGCATACTACCAGGTGGCACAATTCCCCCATGTAATTGGATGCATCGACTGTACGCATATCCCCATCTGTCCACCCTCTGCAAATGAGTACATATTCCGTAACCGCAAGTTATACCACTCAATCAACGTGCAGGTTGTGTGCGATGCCAAGCACATCATCACGGACCTAGTGGCACAATTCCCGGGGAGCACACACAACTCCTACATATTCCGACACGGTGGCATCCACAGGCGTCTACTCAACGGAGAATTTGGAGAGGGACTCCTGCTTGGTACGTACACATACCTCTTCCACACATGAGCACCACACATGTCTGAACATCACCATTGCTAAGTCTTTGCTTCTATCTTCTAGGCGACAGTGCATACGCCCTGTGTGAATATATACTCACCCCCTACATCAATCCAGCAACACCACAGGAGCAACGATACAACGCCGCCCACATAAGCACAAGGAATGTCATAGAGAGGACCTTTGGGATTCTGAAGAGTCGCTTTAGAATCCTACATAAGACTGGCGGCGCCTTGTTATACAAACCTGATACCTGCTGCAGGATTGTAGATGTATGTGCTATGCTGCACAACATTGCGACCAGAAGGGGGATACCCATAGAGGTTGACAGGAATGACGACCACCGGGATGACCAACCACCCGCCCGACACCGACAGGCACACGTCCCTAACACAGCAGAGGGCCATAGGAGGCGGACATACATCATGCAACATCATTTCTGAAGCAGGTAAGAATGAAACATTACAATTTCATTGGTGGTGCAACTGTTTAATGCACAGGAGCACTAAGGTATGTGCGACCAAACAAGCTATGAAATGAATGCTCCCCAGGAAAAATGTAACAACAAATGTCCGTTTCAGTCACGGCTGTGCAGCGTCAGGAAGGGGAGAACCATGGTTGCCCCACCACGGTCAAGTATGACTGTCACTCAGTCTAGTGGCGCTTGGCACGTACGCCAAGCCTCCTCTTAGGTGTCTCCGACGCCTCACCACGGCCTGTCCCCGTGGAGCACCGCGAACTGCGGCGCCTGGTGCTGGCCTCTGCCACAGACACACTGCTCACACTCGAGGCAGCCTCACTGCCATCTTCCCCTCCCAAAGCGCCAGCACTGAATGTGCCGCTCTGCAGGTGTTCTACTGCAGCGGTGACCTGCCCTAGAGCCTTGGCAACATCCCCGCAAAAGTGTCCAAGGTCCACCTGCAGTGACACCGAGCGGCGTGCCAACACTGCGGTGCTATTGCTCATCCTTGTGATGGCCTTTGTGGAGGCCGCGGACCTCACCAAGTTCTGACGGTGCCTCCTCCTCTCGCTCTCATGGCCTTCCCTCATGGCACGGGTGAGCTCATGGATGTCCTCCCTCAGGTACCCATTGCCCTCTGCCACCACAGTGGTCATGTCCCTCACCGCCGCAGTCATGGCACGCATTTCCTTTGCAAGGCGCGCTATGTTGGAGCTGATTGTCGACATGTGTCTTCCCTGCAGGCGCTGGACACGCAGCATCCTTTCCTCTATGCCAGCATTTGGGGTGATAGCAACGTCGCCTAAGGAGAGTGAACTGCGCTGAGACCTGCGGCGCTGTGGGAGTCTGGCACATGCAGGTGGTGCAGCAGGCGGTGTGATGCTGCGCAGACTTGGACCCGATGGTGTAGCGGGTGTTTCCATCACCTGCATGGGGGAACTTGGGACCTGCGTCTCGGCGCTTTAGTAGAAGTTGTAGCAGGAGCAGGTGTAGCTGGTGCTGCTGCTGGTGCTGGTGGTGCTGGTGGTGCTGGTGCTGGTGCTGGTGGTGTTGCAGGTGGAGGTGGTGAGTGTGTATCCTGCGCTGTATCCATGTCGGAATCGGCAGGAGACTCGGAAATAATCAGCCGGCCGCTGTCGTCTGAATCCCCAGGAGATGCATCTGTGTGTGAAACAGTGCATGGTTAGTGGGATAGTTACACCTACGTAGTATTGTAAACATACATGTCCCTCTGTGATCCACTAAATAAACAGTCTATATCCAGGTTCAACTGACGTGGTGATTTGTAATTATATTTTATCCTGTACATGCACACCGGGCTGACTAGACTATAACTCCCATGATGCACTAGTGTTAAGAGTAAAGTTGTGTGGGCCAAAGCTGCATGCACACTCTGATCCTGCGGGGGGCATGGGAATGGATTTACTCTATGCTGGGTATGGGCACAGCCATGCATCTTACCTTGGGCACTTGTGGCTGCGCTGGAGGTATCGATCTGGGTTACTCCCACGACGGCCTCAGGCTCAATCGTCCCTTCCACCAGCTCCTCCAGGGCAGTGTTGGGTTGCACTGTAGAAGGTCCGCCTCCCGTTCTGGATGCCTCCCGGAGCCTCTCCGCAATCCTCTCCTTTGCCCGCTTCCTCAGGTCATACCATCTTTTTTTGAGGTCGTCAATGCTGCGGGGCGTCACTCCAACTGCATTTACCCTCTCCCGGATGCGCGGCCATATGCGCCGCTTCTCAGCCTCTGGCACCTTTAGGGACAGCTTACCAAAAAGGCGATCGTGCTTGCTGCTAACTCCCTCAATCAGGTGCTCCAGCTCCCGGTCGGAAAACTTGCGTTTCCGCTTGCGTGCAGCCTCTGCGCTGGATGATGCTTCCTTATCCATCCTGGTTGTTTTGGAGGGTAGATCAGGTAGTGTGGCTTCAATGTGCTCAGCCAGTCTCCAGTTCCAGCTCCTGTTTGTCCTCTGGCGAGGCAATGAGGGTGTGGCTGCAGTATTTCCTGATTGGTGATGTCATAGACACGTTCCCGGAGTGACCCGATCTTTTCCGTAATCGCTAATAGCGATTTCGTTAATAGCGAAATCGCTATTAGCTAATTCGGTAATACCGATTTCGCAATTAGCTCTTCGGTGTTTGCATTCCCCGCTATTGGATATTGGGTAAAAAATAGCGATTTTTAAGGAATCGCTATTTTTTACCGAATCTGTTGATGCATTCACAAAAACGATTCCTTAATACCGATTCCTTATTTCTCGCTATTAAGGAATCGCTTTTGCTTTTGTTGATGCATGCGCACCATAGTCCTTTATCCACTGTCTTTATAATACGATATCTCCCTTAACAATATATGCACTTGCTACAATGCTAACTGTTTTAGGTTTATGCGTTTTGCTGCTGGTAGTGGCTCGCATACTGTGTTATAGACCACAATAGTTAAAATAAACATTTTAAACTATATCAGTGTCTCTGTCAATTCTTATTGTGAACAAGTATGAGTGAGTGCGCAAAAGGGTACGTCTTATTGCCACGATTCCTTAAAGAGTCGGGAGTGTAGTGTTCTGGGGTGTCTAATCATTTGTATCTTCATGATTGTTTAGGCGAGCGAGTGAGACACTATAGCTAGTCGGTCCTGGGATTGTGGGTACTGAGGCGGTAGGAAGGCATAGCCCCATATACACAGAGGTCCTGTATTCCTGCGCATAGTTCTGTGTATGTGCAGACCAACTCCAATTCCCACTTTCCATTCCCTTAACATTTTCGAGGATGTCAAATATGTGTTTGGTAATATTCTTCTCCATATTTTTGATCCCGACTACACACTGGTCTCCCACTCCTGCGCATACACCACCACTCTTGGCTAAGATGAAATCAACTGCTTATCTAGTCTGTTCGGAATATATGTGCATGCTTTCCAACTGAGTGGTGATGTCGTGTAAAGCTGCCACGGTAGTATAAGATAATATTTGTAACTTGCACACAAAATATTCTCTGGCTTTTTCATCCCAGGCCATACACCTACCACCCAAAGTAAAAATGGAAGAAAGAATGTATCCAAAAGTAACCCCATTACTATAACTATTGACCTCTATATCGGTCACTCCCTCACAGAATTCTTTGGTCAGAGTCATCTTAACCCAACAAATATTAGGCTTAGCGTATTTACAGGGCACACCTAAGGGTAACACCATCCCATGACCGACATCATTAGTACCATTATGAACGTTAGAATAAGTTCCGTTAGACAAAAAGTAAAACCCTGGGTGTGCATAAAACGGTCCTTCATAATCTACTGCTGCATATCTAGTGTTCATTCCAAAAGTACTTGGATCTTTGTCGTTCACCAAGGGCATTGTATTTTTGTACAGCACTATTACAGAACAATTGATATACAAAGAAGTGTCCGTACTATTCAAGATAGAACAACAATCAGGGTAATAACCAGCCTCCCGGGTAACTATCAATTCCTTATAATGCCAACCCACCAGTGTGACATTCAGTTCTTTCATGTAGAAGTTGTTGCAATATGTGTTGTTATCACACCCTGGATAACCCATCCCCAGTGGCTTTCTGTAATATAAATAGTGACTGGGATAGCCAAAACTAAACACTCCCTTCACTTCTGTAAATTGCGGTGGACAAGTATAAGTATAGTTCACAAGAGATAATGGGTATGCAGTCCATAAACTAGTGACAGAGTCAGTGGGGTAACAAGCGGCCCCTTCTCCAAAGAATCCTTTGTATGTATCTAGAAACACATTACTCTGGGCTGTCCTCTTCTTCCTTGGTGGGGAAATAACTTTAACCTTGGTACGTAAAGGCACATTCTGATCATTTTCCAAAACCCATGACACCCCACACACTATTATTAGCAATAAAACCACAAGAGCAACACATGTTATTTTCTGTTTGCGGGTCCACACCATATTATGCTGGGCAACAAGAATCACTGACTGCTCTTCCTCAGCAATCATTCTACCAAAGGGATGCTTGCTCTGTCCTAAGCTTGTATCCCACGTCGATCAAGATGGTATACCTTCAGGGTATACTTCGATCTTCCCTTTCTAATGTTCAGACAACTAAAATGAAGTACTTATAAATCCCTCACTAATCTTAACTAATGCAGTTGGTACTAGGCTTCGGTACAATCTATCTTAGGCAGTACATCCCTAATCTCTTTTCTCCTTAGACGCAGTTTCCCTCAGCCGAGGGCGCAAATTGTACCTGGTAGCCCCAGTCACCATTGATCCATGAATTAAGGCTCTTGGATAGCTCGTATCTCCGGAGGAACAGCCTCATTCAACACACTTTAATTTTCTTTATCCGTCTGCATCCACGTTAGCTGGGCATCACTGAACGGGACGAACCGAGGCACCTGTTCGCTCTCAGAATCCCAGATACCGTCCTTGACCAACTGATCATAAGGTAGAGGCAAAGGAACCCTCTGACTGTGTGCATGAACCCAATTCTTACGGCCAGCAACCTTCACAGTGGTACCTGTCGCCAATAGAACCTGTTCAAGCCCCTTCCAGCGCTGCTCCAAACTTTTCTTCCTCTGAAAATTCCATAATAATATATCATCGGCAGGCTGCATATCGTGGCCAGGTCCCTCTGGTGTGGACGGCAGGGACTCATGCACCTGTTAGTGAATAGAACGTAAACTTTCAGTTAACTGGCCAAGGTAATCGAGCAACACAGGGTACTCAATATTGGAAAATCTACCAGGACGCGGGACGCCCCAGACATTTGCCGGGCATCCAAACACGACCTCATAAGGAGACAATCCTGTCCTAGAATGTGCTGTTGTTCTTGTCAGCAAAAGAGCTAACGGTAAAACATCTGGCCACTTTGACCCTGTAGTCTCTTGTTTTTTTGCCAATTTCAATTTGAGGGTACCATTGTACTTCTCAACCAAACCCGCTGACTGTGGATGATTAGCAGTATGCAATTTCTGCTTCACATGGAGAACCTCACAAATCAATTGATCAAATCAAGCCTAAACGAGGAAAGAACTCCTTCAGAAGTACCTTTGCAGTCGTAATGGCTGTATTATCTTTAGTGGTATAATCCTAAACCCATTTACTGAATGCACAGACAACCACTAAAACATACTTAAGATTATTACATCTCTCTAATTCGATGTAGTCCATTTGAAGGACTTCAAAAGGAAAAGTAGGTGGTGCAAAATGACACGGTAGTGTGAGGGTACCCTTCCCTGGATTAGGCATCATGCAGCCCATACAATATTTCACCAAATGTGCAGCTGTCTTAGTTAGTTGCCATTCTGCCATACAGGGTCTAACAATTTACAAATGCCTTTTGCACTAATATGAGCTGGGCCATGGGCCATAGTAATGACAGGAAGAACACATGTATCTGGTAACATCCATCTCTGTTTCCCCGATTTATCAATCCAACATCCTTCCTCATTTAACTGTGCTGTACTTTCCTGCCATTCCGCTAATTCTTCCATGGTGGCTTCACTTTGTATCTCTTTTACACTCTCAAGGATATTTTCAAAAATGACAACTTCAGGGACCCACCTAGCTGGACTTGCTACGAACATAGGTTTCATCTTTGTTCGCGGTGTTTGCTTAGCTGTCTGATCTGCAAAAGCATTTCCTTTACCCACGTCATCAGTAACCTTCCTGTGTGCACTACACTTGATTATGGCCAACTTCTTGGGGAGCGTTTAAGCGGACAAAAGCCGATAATATGAGGTGCCCATGCTGGATCTTGCTGCCATGAGAAATATGGAACACTCTCTTTGCCCAGAGCTGCCCAAAGTTATGCGTGACTCCGAAGGCATACTGGCTGTCAGTATAGATATTGATAACCAGTCCCTCACTCAATTCACAAGCTGAAATAAGAACAGCAATCTCAGCAGCTTGAGCCGACTGATAGGGGAAACGTGATGTGTCTACCACCGTGCGCAACGTAGTGATAGCGTAAGCTGCAGTCGTGGTGCCATCTGGTAACTTAAAACAAGAGCCATCGACATATAGTTCTCCTTGGGGGTCAGATAAGGGAACATCAGTCAGGTCTACCCGTCCTTTTGTCTCTTCTTCCATCTAGAAGATACAATCATGTTTGTCAACTGCATCATTCTCAGAAGGGAGGGGTAGTAATGTGGCTGGATTCAGAGTAGCACATCTTTTAATTGTAATGTGTTTATCAAATAATGTCAATTCATAGCCGGTAAGACGTGCACTGGTGAGGTGCTGCGTCTTTGTCTTATTCAAAAGTGTATCCACAGCATGGGGTACCATGACTGTGAGTTCAGTATCAAGTATGAGTCCAGCCGATTGTCTGATTGAAGTAGCCACAGCCGTGACGGCTGTTAGTCAACTCGGGAGGGCCCTCGTGACGCGATCGAGCACAGGAGAGAAACAGGCACACAGTCGTTGCTAATCCCCAAATGTTTGTGTTAGGACAGAAAGCACGCAACCAGCCATCTCATGGACATAGAGCACAAATGGCTTGCCATAGTTAGGTGTACCAAGCACAGGAGTCGAACAAAGCTCAGTTTTCAATTGCTCAAAAGACTGCTGACATTCAGACGTCCAAGGCAAAGGCACAATCACTTCTTTCATTGTTAATGTAAGCAAAGGTTTGATTAGTAAAAAGTAGTTGGGGATCCACTGCCGCCAGTAGGAAGTGATACCTATAAAAGAGCTCACATCTTTTTGAGTTTGTGTAATGGGCATTTTAACAATGCTACTGATGCGCTCAGGGGTCAACCTCCTACTCTCCTTCAACAGTAGGTGACCTAAGTAGGTGACCTCCTGTCAACAATACTGACATTTAGAAAGAGAAACCTTATTTCAATGATGAGCCAAATGCTACAATAATTTAACAGTACTATCTCTACAACCCTGCTCCGTATCAGAAGCTATGAGGAGATCATCAATATACTGCACCAATACATTAACTAAGGGAAGCGACAAGGAATACAAATGACCTGTTAATGCTTGAATTACTCTCTTCATAGCCCTGAGGAGCGCAACAGAATCTAAAGCTCCTACCAGCCTGTGTGAACCCAAACAAATATCTACTGTTTGGATGGATAATAATACTAAAAAAATCATTTTTCAAGTCAAGAACAGAGAAAAATTTAGCAGTAGAAGGAATCATTATCAAAAGCGCAGAAATATCAGGAGCCACAGGGAATTGTGGAACCACTATTTTATTAACTTCGCGCAGATCAATCACAAAGTGATAAACATCATCAGCATTCTCAGAGGAACCTGAGGGTGCCCTTTTAAGTATCGGAAGAATAAGATTATCACAAATAATGCCAGACATTTCCTCAACGACTCCCTTTTGTATCAAATCCTGAATAATCTGAAGTAGAGTTTGTTCTCCTGACTGCGGTATCTTACACTGAGGAATACGGGGCAAAACAACATTCTCTTTAACTTGAATAGAAACTGGTGGTAGATGCAACAGTCCTACGTCTGTATCACCTGTGGCCCATTGAGTGGGGTGAGATATCATCAAATTCAGCCGGAAGGGGTGCATCTTGAGACAAACATTGTTTAGTACTCGCATCCAGGCCCATTGTATTATAGACACCCACAGGAGAGCAATAGATTGTAGCATACAACTTCTTCAAGAGATCCAGACCCATCAGATTCTCACCACAATTGGATGTCATCAAAAACGGGGACTACACAGTGAAAAGGACCAACAGTCAATGCAAGGGGGTGTGAAATGGAGCTTACAACCGGTACACCTGAAAAACCTACCAAAACATTATTATGATCAGACAGGGCTGCCCCAGGCCCATTTGTCGAGAAACAGAACTTTTCGTCGCACCCATGTCCACCAAAAATTCCTTAGTTGAGCCTTGCAAATCTGCTGTGACATAAGGACCACGCTGATCTACAGGTATCGGAACTGGTCCCTCTCCCTGTCCTTGGCTGTCCAAGCTACAGGACATACCTGTCGCCTCATCCATATCATAATATTCATGATAATACCGGCCATCTTGAGGATCCTCAAAGTAGTTGTTATCATCAGAATGACCCTCTGAGGCAGTAACAGTCTAAGCTCTCTCCGTCCCACGACCCCGCCCACCAGAAACTCGCCCTCTAGGTGCTGCAACTTTCTGTAAAAGCACAGGGCACTGGCTACGCCAATTACCCTCCTCCTTACAATAGACAAACTGATTTGGCCCTAGAGGTGTTGCTGAAGGTTGTCTACTAGTACTTGAAATCTGTCTAGAAGGACCACCCCATTCCCTATCCTGTCCCTGAAACGCTTGCTGTAACAACACCTTTGTCTTTAAATCCTTGTGTTTCTTATCTGTCCTATCCTTTTCTTCCTGATCTTGATGTTCATAGTACTAAACCATATTCAAAATAACAGAGGGGGAAGAGGTGGACCAAGTACTCTCAGACGCCTGTAAACGGGTCGCAATTTCAGGAAGACGATTAGAAACAAATCTGTCGACAAGCAATCGAACACCTCCCTCAATAAACACTGAAACTCAGCATTGTCCCTCAAATATTTGTGTCATAATGTACTAAGCATAATAGGGCCAAGACCATGCTTCACATACATATCAAAATTAGGTCTGCCTTCAGGAGGCGCCGGCTGAGCTTCTTCCAATCGTGCATCTGCAGAACAACAACACAAATACAAGATTTTACTAAGACTAGGCATTTTAGAATGAAAACAAATTCGTTATTTTTTATCTAGCAAAGTAGTTGCAAATACTTTTACCAAAAACGGTCCTCAGACCGTATCAAACTCAAACCGCAATGGTACCATATCCACAAAGAACCAAAACAAACTCACCTGATATGAGTAGCACAAAAGGAGCAATTCTCCACTGCCGACTCTTCAGACCAAACGATGAGATCCAAGGGTTTCGCCGTTCAGGACTCCAGTCGGGATGACCAGTGGGCGAGGCACCGTGCGGCAGGACTGAAGTGGCAGCTGCAAGCAAATAATACTCTTCATGCAGGGATCCCTGAGGAGTCAGTCTGACCCGACGATGTCCTCGGCCTCCCCTCCATCTGCAGAAAGGGGACAGATCAATCACCTGAAGGGGTCCCTGTTCTGGCACCAACTGAAGGAAGTGGCCTGATTAGGGTCACCCGGGTCACTAATGACCACCTCTTAGCTTCCATACCAAATGAAGAGTCGGTCAGACAGTAGAGAATACAAACCAATAACTGTTTATTAAATTCACTCAGAGCGGAGCCCAGTCTGCCCAGTCGCTAAGAGTGCCGCAGAGGGACTGAAATCGACATGCATTATGTACTTTTTGTAACTGGGCTAAAACACGCCCATAGTGGAATTTTCCAGGCAGGTACTGCTAAGCATTGGAAGACAAGGGAAAAAATACAGTCTCAGCACTTGCATCTTACACAAAGTTACAAAGTCCAAGGTTGTTCCAGTCGGGCCCGTCACCAGACAAGTGGGAGAGGGCCTCTATCTAGAGAGAAAGGTATGTGCTAACATGAATAGTCTATTCATTAGTGAAGCAAAACCTAACATTGCAGTAATGAAACCTAACAGAGGCCTTTTCTCAGAAATAGCGAAAGATTGGTTTCGATCATGATTCAAAATGGCGCCTGAACAGAAAATGGTGCAGTGAATGCTAACTTTACATAGGCAATGCACAAACATGAATATTTCTATTCTAACAGGTTGTTGGGTATGGTGAGGGAGGGGGGTTTGCTTTATCTCTGGTTGGTCATTCTGGATGACTTGTCGACTTCAAGACTCAACCGTGCTGTGTCCCTTTAACCTTGGCACTTGATAGACCTGTGCAAGCCATTGCCGCAGAAGGCCTCTTCCACATGGACATGACAAGCAATGATAGCTGCAATCACACTTTGACATGATAGCCAGTGTATAATGATTGACCAGGAATGTACGAGACCTCAATGACCACTGTATATCTCAACTGGTACATGCATACCTTGCACGCCACAGAGTCGACGTGAGTTTTTTACAAGAGACACATCTGACTAATAGTACTAAACCTCAACTACAGGCTTGTTGGTGGTCTCGATATTACTCAAGAAAGGGTTACCATGGCACACCACTCACTCCTTCACAGACAAAGAAGGCAGATATATCATTCTGGTCTGTACGCTGTACAAACAGCCACTGATATTGGTGGTGATATACGGCCCCAATATGGACGACCCAGAATTGTTTTTGCAAGTCTGCAGACAGGTGACGGAATATGTCCCATGTACAGTACTGTGAAATAGGGATTTTAACATAATGCTGGAAGGTACGCTGGATAACCGGTGCAGAACAGCAACACCAGCGAACTGCCGGCACCCTGAATGTGCTAATCTCAGACAACCAACTCATAGATGCTTGGTGACACACTCATCCAACCGCGCGGGAAGGCACATGCTTCTATTCTTATGACAACACCTGGCCCCGGTGGACAATTGGCTCGTGTCCAGAGATGCACTTGCCTGGACTACATCAGTTACACACCTCCCACACACGCTCTCTGACGACGCGCTGGTGAGGCTAACGATCCAGAGCCCACAGACTGTCCCTGTGATTTTTCGTGCCTGACTTGCAATAATAGACTACCGTGCACTAAATGCTGGGTCGCTTGAGTTGCCCTCCACTTTGTGGGAGGTGTTCAAGGTGGTAATAAGTGGGATATGCATCGCAAAACAGTCAAGGGTACTGCGGGTGATTCGTGGCTCATTGTACAAACTGGAGTAAATGTAAATGTGGAGGAGTGTGGCTCAATGGTTAGAGCGGCAGACCCTGAAGCAGAGTTCTGGTCAGGGACCAGGGTTCGATTCCCGCCTCGGCGGGGCTCGGGCTCAATTTCCTCTGACCTGTCTATTCTCGCCTCAGTGCCTATTCTAATCATGGGCCCCACGCTGCAACTCTGGGCAATAGCTTGCTTAGCCTCCACACCGGCCCCAACAGTGCTAAAGATGCCTGGCTTCACCCTGGGGGTGCCCAGGAGTGGACACTTCACAGGGAAAGCCAGGAGGGGTTCCACAGCGGTATGAGTATCAGCGCCAGGAAACCGCTAAGGCGACACCGTAAGGTGGCTGTCTGGTGACAGTGCGCTCTATAAGTACCTTGACATTTACATTTTACATTTACAAGGGGACCGCCCTGGAACGACACTAGTCAGGCTGCTGCACAGGCCCCATGCTTCCACATATGTGACTGAACTAATGGGAGCTGACTCCCAGTTGGTCTCTTTGCCATCGGAAATACTGGAAATTATGTCAACCTTCTACGCTCAGTTGTACACCGCTGGATGGGGATGCGATCCGGAGGCACTACAGAGTTTCTTTGACTCATTCCAACTCTTGTGGCTGGACCGGTGGCATGGGAATATCTGGATGCTCCGATCACACCAGAAGAGATTGCCCAGGTTAATGGGAGCTTGCCAACGGACAAGGCCCCTGGTTTAGACAGACTGAAGCTGGCTTTTTACAAGGAATACACCTCTATACTTATCCCACATCTTATAGAGATGTACCATGAATTGCTGACTCTGGAACGGCTCCCGCCATCACTGAGAGAGGTTGTCATAGTGACTATTTTTAAACCAGACAAACCCGCTGAGCTCTGCGACTCATAGTGCCCCTTGTCCCTCGTAAATATCGACAACAAGATTTATGCGAAAATGTTGGTGAACTGCTTGCTGCTCCTTTTGCCCCTAATAGTATGCCCAGATCAGTCAGGCTTTGTCCCCGGACGTGCTACATCGCACAACCTCCGTACTATATTTGCAGTAATGTACCTCATTCACCCTTCCATTCCAGCAGTGGCCACTTTGCTAGATGCCACTTAGGAGTTTGATTCCCTTGAATGGAACTTCCTTTTCCCGTTGCTTCGTAGCCTGGGGCTGAAGTTTATCCTGAAAATACAACTCTTGTATACCCTTCCCACGGCTCACATTAGACTCAATGGACACGTCTTGGAACCGAAAACAATCACTTACGACACAGGACAGGGATGTCCTTTATCTACGTTTCTATTAGCCATAGCTATTGAGCCACTGGCAGCCAGACTATGGCAACACCATGCCGAACGGAGCATTTGCCTCACTACCTGTGGCCTAGTCATGTCCATGTACGCCGATGATGTGGCTCTATACATATGTGATCCGGGGACAAATTTGGAACTCATAACACGAGAAGTGGTTTGATACGGCGGATACTTGGGAAGCCAGATAAATTGGTCTAAATCAATCCTATTCCACTAACGGAGGCTATGATAACTTACAAGACAAGAATACTCCCTGAAATGGGCAGTGGAACCTGTTAGATATTTGTGTACCTGGCTTAGTAGAG